>NC_073234.2:52813928-53451071 GCF_029281585.2 Gorilla gorilla gorilla | reverse complement strand
TGATTTATGCAAATGAATCCAGTAGGGCCTATCGCCCAAGCTGACCTTTCTAGGGTATACAGGGTAGCTTGGCCAGGCTACAGAAATGGGAAAATAGGTGCAACCTTCCTGATCCTCCTGAGATCCTCAAGTGTTGTCTTGAAGTTGAGGGGAACCAGGACCAGGCTGCGGGGAGTACCACAGGGACTGCAGAAAGGGCCTGGCCTCCCCTCCCGAAACACTGCACATCTGGAGTGATCTGCCCATCTGGCTGCATCCCTGGGGCAATGGCCACAGCTGCTATTTGAGGGAGGAGACATCCAGCTCCTTAGCCAGGGCCTGGGGCTGGGGGTGGGGGGGTGGTGGGTAGTGGGGGCTATAAATAACTAAGAGGACCAGGGGGGCAAGGTTGACCTTTCGGGGCGGGGGGCAGGAGCTGGTGACTTCCCCCTCTTTGCTTGAGTCCAGAGCCAGAGTTTTAGCAAAACAGGAAGAGGCAGCAGCAGCTTCTGGGAAAGTGGGAGTGGCTCCCCTTCCCCCACTTGCCTGGGGCCTTCGGATCCCAGCCAGGACCTGGGAGAGGTGGAGTCATCTAGGCAAGGAGAGGGAGGGGCAGACCCACGCAGACTGGGCCCCAGCTTCAGTGCCCTCAAATGGCGCAGCCGGGGCACAGGAAAAGGAGAATGAGACAGAGAAGGGCAGCCCAATGGAGTATATCTGCCACCCCTCGTCCGCTCCTGCTCCCTTCTATAGGCATTAGAAATGGAACCCAAAATGTGCCTGTGACCCAGGTAGTGTACATGGAAGTTCGAGGTCAAGTTGAGCACACCTCCGTCTCTCATCCCCTCCCAGCCTGTGGTGAGCTAAGCCTAAGCCAGAGTGCGTGGGAGGGAGGGCTCTAGACAGGAGGAAGGACACCTCTGGGCTTCTGGAAAGAGATCCAGGACCTGGCCCAGGTGGAGTGATAGAAAAATCTTCCAATGAACTATCAAGGTGAGGGGATCCAAAGGTCTGGGTGGTCCTGGGTGAGTGTTTTTCCAGAATAATGGGGCATCTACAGGGACAAGCTCAGGAGAGCTAAGCCTCAGTCCAGAGACCCTCATGAAGTCAAAGACTGAAGGAATTATCCAGGAAATGTTGCCTGGCTTTGCTTTGCCTGAGTGAGGCTGGCCACTGAGAATCTGTCCTTCAGTGTCTGTCTGGAGACATCTGGTTGGAGCTCTGGCTGGCCCACACCTCTAGTAGGGTCTGCACCTGTGTCTGTCATGTACTGCCCTTGTCTCCTGAGCCTGGAGCCCCACACTTCACCTGCTGGGAGGGTCTAGATAAGCGCTGTCCAATAGAAACAGAATGTGAGCCACATATGTAACTTATTTTCTATTAGCCACATCAAAAAAAGGAAAAATAAACAGGTAAAATTCATTTTAGTAGTATATTTATGTAACCTAATATAGTAAATCTAAAACATTATTTTGGTATGCAATCAAAATAAAAAATTACTAATGAAATCTTTTACATTTTTTTTCCATACTAAGTGTTTGAAAGCCAGTGTATATTTTATACTAACAGCACATTTCAATTCTGACTGGCCACATTTCAAGTGCTTAGTAGCCACATGTGGCCACTGGCTACTGTATGGACAGCACAAGTTTAGACTTATAGCTTTACCTCTTCTTCATCCCTTCCAGTCTCTTATTGGGGAATAGGCTCAAGAGGTGAAGGAAAAAGCTGGTGAGGCCAGTGTTAAGGGTTAATTTGCTCTAGGAGGGTGACCACTCCCTTTGGGTTTCAAGCATCTATCTCTAGACCTGGATCCGTTTTAGTGTCCAGGCAGGCAAGGCAATTGAGGCATAGAGCAGCATCTTCCCTGACAACTGGCCTTCTCCTGCCCTTCCCAGTGCTCCTTCTCTGAGCAGAAGGTTGACAGAATCCGATTACCTCTTCAGGCGCATTAGCCTCCACCTTCCTCTTTCCTCTTCCAAAAGCGACTCCAAACCCAAAGGTATTTGAGTAGCTGAGTTAAGGAATATGGGAGGAGAAGCAAATTTGGAGGAAAATGCAGGATGGAGCTTTGCACAGGTGGAGTTTGAGGTGTTGGTGGGATGAGCAAGGGGGGTTGTTGAGTGGACAGTTGGCATCTGGAGCTCAGGGAAGAATTTGGAGGTCATCAGTGAGAGAGGAAATTGTAGGAATGAATGACACCACAAGAGCAGGGGAGAAGAGAGGAGAGAAGGGGAGGGCAGGGAAGATGGCTAAATACAGAAACCTGAGAAAACAAAGACTTCAGATGGGCGAGGAGTGGAAGCTGGAGCAGGCCGGGAGCAGTCACAGATTTCAATGAAGCAAGAGGAAGTGCATCGGAATCCCAAGTGGGAGAGAATATCAAGAAGGAGAGACTCGCACACGGTTGCAGTTGACAATGCTTTAAAATCATTTTTTTGTTGTTGTTTGTTTTTGTTTGAGATGAAGTCTTGCTCTGTCGCCTAGGCTGGAGTGCAATGGCATGATCAGGGCTCACTGCAACCTCCGACTCCTGGGTTCAAGTGATTCTCCTGCCTCAGCCTCCTGAGTAGCTGGGACTACAGGCACCCGCCACCAAGCCCGGCTAATTTCTGTATTTTTAGTAGAGACAGGGTTTCACCATGTTGGCCAGGCTGGTCTGACCTCAGGCAATCTGCCTGCCTCGGCCTCCCAAAGTGCTGGGATTACAGGTATGAGCCACCGCACCCGGCCCTAAAATCATTCTTATAAAGAGAGCTCACACAAACTGTTAAGAAGCACCAGAACAGTGGAGACTAAAATTCAAAGCCCAGAAACAGACTCTCCTGGTACAGAGGAAACACAACTCACAAGCAGAGGTAGGGGTATGTTCAACCTGATCGTCCTCAAAGTAATGCCAATTAAAATGAGACAAAGGTAGGTGCCTTTTTGAAACATTAGCGAGAGCTCGGTGAAGTGTGTGTGCTGTCGGTAATGGCGTAACCTCTTTTGAAATCAGTTTGGCAATATATAGTAAGAGCTATAATGTGCTGTTACCCTTTGGCTCAATAACCCCACCCAGTGTATCCTAAACTAGATTTCTATAGTCAAAATTGGGGGAGGAGGAGTGGAGTATGTGCCTAATGATGTCCCCCATCACACAGCCTATAATATAGAAAATTAGAGACAATTTGAACACTTATGATTGGAAAATTGTGGAGGTAAATTATGATACTATATTTCCACTTAATAGAAAACTATGAAGCTGTTAGGAAGATGTTTATATGCAACACAGCATCACAAGAGAATAGAGATTGGTACATACCCCATGATTGCAACTGTATTAAAAAACACATAGGCATGGAGGAGAAGGTGGAGAGGAAATATGTGTCATAGGTAATGATTATGTAGGGTGGAATGGGTATATATGGTTTTGGTCTCATTTAATGAGTCTTAACATTGTGGAGAGCAGGAATGAGGGTTGACCAGAAGCTGAGATTTGGGTCTCAGCTATAGCAAAGGCCCTGACAACCTTCCAGAGGCCACGAATGCATTTATCTGGCAACTTAATGGACTGAGCCCCAACCGCAACGCAGGTGTAGTCACTGTGGGTATCAACTCAGCATTCTCCTGGTAGGAAAAAGCCCACCGTGAGGGGTGATGGCCAGGTGCTCACTGCAGATTCCCTCCCATATATGGGAGGCTCCTGGAGCTCCGTAGTCTCCTCTACTACTGCTGAGGAGCAGGCCGTGGCAGGCGCCTGTGGGGACAGCCCCCAGAGGACAGGGCTGACTACAGGAGGAACAGAGCATCACAGTGAGGTGAGCTCAGCGGGTATGAGGGCCTCTCTGCTTTGGGGTGGGGGTTGGCGGGCTGTGGTCGGCCACCTGCTGTTTCACATCACCCCCTGAAGGTGACATGAGATGCAGGGGCCATCACCTTCACGGCGCCCCCAGGAACTCTACCCGGGCCCCCACCTACAGGCGCCATTAGGCCTCCTGCTCCTCCCCCTTCCACTCTCTTCCCACAACAACACACTGGGGCCTTGAAATAACACATCTTTCTTTACGCCATCATTTCCACAGAATTTGCCTATGATTCATTTGTTGTCAAGAGGTATTAAAACCTCCAGCTCCCAGGCACCCTGGTCTTTGTTCCCCTCCCTCCTAGGTCCCACCACTCCCCTTCCCACGGTGTCCTGCCCAGCTCTTACCCAGTCTCCCTGAGCCCCAGCATCCCAAACTCAGCGCCGCTGCCCCCACAACCACCCCCCCACCTCCTCCCCACTTGGCCTCTTGAGGAACAGTGGGAAGGGGCTGGGGCAGGTCCACATGGCACCCACCCACCTCCCCAGCCCAGCTCCACCAGAGGAAGGCCCTGCTGGGGGCCTCTAGCCTTAGGACTTGGAGATGAAGCCCTGGAAACTCTTTGCCTAAAAACAGGAGGCAGTGGAACCCTCAGCCCCGGAAGCTGCCCCTTTCTGTGACTCCCCAACCCCCTCACTTGGGCAGGATGGATTTTCCTCATACCTCGAGGCCTGGTCCCTGGGTCCCTCCCCGTCACTGTTTCTGACTAGGCACAGGGGTATAGAGTTTCCACTGTGTGTGTGTGTGTGTGTGTGCGCGCGCGCGCACGCGTGTGTGTTGGGGAGTAGGAAGAGCTGTCTTCTCACACCCTCATTACCCAGTAAGGCTTTGGGGTTCCCCTCCCAGTCCCTCCCCAGGGCTGTGTAGGTGTGTCAGGGAGCTAGAAGGTGGGGGTGGCAGAAGAGGAAGAAGGCGATGGGCGAGGGAGCTGGGGGGCTGCTGGGAGCCTGGCTGGGGTGACAGGAGCTGCTGTGGTCGGGTTATCTGATGTGAGGAGACAGGTGTGCAGCTTCGAGGCTCTGGGGGTGGGGGAAGAGCAGCCTGAGAGAGAAGTAGAAACAGTAGAAGCAGCCTGGAGCCGGTGAGGTAGACAGGAAAGACAGAGACGGGAGAAAAGAGCCTTAGTGAACCCAGGAAGGCCTCTCCCCAGAGGAGGATCACTTTTCTCCTCAAGTTCTGGAGGCAACACCAGAGCAGGCAGGCAGGTGGGCAGGGGGGTGTCCCCAGCCTCTGCCGTGGCCCAACTTCCCCAGCTCGCCAGCTCCCAGGGAACCAGGCAGTCTGCCCTCAACACTGTGGGGCTGATGGGCTCGAAGCTCCAGCCTTATCCCTGAATCAGAGCAGTTGGAGACAGTTGAGGCTCTATAATCTCGGTTGGGGGTTAACGGGTGGAGGAGGCTTTGCAGGAGGAGATAATGGGGCGGACCTCAGGTCTTCCGCACTACCCACCAGCACAACACCGTGGAGCTGGGGGAGTAAGCGGAGTTGTTGGCACCATGGGCCGGGCCAGGCGTGCGTCTGCCATCCTAGGAGCTGGGTTGAGGGCCAGCTTGGCCTTTCACAAGAGGGGTCCACCTGCAAATCCCCGCTTCTACCCCGTCTATCCCTGACTTGGAATGTGTTGGAGGAGCTGCTTATAAGGAAGACGATATCAGGTTAGACGTTATCTCTTTAGAGGAGAGGGTCCCCAGAGGATGATGAAAATTACAGTAATAAAGGCTAACATTTACCGAGCACCGAACTCCATGCCAAGCGCAATTCTAAATACTACATAGTAGCTCATGTGGTCCTCACAACACCTAGGAAGTAAGTACCATTACTCTCTTTGCTTTACAGAAGACAGACAAATAGCCAGCAGTCCCACAGCAACTCAGGGGAGTGCCAGGGTTCAAACCCTGCTCCTGCTAGATGCCACTTCTGCTGCTCTTCATTGCTGCCCTAGACAAGGCCAGGCCCTGCGGCGTGCTGCGAGCCTTCCTTCCGTTATCTTTACCAGCTCTACATGGTCATTCACAGATGAGAAAGCTGAAGATCAGAGAGCTCACACATTTCCCCCAAGGTTACACAGTCAGTAAGAGACACTATCAGGATTCCAATGACCTGCTGTTAAAGTTCATCTCTTATTCACTCATTGCTTCCCTCAAGGCTGAGGAGTGGGGTGGAGGGGAGACCAGCAGAGCTACTGAGCTCAATCTGCCTCCTTGGCCCTCCCAGCCCAGAGCTCTGCCAGCGGTGGTAGGAGGAGTGTGGTAAGTATTTGCTGATGAATGAACAACCGAAGGACAAAATAATGAACTGTCATCTTCCAAGGCAAAGGATTGCAGAAGCCACTGATATCCTGCCCACCGCCCTCCCCATCCACTCCTCTACCACCTCCAGTCCTTCCTGTGAACACAGCAGAGGCAGGAGCCTCTTGGGGTGGGGTCCCTATCAGGGAGGAAGTGCAGCTGGCTTCTCCCCCACCCCCTTTATCACTTCTCCCCCATCCCTACTTTATCACCCAGGGCCTCCACAATCCCCTCCCTGTCCCTCTCCGGGGGCTCCTGGGTAGGAGAGGGAAAGACATGTAAATCAGTGGGGCTAGGGGAAGTGGAGGAAGCAGAAAGGATACCAGGAGCATTTCCCCTACACGCTTAACCTGGGGCTCACAGTCCTTGCCAGGCTGGGCCAGTGGCTTAGGGGACCAGGCCCTTTCTGATAGGCCGCTTGATCTATCTGGCCAGCCTAGTAGGCAAATGGGGAAATGGTAGTCAGGAGTTGACAAAGTTGGGGCACCTGCCCTCACTTCGGCCCTAGCCCCATGCCGGCTGCCACAGATGTTCACAGGTGTCTGCAGGATTCTTTTGTTTTTGTTGTTTTTTGACATAGGCTCTCGCTCTATTGCCCAGGCAAGAGTGCAGTGGTGCGATCATGGCTCACTGCAGACTCAACCTCCGGAGCTCAGGCAGTCCTCCCATCTTGGCCCCCCAGGTAGCTAGGACTACAGGCACATGCCACCAGGCCCAGCTAATTTATTTTTAAAATTTGTTTGTAGAGATGCCGCCTCTCTATGTTGCCCAGGCTGGTCTTGAACTCCTGGCCTCAAGTAATCCTCCCGCCCCGGCCTCCCAAAGTGTTGGGATTACAGGCATGAGCCACCATGTCCAGCCAGGATTTGGGATTGGGTCAGGTGGCATGGGCCTTTCCAGAGGCCCACTTGCTTCTGAGTGCAAGTGAAGAGTGCAGCAGAGAGGCCCTACGGAGCTAAATAAGGGCTGTCGACCAGGCTATGTGTGACTTCTCCTTTCACCACCAAGGTCTGGAGGTCTGAGGGGAGCTCTGCCCACTACCCCCAGGAGCTCACGGGAGCTTCTTCCTGCCTTCCTCCTCTCAGCAACCAGTATCTAGGAGGCCATGCCTTCCTTCCCAGAGTCCAGCTCAGACAATTTGTAGAACAACCCAGCTTGAAATTTGATACTTGATCCACCCCTCGTGCATCCCCTAGATCAAATAACCCCGGATCTGTGACCCTTGGCTTAGATCTGTCTAATTCTTAAAGAGTCTGTTCAGACTTGGAGTGAGGCTGTTGAGTCCTGAGGAGGGAGGGGCTGTGGCAGCACTGACAAGTTCCCCGCATTCCTGTGGTACCTGAGTCTTTCCAATGACTCCCCTCACCTGAGGCTCAATCTCTCATTACCCACCCGCTTCCCTTCCTTATCGGTGAGGTCTTGAACAACTGAACCAAAGAGCTTCTGGTTCATGTGCTAATGTTAACCTGCAAGAGGACACAGTCTTTGGCTCTGTCACAGTCAACTCTGAATATGGTCTGCAGACCTAGGTTTTGGAAGATGCAAGAGCAGGAGGGATGGTGAGAATACTGGATGACAAAATGAGGATTCAAAACATTCGAGCAGGCCAGTATGGGATAATCAAATCAGATTAATATATAGAGGGACAAATGCTACATTCTGCATTTAGTCAAAAACAAATTGGTGGCCAGGCACGGTGGCTCACACCTGTAACCCCAGCACTTTGAGAGGCCAAGGCTTGGGAGGAAGCGAGGGGGTTTGCTTCAAGTCAGGAGTTCAGGACTAGCCTAGGCAACATAGAGAGACCTCGTCTTTACAAAACACAAAAAAATTAGCTGAGTGTGCCGGTGGTCCCAGCTGCTCAGGAGGCTGAGATGAGAGGATTGCTTGAGCCCAGGAGTTTGAGTCTGCAGTGAGCTATGATCATGCACTCCGGCCTAGGCCACAGAGAGACCATCTCTCTCTCTTTCTGTCCTTCTCTTTCACACACACACACACACACACACACACACGAATTAGCCAAGTACAGAATGAGGGGGATGTGGCAGACACTTTAGGGAGAGGAGTTAGTATGAAGTTTCTGAAGCCACATGGAATTAACTTCACAGGTTCTGAAGTTGAAAGCAAGGTGTTTAAATTTGCATAAGTCTGTTTGCATTTAATTTTCTAGCAGGGACATTATTAGCCTTTTTGACTCTCATTTTCTCACAAGTGTACGGTGGAGTTTTCCGGAGGCTTCTTGACACATGATATCATAACAGGTTGAATGCAAAAGCCAATATGAGAATCTGGCTGCCTTCTACTAAACCAGACATTAAAGAGATTTGCAAAACTGTGAAACAATACTGTCTTGTCCTTAAATTAGTTTTACTTTGGAAACTGGTTATTTTAAAGAAAATAATGTGTTATTTGTTCTAACTTTTAATAGATTCATTATTGCTACATTTAAATAATACACTTTAAAAATGTCTTTTAATTTCTAATGGTACATATTGATGAATCTAAACCACATACAAAAAAGTTCTTTGGGGTCCTTCCTTTTAAGAGAGTAAAAGGATGCCAGGACCCAAATGCTTGAGAAACTCTGGTTTAGAGGCAAGCCACAGAGCTGCACGTTCAGAGAACCGCATGTACCCAGACACGGTGGTCGGTTGAGTTTCAATGTCTGGAACAAAGACAAATGACACTGAAGAGATCGTGGTGGGGTTTATACCTCATCAGAGAAGCAGGGTTCCAACAAACATGGGGATGAATGAATCGATCAAACCCGATTCTTGAAACTTGTCTTGATTCCCTTTTCTCTGGGCATAAGCCACCCTTTGCCAGAGAATACTGACATTAATTATAGGTCAGTAAATACGCATGTAGTGAAGTCCAGGTGTTGGTGATTGTTGAAGGATTGACATTGACAAATAAAGAACATGACTGAAAGAAGTTGGGGACAGTAGTCACTAGAGTTCCATGTATTTCAGATTTATATTCCTATCTTCCCACCTCTTTCCCACACTTTTCTCCCCAGGCAGCTTTCGGTTGGGGCCAATTTGGTTTATTAAGTGGCACACCTGCCCCCTGGTGGCCAGGTGGTACATTGACACCTCTCAGTTCTGGCAGATATCATGGAGCAGGAGTCCCTAGCACAGAGAAGCTGAGATCCGGAAGAGGGGCCCCAAAAAATCAGCCTGGAGTGAGTCTAGAGGGCCCATCAGGGATCGGAGGTCGGAATGCGGGAGCAATGTCACCTCCTTGATAAAAACTTATTTGGCCATCTCAGCAACCCAATAGTGATGTTGGCCAACACTTATGATTGATAACTACGTGCCAGGTACTGTTATAAATGCTTTACACAGATTATATCACAACTACAGCAAATCTATGAGGTAGGTACTATTATTGTTACCATTTTGTGGATGAAGAAACTGAGGCTCAAAAACATTAAGTAACTTGCCCAGGGTCATACAAATAGCAAATGGCAGAGCCAGGCCTGGGAGACAGCAGTTTACTTGTTAACTGTTACTTTTAACTTGTTAACACTTTGCAGCTTCCACTTGGCATGCCTAGTACTCATCTGTCTGTAGGGCTGTCTTCTCCCACTGCACAGTGTTTTTCTTGGGGGCGGCGACTGTCTTGTTCATCGCCATATCCCCAGCACTGAGCTAGGTGGTGTGGCTGGTTAGAAACATTGGAAGGACTACATAACTTGGCTGGACCTCAGAGGGAACCTGCAGCCTCGCTCACTGTCAGCACGGACTATGCTCAGAGGCCCGGGGCACAAGACCCTAGGAGGCCCTTGGCTGAGGTGTGAGAGGGTCAGATACTCCCTGTTGCCTGGGAGGAGAAGCCGGAGAGCAGATCCCTAACCCCATGTCGCTGGCATGAGGAGAGGTAAGCACCACCAGATGCCCTCAGTAGCAGAGACTCAGAGCCTTGCTGAATCTCACTCATATCATGGAGATAGAGAAAGGGTGGAAGGGGGATGTGATTGGGGCATTGGGGGCGGGGGGGGGGGCCAGGCAAGTGGCTCAAAGCTATTCCTGTAGGGTAGTAGCACCACCTCGTGGTGAAACTCAAGATGATTTAGGAAAAATAACCCAGCTAATCCATAACTGAGGGGAGGCTGGAAACCCCCTCCTTTGGAGTCAGCACTCTCCTTGGATAGAGTCACAGGAGATGGCCTGGAACTCTTCCAGCGTCTCCCCAAGCCAGAGCAGCTCACTCCAGAAGTGCTCACCAGGTTGTATAGAATGTGAAGAAAACACCCTCTATGGACATGTCCTACGGGCCACAGGCTGAAAAGAGCCGCCTAGCTGAGATCATGTCAATGAAATCACACGCTCTTCAGGGAACAGCCTGCATCCAATGACTACCTGATGCAGGAATATAGAAGTGTCTCCCTCACTTCATCTTGGGGCAATCCAAAGGGCCATCCCAGCTTCTGAGATCCCCACACGGGTTGATTGAGACCTTCACTGAGACTGCTTTGCAGCCCAACTTCTCCCACTGCTAATTCTACTTCTTTCCCTTCCACCAGGGCTGATAATCCTGAGACCGCTCCCTAACAAGCTCCCTGCACTTCAACCTGCATTTCAGAGTCTACGTCCCTGGAACCTAACTTGCAACACCATCCCGTATATCATATATCACATGCATGCGTACAGAGATTCGGAGCAGCTGTCTGGAGCAGCGAGCTCTCAGATTCCCCCTGCCAGCCACAGGCTCCACACCCTGCTGTGCTTCTGGGTCTCGAGGAGCACAGACTCCCCATCAGCCTCACGGGCTCCCTGCCCACAATGAGGACTAGTTGCCTATAGGATGTCAGCATGATGAGCCATCTCCTTGGCCACGCTGGAGGTGTCAGACAGCATCCATCCTTCTTGTCATCTGCAGGGACCATGGGGCAGGCAGACCGACCTGCACTGCACAGGCAGCCTGCAAGGAGCCTGGTAGAAGCTGGGGAAATTGAAGGGCTGTGGTCACTCCTGGCAGGCCCTGTTTGCTTGCTCCAGGGCTAAAGGAATCAATACTTCCTAGCACACCAGTGAGCTATTTATACCACATGATGCTTTGAGCCTATCAACCCCACGGTCTGTGCAGTGTTTTTGCTTTATGTCTCTTTTAAGGAGCAGACTCATTCGAACTACCCCAGGTGTGGCATAGCCCATTGTAAGGGGAGGATGTTCCCTATAGCACTTCCATATGATGTCAAGTTAGTGGCCATTCTGCCCTACAGATCAACAGAAGCACATGACGCCAGCATCCTCATGGAGTCATTCACAATTAGTACCAGATAAGAATGCACTGTGTAGACCAGTGCTGCCCCATAGACTATTCTGCGATGATGAAAATGTCACGCTTGTAATCCCAGCATTTTGGGAGGCTGAGGCGGGCAGATAACTTGAGGTCAGGAGTTCAAGACCAGCCGGGACAACATGGTGAAACCCTGTCTCTAGTAAAAATACAAAACTTAGCCAGGCATGGTGTCAGGTGCCTGTAATCCCAGCTACTCAGGAGGCTGAGGCAGGAGAATGGTTTGAACCTGGGAGGCAGAGGTTGCAGTGAGCCGAGATTGTGCCACTGCACTCCAGCCTGGGTGACAGAGCAAGACTCTGTCTCAAAAAAAAGAAGAAAAAAGAAAGAAAAAAGAAAGAAAGAAGAAAGAAAATGTTGTGTATTTGCACTGTCTGTCACGGTAGCCCTGAGGTTATCAAATACTGGAACTGCGGCTTGTGCGGTTGACAAGCTAGATGTTTACCTTCATTTCATTTAAATACTCACATGTAGCTAGTGGCTACTGGATTGAACAGTGTAGGCATAGAACCAAAGCTTGGAATATGAAAACTTGAAAACACTTGATCCTAATTATGCAATCTTCCTGGGGTATATTCCTCTTGGTTTACCTGGAAAAGTTCATTATAACACAGCCTCGGAAATTTTGTGTTCTTCTAGGTCAGCTATAAAAATGCTACATAAGATCCTTCTAACAGTGTATCAGAACTCCATTCTCCACATTTCTCCAGCCGGAGACATGCCCATTTATGCAGCTGTTGATTTCCTTTCTCTAAGTCCCTTCATGTTTCACAAAATAACCCTCAAGTTCTAACCCCGATTCCCCTAAGTACATCTCATCCCACTGAAACACATTTTAGCCTTTGGTTTGAAATATTTTCAGATGTTTCTGAAAAATTAGAGTGAATCACATCCCCAGGCCAACTTATCCTCAATCAATACATTAGCTGGCATGATTTCCTTATTTTCAGATCACAATGCTGTGTCCTTGGTTGGTTGTTCTTGTTTACTGTGCCTAGCAATGCTACCCTTCATCATAAACCCCACTTCCTTGGGAAGCAGAGTGGAGTGCATCGGCGTAAGTTGGGCCCCTTAGGAGTCCTGTTTCTGCACAGCAGTCATTTGTAATCCTCCAGGTCACTGGCACAGCCGCCATCTCTAATGGCAGACACAGTTTTGCCAATAGCTGTTTGGTTTTCATTTTTGAGGGTCTCACGTAGGTGTCATATATTGACTGCACACTTCCTGGGAGTAGAGCACAGTTTGGTCCAGCACCTCTAATTTTCCTGGCTCAGGGCCTGCTTTAGGAATGGGAACCTCTTTTATCTCCTCTCTGTGAGAGAGCTAGCAAGACCATCAGTCATCTGTCAGGTCCCCCAACTCAATAGGAAGCAGGACAATGTAGCAGTTAATTTGTGGCTTCTGAAGCTAGCTGCCGAAGGTTCAAATCCCATCCCTTGCTAGTATGGCATTGCTCAAGCTATCCCTTCTGTCAAATGGGGGTAATAATGATTCATCTCCCATAAGGTCCTTATAAGGATAAGGCAAATTGGTTTGCATAAAGCATTTATTTACAGCAGTACTCGCAACAAAGTAAGTGCTATATAAGTATAAGCCATTTTTATTACCATAAGCAAAGCTTTCTACATTGGTTGACTTGATAAACTTCTGGCAAACTTTTTTTCTCTTTGGAAATCATTCAGCAGGCACTGTTTACATCCTTTCGCTGCCATATCTCTAGCTTTCACCAAATCTGCCACACATTCCTGCCTTCTCTGTTGGCCTCACTTGGATTCTCCTACATGCTTCCAGTTAGCCAGCCAGAGGATTTTCCTGTCTCTGGGAATCTTGTGGAAAATCTTGCATTTTGGGGCACCTTCTCCTTCAGTTATAATGATATACCTTAAAAGTTTTACATTTACAAATGTCTATTTTCACACTCTTATTCTAAAGTAGAATCAATGATGAACTTTTCTCCCCGTTCAGCCCCATAAAAACTCATTTTCCCCTCTTTTCTTTTCCTCCCAGCTCCTAGACTTCCTTTGGAGGAGTGGCCTAGGTGGTGGGGCCCAGGGCTGAGTAACTGATATTTCCAGGAGTTCCCCGAAGAAGGCAGGGCCAGAGGGAGAGCTGGGAAGGTGGTGACATTACAAAGACAAATGCATGTTATAGATGAGGCAACAGCATTATCCAAGGCTGAGGTGGAGAGCCCAGCAGGCCAGGGCCACATCTTGGTGGGGTAGGGTCTGATTCACATTGAGGCAGAGGTGAGTCTCCTTCCTTCTCCTTCTGATGGGTTGGTGGAGTTACAAGCCAGGGAAGGAAGGAAAGGGTCCCAGATCCAGATTTGCTCTTTCTGAAATCCAGGGCTTCCCCCAGGGACTGGGTCAGCCACCTGGGGAATGAGAATGGGGGTCTGAGCTCAAACATGGTGTAGTGAAAAGGACACCGGACCATGACTCCAAAATCTGGTCCTGTCCTGGTCCACTTCTAAGACGGAGTTTCGCTCTTGTTGTCCAGGCTGGAGAGTAACGGCACGATCTCAGCTCACTGCAACCTCTACCTCCTGGGTTCAATTCTTCTGCCTCAGCCTCCTGAGTAGCTGGGATTACAGGCATGTGCCACCATGCCCAGCTATTTTTTTTTTTTTTTTGTATTTTTAATAGAGACAGGGTTTCTCCATGTTGGTCAGGTTGGTCTCGAACTCCCGACCTCAGGTGATCCACCTACCTCGACCTCCCAAACTGCTGGGATTACAGGCGTGAGCCACCGCGCCCGGCCTGTCCTGGCCCACTTCTAGCTAGTTATATATGCTTGGGTGAGTCACGCCCTCCTCTCTCAGTTTTCCTTAATGAGGGGATTGACTCGTTGAGCAACTTACAAGTGTTTTCTCCCACTGAAGAGCAAGCTGGACCAATACGTTCTGCAGCTAAAATCAAACAAGGGTCTCTCCCTAGACCCTTGTAAAATAACAACAGCAATAATAATTAATGTACAGAAGTTTCACAATGTAAGTTCTCCCCCCATAAATATCTCCAAATCAGTGGTACCTGCTACCCTGTATATTAGACTATAATACAAATGGAGTCTGAGTCTGAAAACAACTCATATCTAATAAATTTAAGATTAAGCGATATATATGCTATTCTGCAGTAAGGAACGTGGCTTTCAGATGTTTTTCCACCTGAAGAATTCTGAGAGACATGGGGCCAGGTGGACACCAAGGCTCTTGCAGTGTGAAGTCTGATTCCTCTCTGGGTTTTCAGGGAACTACGGATGCAGGTGCAAGGACACAGCTTCCAGGAGTTCGGACGGTCACGTTCCCACTGACTTTAACATTCCTGGTGACTCAGGGAATGCGGCCGCATTCCCCAAACTCAAGCACTGATCTGAAGAAGCCTCTGTGATCCACCTCGAAGAACGCCTTTCTGTACCGGTCCCGCACACCTACAGCTCACTCTCACAAATACCCCACCTTGGAGTAAACGGACAGACGCTTCCCACCAGCTGGGCTGGGCTGGCTGCAGAGGAGAGCATGCACTTGAAGTTGTATCACTCCGCCCCTGCCTCACAGGCACCTTTTGACTTTTGGGTGGTGGAGTGAGAATAAGAAGGCACCTTACCCTACATCACGGAACCCCCAAACACTCTCTCTGACTAGCCACCCGAGACTGCCCCGCTCTCCCTTCCCACACTCTGGGGTGCGGCAGCGCTAGCTCTTAGCCCTATGGGTGAACAGCGGCCTTGCAACCACATTGAGGCGGCAGGGAGATCATGACTCAGCCGCTGGGGTCTGAAAATTCTTCTCCTCCATCCCACCCTGCCAGATGGAGAAGATGCGGCTCACTGCTTCTCCAGACTGCTTCTCCAGACCCTCTCCCCTGGGGAGGGGGTGGGGGGAGCAGGCTCTCGGTTACTCTGGGTGATCCGAGGAGGACAGGGAGGGCTGGCTCTCCTGGGCGGGAGGTAAGGCACTGGCAGGGGGAGGACGAGGTCGGCAGGTGCTTTTCTGCAAACTGGGGACAATTCAGTCCTGCTACATGGATCCGTGGAAGGAGGGCTTCCACCTCAACCAACCCCTTAGATCCAGGGCGAGGAACTGTGGGCTTGGTGACAGGGACAGCTGTCATATTCTTCTGTGAGGCTGTTTTTGTCTGTTTTCCTCCTTGGGTCTCTCAGCAGGTGGGTTCGTGCCTGGTGCTCCAGTGATGGGAAGAAAACCCACCTCACCACAGCTACTGCCCGTGAGAATATAACCAGGGCAATGGGATGTTGGTGGGCACTGAAGGGGGTGGGGTGGGAGCTGTGGGCTGATTATTTATCATGAGTAGGCAGGAGAGGGAGACCCCGCTAGGCGCTGGACACGGGGGGCCTGCAGTGGGGGGAGGTGCAGGTGTCTCTGTCCCTGAGGAATGGATGCATTTCTCCTGCCTGTTCCCTCAACATCAGTCAGCAGCCACTTATGCAGTGGTGGAGGCGTCTCTGGGCAAGGCCCTGCCTCCAGCCTCTGCCCTCTGCCCCCACTTGGGTTTCTTTGTCAAACAAACAGCAACTCCTCATGGCTGAGGTCTCAAGGGACCGGGGAAAGGCCTGCAGGAAAGGGGTTAGGTTGGACAGGAGAGAGAATGGGCTGGGTGGATAGGGGAGGTGGCAGAGGAGGGGCTGAACCCCAGACGGGGTGAGGAGGGCTGCTGAGTAGCCGCCAGCCCCGGGCCTGGCACGTGGCCCTGGAGGAGCAGCCCCACCCAGGCACCGCCACAGGCTGTCCTAGTCAGGAGATCTCATTGCCAAACACTTCGAGCACAAGGGGCGTTAGCTTCATGCTGCACTCAGGCTGGAAGGAGAGGCAGCGGTACTGCTTGGAGTGCTCCTCATTGAGGCTGCGCAGGTCGGCTAGCTTCTGGATCATCTTGGCATAGAGCAGGTGGCTGCCCGGGGGCGGGTGGCGGCAGCGGATGTATGTCTGCAGTGTGTTGGACAGGCGGTCCTGGATGGCCTCAATCAGTGCGGCGTCCTGCACCCCAGGACGATCTGTGGGCACGGGGATAGAGGAGAAGGCACAGGAGCTCTCAGCTGGGCCCCTCACTGCTCAATCCCACCACCCCCCACCCACACAGACACTCAACGGCAGCACCCCCTGGGCCACCCCTCTGTGACTGCTGACCGGTGATACCACTGCCTGGCCCCAAAGCCCTCCAGTGACTTCTCCGTGCATTTAGGATCCAGACCTAGGTCCTTCCATGGGCGCACCTGGCCCTGTCCCTGCCTGGCCTTGCTCCCTGTCCATGCTCTGTCCATCCCTCAGCGTCCCGATGCGCCGTGCTCTCTGGCCACCAGCCTTCACATCTGTGCTCCCTCTGCTTGGAACTCTGCTCTGCTATCTTTGCCAGACTCTTACTGATCCTTTGGATAACAGCTTAAAAGATCTTCCTCCAAAAGGCCATTCCTGGCAACACTCTACCTCTGTAGCCCAGACCACGTCAGCTTCCCTCCTTCTATTCTACCCTTCTGTAGCATCACTTACTTTATTTTTAAAACTCTTGCCTTGTTAGGAATTAGTAATTAAATAACATTTGTTTAATGTTTCCTCCTAAGCTTCATGGGAGAGGAGCCTGTGTCCTGTTTGCTGCTAAACCCCAGTACCTAGCATAGTGCCTGGTACCTAATAGGTGCTCAATAAATTGTTGTTAAGTGGATGAATGAGTGAGGGAAGGCTGGCTGGGCAGGGGTAGAGGAGCCCACCTCCATTCCTTGAGCCTCCAGTCCAGGAAAGCATCCCTGGGCAGAGGCCATTAGCACAGGCTGAGGCAGGGCCGCCCCTCTTTGAACCTCATCACCGACATCATGTCCCCAAAGTCATAATAACTTCCTCTTCGGCCTTTTCTCCCTCTTCTCACCTCTAACCAGCAGAAGAGGTCAAGGGTCACTGCACATTGCCTCCAAAATCAATCAGGTAAACTATATAGGCAGAACCATCTCTCAGGCTCCAAAGTTTTGTACCCTGCCCGCAAGAAACCTCAAATAACAGGAATGTTGAGCCCAGTTCACGCAAGAGCAGAGCCTGAGTATTGGGAATGCGCAGGCCCGTCTGTGGCCCCAGGAACCCTGCTTATCTAGTTCCTCAGAATCCCCCCTACGAATCGCCTGCACACTCTGCAAGGCAGAGCCAAGGGCAGTGAGGGGCACCTCAGCGTCCACACACCACAGGGGCTCTGCAAACCAGCAAAGTAGGTATTTCCTTCTCTGTGTCTCCTTTTGCTACATCTCCCTTCAGGTTGCCCAGCTGGCCCTCAGCAGGTCTTTGTCCTTCATACTCCCCACTCCCCAGGTCCCTGAGCTCCTCCCTGCCTGGCCCCATACCTGGGGAGACGATGCAGATGGCCATGAGCAGGACATGCTCTTCCTCATGCAAGTTCAGCTTCTTCAGTCCCACCTGGAACTTGATGAGGGGCTCAATCAGCTCCAGGCTGTGTCCGGCTGTGAGAGACAATGGCCAGGTACCGTGGGCAGAGCTGAGGAGCCGCCCACTTACCTCCAACCCCATGGGTCTGACCCTCGCCCTTCTCTCCCTGTTGGTGCCTAACTCCCTCTCATGTATCTGATTGGAGCCCAAACCCCAGGACGGGTGGAGCCAGAATCTGGGAGCTGGAAAAGTTGGAGGTGGAGTCTAGGCATACCTTTGGTCACGTCACTGACGCGGTACTTGTAGTCTTGGTTGCCACAGGTCCAGGACATGTCGTCCATGGTGAAGGACTCATTGGAGCGCAACATGATGACCTCAATGGCACTTGACTTCAGCAGTACGATCTGGTCCTCAGAGGTGAGGTCTCTGCAGGAGAGGGAGGGAAGGAGGTCAGGTTACCAGTAAACACCTTCAAGCCACACAAATCAGTTTAGTGCTTTGACAGGTATACACCTGCTGGGCACCAACATGCACCCTGGGTCTTTCATCGAGGAGCTTGCAGGCTGGCTGGAAGGGACAAGAGTGTTCCTTGAGAGAGAACAGTTCAACACTGTGATCATGTGCCAAGGCCAGAAGTGAAGTAGCTCAGTTACTAAGACCAGAAAAACTCAGAGACCAAGCAGCCAGAGCTATGGGGCACAGGAAACGGAGCCCAGGGAAGCTCCCAGCGTTGAGGCATGAATATGGTGGTCTGCAAAAGGTAGGGCCATGGTATCTTCAACAACACCCAAGTTTTCTCCTCCTCTCCCTCCTCCTGTCCTCCAGTCCTTCTCAGTAGTATATTCAGCCAACTCTGTCTCCAGGATGTCTCTCAAGCCCATGATCTTATTCCCACTCCTACCAGGAGTGCCCTGGTTCAGGGTTCAGAGCTCCAGTGTCTTTTCCAATAGCCTCTTACAGGAATCCCAGACTTGTGTCTCTCCAGTCTCTCATTCATCTTTCTTACCACTGCTGCAGGTCAATGTCCTCTTGCACTCAGAAATCTTCACTGACTCTCAAACACCCTAGGATCAGGCCCACACTCCCTAACTTGGCTCCAACCTCTCATTCCAACTCCCTTTCCCATGGTAAACTCCACCAACCTTCCATTCTAGCAGCATCATGCCACTCCACATTCAGATGCTGTGTGTTCTCACTGCCTTTTTTTTTTTCTTGTGACAGGATCTCACTCTGTTGCTGAGGCTGGAGTGCAGTGTTATGATCATAGCATGCTATAGCCTTAAACTCCTGGGCTCAAGTGAGTGTCCCACCTCAGCCTTCCGAATAGCTAAGACTACAAGCATGCGCCACCATGCTCAGCTAATTTTCTTTTATTAGTATTTTTAGAGACAGTGTCCTGTTCTGTCACACAAGCTGGAGTGCAACAGAATGATTATGGCTTACTGCAGCCTCAAACTCCTGGGCTCGAGCAATCCTCCTGCCTCAGCCTCCTAAGTAGCTGGGACTACAGGTGCACACCATCACGCCTAGCTAATTTTTTTTGAGACGGAGTCTCACTTTGTCGCCCAGGCTGGAGTGCAGTGGCGCGATCTCGGCTCACTGCAAGCTTCGCCTCCCAGGTTCACGCCATTCTCCTGCCTCAGCCTCCCGAGTAGCTGGGACTACAGGTGCCCGCCACCATGGCAGGCTAATTTTTTTTTGTATTTTTAGTAGAGACGAGGTTTCACAGTGTTAGCCAGGATGGTCTCGATCTCCTGACCTTGTGATCCGCCTGCCTAGGCCTCCCAAAGTGCTGGAATTACAGGTGTACGCCTAGCTAATTTTTAAATTTTTTTTGTAGAGATGGTGTCTCACTATGTGGCCCAGGCTGGTCTCAAATATCTGGCCTCAAGTGATCCTCTCATCTTGGCCTCTCAAAGAACCAGGGTTACAGGTGTGAGCCACTGCACCCAGCCATCACCACGCCTTTCAGCATACTACAGCTCCAGCCAGGAATACCCTTCTAATTCTCCATTTTGTTTTTCTGGTCCTGAATCCACTGTGTTTTCCATTGGAGCCCCGCACCTTCTGACTCTTTAGCACAGTTAGGGCCATGTCGTTGTGACACCTTGAACATTGCTGGTGCTCTTATTTTGCCCTTCTCCTCCAGTTCTGCTCTTTACATGCTTGTTTTCTACTCCTTTTTTTTTTTTTTTTTTTTGAGACAGAGTCTTGCTCTGTTGCCCAGGCTGGAGTGCAGTGGTGAGATCTTGGCTCACTGCAACCTCCACCTCCCAGGTTCAAGCAATTCTCCTACCTCAGCCTCCTGAGTAGCTGGGATTACAGGCACCCGCCACCACACTCAGCTAATTTTTGTATTTTTAGTAGAGACGGGGTTTCGCCATGTTGGCCAGGCTGGTCTCGAACTCCTGACCTCAGATGATCTGCCTGCCTCAGCCTCCCAAGGAGCTGGGATTACGGTGTGAACCACTGCGCCCGGCCACTTGTTTTCTACTCTTGTTTGTAAGTTACTTGGGGGCCAGCACCTCCTCTTAATCACCTTACTGTTGCCCACACACTGACCATTGAGCCGTCAGCACAAGATGATCAATAGAGATGCATTGATGATTTGAGAGGCCAATGACTAGTTCCACTATTCTGAGTCACGAATGGGCTTGTCTGAACAATGGCGAGGAAAAGGCAGGGCTCACAAACCATCTTGCTTCTGGCTTTTACTCCCTTTCTCTTCCTGACTGTCTACTTCCTCCTGGATATCCTGTAGATAGGCTGTCACCCCCTCAATGGCTGCATGTTTATATATAAAGATGGGAAGCTGATATTAACTGATGAGAGTGTTGTATCAATGGGTGATAGATGGTGGGAAATGAGAAGGCTTGCATGATCAGGATGGCCAGCAAAGGATCTGTATTGAAAAAAATCACAACGTGCTAGAGTTGGAGGGCCCCTCTTAGGAGCTCTTACAGATGGCTCCTACATAACCTCTGCAGGACTCTCCTAGGGTCAGGGAGCTCAGGGCCTCTGGACACAGCCATGGGGTTGTTAGCGCCGAGATTAATGACCTGTTCTATTGAGCTACAATCCACGTGATAGTACACTCATTTGTGGTTTACAGTTTTGTGGTCAATAAACCCAGAACCAGACTTCTCCACTAGCCACGGGACTTCCTTTGAACCATAGCTAATGGAGTTTTTTAAAAAGGAAAACTACCGTGTCCTCCTTCAGATAGTCTAATGACACGATGTCTAAACATCTCACCATCCTTGTCACTTTTCTCTAGATGCTCAATCCACATTTAAAAAACAAAAATGAACACCATCCCCATTTTTGTTTTGACTCATTATACAAGTAAAACATACTCATTATCAAATCTTTGGAAAATACATAAAAATGTAAAAACAAATTAAATTTGCTCATAACCACACTTCACATTTTGGCGTATTTTCTTCCTATCTTTTTTCTTATTTATTTATTTTAATTTTTTTTTGAGACAGTCTTGCTCTGTCACCCAGGCTGGAGTGCAGTGGTGCATCTCGGCTCACTGCAACCTCTGCCTCCCGGGTTCAGGCAATTCTCCTGTCTCAGCCTGCGGAGAAGCTGGGACTACAGGCATGTGCCACCACACCTGGCTAATTTTTGTATTTTTAGTAGATATGGGGTTTCACCATGTTGGCCAGGCTGCTCTTGAATCCTGACCTCAAGTGAGTCCTGCCCACCTTGGCCTCCCAAAGTTCTGGGATTATAGGTGTGAGCCACCTTGCCTGGCACCTTCCTGTCTTT
Organism: Gorilla gorilla gorilla; assembly: GCF_029281585.2. NCBI lineage: Eukaryota > Metazoa > Chordata > Mammalia > Primates > Hominidae > Gorilla > Gorilla gorilla. The sequence continues at coordinate 53,429,496 of NC_073234.2, read as the reverse complement.
TTTCTATGCAAATATATATATACCCACAAATATACATAGAGAGAGGGAGTATACATTTAACATACTGGAGCTTATACTAATTCTTTATCCTACTTCCTATATCACTCAAAACTATTTAGCCCAGTTCTTAGAGGGTTGCATGATGTTACATCATAACAGTATACTCTAAGTTATTGAGCCAGTCTTCCATTTATCTACTTTTGAACATTTTGATTGCTTCCAATTTTTGCTATCATAGGTAATTCTGGGAGGAATAACTTTATACATAGCGTTTTGTTCAGTGCCCCACTCAAACAGATGGCCAGCAGTGAACACATCTTCCATGGATGCAGGCCACAGAGGTTTTAGTGGGATCACTGCTTTTGTGATCCAGACATCCTGTTGCTAGGAACACAAACCCAAAACGACCCCAAATGACTGCCCACAGCCTGGAAATACAGGGCCTTTCTAAATACAGCTCACAGCCAGGACCAGGGATGGTGGCGTGGTGGGAGTAGAGGTGGAGTTACAGGGGAAGCCATAAGAGAGCTTGTTCCACGATGATAGGCACCAGCACAGCTCCGTTCCCCCTCCCTCACCTGTGTGACATTTACACCCTCCTCTGTCTTCACGCCTGCAGCCGCTTCTGGGCACCCGAGATGTGACTGGAATTGTGTTGCTGTTTCGTCTTTCCCACCCCCACAGGCAGAGCCCGGCCCCTCCCCTCCCGCATTCCCACGGTACCTCCAGCAGGCTTGTAGCAGGGCTCTTATCTCCTTGCAGCAATTGTTTACATGTCTATCTCTTTCATCAGACACCAAATCCCTGGATGCCAGGGACTGTCTTCTCAACAACTTTTGTCCCTCACAGTTTATGTAAGAAAGCTATTTGTTGGATGGATGAAGAAATGAATGTGGAGAAAGGGCACAGCACGAAGGAAGCATGATAACCCCCAGGGCTCTTCCCTAGGTATGGAAATGGCAATGAAGGTGAAGGCATTTAGCAGAAGAGGGCAGGGCTGCAGCTTATGTGGCCTGGTCTCTTGTGTACTTTACTTGTCAGTGAAGCCTGGGGGTCCCAAGTCCTCAGATCTAAGGCTGCTCTTGGCCATTTAGATGCTGCTGCTGATGCCACCTCCTCCATGCATTTCATTTGCAGTGCCAGCAGGGAGGGAGATTTGTGGGGTGAGACTGAGAGGCTAAGGGAGGAGAGATGGGAGGAGAGAGCAGGCCAAGGCCACACTGTAGCACAGTTCACACCCAGAAAAACCCATCCAGCCCTGCCCCACGTTGGTCTCATGCCCACACTGGAGACTCATCCTGTGCCCCCACACACCCACACAGAAGTCTCATCCTGCCTTCCCCACATCCTCCGCCCCTGCCTGCAGGCAGCAAGATCAAAGCCACCAGGGATGCAGCCACTGTTCTTCTATGTCTTGGAACAATAGAACCCCTAAGTGTGGAAAGCAGCAGAACCAGAGAGCTACTGGGCTGGCCCACCCCGGGCCCAGTTGGAGCCTAGGTTTGGGCTCCAGTCCAGGCTCAGCATCACCTCTGTCCAGTCACAGAGAGTGTCCATACCAGTGTCCCTGCAAGCTCTCTTAGCAAGGCCTGCTCCATTTTCATTGGCATACCTTCTGCTCTGGGACTTCTCAAGTCATACTGAAGACAGAGAAGCCAACCCTAGCATGTTCAGGATCAGTTTAACCCATTTTGCATCAATGGCTGGGCAGCTCCTGTACCTGCCCATATGTACCTCACTTTAGCCATGAGTTGCAAGGACAGACTAGGGGACAGAGGAGAACATGATGAAAGGAAGAGGGCAGACTTCAACTTAACCTCGGGAAGAGAAACTGAGAGTAGTGCTATTTGTGTCAGGGTACATGTGGGAGGGCAATGGATAGGGGCCTTGAGCATGGGAGAAATTGGAGGCTGGGGTTCCTTAGTGAAGGGGGCAGCATTGGAGTAATCCGATTTAATGAGTAACTTTCTTTTTAGGACAGCTTTCCCGTGTATGCAATCTCAGCCACCATTGGCATCACTGAACCTGGAATCACTGTATCTGGAAAGGGCCGTGGGGGCCCTCTGTCCTACTCCCCACTAGAGCAGGGAAAGATGAAGCCTGTGTAGACAAGGACTGCTGCCTGACATGAGGATGGAAGCCGAGTGCTTCTGTGTTTTTTCCCTAGCCGTTTACACAAAACAAGACTTTGGAATATGTGGAGTTTGCAAACAGTAACGTGAAGCGTGGAGGAGGGAGTTGGAACTTGTGCTCTACGGAATGTGTTGTCAGTTCCAAAGAAAGCCTCTGAGGGTAAACCCTGGGCTCAGAGCAATGCCGGGCTCACACAAGATCTGTCGCTTGCTCCTGCCTGCCTGCCTGCCAGAGGGGCCCTCGCTCCTATCACTACAACCAAAATGTGTAATGCAGTAGGAGTGTCTCAGCACTGTCTGCCAGTTTTCTCTTCTTCACCATTTTCACATTAATTCCAGGGGAAGAGCATCGAAAAATTTCTGTTATTTGGGTTGGTGAGAGGCATAAAATAACACAGAGCCAGTTTTCTCAGGGCAGAAACAAACTGGAAAGTTCTGGGTTTAGCTCTGTGAATGACCATCATCTCACTGGCAAGGCATTAATTTCGGCAATAACTCATGGCTTTTCTACACAGCTAAGAGGGCCATACACCAATATATGGCACCTCATAATCTGTTTCCATCCAGAGCCAGCAATGTTAACTCATTTTCCAGCTCCCCATATTCCAGCACTGAATCTGAGCATTAGTATCTAGGAAGCATTTTGCCCCTTCTGCCGGAAATACAGCTATTGCTGCTACTTGAAAGACAATAACATTGCTTGAGATTGATTTACTTCCCTTTCTCAACCATATTGTTTATGTATTTTATGGCAATATACCAAATGAACTTTGGGGAAGAATGAAGATACAAATATATATAAATGTAGCCATTTCCCAACACATCTATTAAATGTGTCAATACTGTATTGTTTTAAGAATATTGGCCGTCAGTGGCTCATGCCTGTAATCCCAGCACTTTGGGAGGCTGAGACAGGCGGATCACGAGGTCAGGAGATCAAGACCATCCTGGCTAACACGGTGAAACCCTGTCTCTACTAAAAATACAAAAAAATTAGCCGGGCGTAGTGGCAGGCGCCTGTCATCCCAGCTACTCGGGAGACTGAGGCAGGAGAGTGGCGTGAACCCGGGAGGCGGAGCTTGCAGTGAGCCGAGATCATGCCACTGCACTCCAGCCTAGGCGACAGAGCGAGACTCTGCCTCAATTGAAAAAAAAAATATATATATTGGCCGGGCGTGGTGGTTCATGCCTGTAATCCCAGCACTTTGGGAAGCTGAGGCCGGCAGATCACCTGAGGTCAGGAGTTCAAGACCAGCCTGGCCAAGATGGTGAAACCCCATCTCTACTACTAAAAATACAAAACTAGCCAGGTGTGGTGGTGCGTGCCTGTAATTTCTGCTACTCAGGAGGCTGAGGCAGGAGAATTGCTTGAACCCAGGAGGCAGAGGTTGCAGTAAGTTGAGATCGCGTCATTGTACTCCGGCCTGGGCAACAAGAGGGAAACTCTGTCTCAAAAAAAATACAAAAAATTAGCCAGGCATGGTGGCACGCTCCTGTAGTTCCAGCTACTTGGGAGGCTGAAGCAGGAGAATTGCTTGAACCTGGAAGGCGGAGGTTGCAGTGAGCTGAGATCGCGCCATTGCACTCCAGCCTAGGTGAAAAGAGCGAAACCATCTCAAAAAAGAAAAAAAAATATTAACACTGCATGAGTATTTAAATATAAGTATTATATACAGTATTAGTGTTAAAACAATAAAACATACGAATAAATGAATGAAATTTATATGAAAGAATTGATAAAGGAGGATCCCTTCTCCAGTAGAACTCCTTATACTTATATATTTTGGCAAAAATGTATCAGTATGGTTAGGAAATGGTCTTTATTTTTTTCTTTTTTGAGACAGGGTCTTGCTCTGTTGCCCAGGCTGGAGTGCAGTGGTGCAATCATGGATCACTGTAGCCTTGACCTCCTGGGCTCAAGTGATCCTCCTGCCTCAGCCTCCCTAGTAAGTGGGACTACAGGCATGTGCAACCACACCTGGCTAATTTATAAAATTTTTTTTTTGTAGAGAAGAGGTCTTACTATGTTGATCAGGCTGGTCTGGAACTCCTGGGCTGAAGCAATCCTCCTACCTCAGTCTCTCAAAGTGTTGGGATTATAGGCATGTGCCACTGTGCCCAGCCGGGAAATGGTCTTTAAATGTACATTTTGATGAAGGATGCCAGGGTCATATATGCCAGTAAACCTATCTCTCTCCAGGATTCCTAGACTGTTTCACAAGTCTACATGGCCAAGCCCTTTCTCTCTATCACTTCATTCTGCACTCAGAGTTGGGGTGTGGAGGAATCATATCGTTGAATTTAAAGAGATAATATGAGGATTCCAGTCAAGCCAGCTGGAGTGAACACAGCAGTGAGCTGGGAGTTCTAGGCCTGGCTCTGACATGCTGGCTCCAACACCTGGAAGGGATCCTGGCTGGCCATTGGACCTCTCTGGGCTTCCACACCATCATCCAGAAAGTGCGGGGATGGACTAGCTCTCCAGTGCTGGCCTGCAGAGTAACGCAGGACAGGCTGCACTTTCTAAATACAGATTTCTGGGCCTACGCCAGAGATTCTGATTTCGCAGGTCTAGGGTAGGGCCTGAATCTCTATTTTAAAGAAGCAATGGAGGCTGGCTGCTGTGGCTCATGCCCGTAATCCCAGCACTTTGGGAGGCTGAGGTGGGTGGATCACTTGAGGTCAGGAGTTTGAGACAAGCCTGGCCAACATGGCGAAACTCCGTCTCTACTAAAAATAAAAAAATTAGGGCAGGGCGCGATGGCTCATGCCTGTAATCCCAGCACTTTGGGAGACCAAGGCGGTTGGATCACGAGGTCAGGTGATTGAGAGCAGCCTGGCCAACGTGGTGAAACCCCGTCTCTACTAAAAATACAAAAATTAGCCGGGCTTGGTGGCCCACACCTGTAATCCCAGCTACTTAGGAGGCTGAGGCAGGAGAATCACTTGAACCCGGGAGGCGGAGGTTACAGTGAGCCGAGATAGCGCCACTGCACTCCAGCCTGGGCATCAGAGCGAGACTCCGTCTGGAAAAAAAATATAAATAAATAAATAAATAAATAAATAAATAAATAAATAAATAAGCCGGGTGTGGTGTCTGGTGCCTGTAATCCCAGCTACTCGGGAGGTTGAGGCAGGAGAATCGCTTGAACCTAGGAGGCGGAGGTTGCAGTGAGCCGAGATCGCGCCACTGCACTCCAGCCTGCATGACAGAGCAAGACGCCCTTTAAAAAAATAAAAAATAAAAAAAAGAAGTGGTGGATGAGTGATCTCCAACCCTTCTTGTAGCTCCGTCTAGGACTCTGACTCTGTTCCCCAGAGATCGCAGAAGTTTCTTACCTGAATCCTGGGATCATCTTAGCAAAGCCAATGACCTTTTGGATGCTGTAACTGACCAGGTCAGCCAGGTGGGGCAGCATGGAGAGCTGGGACAGCTCTAGGGTCACAGAAGGGTCATCTGAATCTTCTTCACTCAGATCCAGATTGGAGAAGCTGGACGAGTCCATCATGTCTGGGGGAGATGAGGGAAGAGAAGGAGCTATTTAAGGATACTTGGACCAGGCCGCCTCCTGCCAGACCCTGCAAAGAACTGGTGTGTCCTGGCAGCAGAGCCAGCTGGGAATCCCACAGTGACTCCACAGGTCACCCTTCAGCCCCAGGCTTCCCTCTGGGACTCTCTCTGCCTCTTTCAGCAGCATAAGGCAGTAAAATCAAACAGCCAGAGACACTCAGAGCAATGAGACTTCCTCAAGCAGACTGTGTGCTGTTCCTACGGATCTCAATCAAAAAAGAATTTGGGACCCATCAAGTCATGGAAAAAAATGTTCAACCTTGCTAATGGTCAAAGAACTGCAGTGTAGAACATCTATACTTTTCACCTACAAACCAGAAACAAAAATGTTTAAATATTGATGCCAGTATTTATAAAGATGCAGGAAATTAGACAATGCCTATGAGGGCTGGGGTGCTAAAGGAGGTGCACATTACTGAAGGTACTCTAGAAAGCTATTTGACATTAGTCAAATAATTGTGTGTACTCTTTGACCAGTAGTCACACTTCCTGGAATTCATTGTAAGGGAAAATTTCCAATAAGTGTAAATATTTAGCTACAAGTATACTGTTTTCTTATTAAAATGCTGAGAAATAATCCAGATATCCAATGGTAGGGGATTAGGTACATTATTGTATTCCAGAATACTATGCAGCCTTTAAAAATTATATTCTGGATGCGTACTAACTGGTATGGAAAAACAATGCAATATAAAAAAAAGCAAGTCATCAGATTGTATACAGCACAATTTCTTTTCTAAATATACATATGTGTTTTTAAAAAAAAAAAAAAAGAAAGAAAGGAAGGAAAGCATGATGCCTCCCAGACTCTCAGTTGAGCTGGAGGGGACAGGTCCTCCAGGGCCAGAGTGGTCCCCAGAGCTCAGGTGGAAGGTGGACCTCAATGGGACCAACACGTTCACCTTCCCACTCCAAATTTCACCTTCTGAAGGGCCCAGGATTAAAATATCACGTAAAGGAAGCTGGTCACCTCCACGGAGGGGGCCATGGGCTGAAGCCTGGCTTAGAGGAAACAGCATGGGCCCAGGAGGCTGATGCTACACAGCTGGAATCCCAGCTTGGCCTCTTCCCCAGTGTGGGCCCTTGGGTAAGTCACCCCCTTCTGTAACAGAGGGGCTGTTGTGAAGACACTGCATAGCGCACAGTATTTATGTAAGTTTCCATTAGGGAGCCTTCCACCTCCTTCCATCCAGCAGCCCCAGGGCAGGTGCGGTGGACTCCTCGCCCCCGCTCCCTTACTCTGTGGAGGACTGAAGTCCTGCTTACCTGGAGAGGTGATACAGTGATCTGAGCAGGAGGAGGAGGAGTCCCCAGAGAAGCTGGGAGTGTGTCTGGAGTTGGGCCTGGAAGGATGGCTCCCTCCACCATCATTCACACGAACTGGAGGCTGGAAGGGAAAGATGGGGTCTCAGACCCACATTTTGGGGTTGCCTTCCTACCTTGGCCCTGATCTCTGATAGGAATGGCTTTGAGGAAGGTCTACAGGAAGGCGAAGCCTCCCAGTGCCAGGGGCAGAGCAGCCTCCGTCCCTACCCCAGTTCTGTTCAGGATGTCCCCTGCCCTCTGTCCCTACTCCCTGGGCCCTGGCTCCACTAGTGCTTCTCCTCTGGACCGGCTCATCCTCCCAGCAGGCAGACATACCCGGAACTGGCAGAAGTCGGAGTAGGTGGGGTCGTAGGTCTTATGGTGGGCGTCCAGCAGTATGGCAATGATGCGCTGCTGCTCCTCAGACAGCTTGGGCCGCAGACTGTCCTTCAAGGCCTCCTCCTCCTTCCGCTTCAGGATCATCTCCCGCTTCCTCTGCACTTCCTCATCTGTCAGGATGACTGTGGGGTGGGAAGGGGAGTCAGGAGGGCTGGCCAGCAGCTCCTCCAGGAAACCTTCCTCCTGCGGTTGGGGGTAAAGGTCCAAGATAGGAGGGGCTTTAACACTCAGGGCTCCCTCGGGGGTCCTCCTGCCACGGAGACTCCCACTCCACTGTGTGAAGAAAAATTGGGTTTGCTATGGTGAAAAGGAAGGCACATGCAAGAAGAAGGAAAAGAGGATTTGAGAGGGGGGATGGTCTGGGCTTTAGGGAGTCGGGGTTCTCAAGAACAAGTTGTGGGACCTTGGGCAAACTCTCTGGGCTTTTGTTCTTTTGTTTGTAAAATGAGAGATTTGGACCATATAAGTTCTTCCAAGGTTCCTTTCTTGTACCTTCCTCCATAAAGTGTGTGTGTGTGTGTCTGTGTGTGTTGACATGCAGGTGGGGGAAGTAATAACACCTGCCTCAAAGGATCAACTGATCTGAGAACTGGATGCATGCCTGGCCCAGAGCAGATGCTCACTAAATGTTAGTTCTCTTCTCTCCCCTACCCTGATGTTCCATGATCCTGAAGAAGATATCAGGGTGAAGAGAGGATGCCAGAGCTCTCATAGCGCTGGAAGTGAGATGTGGAGAGGACTCCTCTATGTGGCTGTCTCCACATCCAGGTTTCCAGACATGGGACTGTGGAATATAGAAAGACTAGACCTCTTTGGTTCTCTGCAAAACCACCCCTCCTCCAGCATGTACAGCCTTGACATTTCTGTCCATGGAAGTTTTCAAGTCCTCTTGAAGGCCCCAAAGGGTGAGGCCTTGCAGCTCTAATCTTAGAAGTTCTCTCCAGCCACTAATCAGGGTGTGGGGCCATAGAGAGCCCCACCACCACCTGCAGGCTTCTGCCTGCCTCCCTGTGCTGGGGCAGCTGTGGGGGTGGAGGGGATGCTGGGAGCAAAGGTGCCTGGCACAGCGGCTGGGCAAACAGACCTCCTGGCTGTGGCTTGCTGAGCGCTGACGGCAGGAGTGGGCACCGGGGCCTTTGGCCTGTAGCTACTTGCTCGGTGCTGCTGCTGCCAGGGCATCTGCCCACAGAACTGGGGAGTTTCACAACAGCAGAGAAAGGAACTAGAAGCCCAGGGTGGGTGAGTTCCAGGCTTCGAGAAAGGTCCATTGGCCCAGGCCCTCAGGTAGGGAGAGGACGAGAGAAGTTGCTGTGGGGTGAGGAAGAGCCTATGCTGGGAGGGAGTGGACAGCCAATGCCACAGGCATGGCAGGAAAGCGAGCGCTACTGCAAGAGATGGCGCTTCCCTCCACAGGGAGCCTGGGAGTAGACCACACCCAGGTGACTGACTCACCTGCCCAAACAGCTGCCAACTCTCCTCCCACAGTGGGCGTCTGCACAGACCCTACCAGGTCAGGCAGGGTGGGAGAGGAAGGGGCAGGGAGCATCCAGGGAAGGCAATGGGGGTAAGCCCTCACTTGGGGAGCCCAAGATTAGGTGTCTTGTCTTTCCTGCTCACCTGGGGACCGGAGTTAGGGAGACCTGTTTCTGCCAGCCACAACATGGTGTCTACAGGCACGTAGCTCAGCCTGACTGGACTTTGCTAACTTTCCGGTGATTCTGTGATGCCATTCTCCTGCCCAGATACTTTTCTCGGCCCCTACTGCTGACCACGTCCAAACTAAAGTTGGCCTCTTCCTAACTTTCAGACTTCACGTCTTAGTGCTTCTGGACACAGCCTCTGTTCTGGGCATGCTGGCATTGCTGCTGGCCTGGGAACATGACCTGCTCATGCTCGCCCCTGCATTTCCAGTTGTGCTAGGTGCCCGTCCAGCTGGGTCTTCTCTCCCCCAAACCTGTATGAGTTCTATCAGTTCTTCAGTGCCTACATCATAGCCATCTTTTTCCATGAAGCATTTCTTGATTGCCCTGATCTGCATCAAGCCTTGTTTTTTTCTGCTGAGCCTCATTTCCTATGCCTGCTACATATTTAGTCTTTCCCACACACATTGACACCCAATTATCTTCTGCTCTGTAAGACTCATGGTTAGCACAGGTTTCAATTCATTACCTATGGAGGGAGCCCAAGAAGTTCAAGGTCTCTTTCTCTAGATTACAAGTTACTTAAGGGCAGGGTCCATCTTACAATTCTTTCTTTTCTCTCCCTTCCTTTCCCTCCCTTCCTTCCTTCCTTCCGTCCGTCTTTTTCTTTCTTTCTTTCTTTCTTTCTTTCTTTCTTTCTTTCTTTCTTTCTTTCTTTCTTTCTTTCTTTCTCTCTCTCTCTTTCTTTTCTTTCTTTCTTTCTTTCTCTCTTTCTTTCTTTCTTTCTTTCACAGACTTTCGCTCTATTATCCAGGCTGGAGTGCAGTGGCACCACGTCGGCTCACTGCAACCTCCACCTCCCAGGTTCTAAGTGATTCTCCTGCCTCAGGCTACAGAGTACCTGGGCTTATAGGCACATGCCACCATGCCTGGCCAATTTTTTTGTATTTTTAGTAGAGACGGGGTTTCACCATGTTGGCCAGGCTGGTCTCAAACTCCTGACCTCAGGTGATCTGCCCGCCTTGGCCTCCCAAACTGCTGGGATTACAGGCGTGAGCTACCATGCCCGGCCTTTGTCTTACAATTCTTATATTTCCCCCATAAAGGCTAGACCGGAGGGGCTACCTGGCCGTGGTGTCTGCTCAATAGTCTGACACCAAATATCAAATGCATCCACACAGATTACACCAACTGTGTGCAAATCATTTTCCTGGTTCAGGAAAGGCAAGTGAGTACTCTAGTGCTGCTTGTCTCCTGCAATGTAGTGAATGGCACCTGGCACACCAGAGAGCTGAGAAAGCTGACCTCTTTTATTGAAACAATTGTTATGGAAAGATTTTCAAGACAGAAAACCTTGTAACGGAACACTTTTAACGTCATATAACCTTTCCCTGATGATTCAGAGGTATCATTCTGAATAATTACTGAACATTGCAGGACAAGGTTACGGCCTCAGAGTTGTCGGAGGCTGTCTGCCCCGCATTGCACGGCTTGGCGTGCTGGGCTTTGGAGTTCTTGGGCTGCTTTTCTTGCTTCCAGTGTCCACGTCTCTGTTAAGCTATGCGTTGTCTTCTTATTGGTGTCTGCCTCTGGAAGTGTGCCTTTCTCCCCCTTAAGACTTACTTCTGATCTCTTGGGAGCTAGAAGTTCTGGTGATCAAGTTTGATGTAATAAAAAGAAAATATTCGTAATGCTGGATAGCACATAAAGAGTTTTTCTATCTATGAGGCACTATTCTGAGAGCCTTTTGTATATTAACTCATATATTTAGCCCTCATGACAACCCTTTAAGGCAGGTGCTATTGTTATTCCCATTTAGCAGATGAGGGAGCTGAGGCCCAGAGAGGCTTTCTACCTTTCTCAAAGTCACACAGCTAACAGTGGTGAAACCAGCATTTAGACCTGGGCAGTCTGGTTCTGGAGTGGAAGGTCATAACCACTAGCCTCTACTGTGTCTGATTACATCTGGTTATAAGTGGACTTTGGCTTTCAGCCATGGAGTTTTGACAGGCATTGTTCCAATCCATCTGAAGAGTGTGAAAATAAAATTAAGTCACAAAGCTTGTAAATTACCCACTTTAAAGAGACAAAGAAAGTTCAAGTTTAACCCTATAACATGATTCCTCCCAGTCACTTGCATCAAATAGCAACCTCCATCTTCTATGGAGGTAATAGAGGAAGAAATGCTGAGATCTACCAGTTTCAAACAGGCCCAATCCGTGAGCCTTCTGCAAGGCAACATTGCTTGAGGACTGAATAAGTCTAAAGGCTTTCACATATGCAAATGCACTGTGATTTATGAAATAATTTGTTTAAAGAGCTTGTTAATTTCATGGGAAATTTCTTATCATTTTTTCAATGGATTGAACCTAAAATGTCATTACTATCATATAGGAAGACACTATACGATATATGAAGCCATTGACCTAGAATAACAGTAAACAGGTTCTGAAAGAGTGTTGGGCTGTCTGGTGATCAGGCATCTAAAGTGCATGAGTTTTGGCATGTGGACTTTGTAAAACCTACATGGCTGCTCAGAAGCTTTTTTTGACTTCCTTTTAAGCTCCTTGCTGAGTGTGAAATAATTTTGCGCAAGTTATTCCCATGCAAGACATGTTCTCTCCTTAACGAAGCCAAGATCTGCAACATAAACAATTTGAAAACATTTCAAGATGCCAAGGATGGGCTAAGAACAACCACAGGAAGAGGACATAAAATGTTTCCAAATGAACGGCACAGACATGATCAGGTTTGGGAGAATCTTACTGATCTATAGACCTGTGGAAGATATACAGAGAGAAAGAAGCATAATAAGGAGCTAATATTCATTGATTCCACACATTTATTGAGCACCTACTATGTGCCAGGTACTTTGCTAGCACCAGAGAGAAAAGACATACATCTGTAAAAACATCAAACAAGTTACCACAATGTGTGGTTCTGTGCAGGACAGGTATAGTATAAGCAAAAAGCAAGAACTCAGTTATAAAATTTCTTGGGTTCCCAGGGTATAAAGTCAACTAAGAATGGAAAAGAGAGAAAATGAGTCTTTGGTGGGACCAAGCTCTCTTCAATCCATCTCTTAGAGCATGTGAAAGTGCCTGGATATGCACAATGGAGTGAGCTCCGACCCACTGGGGCCACGAGAGGCTGCCTCAGGTGTGGCCCACAAGCCTGCCCTTTGGAAGCAGAAAGACCTAGATTAGAATGAATGCTGATACCATCATCTTATTAGCTGAGAGCCATGATATTTTAATTCCTCTGAGCTTCCTCAGCTATTGAAAAAATAAAAGTATTTACATATTTAGGGAGTGTTGTGAAAATTTCAGAAGAAAATGCATGTGCTTGATGTGCTGCTATCTGACACACAGTAGTTGGTCAATACACAGGGTTTCTGTCCTCATCATTTCCCTTCCTGTGCCTCTTCTATGGAAGGCCCACCTCCCTGCTCGGACAGCAGGAGCCTGGGCTTTTAGCTTTCTTCCTGTGGTTTTACAAATATTGAGACACTCAATCGTCTCTGGGATGCTATGCCTTGGGGACAAAACCCAGCCCAGATAAGAAATGTGCAGCTCTCCCAGGGTTCTGAGGCCGGAGGACTTCACACTGGTGAGGCCTCCTGAAGCTGGACTAACCTGAGGCTGGGAATGTCTCTTCCTGGACGATCTTCCCTTCGGGAAAGTAAAAAGCATCAGGACGTTTCTATTTTAACTGGATCCCCGCTCCACCAGCCCATCTAGAACTGAGTACTGCTCCCTGCACTGGGATGAGGAGGGTGGTGTGGCGTGAAGCTGCCTTGGGCATACAGCAGGATGGGGACACAGGACTCCACAGGAGAGAATTAGGCTGGGGTGGGGGTGTCTGAGGGATGGAGTGGACATCGCTTCTGGGCTGCCGGGTTCCCACCACGTGGTAGGGTGCTCCTGGGCAGGGCCCCCTGATTTACCCCAGGCTGGTGCTGCTCTTCACCATGGATGCACCACTGTTTATGGGGACCAGGAGGCAGGTAGGAGGGGACATGAAGTCTGATTCTAGTCCCAGCTTGGCCACCAACTTGCTTTCTGACCCCAGACCTGAGGTCTTTACCTCTCTGAGTCTCAGATCTTCTTTCTGTTTTAAGTCAGTAAGACATCCTCTTCCTCCTGAGGTAGGAGAGGGGCCTCTTGGGCATCAGTGAGCTTAGTCCTGAGGGGAACTCCTTTGGCAGTGCCTTACGAACCACTGCAGTGGAACCTCGTGCCAGTCTTGGTTAGCTGGAGCTTTAGAAACCGGACTCCCTGCTTTGCAGAGGCTGTCTTCTCTGCGGAGATGGGACTGTGCTGAGCACACCTTGTTGGTGCCCACCCTAATGCCTCACCCTGAGCAGGGCCCACTGAGAATGTGTGTGAAGCCCCTTAAGGCACCCGGGCCTCCAGCCTCCACTTCTTATTCTCTCCAGGATAAACACAGGAGCCAGGGCGTGGCAGGGACTAGGGTAGGAGCGACCAGCGTGCCCAGGCCTGCACCCTGTGGTGGTGTGGAGAAACCACAGCCCTGGAAACACCTTTCAGGGCTGCCAGTGTTGGCTGGGGAGCCGTCAGATCAGGAGGGAGGAGTCGTGACCCACAGAAAAGAAGCCTAGGTCAAGGCCCAAAGAGGAGGCCCAGGGTCAGGGCCTCAGCTCTGCCTCTGTGTCCCAACAACAGATAATTTTTTTCCCATTAACGGAGAAATGTGCTATCCTCTAAGCCCTGTTCTGTGACTTATCCTCTGTCCCTGACACATCTTCCTGTTACCTGACCTCTCCCCATCCCCAACCACTCCAAACGGTCCCATAGCCAGGAGGGTCCGCATCTGAGCAACATCCCCACCCCGACTCTGACTCCGACTCCTCAGACCCACAGCTAGCAGGGCCTGGGTTCCGTCCTAGGGCCGGGTGGGGGTCTGGATGCAGATGGCAGACAGGAGTGAGCAAGAGAAGGAGAAAAAGGAATGAGTGTACAGAGAGCACCCATGCCCAGCTGGCCTTGCTCCAGCCCAGAGAGGGCCAGGCTGGCCCCTCCCAGCATCTACTGAATTCAATGGCTACTCTAGTTACCAAATAACTGTCCTAGAGCTCTGATGCAAAGTTCAAGTGTTGTTTTCAGTGATGGGTCAAAATATCCATGTAAATATGCCATGTTGGTCTTCTCCAATCCCAGAGAGGGACAGGAAGTCCTATAGAATCACTCCTCTTTCTCCATCTGGATTCAGAGGGTCGTCCTAGAACCCAGTGCTTCCCTGGCAGACTCTTTCCTCCTGGTCTCTCCCTGGCACAAGCCCTCAGATCTGCTCAAGGCGCCAGAGAGGCTGGGAGGCTGGGGTGGGACAGAACGTGGATGCCAACTATGCTCTGAATACTAATTCTCCCCATCACTCCTGCCCTTCCCAACCCACATCAGCCCTCTCTTCCCAAGCCCATAGAACCTGGGGGTCCTTGAACCTCATTCTTCCCTCTAGGTCCAGGTAACAGGGAGCTGTGAAAAAAGAATGACATCCTGGAGGAAGACCCTGACCCAGGAGTAGAAGGGACTCTTGAAGGCAGTGTCCGGCCTCTCCTTCCTCTCAGGCCCCACTCTGGAGGGACCCTTCCAGGGCCTGACACCAACACACAGATCCTCGAGAGGTGCACAGGGCCGCTGAGTGCATCTGACCCTGGACTTCCAGCTGCCCTGTCACCAGCTGCTGGTCCCACTGAGGCCCTGGCCCCAGATGCTGGCAGCTACAGAGGAAGGGCAGGCAGACCCTCTGCCCAAACTTGCAGGAGAGTGGCCAAGGCCTTTCCCTGACTCCACTTCAGGCCCAAACCCTGCCCAGCCCCTGGACACTCACACTCCTTCATCATGCCGATGTCCACACAGCGTTTGAGCCGGCAGGCCTGGCAGTGGCGCCGGTTGTCCTTGGTGATGCGGCAGTCCCCGTTGAAGGGGCAGGTGAATAGTGCCTTCCGCTTCATGCTTCGCCTGCCGAGAGAGCACATACCCTGCCCTGGGTCACTGAACTTCCGGCTCCTCACCCTGTCACCACGGAGACCTGTCTTCTGGGCCCCCTGGTCTCCATTTCTCCAACAGAAGACATGGGGCCCACCCCAGCTGCCAGTCACTCTCACCTCTAGGCTGGGCACCAAACGATTCCTACTTCTCCTTTCACTGCCTGCCCAGCTCCAATCATGGCTTGTACTTACCTTTTTTCTTTTAATTTTTGTTTCTTTGGGGGGACAGGGTGTTGCTTTGTAGACCAGGCTGGAATGCAGTGGCATGATCTCAGCTCACTGCAGGTTGGACCTCCTGGGTTCAAGTAATCCTCCTGCTTCAGCCTCCAGTGTAGCTGGGATTACAGGTGCATACCACCATGCCTGGCTAATTTTTTGATTTTTTTGTAAAGATGGGGTCTCACTATGTTGCCCAGGCTAGTCTGGAACTCCTGGGCTGAAGCAATCCTCTCTCCTAGGCCTCCCACAGTGCTGGGATTACAGGTGTGAGCCACTGCACCCCGACTCTTTTTTTTTTTTTTTGAGATGGAGTTTTGCTCTGTCACCCAGGCTGGAGTGCAGTGGCTCACTCAGCTCACTGCAAGCTCCGCCTCCCGGGTTCACACCATTCTCCTGCCTCAGCCTCCAGAATAGCTGGGACTACAGGCACCCGCCACCACGCCTGGCTAATTTTTTTTTGTATTTTTAGTAGAAATGGGGTTTCACCGTGTTAGCCAGGATGGTCTCGATCTCCTGACCTCATGATCCGCCTGCCTTGGCCTCCCAAAGTGCTGGGATTACAGGCGTGAGCCATCGCGCCCAGCCACGCCCCGACTCTTATACTTACTTTTACAGTACTCTGTTCCCCTTCCCATTTTAAAAAATTACACAGGAAATAACAAAAGTGCATTTCCCTAGAAAAAACCTTTTTTTTTTTTTTTTTTTTTTTTGAGATGGAGTCTTGCTCTGTCACCCAGGCTGGAGTGCAGTGTTGCGATCTCAGCTCACTGCAAGCTCCACCTCCTGGGTTCATGCCGTTCTCCTGCCTCAGCCTCCCGAGTAGCTGGGACTACAGGCGCCCACCACCGCACCCAGCTAATTCTTTGTATTTTCAGTAGAGACGGGGTTTCACTGTGGTCTCAATCTCCTGACCTTGTGACCCGCCTGCCTCGGCCTCCCAAAGTGTTGGGATTACAGGCATGAGCCACTGCGCCCGGCCAAAAAAACCTTTTTAAATATTGAAATCTCCAGAGTAGCCAGCATAATAACATTTAATGAGCCGCTATGAGAAGTAAGGATGCTAGTCTCAGCATGAAGTCTTCTAGATTCTAGAGACCTGTGACTGGAATAGCTCCTGTTCCAGGGATAGATGTGTACATGGAAGGAAGAAAAGGCCCAAACCATAGCTCTAGACATCCCAGAACCTGCCCAGAAAAAGAAGGGGCCAGACAAGCAGGTGGAAATCCTGAGGCCTGGCCTTGGGTTTTTTGAAAGGAAGAGGAAGCAGGAGCTCTGTAGGAACAGAAAACTAGAGCTGGGCATGGTGGCTCATGCCTGTAATCCTAGCACTTTGAGAGGCTGAGGTGGGTGGATCATCTGAGGTAAGGAGTTTGAGACCAGCCTGGCCAACATGCCAAAACTCCATCTCTACTAAAAATACAAAAATTAGTTGGCCATGATGGTGCATGCCTGTAGTCCCAGCTACTCGGGGGCTGGGGGCTGAGGCAGGAGAGTCGCTTGAACCCAGGAGGTGGAGGTTGCAGTAGGCCAAGATCATGCCACTGCACTCCAGCCTGGGCAACAGAGCAAGACCCTGTCTCAAAGAACAAAACAAAACAAAACAAAAAAACCCCAGAAAACTACTGAAGTGTTCTTAGCTAGAAAGGTGGCACCCTTGAGGCTGGGTGTGGTGGCTCAGGCCTGTAATCCCAGCACTTTGAGAGGCCGAGGTGGGTGGATCACGAGGTCAGGAGTTTGAGACCAGCCTGACCAACATAGTGAAACCCCATCTCTACTAAAAATACAAAAATTAGCCGGGCACGGTGGCACATGCCTATAGTCCCCGCTACTCGGGAGGCTGAGGCAGGAGAATCACTTGAACTTGGGAGACGGCGGTTTCACTGAGCTGAGATTGTGCCACTGCATTCTAGCCTAGGCAACAGAATGAGACTCTGTCTCAAAAAAAAAAAAAAAAAAAAAGAAAGAAAAAAAAAAAGAAAAGAAAAGTGGCACCCTTGTAGCCTATGTAAGTTGTGTGTGTGTGCACAAGTGTGCACATTTAAGGGCTCATTTTCCTAATTCGAACATTCTCTCCCACTGCCAGCCACACCACGTGGACTTTGGGAGGCTGCACAAAGGACACCTCCCTGAGGCACCTCCCTAGAGGCTTTTCATCATCCATGTCCTGAGAGTCCTGTCCTCCTCCCAGCCCCAGCAGGAGTAGGCCCCACTTTTCTGACATAGTTAGATGGGGAAAGATGGTGGCGGAATCACTGTCTGCATGAGCAGCAGCATCTTCCAAGGAACTGCTGAGTGTGAAGATGCCCAAGCCTTCCAAGCCAAAGCCCAGCCCCAACCATTTCCTTCCTGGAGATGAGCTACTGACATCATCTGCTCAGGGGCCAGGCGTTAGTTAGGATTCTTGGTAAAACATGACTCACTGTTCACATTCACTAGAACATACATGGGGTTGAGGGGAATCGCACTCATCAATTGACAAGCTTGCTCTAGCAAATGGACAGCTGGGTACCACACCGACTCAGCCCCTGGGATAGAGAAGAGACCAGAGTAGGGCTCTGCTGGCAGTCCCAGGCAGGCCCAGACTCTTAGATCCACAGAGGGCCCAAGAGACCGTCAGTGTAACTCCCTCCCTTTATACGTGGGACCACTGATGTTAAGAAACTTACAGGTGAGGATATTCAGCAAGAAGTGCAGGCTCCTAGGTCTGGAAGTCTTAGGGATCTAAGGCTTAGCCTTTAGCTTCCTGGATTGTTTTCAACCCCAGAAACTTAAAGTGCTCAGTGAAGTTGATGCCCCAAACAGCCCCAGGTGGCTCAATGCCAAGAATGACCCAACAGTCAAGGAAGCAGCTGCTGTTGGTTTTGGACCTTGGCTCTGGTACCCTGCTGTGACAACCCTCATCACCCAAGGGGCCTACTGCAGAGCCAGGGTTGTCAGGAGGTGGAGCAGCAACAGGCTATCAGGGGCTCCTTAGCTCCAAGTCTAGCCTGCCTCAGGCCCAGTCCTAACCCTGCAGTAGCTAACAAGAAAGAAGTTATACACCAGGCTTTTTTCCATCTTCGTAGAAACAAAAAGCCTTTTGCCTTTCACCTTTATTTGTTTACTGCTGCTTTTCTGGAGGGACAAGAGAATATGGAATCATCTTGGGAACTGTTAGGGTTCCCCAGAAACGAGATACAATCATCCCCACAGGGACATCTGTATGTTCCAGGATATGAAATTGGTGTCCCTCCCACAACCTTGTGGTTCTTGAGGCTTCATCCGTCACCACAAATGCTCAGGCCTCAGAATGCCCGTAATTCTCTAAACTTACTCAAGGACCAGAAGTTTCTATTTCAGAAGAAACTCTCATTTCCTTTTTTTTTGTTTTTCAACAACCGGGCATTTCACTCTGGTCACTGAGGGGCTGCTCTGTCCTCCCACTGGCTGTCTTGTCTGGCTCAGAGCTCTTCCTGTTAAGCCTGCAAGGCCATGGGCACCAAGAAGACAGCACATCGTCAGCCTAGCCCAGCCACCACCTACAGTGATGTGAGCCAAAGCCTCTCACCAGACTGGGCCCAGGACTGAGAGCTTCTTGAGGCCCCAGGGCCTATCAGAGGCCCCGTCTGTCCTTCCCCAGGCTCCAGAGATCCTGCCTTTGACCCTCACTTGGGGGCAGCACCCCCAGCTGCAGGGTTGCCTGAAAAGAGATTCCACTGCTTCGCCATCTTTCTCTCATTTTTCTCATGTCACTTTAAATATGAAGCTCCATCTCAGATGTCTATACACAGGAGGGTTGGAGATTGCCACTCAGCCCCACTTTGCCTGACAACAGGAATGAGGCTAGGAATAGGAAGAGAAGGCCGGGCGCGGTGGCTCACACCTGTAATCCCAGCACTTTGGGAGGCTGAGACAGGCGGATCGCGAGGTCAGGAGATCGAGACCATTGTGGCTAACACGGTGAAACCCCGTCTCTACTAAAAATACAAAACATTAGCCGGGCATGTTGGCGGGCGCCTGTAGTCCCAGCTACTCGGGAGGCTGAGGCAGGAGAATGGCGTGAACCTGGGAGGCGGAGCTTGCAGTGAGCTGAGATCGTGCCACTGCACTTCAGCCTGGGGGACAGAGCGAGACTCTGTCTCAAGAAAAAAAAAAAAAGGAATAGGAAGAGAAAATAGTGCAGAGCTGAATTAAGAGAAAGTACTGGGACTGGGTGCAGTGGCGTGAGCACGCCTGTAAGCCCAGCACTTTGGGAGGCTGAGGTGGGCAGATAGCTTAGGCTCAGGAGTTTGAGACCAACCTGGCCAACATGGTGAAACCCTGTATCTACAAAAGATTAAAAAAAATTAGCCAGGCATGGTGGCATGCGCCTGTGGTCTCAGCTACTTGGGAGGCTAAGGTGGAAGGATTGCTTGAGCCGGTGAGATCAAGGCTGCAGTGAACCAAGATTGTGCCACTGCACTTCAGTGTGGGTGACAAAGTGAGATCCTGTCTCTAGAAATAAAAAATAAAAGAGAAAGTACTAGGGGTAAAAAAAAAAGTTTGGCGCCCTTGCTTCTGCTTAAGAGTTGTCATATGAAGCCCGAGAACACTGAAAAGGAAGAGGACACCATTACGCTCTGGAGCGTGGGGTCAGTGATCAGGGTACAGAAAGTTTGCTCCCCAGCTCCAACTGCCAGACCCAGAGGCTCTCTGGAACTCAGATCCCAGAGCTGGCCTTTCAGGTGTGTCTGGCCCAACATGTCTGTTTGCTGGGCCACAGATCCTCTTGGCTCAGAGGTCCTGTTCTTCCCTGTTCTCCTGCCTTCCAAGGGCACTTCCACATGTGTGGCTGTCATTTACTCTCTGCCCACGAGGAGTCAGGGCAGCCAGATTGCCCAACCCTGGCTCTGTGCTTTGTCCTGAAGGTCCACACCCTACCCTGCCTTCCTCCCAATACTAATTGCCTGTGAGCTGGTTTGGATTTGAGAAACAAGAGCTTCAGGTTTCCACGAGAGCCCATTGCCTCAGCTGCTCTCTGAGCCTGGACCCTGTCATCCTCTGGTTGGTTGGCATTTATACCCCAGCTCAGGAAGGGGGGTAGGGGTGGGGCAACCAAGCTAAATATAGATGCAGTTTCTAGAAAGCCAGGAGTGAGAGAGGACATTGACCGATTCTCATGCCAGAGACCAGTTTATCAAAACAGAAAGAGACAAAAACCTCACAAAAGCATCAAGAGCCTGGGGCCAGGGCCTCAGGCCAGGGACAGTTGGGCCTTTCTCCAGTAGGTGGCCTCTGCCAGCAGAGACGCACGTTGCATAACCCAGGCGTAGGGTCAACAATCCCCTCTGGGCTCCATCTCCACTGCACTGTCACAGAGATTCCAGCGTCTGCTCAGGATACAGGAACTAGCGAGAGCTCCTGATCTGAAAGCTATGTGAGGTGTTGGGAATGCTTACTAGTTTGATTATGGTGATCATTTCACAATGTATATGTATAGCAGAACATCGAGTTGTGCACCTGAAATATAGACCATGTCTATCTGTCAATTATACCCCAGCAAATCTAAAGGAATAAAAAGACCTACATCAAATGATGTAGGGGCCTGCATGTATGTGAGAGGCAGCATCAGGGGGTTCTCCTCAGGTGGGTTTAAAAAAACATTAAAGGATGGTTAGCACTGTAGAAAAGAGCACAGACTTTTTTTTTTTTTTTGGAGGGAAATTGGCAATGCGAAGCATGTTAAACACACAGACATTTTAATGCAGTAAAGCCACTTCCAGGTATTTATCCTGTGGGTAGATCTGTCCGTGGGCCCAATGGTGGTTACTGCAGCTCTGTCTGGAGAAGCCAAAGACTGAACCTAAATGCCCATGACAGAGGACTGGTTTCCTTCTTTTCTCTCTTTCTTTCTTTTCTTTCTTTCTTTCTTTCTTTCTTTCTTTCTTTCTTTCTTTCTTTCTTTCTCTCTCTCTCTCTCTCTTCCTTCCTTCCTTCCTTCCTCTTTCTTTCTTTCTATCTGTCTGTCTGTCTGTCTTTCCTTCCTTCCTTCTTTTCTCTCTTTCTTTCTTTCTTTTTTTTTTTTTTTCTGGACGGAATTTCACTCTGTCACCCACGCTGGAGTGCAGCAGCACGATCTGGGCTCACCGCAACCTCTGGCTCCCAGGTTCAATCAATTCTCTTGCTTCAGCCTCCTGAGTAGCTGGAATTACAGGCATGTGCCACCACGCCTGGCCAATTTTTTGTATTTTTAATAGAGATGGGGTTTCACCATGTTGGCCAGACTGGTCTCGAACTCCTGACCTCAAATGATCCACCCACCTTGACCTCCCAAAGTGCTGGGATTACAGGCATGAGCCACCGCTCCCAGCCAGGCACTGGTTTCTTATCTCATAGAACCTCCATATAATACTCTGTGACTATGAAAAAGAAAGAGGAAGAATGCTGAAATGGGAATGAGCTTGAAGAAGTGTTCTTTAGCAGATAAAAGCAAGATGCAGAATGGTGACGTGTGTGCACACACACATACACACACACACATATGCACTTTTACATAAAGAATCTGGAAGCGAACACGATGAGCTGGCAACAGTGACAGCTTCCCGGAGGAGGTAGGGAACTAAGAATTGGGTTGAATAGGTGATTTACTTTTCACTTACATATCCTCTTAAACTGTTGGCTTTTTAAAAAGCCATATTATGACGTTACATTTAAAAAATCCACTACCCACTACAACTACCTAAACATTAAAAATGAAATGCAGTCTTTGGTTAGATCGATATGTTTGAGTTTAAATCTTAAAGCACAACCTTGGGCAAGTTACTTAACCTTCCCATCCATTAGTTTCCACATCTGTAAAATGGGAGCAACATTTCAGAGAGGGTTGTAAGAACTAAATAAAGGAAAAGGGAACAGGACCTGGACAAAGGAAACCCTAAATAAAGGGAAAGAAGAGAAACTAGCAGAAAGAGGCAGTGGGAGGGAGTGCTGAGAGTGGGTGAAAGTAGATTTTAAAGTAGATTTTAACCATCTCATTAAGAATTTGAGACCCCTGAAGCAGACACCATGTCTTAGGCCTGCTCTCTGGGTGCCTAGCATGGGAGCCTGCAGGCAGCAGAGTTTGAAACCATATTTCTGTTTCACACGCTGTAGCTCCTGATGTCTAGAGCCACAGCCCCTGTGCTAGTTACAGCAACCACTGTCCAGTTCTGTTGAGCACCAGCCAGTTCTACCCAGCCTTTGACCGACATGAAGCTCTCTCAGAGCCCCTGGCCCAGCCCTTCCCTCTTCATACCTGATATTTAACTCCTTCTGTTTAGGAACCTCTTTTCAGAGACCACTGCCAACACATCACATAGTTATACTTTCCAAGTTCCATGGTAGAGAAAAGGAAGAAAGGATCATCTGTCCTCAAAACCAAGACACTAAAAAGGGATAATGATACTAGCTATCACCATTGGAAGCTTTCTAGGTCGGTATTTTACATACTATCTCCAATGCTCTCGACAACCTTTGGGTAGATATTATCCCTTTTTTACAAGTGACACAGAAAGGCACGGGAAAGTTAATTAACTTGCTTTAAGTCACAGCTAGCAAGTCTGAAAGCTGGAATTAGAATCAAGAACTGTTTGACTCCAAGGAATCTGACTGATATGGTTTGGCTCTATGTCCCCACCCAAATCCCATCTCGAATTGTAATCCCCGTGTGTCGAAGGAGGGGCCTGATGGGACATGATTGGATCATGGGGACAGATTTCCCCCTTGCTGTTCTTGTGATACTGAGTGAGTTCTCACAAGATCTGATGTTTTTAAAGTGTGGCACTTCCCCCTTCACTTGCTCTCTGTCTCTCCTGCTGCCATGTAAGACAGGCCTTGCTTCCCCTTTACCTTCTGCCATGATTGTAAGTTTCTGAGGCCTCCCCATCCATGTAGAACCATGAGTCAATTAAACCTGTTTTCTTTATAAATTACTCAGTCTTGGGTAGTTCTTTATAGCAGTGTGAATATGGACTAATACACTGATCTTCATATATACTATGGTTCTCATCAGGAATGTACCATCTCTCAATCCAAGCTAGAGCAGCAGTCAAAAACATGCTTTCCCAAAGTCCAGGAGCATGAAGCAGAGGCTGTTTGAAGGACTCCTCTAGGACAAATCCCTCTAGGGATTCAGGCAGTCTCTAGAAGGATGCTTTGGAAGTGTGGGGTCACATCTGACCATGCTCTCCACTGGCCCTGTATAACCCAAGCACAGGGAAGATCTCCAGTCTGTGCTGAGTGCAAAGTCATGCAAATGAGCCCTGATTAGAGTGCTGAATTTCAAAAGAAATAAAAGAATGACAAAAAGGTAATGTAAAATCCTATCCTTGCAGCTGTCTTTCTTGATAGCTTCAGTGACCTTGCCTTTCCAAATATTTTGGCCTCCTCTACCCAAGCTTCTGAACATTACCCTTGGAACATCCATAGATAACCCCACTCATTCTCTTTCATTCACATCCGTGAATATCTGTGAATGGAGGTCAGCTGCCAAAGTGGACCTGGACAAAGTCTCTCCAGCAACACCGACTTCTTGGTCACTCATTTACTTGTGCCCATAGAAAACCCTGTGTGGCTGTTCCTCCCTTTTTTCTCTATTTTCTCTCCTTTAAGCAGTTTAGGTTTTAAATTCCTGGACATCTGCCCTATTTCTCTGCTTCCTTTCACATCACGTTGCTAGAAGAGCTACAAATATCAGTGGGGTGACCTTCCTGAATGCCAGAACATTCCTCATCTTCCTGGATCCTCGCCAGCCTACCTTTTGCACCCTGCACTCCGCATGACCCATAATTAACAAAGTCCTCAAGAACCTTGGAGCTAGGAAGCGAAAACACACTTCTCTGCACTGTCTTTGTTAGCTTGTAGCTGCACAGCATCCTTATTTAAGCATCCCAACAGGTAGGAAGAAGACAAGATAAGCAGGCAAACGATGACCTATTTCTCATCTTGCCTTCCAGGATCAGCTCTTAAACCTCACCATCCACCTTCATTCTCTTCATCAAAGGGGTTCCTCTGATTTTCTTCTCTGTCCATTACACCTTTTCCTTTATATCAGACCCCGGACGAAGCCATCCATGACCATATGCATCCACATGCATATACATATATGGATCATCCACTATATATATCATTTGGAATAGACCTATTCCAAATGTTTTTCCTCCTCTGGCTCTTACTTATGCTTTAGTTGTTAACATATAGCCAAGAGGTGTCTGGCCATCTATAAGCCTGCCTGTGCCAACCTTATATTCACACTGGAAATATCATCTTTCTCTGAGGATGTCCCTGTATTCCAGAATAACAGGAAGCACAAGCAACATGAAATAGCTTGCAGGAGGAATTGACCAGCAATGGCCTCTAATGCCCGATCATAGATCAATAGAACTGTGATCCCTCTCTAACCTTCTAACCATCATCACACTTCAGCTAGATTATGAGTCTTAGACTTGTTTTGATGATAACAACTAGCTTCTAGAGCAGTTTAGTTAACTGTCTTAGAAGCCAAACCAAATACTAAATGGTCAAATGGGATTGGATTACTGGTCTCCAGGGCTTGGAAAAGAGCTAGTGACCCAATATTCAAGCAATGCTGTCTATCAATAACTATCAGGAAATGGTCAAGCAAGCTTCTTGAGAGCGAGGACTTGGTTCCTGTCATCTCTGTGTTCCCAAGGATGCAAGGATGCAGTGCCCACCACAGAGAAGGTACAGACCACTGACATTGTCCTTGCTTCCTAGGATCAGAGTTTCACAAACAGATATGAGTGACCACAGGGTTCTCAAGCAACTATTTGGACCAGATCAAAATGGAAAACTTCCAAATAAAATTTGGGTAAAGCAAAGAAGGAGAAGCAGGCATCACGGGTGGAAGAAGAGGAGAAATGATGTATGTGTAGCTGATTCTCATTATTCATGGTAGTTATGGTCTATAGTCACTGTGGACACTGGATTAGTGAATATTGAAACACTGTTCCTGGAGGAAACACAGGGTAAGGTTTCTGCAAGCCTCTGGTCACAAAATTTTCATCAACTGATCAACACATAACCTTGTCTTATGTGAGTTTTCTGTTTAAAGATATCTTATTCAATAGATATTGTTGAGTTATTAACATTGAACAAACAGCCAGCAGCACTGTTGTCCTCAGGAAGCTTGTCTAACACACATAGTTTCCCTGTGAGGCACATCACGGCCTTGCACTTAGGAACACCAGACAGCAGTGCAGCACTACGCTTGGGAACTGTTTTAAACAGCAAAGTCACCAACAAAAATCAAAAAACGGCAAAAAACGTAGCACTAAATAGATTGTGAAGATCCTGGCTGGGAAGATAGGTGCCAAGTCACGCGAATTTTTCACTGCTCTGCACATGTTCACAAATGACCACAAAGGGGCTGCAAGTATTGATTTTGGTGAATTTTAGCAAGTGGGCAGATTTGCAAATACAGAATCCGTGAATAATGAAGGTTGACTGTGTGTGTGTGTGTGCACGTGTGTGTTTGTTTATGTACATATCAAACAAAATTCAGAACCTTGCAGCTGTCTTTCTTGACAGCTTCATTGACCTTCCCTCAAGTTTCTGAACATTACTCTTGAACAATCCATAGATAACCCCACTCGTTCTCTTTCATCCACATCCTCAAGCAAATGACAGACATGTTGGCTCTTTAGAATGTAGCAGCCTAGCTTAGTCATCAAGACAGAGACAGTAAAGATCTAAGTAAGGTAGACTGAGGACAGGGTAACAAGACAAAACCAGCCTGCAGCCCATAGTGCCAGGCATTGCAGGCAGTGGTTGTGACCAACAGCCAGCAACAGACTCTAAGGGCTCTTGTCAAGGTGGACTAAGAGTGGGTTAAGGTGGCATCATGTGCCCACAAGCAACACAGCCACTCTGTCAGTCTGTGGTGACACAGATTACAAACATACCATCCTTGTTCATTCTGCCATCTTCCACACTCAGCCTGGGGCATGACAGGACCTGTCCTCTCTCCACCCAGATGCCTCACATGCTCCTGTCCTGAGGATTCCCAGCCTAGTGGTGTGTCCAAGGGCAGCAACCACAGATGCATAGCAGTCAGAGCCACTCCAGTGAGGAACTGGCCTCCAATGTGTCACCACCCAACCAGCTGCCACCTAAGATTCTCATTTCCCAGAGCTGAATCTCAGGGGGGAGGAGGCCTAGGAGGAGAGAGTGGATTTGGGGGTAGAGACTCCATAACCAAATGCTTTGGTTGCAGACTGACAAGATATGACCTTCAGTGAGAATCTCCATATTGACAGCTCCTAGCCCAATGCCAGATTATAAATGCAGATTGAAGTCTGGTGACGGAATGAGTGAACGAAACACAAGGCCAGACATGGTGGCTCATGCCTATAATCCTATAACTTTGGGAGGCCAAGATGGAAGGATCGCTTGAGCCCAGGAGTTTGAGACCAGCCTGGGCAACATAAGGAGGCCCCATCACTACAAAAAAATCACACAAACACACACACACACGAGGAAAGTGGCTGGCTGGCTGGCTGCGAGGCTTTTGTTTATTTTATGAGAGCATGGTTCCATGAAGGGCAGCAGTGGTGGCCCATCAGGCTCAAAAATCTCAGCTTTTTTCATCAGACTAAAAAAGTGTTTTTCAAAGCACTTTTTTACATGTCACCTCATTAATCCTCAGATTAACACTATGTAGCAGAGGGGGTGGATATCAATACATGCATGCCATTAGTTGAGTTAACTAAAACCTAGAGATGTCAAGGACATCCATTTGAGCAAGGACATCTCATAAATTATTGCCATGGCCAGCACCCCAGACCACGCCTTTCTGATGGGTTTCATGGTAGTAAGCAGGCGCTGAGGTGTGCGTTAGATTCCCCTCTCATTAGCACTCAAGGCAGCCCCCCAAGTTCCAGGACCTGGCAGGAAAGGGTCCATGTGTCACCTGGGACACACAACTGGGGCTCTAGAAGGCCCACCCTGCAGGATGTGTGGACCTCAGGTCCAAGGATTGGCAAATGCAGCAACACGACTTAGAGCCAGCGATGCTGCTTGTCTGGTTCCCCGAGCTGGAGAGTAGGCTGCCGGGAAGCCAAACGGGCAGCCAGTGCCAGGCCAAACAGGCAATTAGCACCCACAGAAACCCCGCTGCCCAGCAATTGCTCAGGACCATGAAACTCTGGGCCTGCTGATTCCTGAGGCAGAGGGCAGGTAAATCAGGAGCTTGTGTTGACAGAGAGCCCCCAAGTCCTTGAGTAGGAGTCCCACACAAGCGCCTGGACTTGAATTCACTGTGCCCCCAAGGCGAGGAGAGCACTCCGGTTTAGACAACAACCAAGCCGACCTCAGCATCCTCCTCTGGACTTGATTTGTGCTTTCCTCATTTGATGGTTAGAGCCCTGCCATAGCCACCTCCAGTCTAGACCGCTAGACAGAAGATCTGTTTTGGCTGCCTTCTTTTAGGCTATTCTCTCTCTCTCTCCAATACATGCCAAATGCTAATTTCTCATGATTCCCAGTTCCTGCCCCAATTCACCCCTTTCCCACGCTCCCACCCTGGCTTTGAATGGGAACCTCCAGTGCTTTTCCCACACCTTTCACATCTGTAATCCTGGGCTCATGTAAGGGGAGTGTGTTGGTAAAGAAACTGGCCCTGATCAAACAGGAATGCAGGTACATTCCTGACACTGCCTGGGTGTTCCAAGGTTGGCTTTCAGACCAGGACAAACAGTCCTTGGGTGAAGATATGGGTACAGATCGTGATGACCCGACAAGAGGTGCCATTTCCCTTGTTCCAAGGAACAGTTTGGATTGGATGGGAAGGCAAGCTCTGAAACCAAGTTCTTGGGCTTTCCCCAAAGACATGCCTGTCTCTTGGGTGAGGAAGCTGTGATCATCAACAGGGAGGAGGTTCACTCTGGAAGGATGGACACATGGGTTGGTGCAGGAGGCTGTGGGTTACAGGTGTAATGGAAAGACAGAGACCTACACAGCAACCTCAGGAAAGCGATTTCCAAGAGAGTCAGAGGAACATCTGGAGCTGAGAGGAGGGAAAAGAAGATACCACTCACCAAGACCCTCCTGCTCCTGTGGCTGTGAGCGCCGCACGTTCCATGGACATTGTAAGGAAAGAGATGTGAAAAATGCAAGGGCTCCCTTCATGGAAACACCTTGCTTCTTCTCCCTCCCTTTCCACTGGGGAGAGCCTGGGAGGAAGGCTCACCTGAAGAAGCCTTTGCAGCCTTCACAGGTCATAGCATTGAAGTGAAAGCCGGTGGCTCGGTCTCCACACACCCCACAGATCCGGGGCACATTCCGGTCAAAGTCTCCAGGGTCAGGCAGGGAAGTGCTGGCCGCCATTGCCTCCATCCCTGTAAGAACAGCAAGCAGGCCACAGTCAGAGCCAGAGTCAGTGCCAGGGCCAGCTGGCATCCTTGGTGCCACCCACCCCCAGCCTCATCCCACCGCCCCCACCCCCCACCACCAGGGAGCTCAGCAAGGGTGGGCATCTCCCCAGGGCCCAGGCCTGAGCACAGTGCCTTCGGAGCCCTCATACATGATTCTCCCTACATAGCTGGCTCAGAGCATGGCTTGGAATCAGCTACCTGGTTTCAGATGTTGCATCTGTCAGGTTAATTTGGGTTTAGTGGTTCACCTCTGCATGCCCCCGCTGTCTGCATTGGAAGAGGTGTTTTACTTCCAGGGTGTAAGGATCATATGCATGAACCCACGCATGCTACCGGCACTAGCTCTGCCTCAGGCACAGACCTGAACCAGGTCAGGGGCTTCTATCCTGCCCAACGCCCCCTCCAAGGGAAAATGGGAGTCCTCCCTCAGCCTCAGCACCTACATGTGGAGAGAAACCCTCAGGTCTCCTCCTCTTGAGGGTGGGGGGAATTGAGGATTTAGGTGCCCTGGTCATTCCAGCCCCAGCTCCTCGCAACCATAAAGCTCAGGGCTAATCGGCTTATGCCCTGGTGTTCCTGTACCAAGACAATCAACATTTCAAGATATTCCCCCCCCTTTTTTTTGGCAATAATACTTAAAACATTATTTTGAATGTCCTTCTGAGTCATGTGAGTCCTATACAATTAATTGTGTTTTCAGAGATGGTTTTTCTAAACAGGCATTATCATCTAGAGATGGATTTCATACTTGAGGAAAAGGAGAAGAGACAGAGGGAACGAAAGCCCACAGCTTTGCGAAGGCCTTCTCAGGAAGCAGCTGGCTTGACTCTTTCATTAGCCAAAACTGGGCCCCCAGCTTTGCCTGCTGCGTCTGATCCCGTCTACTGTCGGGCTCAGAGATGATTCTGGGATACCTCAGACTGCCCTGAAATGCTTTCAGACCCTACTGCCTCCCAGTTCGCCCAATTTTATCTGAATCCTCAAAAGGGTCATTACAGATTTCAGTGACCCCTTTGACCCTAGGCAAAGGGTCCTTCATGTCAGAAGAAAAATAAGAGAGAAAGCCAGGAAAGAAGAGACAAGAACCCACTCCACCCCAGGGTATCATTTCTTCCTGCCCTTGGGTGACAGAGGCAGATTCTGGGGGCCCTTGGGAGGCTCTGAGCTACTTTTCAATGACTAGGCCCATGATCTCTGATCTAGGGTGTGGAATATCAAAGCTCATTAAGTCTTATTTCACCTTCATACCGCTTCATGGTGTAGATGCCATTATCATCATCCCCTTTACAAATGAGGCCCAGAGAGGCCCAAACCTTAAGATATGTCTAGAAACCACTACTGCCAAATGAATAAAACAAATACTTTCTAAAAATTCCCCAAAGAGCTTCACACCAAGGGAAAGAAGTGGTGCAGATAAGCAAGAATATGTTATCATCAGTCCCAAAGGGACAGAGGGAATCCCGGTCACAGACCTCGGAGATTCCCTAACCTCATTTAGCTTTTCTTTTCCTGGAAACCTTAATGTATTAGGTTGGTGCAAAAGTAATTGTGGTTTTGGCCATCAAAAATAATGGCAAAGATCGCAATTACTTTTGAACGATCCTAATAGTAATAGTGACACTATTGCTAATTTCTTTCACAGCTAGATTTATACTTGCTAAACTCTAATGTATATATAATATATACATTAAATATATAAATACATATTAATATATATTATATATTATATATTAATAAATATATAAATACATATTTAATGTATATATTAAATTTTAGCAACTATATATACATTAAAGTTTAGCAAGTATAAATATATACCTATATATAAAGAGAGAAGCACTTTCAGAAAAAGAACAAAGATCACTGCAGCGATAGCAAAGACACAGAATCAACCCAGGTGCCCCTCAACTCAACTCTGGACTAGATAAAGAAAATACAGTATATGTGTGTGTGTGTGTGTATATATATACACACACATATACTGTCCTTTTTACACACGTATACTGTCCTTTTTACACACATACACTGTCCTTTTTCCTTTGCAGCAACATGGATACAGCTGGAGACCATTATCCTAAGGAAACAAAGCCAGAAACAGAAAACAAAATAGCACATGTTCTCACTTATAAGTGGGAACTAAACATCATGTACATATGGACATAAAGATGAGAACAATGGACACTGGGAATACAAGTGGACAGGGGCAGGGGCTGAAAAACAACCTATTGGGTACTATGCTCGCTACCTGGGAGACAATTCATTCATACTCAAAACCTCAGTATCTTGCAATATACCTTTGTAACAAACCTGCACAGGTACCCCCTGAACCTATAAGAAAAGTTCAGAAAAAAAGAACAAAGGAATGATTAACAGAAACCTTTGGAGAGATGAGATCGGGGAGGGGTGTGCATTATATAGCAGCAGTATTCTATTTTTTGAGTAGTGAGCATATGGTATCTTCTTCTTATTATTATTAGCAAAACACTACATCTATGTTTTGTATATCTGTGTTTGCATGCCCTTCTGAATATACAAAACGTTTCATAATTTAAAAGACAATTAAAAATAGAAAAAGTGCTCGTGGATCTATCAACATTGTCCCCAAAGACCATCCCAAGTCCAAGCTGATGCCTGCAGGTTTTAGAACATAGCCCACATTCAAGATGTGGCCAGCATCCCGGAGGCCCAATATCATTGTGGGGTAATAGGGGAAACTGTCCAGGATGCTTGTGGCTTAACCCTGGGTCAGCTGAGATGCTGCAGCTCCGAGTCATCATGGTGTTGCTACAGAGTCTGGGTCATCCAGGCTCCCAAGTATCCGGTGGATTTCGTGGAAAACAGATAAATCAAATGGGGGGTAGGAAGGAATATCTGTTAAATCAGTCAACACATGTTCAGCATCACATGGACTCATTTGGAGATGCTATGATGCAAGCGAGTTGGAACAACATACTACCACAGCACAGCAACGGGGCAGTCCTGCAATGGGGTGGGGTGCTGCCTTGACATCAGGAAGTCTCTATGCTGGGGGTGAAGGCTGGAAAGGCTGGATCAAGCAGCCAGAGGCCCACAGTGAATGAGACCATTTCAGGGGAGCTGACAGAAGACCCAACCCTGCTTGAGGTTATTTGCTGCTATCAAGAAGCCAGCGCCCAGGACCAGAGTCCACATGTGGAGAAGATGTCCAAGCCTCTGTGGCTTGAGAGCTGAAAGTCCCAGGAATGACAGGCAGAGACTAAAGAAGGCAGGAAAGAGAAAGAGGAGATGGGGGCTGGATAGGAAACATCAGACGCACAGGAGAGCCCAGCCAGGGTCGTGGCTGGAGCCAGCAAGCCCCATCTCCTGAGCCCTTCTCTGATCTCCCACCCGCACCCCACACATTCATGCATCTCAGTTGCAGACTCTGCTGGCCCGGGACCCACCTTGCAAAATCCTGGGTGGTATCCCTTCCTTCCCCTGCCCACCACCTTCTTATGCCCCTCCCCCCCACCCCGCCCCTTGAAAACAGAAAGCCAGGGAAGTTGCGGCTGGTGAGGAAACACCTACCTGAAGGAGCAGGGGGCAGGTAAGTGGAGCCCAGGGGTGCTCTTCTGTGAGGTCTCACAGACACTTCAGACCCAAAGGCTTCTGAAATGAAGAAGGGGAAACCTTTTATCTAAGGCGGAGCATTGACCGCCTCCCCAGTCTCTAAGGAAGTGGGCACGAGAGGCTCTTTCCAGGGACTTTAGTCCCCAGATCAGTGACTGCAAACAGAAGTGGCTTGTTGGGAGCAGGCATGCCATGTCATCGCTGGCAGGGGTGTGGGGGTGGCGGCTGGGCAGCAGCCAGGATGGCCCTCCCTCGAGGCAGGGAGTAGCAGGAGCAGTGGGAAGCGGTGGCAGCAACCAGCCCCAGGCAGAAGGAAACAGCCTCCCGCCTAGGCACTCCTTCTCCTCTCACAGCCCAGGGTGTCAGGAGGGAGGAAGGGCCTTTTCGTTAGGGAGACCCACACTCTCACTACCCACTCCATCTCCAGATCGTAGGCAGCTCAGGAAGCAGAGCAACTGGGCCATGTGGCCTGCTGCTAAGAGCGGGAAGACGGCTGCCCCAGGCAGGGCAGAGGAGGAGCCGCACGGGAGCTGGGAATGGGGCAGGCTTGGATGGCAGCCCACAGCCTTGGCCTCTTGGGACAGCTTCAAAGGCAGGTGTCTGAGATCTCCTGTCTGTGGAGACTGGGTGTAGGCGGAGCAGGTGCTGCAGGGGTTAAATACAGCAAAGCATTGCTTTCAAACAGGATGTTTTCTGCCACTTTTAGCTCTTCCCCAGACATGCTCAACACCCCCAGCTGCAGTAGGGTTGACTCTGCTGCCCAGACTCTGGATCTTAGCAGCTGGCTGGGGGGCCAGCAAGGAGGGATGGGCAGAATAGTATCCTTTCCACTTCCACTCACACCCGGCCCTGCTTGTCCACCTGCAGACATAGACAAACAGACAGACACACACACACACAAACACACAAACACACACTTCTTTCCTTCTCTGATGCCAACAGGAGGTGACCCTGGCAAAGGCCTTTAAGTCAGACCCCAGATGGGGTATGTCTAGACCCCAGCTTTTGTCTTTCTTTGGAGACCTCTGTCTTCCAGTGGCCTAAGCAGGGAAGGGGGAGAGCTCAAGGGGCTTCCAAGACCTGGGCCCAGTCCTAGAACTGTGAGCCGGCTGAGGCCACTTGCCACCCCCTCCAGCACTGCCAGCTCCCAGGGAGCATCTGAGGAAAACACTAGTGGACAATGAGCCAAGATAACCTAAGCTGGGCTAGCCCACCCCCACAAGAAGCATGGGCAGTGGGAGGTGTCTGCTGAGGACAGGCATGCTGCCACGTACCCCCAACGCAGGCCCTCCTTTGCCCCCTCTGCTCCTACTGCCCAAGTCCTTCCCAGCTGACCACGCTCTGCAGGGTTCCTCCTCTGGCCTTATTGATTCCTCAGGCTCCTTTCCTGGTGCTGAGGAAGGTGAGGTGGGGACCAGGTGGATGCAGAAAGGAGCACTGCTTTCCTATCCTCAATCCCTGTGGTTTTCAGAGGTCAGAGGTGACATCCAGGTAGACAACCACCCTGGAACTTAAAAAAAATGTTTCCGGAGTATTTACTACATGCCAGGCCTGCTAAGCTCTGCATACATTATTTCATTTAGCCCTCACAACAGTTCTGTGAGGCAGGGAGCAGTCCTACTTGTAGCAAAGCCAAATGTCAGAGCACTCTGAGTGACTTGCCCAGGGTCCCACAGCTAGGCAAGTCGTGGTTCCTGGGGCCAAATGAGGACAGGCTGATTGTAGTGCCCAACTGGGTCCTTTTGCAATGACAATCATCAGAGCAGATGCCTACTGCTCCGCACTGGGCCCTGCTCCATGGTTTTCCTGTGTCCTCACTCACTTCACTCTCATAAGAGCCTCCTCCAGTGGGTAGTTTATTGCCCCTATCTTAGGGGTGGAAACTGAGGCGCAGGGAAGGTGATTGTCTTTTGAGCTGGATTTGAATCTAGGTAGCTTAGCTCTGAGTCATTTCTGCAACCCTAAGCCATGGACACCTTTCACTTCCACTAAGTCAGGAGCAATGCGGAGAACAATCCCCAGGTCATGAGGGAAGAACCTGGGGATTGTTGTTTTCCTTCCAAGGATCCCCAGGCCAAGGGATGGCAGGCCTTAGCCAGGTTCTATCCACTTTCTGTCACCCAGCCCCTCTCATCTGGGAAAATCCCATTCAATAGATGGGCCTCTCCTCCTCACTCGACTTTCCAATAGTGGACGGTCCTTTTAGGAGAGATACCCTAGATTCAGCCTCTAAGTCCAAGTGCAAGCCTATAGGAAAGTGGGGCAAAGACATAAGGTGGAAAGGAGGACAGGTGGAAAAACTGCTTAATACCTGCCCTCTGCCACGTCACACGCCCACCCCACCAGCAATTCATGTTCTGAGTACACAGAACATCCCACTGCTTTTGCTGGGACCGTCCCCAGAGCAACCCTCTCCTGACCCTGCTTTAGAAATACCAAACCCCCAGCACTAAGCTTCAGAGAAGCAGAGGGGGAGGAGCTCAACTCTGTAGAAAGCCCCTGGCTTCCATCCCTCCAGGGCCTGCATCCCACATCAAAAACCCTGCCTGACCCTGACCCCAGTGCTGACCTTGCCTTAGCAAGAAATGAGAAGATAACACGTTTCCTTCCAGTCACTGAAGCCACAACCATTGCCTCTCCTACACGTCTGCCTGTCAGCCCACACCACAGGCGGCCCCATCTTGCGGCAGCTTCTGTTAAATGGGCATCCCCGGGGCCGTCTCGCCTACGGCAGTCTTGCAGGGTGGCAACTGCCAGGTGTCCTGGGCAGAGCCCTGGGAGGACAAAAATCAAAGTCCCTCATGGCTCAGTTTAACTCCACATTGACTGGACCCTCCTAAGGGTGGTAAAGCTGTGACTCTGAGAAGGACCACGGAGTGGACAAGAAGTCTGACCACTAATGTCTTTTCTAGCTCTGAGAGCATGCAACTCCAAGACTGGAATTCCCATCATGAGAAGCACTATTTTTTTTTCTTTTTAAGAGACAAGGTCTCCTCTGTTACCCAGGCTAGAGTGCAGTTGCACAATCACAGCTCACTGTAGCCTCTAATTCCTGGGCTCAAGCAATCTTCCACCTCAGCTTCTCAAGTAGCTGGGGTTACAGGTGTGAGCCACACCAGGCAAGAAGACCTTAAATGAGATGAAGCTTTCTCCCTGATCTCTCATTAGCCAGATGAACCACAACATTCATGCCTCAGTGAGTGAGACTCACTCATCCTCAGATGCCAATGAGCAGGAAGGGCACAAAAGATGTGGCCCCTAATCGACCCCAGGAGAGGGGTCCTCTCTCTGCCAGGTTGGGACTGGAGTGATCTAAACTGGGCTTTCTAATTGTTGACATTGTCCCAAAGTTCCCACTCCTTCTAGAAAGAAATGGAAAGCTAAGCTATTTCCCCACAGAGTGGGAGACAATTCTTCTTCTTTCTAAAATTGCCACACACAGAGTCAACCACGTGTTGGGCTTTTCCAGGAGAAGATATGCCTGTGTGTCCGCCAGCCACAACCGCACATGTACTTGTGCATACACACCCTTGTCTTGCTATTTTTCGTTTCATCATCCATTCAACTCTGCCCCATCGAGTGCTAAGCACTGCATGACCTACCTGACTTTTTGTCATCTCTTTATTCTGGTGCATAACTCAGGCATAACAATATCATGGCCAGCTAAGGTGATACCCTCTCTTCCTTCTCCACCATCCCCACCATGTATCCATTTTCTTTGTCCAGAACAGTCTCAGTACCTCCCAGAAGAAGCTGACAGAGAACAGAGTGATAATAATGGGGAGTGGACAGGGTTTACTGTATAAATAGAACATATCCAAACTACTTCCTGCCCCGACTGTCTCCCCAGCTCCTTCATACACACATCTTTTAAATATGTGTAAGAATGATTGGAAATTATTTTCTACAGACCACAATGTCCACAGTAAAACCCAATAGATAACATTCAGCTCTGAAAATCTCAAGATTGGAAGGCAACAGCACCACCTAGTCCAATCATCTTAAATTTCTTCTATAATATTCTAGCCAAACAGTTTTCTAGCCCATGCTTGAATAATTTTCCTAGTGGAGAACCACCTCCCACGGCAATCCACTCTCTTTGGATGGCTCTATGCTTAGAAAGCTCTGTATCATGCACAGATGGAATAGCACCCCATAGCTTTCAATGGCTGCTCCTAGATAGCTCTTTGTAGCCATGTTAGACAAAGCTACTAGGCCATTCGCACAGGAGCTCTAGAGGAGGGCTTAGGGGGCCACCATATGGTACCATGTGCACATTAGAAAAAGGAGCCCTGGCCGGGCGCGGTGGCTCATGCCTGTAATCCCAGCACTTCGGGAGGCCAAAGTGGGTGGATCACTTGAGGTCAGGAGTTCAAGACCAGCCTGGCAAAACCCTGTCTCTACTAAAAAAAAAAAAAATACAAAAATTAGCTGGCTTTGGTGGTGGGTGCCTGTAATCCCAGCTACTCAGGAGGCTGAGGCGGGAGAATCTCTTGAACCAGGGAGGCAGAGGTTGCAGTTAGCAGAGATCGCACCATTGTACTCCAGCCTGGGCGACAAGAGTAAAACTCCGTCTCAAAAAAAAAAAAAAAAAAAAAAAAAAAAAAGGAGAAGAAAAGAAAAATTAAAAAGGAAAAGGATCCCTTTTTCTAAGACTCTTAGACTTTTCTAAGACACTAAGCCCTAAGACACTTCACTTCCATCAGTCAGAAAATTATCATAAAAATAGAACACTCTATAATGCTTATGTTGTGAGTGAAGTTGCAGGGGAGAAGCAGCAGAAGATAGCCTGGGTTACACTTAATTTTGATTTAGACTCCATCAAATTCCCAGGTTTGATCATGATCCCCACAAGAAGAGTGAGTAAGGTGGTAGCACAGACAGCGTCCGCCTTTGTGGCCTGCACCTGGAGAGAACAGTGTCTGTTCTATGGAAAGGGCCCATGGAGCAGTGTGAGTCCTGGGTGTGCTCCCAGCAGGGCTGCCACCTCCTCTGTCTGCCACTTGGCTCTTTCCAGAGGAGGCTGGGCCCCAGCAACGCAGCTCTAAGAACCTCTAAGAACATTTAAGAGGCTCACCAGTTATGACTGACTGAACGATGGGAAATTCAGTGGCTGATGACACAGTAGTTGTAGGAAGGAGTTTACCCCTGAAGCTTGTTCTTCATTAACCCTTTTGGGACTATGCATCACCTTTGAGAACCTGCTAAAAGCCATGGACTGACACCCCCTGCAGTATCAGGGTGTATTAGTCTGTTTTCACGATGCTGATAAAGACATACCTGAGACTGGGAAGAGAAAGAGATTTAACTAGAATTACAATTCCACATGGCTGGGCAGGCCTCAGTATCACGGCGGAAGGTGAAAGGTACTTCTTACATGGCAGTGGCAAGGGAAAAATAAGGAAGAAGCAAAAGTGGAAACCCCTGCTAAACCCATCAGATCTCATAAGGTTTATTCACGATCATGAGAATAGCATGGGAAAAACTGGCCCCCATGATTCAATTACCTCCCCCTGGGTCCCCCCCAAAACACGTGGGAATTCTGAGGGATACAATTCGAGTTGAGATTCGGTGGGGACGCAACCAAACCATATCACAGGGCTAGTGGGTCACTCCATGGAAACCAGGCTACATACTCTCATTCACCAAGGCCACTCTGGGGAGCTCTGGCAGCTTCTTGGAGCGTGGCAGGACTCAGAGCGGGGAGCCCATGAGGCCTCAGGCAGTGGAGCAGGAGATACATGGCTTACTTAGATAGATTTCCACTTCTTATCAACAATTTTTCCTGCAAGCTGCTTTTTTCCAATGGAAACTCTGCCCTTAGCTTTGTCAACAAGATTTCTGGGCTGATTACTGCTCTCCAGGTAACAGGCAGGCTATGCCCGTCACTGCTGGAGAATGGCCGGTGACGCATAGGGGACTGGCCCATTTAGAAGCTGCAGTTCAATCTCTCTGGTTTTACAACTGAAGAAACGGAGGCCGTGAAAGTAGAACCATGGGTATTTAGAGGCTGGGATGGGTAGCAGGGAGGGGAAGATGGGGAGAGGTTGGTTAACAAATACCAAATAAAAGCTGGACAGGAAGAATGGATTCTGGTTTTCTGCAACACTGCAGGGTGACTGTGGTTAACTATAATTTACCTTCTATTCCCCAAAAGCTAGGAAAGAAGATTTTGAATGTTCACATCACGAAGAAATGAT
The DNA here is from genome assembly GCF_029281585.2 of Gorilla gorilla gorilla. Taxonomy (NCBI): domain Eukaryota; kingdom Metazoa; phylum Chordata; class Mammalia; order Primates; family Hominidae; genus Gorilla; species Gorilla gorilla. The sequence goes on along the minus strand of NC_073234.2, from coordinate 53,391,044 downwards.
AAATGTTTGGGGCAATGCATAAGCGAATTGCCCTGATTTGATCACTGCACATTGTGTACCCATATTGAAATATCACTCTGTATTCCGTATGTACAATTATTATGTGTCAACTACAAATAAAAAGAAAAAATTCTAAGAAAGTCAATAAAAACAAGAGAAGAGAAGTACACTCCCTTACTGCGTGGCCTTGGACATGTCACTTCCTCTCTGATGGCCTCAGTCTCTTCTCAGTCTCCTCTGAGGTAATCAGAGAGGAAGTGACATATCCAAGGCCACACAGTAAGGAAGTGTACTTTCTCACCTCCAGCCTGGCCAAGTCCAGTACCCCCAGTCGCCTGCCTGAGCAGCTTCAGGGCGAGGATGTGGTGTGGGGTAGGAATGGGCCATGGAAGCTGGTGTGTACTCTCCCTTTGGGGCTGAGAGTTCCCTGTAGGAGGCCTGATGCACACTGCAGCAGGTCCTCCCAGCATTGACTACATTCTTACAATCAACACAGAGCAACAAAAATGTTGCTAGGATCACCCACATGCTCCTGCCTGACTAACTCCAGCTCCTGGCTTCAGCTCCCGTGGCCAAAGACATGAACAAGAACTCAAGACAGGGAGTACTTTAGAGGAAAGTGGGATATGCCTGGCCTGAGCTTTCTCTACTCCGGGTGGGTCTTCCTGGGACACTAGCATGGGGGTACTTCCCAAGGATATCTGCTACAGGGAAAAGTTGATGAGACAAGGAGGCTATTTGTTCAGTGACTTGGAGACCAAGAAATAGAAACTGGGGCATCCCCAAAGGGAGAGAGTAGGTCCAGCCCTTCTTTGGGGAGACCCAAACTACTGCTAGTGTTAGTGCAGCTGATGGCTAAATGGGATTTTCTCTAAAAACAAAAACAAAAACAAAAACAAAAACAAAAACAAAAACAAAAAAGCAGCTCAGGACAGCAGGAGAGAGCTGCTTCCAAGCCATTCCCAAGCCCAGCTTCCAGTGTGCCTGTGCGCCTCCCTCCAGGCTAAGCGTCTGTCTTAACGCTGGGACCCTCAGCCTGAGTCCACATAGGCCTGAGCCACTGTTTTTTGTTTTTTTTTTTAATTGCACATCACTCCTTTATTATACTGATCTGGAAAAAGGATTTAGTACAGTTATGCTCAAATGAACACTGGACCCATGTGGCAGGACCAAGCAACTAGAACATGATTCAAAAAATCAGTGAAAGACACACTTGGATAGGACCAAGAGGCATTTCACTGCCACAAAACAAGGCGGGGAGGGATTCTAAAACACACAGCAGGAAGCACTCCTGCTCCTCAGAGGTCAAGGAGCTTATCCCATATTGGTATGAGGAATGGCTTATTTTCTGACGACCACATGAGGGACTATTTCAACTGCCAGGAGAAACCCCAGAAAGGCTATTGTTTTGTATTTTATATATATATTATATATAATATATATATATATATAAATGTAACACATAAACTAAATTCAGGATTGATCCCAACCTTCTAGAGCCAGCTCCTCTGGGGTCAGGGAGGAAACAGTTGTCACGTCACCATGCAGGTTACATTCATCTTCCACTGGAATGACTAGAGCCCCAAGGCAGTGGCCTGACTGCAGAAGAGCAGAGGACTGGCTCCTGGGGGCAGACAGGCTGCCTTGCTTCTCCTCATTGGTTATGGCTTAGCACAGTTCCTCCCCACAAGTCCTTACTAAACAAAACACTCGCAAAAACCCAAGTCACTACCGTTAAACTCTCTTGGATAAGGGGAGCTTTCCCACAGCTTGGACTGAGAACGTGTGCCCTAGAAGTGCTATTCTGACTAGATTGTATGAAGGGAGTGGGTGCAGGAGACAAAATGGCTAAAACGAAAATGGGAGCCACTGGTCCCCATCTGCAGCTACAACTCAAGATGTCTACAGATGTGGTCAGTGTGACATGTGCAGGAGGGAGGGGCAGAGGGACGCGATGGGCAGGGAGGGTGCTCCTGGGGACAGTGGCCTGCCCAGGCCTGAGCCACTCTTGCTCAGGCAAACCTCTTTGAGGCCCAACCACCTACCCCTATCCAGGGTGGCCAGGCTTATTTTCCTTATTTTCCTTCTGGGACCAACGTGATCTCTGAGTCACGTAGACTCTTCCGCATTGTGTCAAAGGTCAGTATTCAAACCCCAGGTCCTACCAGCTCTGAGATATTTGGGATCCTTGGGATCAGACCCCTTGCCTTTGTCCAGCCACCTGGGCCCGCCTGATGCCCCTGGCCACCTGATGCCCCCAGAGCCCATTCCTGTCTCCTCATCTACAAATAGGGACATGATAATACCTGAGTCTCAGGTCTTGTGTGGGGATCAAATGAGCTGATCTCTGAGTAGCCCTCAGAAGGGTGCCTGGCACACCATAAGCTTTATGTGTTAACTATTATTATTGGAACTGTACCTGGCTTTAGTATAATCACTGGAGAATCCAGGAAAATGAGAAGAACTTCAGGCCCGAGAGAGGTGCTGTGAAGGGCAGGATGCCTGCTTCCCAGTCCCAAAAGCTCCACCCCAAACAAACATTGCCCAGAAAGCCACAATTTTGCTGAGCTGGCAAAAAAAACTGACCACCCCACCCACTGTCTGTGGCTTCTAAAACTCTTTCAAAACTTCTTGGGGTGAGGAGAAATGAGTTGTTCTAATCTCTCCCCTAACAATCTGAGAAGCTGAGCTACAAATCTGGACTTTTCCTCCACGTAAAACATAAAGCCTGTGGCTCCCGAGTTGTCACTGATTACCAACCCTTACAGCCATCATCCTTCCTGTCCCTTCTCACCCAGTGTCACCTCCATCCCCCACCTCCCCCATCATCAGGTGCTGATCCTGTACCTGCATCTGTTCTCACTCTAGTGGGACCTGAAGCTTGACTACCTCCAGGATGCCGATGCCCCTCTGTCTGTTACCAGGGCAGCGGCACCACCACCACCCACTCCCACCCACCACCATCTGAAGCAGAAAGCAGAACTCAGGAGAAGGCTGAGGTGGGTGCCGAGGGGCTGGAGTCAGGAGGTGGCAGCGAGAACCGTGGAAGCCCTGGCAGAAGAATGGCCCTGCCATGCCCCTTCACCTAGACATGGGGTGGGCTCTGGCTCAGTGGGCCTGGACTTCTGGCTGCCCCAGCTCTTGAAGGCCTGGGAAGGCCATTCACTTATCCTGGGATAGATTCTGAAGCCTGTGTCAGAATCAGGGAAGGATCCCCAGGGTCCTCTGAGATGGGTAGGGCTGGGCTAACTCTCCACCAGGCAGCTCCGGTCCCATACACGGCTGATTTGCCCAAACATATCCTCTCCATCTTCTAGGTTATTAGTGAGGGTGGACACTTCCCCTGTACCGTGTTCATGCAGCTTCTCGGGACCTGGGCCACGTAGGAGGTTCCCACTCACTTTCAAGGGCAGCAGCAGTCACCCCAAGGTGACATCGGCTGCTCCTCCGTTTCTGATTAGAATGACTTCCCCCTAACGAGCTTTTCCAGAGCTGTTTGGTCAGGCTTCTGGCCATCCTTCTGGGTAGGGTCCCTCTTCGGGACACCCCTGGAGGGCCAGGGATAGGACGTGGCGGCATTTCTTCTTGGCTTCGCACTGTGGTGGACATTGACTCTGGCCTCTGCTGCCTTATCTCTGATAGGGTCCCTGCCCATGTTTAAGTGCCAGCCACATGGAAAGGCCTGTACTGGAAGTGAGAGACACAGTGGTGAGCAAGACATAGACCCTGTCCTCTGGGAGCTTACAGTCCACCGCGGGTTGGGGGGTGGGGATGGGGGACAAACAGGAACCTCCAATTCAGTACGACACATCCTACGATCCAGGTAAGTGCCAGGTCTAGAGGGAGCATATGCAAGAGCCTCTGCCTCATCTTGGTGAGAAAAGAGAAGAGAAGGCTCTTTGGAGGCAGTCCCCTCTCAACCTCTCCACGGAGACAGGAAGGAGCAGAGGAGTGTAATGTGGTGTGGTAAGAGGCGTAAGGAGCACTCCAGGCAGAGGATACTGCACATGCAAAAGCTGAGAACGAAAGGGAAAGAACATGTTTGGGACAGAGAAACTCATTCAATATGGCTGGAGAGAGGGACAGGGTGCCAGGAAGAGACGTAATAACTGGCCACACTCATGTCAAAGGCCTGTAGGAAGTACATTCCACTCTTTTCTCTGTTTCTTCAAGTTAAACCCAGTGAGTCTTGAATATCAGGAATTTTTAATTATTGCCATGATTTATTGAAACTGAAGAGTTTCAGACCCCATTCAGATCCCCATTCCAACCTGAATCCACCTTGAGTGTTGTGACAACAGGGCCTCTCTCATTGTTTCATTGAGACGTTAGCTATGAACAGGCCTCTTCTGCAGCACAGCTGAAGTCCCAGCCTGGGTACACACAAAGCCACTGTCCCCCACAGTCCTTCGGGGAGATCCTTAACCCTGAGAAGAATAGGACCATCAGTAGTCAAGCTAGAAGGGAGAGGTAAAGGAGAGAACTGAAAAACTCAGCCTAGCTGAATAGAAAAAAAAAAAGATTTTGTGGGAGAAAATCAAAAGAAAGAACAAATGATTCAATAAGGGCAGATGGAAGGGAGGTTAGTGAACAACTCAGCTGCCATATCACTAGTGCAATCCTTACTTAATTCCTCAGTCTGTCCAGGGTGCTCAGATATGGTTGATGGGCACAGAGAGAGGTGAGTTGCCCACAGCCGCAGGATCCCCAAATCTGCCTCCACCAGTCCACTCAGCCCATTCAGCCCACTCTGTTCTGGTCAACAAGGTCACTTGCTCATTGCCAGGAATTTGTCTAAGGAAGGGCATCAGGCAAAAGACACGATGGTCACAAACAACACTCACCACAGACGTGTGTGGAGCATCTCACATGCAGATAGGCACATGCCAGTCCATATCCTGAGTCTGGCTGTCCAAACTCACTGCTGGCCAACATGACACAAGCCTTGCCTTACCCTCAGAGCTATAATTGAAGATAACCCTCTTGGTTCAACGTTTCAGGCCAAATATCAGAATCTGTCTGGAGTTTTCTTCCCCAGGGCCACAAAGTGGTAGGAAACAGCTGTCTCTGTTCTAACCCTTGAACCCTCACCAAGCTATGATTCCCCTTCCCCAGCCCTACCCATTTGTCATCTCCCTCTTCTTTGTTTTTCTTTGGTAGCCAGGGGGCAAAGACAGAACAGATTTAAACCACAGGGTACTTTCCATAAATGCTGCCCCAGGACAGAGGAGGAGCTAAACTCAGGGTCCCTAGAGGAACAACCTCTTTCCCTAGAGGAGCAGCTTCTTTCCCTCCTGGTGGTTAGCTGTCTGCAGCCCCCGAGCTGCCCTGAGCCAGGCCTTCTGCCCACCGGATGTCTGAACCAGCTGGCAGAAGTTCCACTCTCTGCACTCAATACTCTTTCTGGCAGAGGCAAACATCCCCCAAGAAGGAATCTGATGGACTAGCTCAGAACCTAGATTCAATTAAAAGACTTGTGGGTGAAACCCCATTTCCTCTGACTGGGCTGGGCCCCACTTGGTCAGCTGGAGTTGCTGCCAGGTGGGCTGCAGACAGGTAGCATCCTAGGGAGGATGTCAGCGGCGGTGGTCCATCTCCGCCCCTGGGTGAGATGCCTACTGCTTCCCTTCACTCCCCTGCCCTTACTTTTTCCAGAACTCCCCCTGACCTGGAAAATAATTCTGCAGCTAGGCTGGTCAGTAGCCCAGGATTGAAGTTTAACAGAGATGAAAATAATTCCCCCAGTGAGTTATTTTCTGCCCAGCTTTTGGAACAATAGCTCAGAGTGACAGGCAGGGTGGGGCGGGTGGGGCGGGGGAGGCTGGCCTTGGGCCACTAACTGGGGCCACTATCCATTTAGGGCCCTTCCCATGTCCACTCCCTTACTCTTGCTGGCACGAGATTTTATAGAGGTGGGACCCTAGTCAAGGGCTCAGACTAACTGCCTGCCACACCTGCCTCCACCTGTGGATCCACATGGGGCATGAGGGTGGCAGGACAGGGAAGGCCCGCGGGAGCCAGGAGTTTCCATCCTCCGTGGCTACAACTCTTACAGAATGCAAGGAAGAAGGAGAAACACTGCGACTTTACCAAGCCTCCAAAAGGAGATTCTATAAGACTGTTGTGTCAGCTGAGATAAATATTTCAAATGTGTTATAAAAATTGTTACACTCTAAAATTACACTCTATAAAAATACTAGCTATTGCATTACTATTATTTTTCCAGGCATTTAAGAATAGGAGAGGAGGAGGAATAAATTCAGGTAAAAAGGGGAAGGCTGTGAAAAAACACCTTGAACGATTGCATGGAGCATGATCCATTCATTCGTTGTCTACCAAGCCCATCCCCAAACTTTCTCCTTTTTTTTTTTTTTTTTTTGCCTTAAGACCCTATCCTCTGTTAGTTTCCTTTTGATTTTTCTCACGCAACTTTTCTTCTAATACCTATGAGGAAATACCTTCCTGAGAAGACAGAGTATGGGAGGGAGAGAAGGAGGAGGGGAGAAAGGAAAGGAGGGGAATGTATTCTTGGAATATCTTACTCTGAAAGCTTTCTTTCTAACTCACAAGGAAGAAACACTCTGTATTATAAAGCTATTATCACATGCTGGGAGGGGTACCTTCTAGTACGTTAGTAAGGAATTCTACAGGAACAGGGTTTTTCCTATCCCACTCTATAACAGTTACCTGTTAAAAAAAACTACCAGAGGATGCAGTGGAGCCTGCAGGGCAGACCTGACTGTGATGTGTGCTGTTTGCCACCCGTCCTTCCCCAACACCAACAGTGATTACACACTCCATTTTTTTTAAATTGGCTGTCAATGTTTTAGAAATCAAGAGGTTACATTTTTGAAAAAAAATCTGAATGTCCAGCTTTCTATGAAAAAGTCGGATAATCTGGCCACACCAGGCTGACGCTCCTGCCGGAAGCCTGCTGGGCCGAGAGGGGCTGCTCCCATTAACCAGTGTGTGCTCTCCAGTCCATCTCACCGGGTCTGCATCCCTCCAGCCTCACTCATGACCCACCTGGCCCTGGCCCCCTGACCAGCACACACTGACAGCAGAGCTCACGGTTAGAAGTGCAGGCTCTGGAGGCAGCTGGCCTGGGTGTGCCCAACCCTGAATTCTCCCTACCACTAGCTGTGCAACAAGAACCAATGAAATGCACTCTCTAAGCTTCTGCTTCCTCACCTGTGAAATGAGAAAAATAACACCACCTACTGCATAGTCTGTGAGGAGTCCATGAGATAATCACGTCAAGTGCTCAGCATAGTGCCTGGCACGTAGTACCTGCTCAGTAAACGTTAGTGCTTATTATTGTGCACAATTACTGCAATGACTAAGGAGAATTCATCTGAGTTGCAGCCCAGTTTTTGAAGATGATTTAATGACACAAAGCAATTGCCCTTCAACCCTCCTTTCTTGCTCAGGCACCTGCTCTACAGACAAAACCATCTAGTGAGTATATCTGTGACATGTTAGTTATTGTGTGGAGCAGGGGCACTTCAGAGACAGGATTCAGATCTGTTCTCGGGGCTCGGAGTAGGGTGGGGGGAATGGAAGATGACAGCACTGACAGGTGGAGTTACGCACAGAGCTCTCCCCACAAGCCCTGCCCAGGACCACGCAGGAGCTTGGCATTCAGGAGGACCTGGGGGTGGGTCTGACTCTTTTCTCCTTCTCCTTCTAGGCTCCAAACCTTCGGGGGGCTTTGCTAAAAGACACCCAACCTCGAATTAGTTCCACTCCATTTCCAGTTTCCCAGGCTGTGCACGTGGTTTCAACAAAGCCAGTCAGACCTCAAATGGAGTTCATTATAATGGAATTTTACCTGAGGCAGCCCCTCCCCCACTTCTTAACATCATGGCATCCAAGATATGGGTGTGCTTGCCAAAGAGGCTGGGCAGAAGTCACTTCCTGCCCCTGGCAGAAGTCCGGAAATTCAGAGCCGTTTGGAACAAAGAACTCTGCCCCGAAGGTGTTTTCCAGCATCTCCCTGGCCAGATTGGAACTGCCCCATTCACCCTCGTACCACCTGCTGTGTTTTTTCCAGCCCTCCTAGACAGGAAGGGGAGGAGGGAAGACTGAGCTGAATGACCAGGACACTGCAGGAAACTCGATGCACCAGTGAGGAAGAGAACATGCACTCTGGACTTAAGCCTGAATTTAAATTCTGGTTCTGATATAGTAGCTCAATGTCTTTGGGCAAGGAATTTAGCCTCTTAATCTCTATGAACCTTGGTTTCCTCTTCTATAAAATGGGTATAATTTTACCAGCCTCGTAGGATTATTGAGAGGCATAAATGAGAAAATGCATGAAAAGCACTGAACATAGTACCTGGAACATAGTGAGTTATAATAACCATTGGTTAGTATGATTGTCAGCTATTACATAATATGGTAACCTCACAAGGGTCAAAGGTTGGTATAGAAAGAGACACTGGGTGGAGCTGGGGTGAGGGGATGGCTGGAGAAGGTAGAGCCCTGTCCCTGATCCCAGCACAGACCTGGGAGCCAAGGTGAGGCCCAGGGCAGAAGCACCTGCCTGCCCGGAGCTGACAGGCACAGACTGGATAGGTAATTACAAAGTTGAGGGCTGAGGTGGCCCATGCAACTGTCCAGCCAGCCACATTCCTTTGTCCCATGGGTGGCTGGGTGGTGAGTATCTGGCTGTTTATGTGGCTACCAGGATGGTGAGTGTAGTTAACACCTCTTTTCCCCAGTAGTCCCAGCAGGGTATTCGACCTTCAAAGGGAAAGGGATTCTCTACAGGCATTTGGCTCCTTTCCCCATGGCATCGCCTCTGTTCCCTCCACTCCAATCCTCCAGCTACCCCTTGCTTCTCAGGTTAAACAAGTCAAAAGGCCAAAGAACAAGGCCAGACTCTGAAGAGATGGCCAGTAGAGACTACTAAACTTCACCCCATCTCACTGGAGCCCTTAAATGATCAAGAAGCCCAGGACAGACGTGAATCCATCACTGCACCAGCCCTGTGTGCTTTGATTAGCCAGCAAACTCATGGTTCTTATACTTCCATGTCCTTTTCTCAAAACTGATGCCCAAGGAAAATATATATTCCTCCCCAGGTATTAATTGAGCACATAGTATGGGCTCACTGCTGACACCAGGCTCTTGGTTGAACTGAGGAGACCACCAAGTGTTTGGGAGGATGTAGAACCGTGGGATCCCTCAAGCACTGCTGGTGGAAGCCCAGAGAGAAGGGCTTCAACTGTGCTTAGAGGCCCAGCACAGAGCTCTCAGAGTCAGGCTGTGACATGTATGTGGTCACCTGTGCAGAGTGCAGCAGACAGGCACACACATGAGCCAGAAATTGGGTCCCTAGGTCATGAATAATGCAACTATTATAGCTAATCATTATAACTGTAGAAACTCATCTAATGCAACTTTTTCATTTTAGAAATGAAGCCTATATCAAGTGTTGAAAAGGATGGAGAACAATGGAAACTTTCATACACTGCTGGAAGTGTTTTTTGGGACAACCACTTTGGAAAGCTGTTTGGCACCCTATAGCAATGCTGAACATAGAATTCCATGGGAGGCAGCAATTCCAACTCTAGGTATGTGCCCTACAGAAATTCTTGTGAGTTTCTTATGAACCAGAAGACAAGTATAACATGTACACCCCTAGCAGTACTGTCCTATTGTAATAGCTCAACTGGAAACAACCCAGATGTCCATCAGTGAGAGGAGGATATACAAATCGTGGTGTATTTTTCCAATGGAATTCTACACAGCAGTGCAAACTCATGAACTGCAGTGGTGTGCATCGACATGGATGAACCTCAGAAAACTCATATTGACTCAAAGAAGAGTGCATCACAGAGAACACACAGGTATGCGAACTTCAAAGCCATGTGAAATGAAACAACATAGTGTTCTGTAAAATCTACATAGATGATAACTTACAAAGAAAAGCAAGGAAACAATTAACCAAAATTCACTTTGGGGTGGGGAGTAAGGAAGGGGAATGCAAATGGGGAGAGGCAGAGGGGGCTTTTAAGGTGCTGTGAATGCTCCACTCTTAACTTAGGTGGTAGGTACAGGGTATAGGATTCTTTAATCTATACATAAACATATAATCTTGTGTATGTGATATATCACAGTTTTTAAAAATGAACAAAAAAGAATTGAAGAACCCAAGTTGCAGAGAAGCTAAGTAACCTTCACAAGCTCATCAGCTAACAAATGACAGAGAAACCAATTTGCCAAATCGGAGTTTAGTCAGGTGCCAGGACAGCCATTCCTGAGTTCTAAACGGGCCTCTCACAAGGACAGGCTTCTGGGCTAGAAACTTTGAAAAGAAGTGCAAGAGTCTCTTTTTCCCCCACTGTTAAATTCCCAGTGTCTTGACTAGTACCTGGCACACCGGAGGCTCTTGGCCCATATCTATTGAATACACATGCCTTTCAAGGGCCTACCGTGTGCCAGGCACTTGACTTACATCATCTAATCCTCACGCAGTCCTACAAGGGAGCTATTACTATACCCAATTTACAGGTAAGGACACTGAGATTTGGACAGATTAAATAACTTGCCCAAGGTCACAAGCTACAAAGCGACCTCGTCAAGATTTGAACCCAAGAGTCTAACTCAGACCCTGTGTTTCTCCTGTTCTGCCAGGCCACTAGCTTCTAACAGCACTACCTAAAATTTTAGTCATCTATCAAGGAACCCTGAGACCCACAGGGGGTGGGGCAGGCTGAGCATTTTCTCTTCCTGCAACCTCTGTCTCCAGGCTCTGGCAAAGCGGTTTGTATGGCCAGGCCCAGGGCTGGCAAGCCGTGTAAAGCAGTGGTTACAGGCTGACTCTGCAGCCCTGGGCAGGTGACTGCATCTCTTTAGAGCTAGGTTTCCCCACTATGCCTGCTAGAGAAGATAACTGTACTTACCCCAAAGAGAAACTATGAGGATTGAGGGAGACAAGCAAAGCAATGTGCACGGGGTCTGGCATGAGGCTATCAGAGGAGGCTAGAGTCCATTTCTCCTTCCAGCTGGGCTAGGTTCAGGAGCCCTTAAGGGATAGCCAGGAGAGGGAAAAGGTAGGCAAAGTGAGAATAGCTCCCCATTGGCCAATGGGACAATCAGCACATAGTAGGTTTTCAATAAAGAGGCCTGTTTGAAAGATTGTTTCCTATTTGCCTTCCAGACTATTAGAGTCATATTTGATTCCACACAATTTCTCTGCACAATCCTACCTCTGTTGGGTTCTTGTTCTTAACCTGAGTAAGGTGCCCAAGACTGCCAGAGAGGCATGAAGATCTAAAAGTGCTGGCAGAGGGAGCCTCCTTCTGAGAGGCCACTGTCCCCAGAGTAACCTTTGGGCAGTCCAAGCCTGTTCTCAGGTCAACTTGTTCAAACTAGTTAGTACATCTAACCTCGCAGCTCACAAACATTTACTGCAGGTGTATAATGTACAAGACAGGGCACTAAGTGCCCTGTGGCCATCCCATGAATGCAGAGGTGGGAGAGTTCCATGCAGGTTAAGAGCATGGGCTTCTGCAAACCTGAGAGGGAGTCGTGGGTTTCCTCCTCACAGGCTATGACAGCTTGGCATGTTGATTAACCTCACGGAGATTCCATTTCCTCATTTGTAAAGGGAACATAACTGGTTCCTACCTCACAAGACCTAGTGATAGGTCTGGGAGGCACGTAGCACAGCACCTGTTACCAAGTGAGTGCTCAGTAAGTAGCTGAAGCTCCAACTCCAGTACCAGCAGGTGGCACACACTGGATGTGTCACCAGCAAAACCTCGGGCCTCATGGGTATTCCACAGTGCCTGGAATGTCCCACCTTGCATAACACCTCCAAGCTTCAGGTTGTCATCAGAAGGCCAGTGAGAGGCAGCAGCTTCTCAGGAACCAATTGCCGAGTCTGCACAGACTCCACTTTCCCGCGGGTGCAGCTGCCCACACCCTGCTTAGGACCAGGACTCTCCCCTGTGCAGAATGAGGACTTTGTATGGCATCTGGTTCTGGGAACACTGCTTAGTCTATTCCTTGGCACAGGACCTGCAGGGCAGGTTTGCAAAAGCATGACACACATTCCAACTTACAGAGTACTGACTGCTTCTGCCTTCCACTCCTGCTATTTACCAACCAGACACCCCCATCCTCCCCCAGCCAGCCTTGGGGTGGGGGGTCTCACCACCTCCCTTGCCCACAAGTCACTTCAAAGACATGACTTCCCAAGAGATCTTCACTTGCCCTTTTCATTTGTTGGCAGTGAGAATGACTTCCTTCCTGGCAGAGTAACTGAGAGTCACTACATGGTCATCGTGGCGGCTCTGCTCCCTCCACGCCTATGCCCGATCACCCACAGGCTGGACCTCTGGGGATCCCACCCTTTGCATCTGGACCATGAGGACCCAGGACCCAGAAGTCAGGACAGTTTCTCTTCCACATGTCGCCACAGCGGGATGCAGGCACTCCCATCAACGCCTGTCACTTGGATTGAGCAAGAACAGCCTCTCCCCACCCTGGACCATTTCCCCAAAAGTCAGACCAGACCAAAGAGGCAAACTCTAGTGTCTTTGGGAACTGACTCTGTCTCCTGCAATGCAGCTTCTCCCTGGCTTTGGCCTCCGCTTTGCTTATCATTTCCCCGGAACCTGATTACAGGTGACCTATGTCCTTTATCAGAGTGGGCGAGGTTTGCCTACCCTTGCCTTCCTGGCTGCTTACCTGCTTTACAGCCAGACTTTCTGTGGGATAGTGTGGTCCCCAGAGGTCTGGGAAGCTGGATGAGCAAAATGAGGAGGCTGCAGGTATGGAGGAAGAGGGAAGAGGAAACGTGAGGCCCAGTCTTGGCTCCACTATGAACCCCAATTTCCCCAGGGGAAGCTGAAGAGGAGTTGGCAGACCTTCCTGTCCCTGTCTGAGGTTGGGGTGGGGCAGGAAAACCAAAGGTGAGGCCAGTCACAAGTCAAGGGTGAAGGGAAGTCACACGAGTGGTGGGCTGGGTCCCAGGACAGGGTGGCCGGGAGCAGTGCCGCCCTCAGGGAAAAGATGAGAATTGGCTGATAACACCAGGGAGCAGGCTAGGGTGTCGGGTGCTGTCCTCAGAATTAAGCTACCCCTGTTTTCCCTTGAGCATTAAGCCTCCCCCAGCCTTATCATCCCCTCATCACTGCTGTGACCTCTGCTGAGTTTGGAGTGATGATCACTAGGGTGATTAATATTCCATTTTTCCCTGGAAAGTTTGGGTTTATGTCCATTGTCCTGGTATAACCATGCATGGCATCCCCTTTCACTCTCAGAAGTATCCCAGTTTGCAAGATACATTACACAGGCAATCTTTCTAGCATATCTAGGAGGGCACTGACACAGGAAAAGGTTAGGGACAAATCAGAGGGAAGCAAAACGACAAGCAAGGCCTTGGTGGCCCAGAGTGGCAGCCAGGCTGGCTTCAGCCCAGCTGGATCCTCTCAGAACTGGACAATAGCGGAGGGAGAGCCTGAGAACTGCTGCCTACCCTGGGGCTCAAACTGTCTTGGAGTCAGGGGCCTGGTCTGGTGGGTTCTGCTTCCTGCTATCCCTCAGAGGGCCTGGAGTCATGCTGGGCACACAAGAGGCTCTTAATCAAATCTGGTCAATTCCTTATTTCCCTCTACCTGCATCCAAAACAGAAGTGCAGCAGGGACAAATGGAAGCTGGAGCCCTGTAATTCTTTATTCAGCAACACACCAAATGTCATCTAGGTGGTCCTCCCCTCTCTGGCTCTCTGGCCCCCAGGACCTGACTGCTGCACAGGCAACAGTGAGTTTCTAGCAGAGGTTCCAGATGCCTATTCCAGCCAGGACAGCGGTGCCTCCTTAGGATGCGGGGTAAGGAATGAAACAATGGGAACTCCCTTTCGTGTCTTAGATAACCACCTGATGTAGTAGCCACCTGATGTAGCCCACTCGGTCCCAGGCCTTTCTCCATTCACAGCCTGGGCTTTGGACAACTTCTATCTGTTCTGGGGGTAGAGTGCAGGGGTTCAGGAGGTCCTCTCGGAGCTTTCTCTGGGGCTTAGTTACAAAAGAGATCAGTTTTGAGGTCAAATAGGGGAAGAATACTGAGAAACCATAAACACAAATTATCAGGGCACCCCAAACAGCACCCGACCTTCCATAATGTTTATACAAACAAAGTCTGATGGCCTCTGCCGAAGAGGAGTAAAGGGTTGGGAAGGCTTTCTAACTCTCATTTTTTCCCCTCCTTTCTTACCTCATTTTCTAGTCCCTCCTTTAGCTTGGTAAGGGTCCAAGTCACAGCTGATCAAGACCAGCCAAACCCAAAGCCATGGGACCCAGCCAGAGCATAGACTGTGAATTCCCCAGCTTTTTGCAGTTTGAGTCAGCCCCACAGCTGGATTGGCCTCCCAGGGCTCTTCTCAAATAGGTCCAGAGAGGCTACTGAGTGGGGGCCACGGACTCTGCAGGGAGGGCTACTTCTGTTCAACGATCTCTAGCACCCAAAACAAAAGCCAGGGAGAAATGTGCAGTCTTACTACCTTCTGGTCTGGCTGCATGCCAGCCCTGAGACTGTTTCAGAAAGACTCACAGTTCCCTCCAGCACTTGGACAGGGAAGGGACGGCAGGTCTCTTGACACACAACACTCTTAGTCCATAGAATTGAGGCTCCAATGTTCAGATAACCCATCTCTACCTCAGCAAATCACCCTCACTCCCTAGCCTGAGTTAAAGCCTTCTTTGCCAACACCATGACTTCTCTGGCCCCAGACTTTTCTAATTTCTTTTGCTCACCCCCTTCACTAGCAGAGATGGGCCGCTAATGAGACCACTAGGCAGAAATGGAAGGAAGGGCTGGAAAAGCCTGCAGTGCTGGGATGCACCTCCTTATCCCAGGAGAAAGATGAGATGTAGATTTATCATAAAGCCACTATCTCTTCACGGTCACCTCCTGCTAGAATCATCTCATAGCCATTCCATAAGCACTGCTGTGTTGGGTATCTGAGCCCCTGCCCATGAGGAAGACCATCATCCAGCAGGGAGCTGGAGCAGAGCTGAACTCTGCCCAGGAGAGCTTCTGCAATGCTCAGAAAATGCCTGCCCAACTGCTTGCCTGGGCTCTGGCCCCTTTGGCTGCAACTGAGCCCAGACAGGAGGCTGACTCACTCACCGCACGCATAGAGGAGGAGGAGGAACAAGAGGAGGAGGAGGAGGAGGAGGAGGAGGAGGAGGAGGAGGAGGAGAAGGAGGAGGAACTGTGAGAAGGGTCTGGGCTTGGAGACCTAAGGCTCCCCCAGCCCAGGCTAGGTCTCAGACTCTGGTCCCTGGGTGAAGAGAAGGAGGGGCAGTTGTACACTGGCCCTGGAGACCACAGGCTGTTCCCTCCTAGATACTTCTGAATCTTCCTCACCACCACCCACAGATCCAGGGCACCTCACTTTTCAAACGGAAACTACTCCTTGAGCCCCTTCCTCATTTAAATGCTTGCCCCTGAGTTCCTCTGAACATCTATTGACAGGCTGTCCTGAAAAAAAATAGGGCCAATTAGGTCTAAACTCATTGGTAGTTCAAAGAAAAGTAAAAAAAAAAAAAAGTACTTAAAAGACCCAACTTCACCATCACAGGTGACCATACCTGGGCCCTGTAAGACAATAAATAAGGTTACACACCCTCCACTCCAGCAGTTCTGAGCACCATCGACAGCCAATCGCTCCTTTTCTTATTCCTCCACTCCATGCCAAGGCGCCCCGACAGAAGAAGGAAACAAATGCTTCTTGTTGCCCAAGTGCTGAGCACTGTGTTAGCGGAGCATTTCTCCTAAGCGCCGAGGATGTCGCTGCTCCCCTCGCCAGCCTGGCACGAACTTCAGCTTTCTCAAACCTCAGTGCCCCTTAGTGTCCCAGCCTCATGGCACGACAGCCCGGACCTCAGTAGCCAAGTTTACCGCTGAGACTTAGACTCTAATGCTCGCAGCCGGGCGCTCAGGCCCCGGTATCCCCGACGCCCCGACCCCGAGTCCCTATCCTGAGACCCCCTTTCCCGCTGCTCCCGGGTTCGCACCTGGTCCGGTCGGCGGGTGGACAAGCTGTTCCGCGCTCCCGGCGCACACGGCTCCGCTGCCGCCTTTTGACAAGTAGAGACAGCCCAGCACCTGGCCCCGCCTCTCAGTCAGGCCCCGCCCCGGCCCCGCCCCGCCCCTCCGCCCCGCCCACAGGTCCAGTCCTCTCTTGCCAGGAGCTCCGTTGGCGCTGCAACCATCTTGACTTGGAATCAACCACCCTATAGGCCACGCTGTAGCCTTAGATACTCTAACTCGTGAAATTTTCATCGACCGTCGTCCATAGGGCAAGGCACGCTTCTGCCCTCTGTGGGACAGAGTTGTCGATGATTATAGGTGCGGATACCCGCTTCAGCCTGCGTTAATCGGGGATGCAGCCCCCCACCCTTCCTGCCGTGGTTCTACCCAGCCTGCTGCGGACGCCTGAGCCAGGTGCGTCACCCCCACCTGGGCTGACCAGGCCAGGACTTCGTCGTCTGCGGGACGCTGGGGGGCGCCTGCCGACTGGCACCGGCGGCTAGCTCCGCACGAATGGGAAATCCCGGGCTCCGCTCGCCAACCTGTTACTGCTGCAGAACGCCAGGAAGCTCAGCCTGATCCCACAGATTAGGGTAAAATATCCCGGGGGGCCGAAGTGGAAACCGGAGTTGCATCATTGCTCCCACCCGATATCACCTTGGCAGCGACCGCGGCCGACCGCGTTCCCGGCCTGTCGCGAATCTCACCCAAGGGAGCTGAGTCTCAGCTTCCCTGGTCCCTGGTCCCGAGTTCCGCCTTTCCCCCCGCCCCGTGGCATCGGCGTGAGGGGAAAAGATAAAGACTACCTCCTGAGACCTGGAATTGTGGATGGCTGCGGAAAATTCACCACAGAAAATTTTGGCTTAAAGTTATTCTCTGCGTCCCTTGACTGTGTGATAGGCACCGCTCTATCTGCTAGAGGACAGGTGAAAAAGATGGGGTTCCCTCTTCTTAGAACTCACTGTGCAGTGGGAGAATGTATAAATAAATAGTAATTACAACATAATCTTCTGGAATAGAAATGCCCACAAAATCATCCAGCAGTCGATGACCTCCTTTAGCCAGGGAAGATATTGCTATTCGCCTCTTACAGAGGAGGAAACCATGGCTCAGAGGGACAAGGTGAAAGGGTGGGAAATTGAGGCATAGAAAGTTTAAGTGATATGCCCAACATGACTCAGCTAATCAATGAAGGACTAGTGCTAGAGCCCAGCAAATCTGCTGGTGCAATGGTCTCTGAACCATTTCTGAGACAGCTATGCTGGACTACATCATAACCAGCCCCTCACAACTCAATAACAGGGTTAAAAGAAATAGACTGAGATTAAACAGAAGGAAGAACCTTCCAACAGTGAAGTTTGTTAAGCACTGCAACAGTTCATTATGGAGGTATCATGGAAACTTTCTGGGAAGACTCAAACAAAAGACAGAAGAGAGACATAGCGTTTGACTGAACTTGGGAATGGACCATTTATTCTGAGAAACAGATGAAGTGCCCCTTTAGAGGTCCTGCCAGTCTGATGGATGGATTCCCTACCTGTAATGAAAGTAATAGGAAGAATCCCTTTGCCCAAAGCATCGTGGGAAAGCTAGTGGTGATTCTTGTGGTAAGAAAAGCATAAGAGGAAATTTCCAACCACCAATACCTTGGGACATTCTCTGGAAGTCCCATGAGCCTCTGAAAGAGGTTGAGCACTCAGAAGTCACTTTTGTGGTGCTTGACTGGCCTGACATCTTGCAAATAAACCTTATCAAAAGATGGTGGAAGATGCGTACTAAGTATTCTGTAGTAATTGAGAGTTAGTCTTTTTTCACAGCCTTTTTTGGAGGAGAGGTACTTGTAATTCACATGTGTAAACTGCTTTATAATATAAAAATTCTTTGGAATATCTCACTTGATCTTTATCATAGCCTTTTCAGACATGAAGAGTAAAAAATACCTTTCCATTGTACAACTGATGTGCAGAGTTGTCAAGGTTTCTACAGCTGAGGAGTGTCAGAGCTACTGGACCCAGATCTTCTCTCTGCACATCCCACTGTTTCATGCTGCCTCTAAAAAACAAAAAAAAATTTCCACGCATGCACTTTTCACAGAGTTGAAGAACTCAGAGGTTCTGCGTTTGGCAGATGGGCAAGATTATAGATGTCATCACGGTCCCCAGCACATGCCATCATCAGCCCCATCACCTTGTCTGTAACCATATTCTTCTCATATTCCCCCAATACCTGAACTGTTCTCTCTCATCCACCTCTCCAGACCCTCTCCTCTTTCAGGTCCTGCCTATTCCATCAGGCTTTTCCAACATCTCCAGGAAAGGAACTGTCAATTCTCTGGTCTTTGTAGCGCATGCATTTTCTATATTGCATGGTTTGGCACCTGCTAATGAACCATCTTGTATTTACATTGAACAAAGATAGATTTTTTTTTGTCTGTTTTATTCTTAGAAGGAAGGTTATTTTGTGAAAGTAGAAAAGCAAGATCATATGAGATTCACTTCTCCTGTGTTCTGTTGTAATCCCTAATTGTCTCTGGACCCTACTTCTCCCTAGCCAGGTATACAACTGGAAAGGGAGGTTGCTGTCCCACCCCGTGTTCTCTTGATGCCTCGATGACAAGCACCATTCCTGCACTACAGAGTTAATAGTTTTAAATTCCCCTATCTTGACTTCTCCATAAACCATGTACCAGAACCTCTGCAGAAGACATTAATTTTTCTTTTCCCTGAAGTTAACATTTCTCATATTCTCACTTATCCCTGGGATGGGTAGTGGTCTTTATTGGGATGTACAGATTGTTTTTTGTCAGTACTCATCTCTGCCAAATTACATCAGGGAATATCTCGTAAGCACTTGCTTGGTTAATATTAGCCAAGTCTGGTGGTGTGCTAGATACTCTGCTATAGTGCTATAGACTCAAAAATCTGTATAGAAACAAAAGAGCCCTTCCCGGTGCATCTGACTTTGATGGAAAGATTCCAGAGGTACTAGGCTGAGGATTTCGTTTCATTCATTTCATTCCTGTGCGTTTCATTCCACAGACTCCAAAGAAAGGCAGGGCCTGGTCTCTTGAACTCTCTGCCAGGCTCCAGGCACCTGGGGATGGCCTGGGCAGTTGTGGCTACAGTCAGGCCACAGGACTGCAGCCTGTCCTCATCTCTGGGCTTCCTTTTTCTGCAGCCTGGCCACTGTCCTCGAGGCTGGCTGATGCTCTCTGCACTTCTTGCTGTGGTGTCAGAGCTAGAGTGGGTCACTTTGTCCCTGTGAGTCTCCCAGAGACCCTGTCCCCATGGACAGAGGTTTTTTGAGCTGTCTAAAGGCTGCTCTGCAGGTAAAAATGTGCCCTTTGAGCTCTCTCTGGAACACTCCCATCTGACTGTTTGTTTTTCCCTTTTTAGGGCCATTTTCCCCCCTTAAATATTTTACGGTTATGAGCACGGTAGGACTGAAGAGAAGCCTCTCTTCAGTAAACACCCAGAGAACATTCTGAGAGACATGAGCATGGAGTTAGAAAGACAGAAGGGACCAGGCCATCTTTTCAGTTTGCTCTCTTGTTTTAGAGATTTTTTTAAAAAACACATGTTAAGTTCAGAAAGATTAATTCATTTATATTTCCTAACCCATGTTAAGACAAAAAGGATCAGGGATGACTCTCCTTATTTATGTTCCAGATGGTAAAAATAGAATGAATAAATGTAAGAAGCTGTAGCAATGAAAGCAAACCAAGGGGTCTTCCCAGGACAGTGTTTTTCAAAATTTTAACTGCAACCCATAATAAGAAATAAGTTTTTATTGTGACCTAGTTTACTCAGGAATATATATAAGTTTCCTGATACAAAAGATGTTCTACAATGTTTTCTATTATTTTCTCTATCTTCTTTTCCTTCCTTCCTCCCTCCCTCCTTCCCTCTTTCATTCCTTTTTCTTCCTTTCTTTCTCTTTCTTTATTCCTTCCTTCCTTCCTGCCTTCCTTCCTTCCTTTCTTTCCTTGCTTTTCCCTTCCTTCCTTCCTTCCTTTCCTTTCTTTTCCTTCCTTCTTTCCTTCCTTCCTTCCTTCCTTTCCTTTTGGGATCCACCAAATTTATTTCACAGCCCATTAATGGGTTGTGACCCAAAATACAGTATTAAAAATCCTACCCTACACAGTGGCTCAGGCCTGTAATCCCAGTACTTTAGGAGGTTGAGGTGGAAGGATTACTTTGAAGCCAGGAGTTTGAGACCAGCCTGGGCAACATAGTGAGACCATATCTCTACAAAAAATTTAAAAATTATCCAGGCATTGTGGTGTGCGCTTGTAGTCCAAGCTGCTTGAGAGGCTGAAGTGGGAGGATCGCTTGAGCCTAGGAGGTCAAGGCTGCAGTGAGCTATGATCACGCCACTATGCTTGAGGCCTGGGAGGCAGAGTGAGACCCTGTCTCAAAAAAAAAAAAAAAAATCCTGCCCTAGATCATGGGCTAGGCGGACTTTACTGTTTGAGTAGCCAACTGACAGAAGACTCCATCCAGGGAGTTGATGGAATCTTGCCTTTCTGAATGACAGAACAAGTCCCTCCCACCATAGGACCCCCTCATTTAGAATCTGGAACATGAGATTCACAGAAATACATTTGCAAGACCGTCAATGGCTTACACGTAGCCCCCTCAGAACCCTGCAGGGTATACATGATGGTTTTGGTGATTCTCCCTCCAAGGGTACATGGTCGGCGTTAGGTCACTGAGGCAGAATGTATCCACCCAATGTTTGCTTTTGTGGTCTTTACTCAACTGATATATTACCACTCACAAGTATTTTCCAGGTTTGGGGGGTTCTTTTAGCCTCAAGATGCCTATGGCATCTCAGAAATCTTGACTGCTCCAGAACAGAACAGAACAGCTCCAAGGAGTCCTGTGCAATGCCATGAGAAGTGAATGCACACAGACTCAGCCTGCCCTAGAAAGAGTAGGGAACCACCAGTTATTCACTCCAAATCCATCTGGCTCCAGGGCTCCATTCCCAGTAGCCCAGCTCATGTCTTCTTCCTCGGGGCTTTTGGCATTTGTCTTTCCCACCTGCTCCCACATCCTCAAGCCCCAGGCTGCCAGCCTGCTGGCCCACACACAGCATCTGCTGGCATGGTAAAGTAGAGCCTAGAGGCCCAACAGAGAAAGTTTTAAACTCCCACCTGCACCTCCAAGCAAATGCAGCTCAGAACTCTCTCCCAGGCTACTAGGTATTTGCTGGGCTCCTGTCCAAATCCAAGCAAACAATGATGACTCTTCTCCAAGCCCCAACCCCAACCATTGAGACCAGCAAAATAGACTAGAGGTTCAGGGTCCTTTCCCATCTATGATTAACTATGGCTGTGGGTTTTGCAACCACCATGATTACTCTTGTAGGGAGATGAAGCAAGCCCCATTCCCAATGCCTTTGGGGAATTCTTATTCTGCTCCTCTAGGGAAGAGTGTCTTGTGGAGGAGCCCAGGGGTGGAGATAAATGGAGGGGCTCCATGGCATGGGAGTCAGTATCTTGGGAGCAGGTGAAAATGGAGTTAGTGTCACATTGCAGCTGAAGAGGTCAGTAGAGAAAAGCTGATTATTTTGAAAGAAGCTTCCCGTCCTCAGAGGAAAGTTTTCAGGGAAGATGATTGGGCAATGACCTCCTTCATAGCAATGAGCAGAAGCCCCACAAGCCTCATCTTGGGCATGCCTGCTTGTGTCTCCAGAAGAACAGGAAGGACATTCCATAAGCAGCCCAGGAATGCATTAAACAACTCTCCCCTGGGGCCCCAACTCCAGAAAGATGTGGCTGTTGACAGCTCTTCTCCTTTGCTTTTGGCCTCTGGCCTGGGACAAACTTACTACCAAGCATGGCTGCCCTTTTGGTTGTGTTTGCCTCATTGTCCTATGTCGTTAAGAGTGTTGCCATTGTTAAAACTGTTGTTTCTGGTGTCCACCTCCACTTCCAGCTGGATTTGTTCTGGACTGCATGATAGTGGTGGTGTGTTGCTTTGTTATCATCCATGTGTCCAACAGCCAAGAAGTTGTCTCTAAATGTTTTTAATTTAAAAACCCTATTGCAAAAAAATAATTGTGATCCCACATATGAATATTATTTTCAAAGTACTATCATTAGTTAATATTTGAAGCCACACTACACAGGGTGAGATTCATCATCAACAGTAATGAGTGGCTTCCATTTCATGGAAACATTCATCTTAGGAACAGGAACTAGACAGACTGGCTCAGAGACACCACATTCCATTCTCTTCCTCTGGAAAGTCTCCCTCTAGGAGTTGTAGCTTCTGTATTTAGTATAGTCTGGCTGGGGGCCTGGTCTTTAGCTGGGCCTATCTACACTTGGGTTTGAAATACCCCTACCTTTGAAATATAAAGGAATTAGATTGGTAATCTCCATGTACCTAACAATGTCCCTGTCCACATTTTTTTTTTTTTTTTTTTTTTGAGACGGAGTCTCACTCTGTTTACCAGGCTGGAGTGCAGTGGTATGATCTCGGCTCACTACAACTTCTGTCTCCAGGTTCAAGCGATTCTCCTGCCTCAGCCTCCCCTAGTAGCTGGGATTACAGGCATGCACCACCACACCCAGGTAATTTTTTTTTTTTGTATTTTTAGTAGAGATGGGGTTTCACCATGTTGGCCAGGCTGGTCTCAAACTCCTGACCTCAAATGATCCGCCTGCATCGGCCTCGCAAAGTGCTGTGATTACAGGTGTGAGCCACCACATCCAGCCTTCCCTATCACATTTCTACAAGGCTCCAGGGATTTAAACTACAGGGAGGGTGGGGGCAGCAAGTCAAGTTTACAGTGCAGTGGTAAAGAGCTTGGGCTTGGACTGCTTCTGATTAGTCAAATGACTTTGGGCAAATTATTTGATCTCTCTGAACATCAGTTTTGCCATCAGCAAAATGGGGATAAAGATAGTCATAGAGTTGTTGACTTCATAGGGTTGTTGAGGAGATTAAGTAAAATAACCTATATAAAGCCTTTAGCACTGTGCCTGGCGCATAGTAAGCATTCAATAAATATTAACTTAATAGTTAATATGTATTCATTGTAGTAATTAGCAAAGCCCCCTAAAACTCTCATGGCCCCTGGAGTTTCAACAAGATATTACTTCACATCTCTCTGATTAGGGTGGAAGGAGGGAGCAAAGGAAGGGGATATGAGAGGTAAAAGGAAAGAGAGTGCTTGGCCTGACTGTGATGTTTTTAAATATCTGTAGGTCTATCAGCTATACTGTCACCTATTCTTAAAATGGCTTTGCCTCTGATACACAAAGCCAATTTATTTTTGCCCTTGGCCCAAAATATTTTAGATGTAGCCTAATTTCTTGGAGGTCCTTGACTTGAGGTGGGTGGCCCTGATCAGCTGAGAGAACTGGTGGCCTCCAGACCCTGGGGTCTTATGAGATATTGGCATCATGAAGCCTTTACTGATTGCCTCCAACAGGCCACTTCCTCTTCATGATAAGTAGGAAAAAGGGAGGCAAATCCATCTCACAAGAACTAGAAGATAATTAACTGGAAAGAATAGCCAAGGGTGTAGCTACTGTGTATCTCAGGAGGTCTGCAAACCCTCTGAGATGTGGGCTGCCCATTGCTGTGTGGGGGCACAGAGTCGGACCCAGCAATGGGAGCTGTTTGCACCAGGGCTACTCAGTCAGGAGCATTTGAAATTTTTAGAGTAAAGCATTTAAGATCATGTTTTGTGCTTCATGCCAACTGTGTTCCATATCCAGGAAGAACTCAGTCCTTCGGGGGCCTTATCTCTTGATTACAAGAGGTGAATGGCATTTTTGTTGTTGTTGCTGTTTTTGTTGTTTAGAGAGATGGAGTCTCACTATGTTGCACAGGCTGGTCTCGAACTCCTGGGCTCAAGCAATCCATCTGCCTCAGCCTCCCAAAGTCCTGGGATTACCGGCATGAGCCACCACACCTGGCTATGCATGGGATTTATATTCCCTTTTTGCAGGTGAAGATGAAGGTTAACTGAAGGCTCTAGGATATGTGAAACGTGCTTTGTACTGCAGAAAAATTGTGGTTTATTTCAACTAAAGATTGTGTTCAGATTGCTTCTTGAAAGCTATTTATAAGCATCAATTGGTACTTTAAAAGCCATGTAGGGAGGCTGCTAGGATCAATGCAGTTAGCAAAGGTCCAGGCTGCTTCCTTCTTAAGAAGGCCCCTCTCAGGCAGCAGGAGTCCTTCTATTTGGTACCAGGGCCAGTTTGCTGGCCAGTTTGCTGTAGCCTACACCTATCATAGTGAAGACTTCTATACTTCTATTGTCCACTTCCACTGAAAGGTACATCAAATCTTTAAGCAGCTCCATGCAGCAAGCTAATGAGCACACCAGGGACATGAGGGCCTGATGATGCCCTGGTGGTGTGAACAGACCCAGGTGGCATTTGTGGATTATCGTGGAAGGCAGGATGCTGATATCCACAATGCCGTAGACCTGGATTACCTCTCCACGCTGCAGTCTGGCCTTCTGGCTCTTGAGATAGATGCTCAAATTATTTGGGAGAATGCCTCACAACTTCCCAAAGTGCTCCCAGAAACATCTGCTATGGATCTGCAGCCCCAGAATAAAGAGGATCTCAGGAAATTAGAATCACAATGCCCTGTGACGGTGCCCTGCTTGGCATCTACCAACTCATATTATTTTGTAGGTTGTTCAGTTTAAAATCTAGTCTCTGAATCTCTGGGGTTAGAAGCCAGAACAGCACTTACTTCTGGGAAGGAGGCCAGAGATAATGACTAGGAGAGAGTAGGAGGGGGGTTCCATGGCAGCGGTCACGTTCTACCATGTTCCATTTGTTGACCTGTAGTGGACACCTACGTGTGTTCACTTTATGATAATTCACCACCGTGTTCTGCACTTAGCATTTGTGCACTTTTCTCTATGTGTGTGATAGTTCCACTAAAAGCTCACTTAAAATAATCTAGTCTATGAAGCATTCTCGAGAGACTGACTCCACAATGTGGAGAGGACTTTTATTCCTCTCATTTTACAGAATGGGGAAAGTGATGTTCAGTGTGACCCTCCCCACAGGGGCAGCATGAGGAGCTGGGCTGCCCCCTGCAAAGATGACCCCTGGGTGATGGATGGCACAGTGACAGCTGGGTCAGAAGCTCCTTTAGGGTGAGCACCATGTCTTTGTATCCGCCAGTGCCTAAGACAGTGCTGTGTGTGTAACAAGGGCTCCATACACTATTTGGTGGTCAAGATCCTCTTCAGGACAGCTGAAGAAACTGAAGCCTGAGAAGATAAATTCTTTGACCTGCCTGGCTTATTTAAGCAGAATCTAAGACAGGCTCCAAGTAGAATTCAAATGGTGCTCTGGGTCTGGGATTGCCAAGGGTCTGATGCCATGGGTCTTTGACCAGATTAAACCAGACATGTAAACAGGACAGGCTCTCCCGGCAGTGGCTATCTGCAGGAGACAGTGTGGTGGCCACTTTTGGGTCATTAGGAGAGTAGCCTCTCAATTCTTCACTTGGCCACCACCATGGACCTCCCGTCAATTCCTATTCTCCAGGAGAGCTGCCCCTCAGTTGTGGTTCCTGGAACCTCAGCAGGCAGGACTCTGAGTGGCCACTACTAGGTCCAGAAAAAATGTGGTGAAGAGGCCAAAGAATGTGGTGAAGAGGGTTTCCATTCCTTCTTCACGGGCATCACCTCAGTTGACCATTTTACCCTTTTAACTCCCTCTCCCCACCCTTCTGCTCTATGCAGACAAGCCAAGTTCTCCCTCTTAGAGCCTTCCTCCATCTTCTGTCTGCTCCCCAGTTCACCTCCTGTATCTCTGCTCCTTATTCACCACCAGGATCCTCATCTGTTGAGTGGTGGAGCTTAAGGGCCATGGAGAGCTGATGGTCAGTGAATCTATGACTTGGACCTGCTCAGGTAAGAGGTCAACATCCCAGTTTCCAGTACTGTCCCTGACATTCTCCCTTCCTTTCCCTGCAGTGAAACCTAAAACCTAGGTGAAGAGGGGTGAGAGGGAACATTTAAACAAGTAGTTCAGGTGCCCAGCCATGAAAACACCCACTGTTGGTTCCTGGCAGGGCTAGGATGGAGGTTCTGGGTAGCGTGCTGGACCTAGTACAATGCATCACAATAACTGAATCTTTTCTCTTTCTTTTCGAGACAGGGTCCCACTCTGTCTGCCAGGCTGAGCACAGTGGTGTGATCTCGGCTCACTACAGCCTCGACCTCCCAGACTCAAGCAATCCTCCCACCTCATCCTCCCGAGCAGCTGGGACTACAGGTGTGCATCACCACACTCAGCTAACTTTTTGTATTTAATTGTAGAGACAGAGTTTCACCATGTTGCCCAGGTTGGTCTCAAACTCCTGAGCTCAAGCGATCCTCTTGCCTTGGTCTTCCAAAGTGCTGGGATTACAGGCATGAGCCACCGTGCCTGGCCTCTGAATCTTTTTTCTATATCCTTGAAGTAATCTAAACAATATCCCAGTTCCCTGTCCTCTTTTCCTCTTCCCAGGAATCTTATGCTTAATCTTGATAGGAATTACAAGTGAATCCCAGAGGCAATGTCAAAATTCCCACTGTTGCTTCTTGGAGACAACTGAAATTCAATCATTTCTGCCATAATGAGGGCTGAAGCCCTAGAGAATCAAGAGTCTTGACATCACCTTTCCCTTACCGATCTTTCCCCCCATTCCAGGAGTCTTAAACTTTGGACTGATACGGTCTACACTTTCGGTTGTAGCAGTGCAATCTGGGCCAATAGAGAGGCTGATTTGGTGCCTACTGCTGGTTTACTTCCTTATCAAAGCTCTGAATGTGGGGAGACACAATTCTTGCTTTGTGGTTAATAGTAGTCTCCCTCTAATCTCTTGTTATCTTACTGCATTAGATGATCCGTTGACATTTAATCTGTAGTAATTAAGGATTTATTGCCATGTTTCTTTCTCCCAAACAGTATACACCCTTTAAGTAGAGGGCATTTAGAGTCAAGTGGTGTTGGAACCAGAACAACTGACAAAGATGTGTCAAGATAGCATTACCTTCATCTTAAACTCAGCCTTGAGAAAGATGTTTCATTTCTAATAGTAGAGTGGATTAGGCACTCTGAATGAGCCTCCCAATTGAAGCAATAATTTTCTAAAATCTTAAATTTATCACCAGGCTGGCACCAAAGAAAGAAATCTGCAGAACTCAAAATGAAGCGAAAATAGGAACACAGGTTGGTAAGCCAGGACCAAAGCTCACCTTAACTTGGAGAGTCCCCGTAGAACCCTGGGAACCTTGAGCTTTCTTTCACTTTAATGGCTTCGCAGGGCATGGGGACGGGAGATAAAGCCAAGGGATCAATCTGCATAAGCTGGGTTCCAGGACTCTCTGTGTAAGGAGAATGAGAAATAAACCTGCACAAAGAAGAGGACAGCAGGGAAACTGGCCTGGGCCATTCTGGATGGTTGGAGAACTAATAAATGTCCCCTTAAAATTCACAACGACAAGCTAGTGTCTATCTGGATTTGCAGTCCAAATTTATATGCTACGTGATTAAAGAAAAAAAAATTCTCAAACATAAAATTTAATTTAAAATGATCCCAGGCTATTACTACTCAGATAACTAGTGGAATCAAATATAAATCTTCTCTGGCCAGGCACAGTAGCTCATGCCTATAGTTCCAGCACTTTAGGAGGCTGAGGTGGGAGGATTGCTTGAGCCTAGGAGTTTAAGACCAGCCTGGGAAATAACATGAGACTCCATCTCTAAAAAATAAATACAAAAATAAATCTCTGCAGGACATCACCCCAGTATTCAAAGATTTGCCACAGATGAAATTTCACAGATAATTACAGCTCACAGTCAAAGTCACAAAACACGTGAAAATGAAGCATAATGAGAAAGAGTCAGCAGA
Source organism: Gorilla gorilla gorilla (assembly GCF_029281585.2). NCBI lineage: Eukaryota > Metazoa > Chordata > Mammalia > Primates > Hominidae > Gorilla > Gorilla gorilla. The sequence goes on along the minus strand of NC_073234.2, from coordinate 53,363,103 downwards.
AACAAGCCCACAAAGGATTCAGATATTTAAATTCTCAGATATAATATAAAGTAACTAATTTTAATAGGTTTAAGGAAATAAAAGAGAAGTTCCAAAAATGGGCAGGTAACAAAAGACTATACAGATCACCAAGAAGACTCAGAAAAGAACCAGAAGGGATTTCTAGAAATAAAAAATAATAAGGGTTGAATCTTTTTTTTTTGAGATGGAGTCTCGCTCTGTCACCCAGGCTGGAGTGCAGTGGCGGGATCTCAGCTCACTGCAACCTCCACCTCCCGGGTTCACGCCATTCTCCTGCCTCAACCTCCCGAGTAGCTGGGACTACAGGCTCCCACCACCATGCCCAGCTAATTTTTTTGTATTTTTAGTAGAGACAGGGTTTCACCATTTAGCCAGGATGGTCTCGATCTCCTGACCTTGTGATCTGCCTGTCTCAGCCTCCCAAAGTGCTAGGATTACAGGTGTGAGCCACTGTGCCCTGCCAGGGTTGAATCTGAAAACTCAGTGGGTAGATTAAACAGCAGATTAGACATAGCTGAGGAAAAAATTAGTAAGCTGGAAGCTAGAGCAGAAAAAATTGTCTAGAATGTAGACCAAAAAGACAAAGCCAAGGAAATATGAAAGGTTAAGGAGTACAGAGGAGAAAGTAAGAAAATTGAATTGTTCATAGAGTTCTAGAAGGATATGGAAAAATAGGGAAGAGCTAATATTCAAAAAAACAATAACTCAGATATTTCCAAAACTGTGGAAAACACGAATCTTGAGCTGCGGGAAGCACAGTGAATCCAACAAAATGAATAAAGAGAAATTCAAATCTAGGAACATCATAAGAAACAAAACATCAAAGAAAAAAGAGAAGACTGAAAGCTACTAAGGAGAGCCAGGCGCGGTGGCTCACGCCTGTAATCCCAGCACTTTGGGAGACTGAGGCAGGTGGATCACGAGGTCAAGGAATCGAGGCCATCCTGGCCAACATGGTGAAACCCCGTCTCTACTAAAAATACAAAAATTAGCTGGGCGTGGTGGTGTGCGCCTGTAGTCCCAGCTACTCGGGAGACTGAGGAAGGAGAATCGCTTGAACCTGGGAGGCGGAGGTTGTAGTGAGCCGAGATCACGCCACTGCACTCCAGCCTGGTGAGAGAGCGAGACTCCGTCTCAAAAAAAAAAAAAAGGAAAGCTACTAAGGAGAAAGATCACCTACAAAGGAATGGTGAATAGACTATGGCTGACTTCTGACTTCTCAACAGCAATAATGGGGCCACATGAGAGAAGGATATAGCAGTATCTTCAAAGTGCTAAAAGAAAATGACTGTGAACCTAGAATTTTGTATCTAGTGCGACTATATTTCAATAATGAGAGCATAACAAAAATATGTTCTAATAAAAATTGAGAGCATTTACAACTAACAGATATTAAAGAAAATTCTCAAGAATTTTTGGAATTTTTATTAAAGAAAATTTTAAATAATTTAAGCAGAAGGAAAATGATCTTAGATTGGCCATCTGACATGCAAGAAGCAATGATCAATATCTTTATTCTAAGATCATCTTCCTTCTGCTTAAAAATAATAATTACTGTTTTAAACAGTTAATATTGGTTAGCATTTACCTAACCAGTATTTATGTGTGGTAAGGAAAGGCTAGAACTAAAAGAATAGATATTAAAATCATCTGGGTTGTACAGGTTGGTGTTAAAGTATTCTAAAATTTTTGTATTGTTTAGGAGGCAGGTGCAGGTATTGATTAACTACAGACTTTATTAGGGTAAGAATGAATATAAAAATAGCTAGGAAAATCATCACAAATAGATGTAGACGCCAGACATGATGGCTAACGCCTATAATCCCAACACTTTGGGAGGCCAAGGCAGGTGGATTACTTGAGGCCAGGAGTTTGAGACCAGCCTGGCCAATATGGCAAAGCCCCATCTCTACTAAAAAATACAAAAATTAGCCAGGTTTGGTGGTGCGCACCTGTAATCCCAACTACTTGGGAGGCTGAGGTGGAGGTTGCAATGAGCCAAGATCGTGCCTGCGGGACAGAGCAAGACTCAGTCTCAAAACAACAACAACAACAACAACAACAACAACAACAACAACAACAACCATGTAGACTATATAATTTCAAACGAAGTAAATGGGAACAAAAGAGGTCAATAAAGGTATATTTAAAGAAAAATAGAAAAATAGAGACCCAGCACTTAAGATGGTGGTAGCAATAAATCAAAATATGTCAATAAATACAATAAATTGTAATTAAGTAAATGTTCTATTAAAGAATGAAGATAGATAGGGTTTTTTAAATTTCAGTTACATGTTATTAACTCAATTAACCAGAAAGCTAAAATAATTCTAAATTTGTATACATTTAATAACACAGTCTTAAAAGTATGGGGCAAAGTGACAGTATGATAAGAGGAGAAATTCAATATTATAGTGAGCGATTTTAACACACAACTCTAGAGAAGTGACAGATTAAGGGAACAAAAAATGAATGAGGATAGAAAAGACAATTAAAAAGCTTGATTTAATATTCATGTAAGGAACGTAACATACAACAATTAGAGAATATTCTTTTCAAACCCTACATGGAATGTTTATAAACATTTATGAAAATTGGCCACAGGTTCGACCATAAAGCTAGTCTCAACAAATTTCAAGGATTGCTTTCATCCTGATTGTATCCTTAGACCCCAATTTACCTAAAAAGAAATAATGTCAAACAGGATAGGCTAGGTGATGCTGTGGTAATAACATCAAAACTTGAGTAGCTTGATTGACACAATGGAGGTTTATACGTTGCTCAACATGCAGACAGCCCTCCAGGGCAGCTGCTCTCCACCTGGGCCTCAGTGTTGTAGCCTAGCCTGAACTGCTGGCACTTGCATGTCAACATGTATTTCCCCAATCCCTGTGGAAAGGGAAAGAGCATGGAAGATCGCATGCTGCAGTGAAAGCATTTAATTGTATGTACTTAATTGATCAGAGTAAGTCACTTAGCCATAACTAACTTCAGGGGTCAGTGAGTAACCCTTTCATAGGTCCAGGAAGGGAGGAGAACTGGAAATACTGATGAACATCACAATAGTCAATAATAAAGAGTCCAGGAAAAACCTTTTCAAACCAGAAATTTTAAATGTATTTCTGAAGAATAAACCATAGACTAAAAGAGAAAATATTCAGAACATAATAATAACAATGCTGTATATTGAAATTTATGGATGCAACTAAAATTGTACTTAGAGGGATGTGTATAATACTAATACTTGCTTAGCATTTACTATGTGGTGGACATTGTTTTATGTACTCTACATGTTTTACTCATTTAAGTTTTCTGTTTTGAAATGGGGTCTCGCTCTGTTACCTGGGCTAGAGTGCAGTGATCATAGCTCATAGCAACCTCAACCTTCCAGCCTCAAATGATCTTCCCACCTCAGCCTCTACAGTCACGTGCCACCATGGCTGGCTAATTTTTGTATTTTTGTAGGGACAGAGTTTCGCCATGTTGCCCAGGCTGGTCTTGAGCTTCTGAGCTCAAGTGATCCACCCACCTAAGCCTCCAAAAGCGCTGGGACCACTGGCATGAGCCACCGCACCCAGCCTTAATTTTCATAACCCTTGAGGCAGGTACAAATGAGGAAACTGAAGCACACACACACACAAAAACTAACTGAAGTCACACAGCTAGAAGTAGCAGAGCTAGGAATTGGACTCAGGAAATCAGGCTTTAGAGTCCATGTGCTATAGTTGCGAATGTTTACATTAATTTTTTTTTAAAGCTCAAAATTAATGTGCTAAGCATCCTATTTAAAAAGTTAGGGCCAGGTGCAGTGGCTCATGCCTATAAACCTAGCACTTTGGGAGGCTGAGGCAGGCGGATCACTTGAGCCCAGGATTTCGAGACCAGCCTGGGCAACATGGTGAAACTCCACCTTTACAAAACATACAAAAATTAGCCAGGTGTGGTGGTGCATGCCTGTGGTCCCAGCTACTTGGGAAGCTGAGGTGGGAGGATAACTTGAGCTTGGGAGGTTGAGGCTGCAGTGAGCCAAAATCATGCCACTGCACTACAGCTTGCACAACAGCGTGAGACTCTGTCTCAGAAAAAAAGAAAAAGTTAAAGGGTTGTGCTTGGTGCCTCATACCTGTAATCCCAGCACTTTGGGAGGCAAAAGTGGAAGGATCACTTGAACTCAGGATTTCGAGACCAACCTGGGCAACATAGTTCATGAGTTCATATTAATGTTTTTAACTGTCATCCAGAACTCCAAGTTTCATTCTAGCCTTGTTTTCTTGCTTTTCTGTAACCTCCCTCTCCAATAGTGAAAACTTGCTTCTACCACCCATGTTTCATAAATCAATATTCATGATAAATAAGTAAATATCAGTTAGTGACTGAATGAGTAAATGAGTAGGGGAGATTAGATAAATCCCCTCTGCAAGAGAATTCCAAATAGCTTACATAGATACCACCCACTCAAGGAGGTGAAGCATCATTCCCTACTCATTCAGTGTGGTGTGCATGTTATTATTTCCTTTTACAAGCACAGTATGGAAAAGGGTGAGAAATGTAACTTTACAGTGAGGAGAACTAGCAAACACTACCTCAGCCAGGTGGTCAAGGTGAACATTATTGGTGATAAGTTAATATTAATAGCATATACCTTTGATAGGATATGATGAAAATGACAGTTTACCTCTGTGGTCTTCTTCCCTAAAACACATACTTCCTGTGTAACTATGAAAAAAAGAGATCAGACAAACCCAAGTCGAAGGACATTCTAAAAAATACCTGACCAGTCCTCCTCAAAACTGTCAAGATCATCAAAAACTTGGGAAGTTTGAGAAACCATCATAGTCTAGAGGAGCCAAAGGAGACATGATGGCTAATGTAATGTGGTGTCCTGCATGGGATCCTAAAACAGGAAAGCTAAAGAAATGCAAATAAACCAGGGACTTCAGATAATAATCATATAGCAATATTTGGTCATTAGTTGTCACAAATGCACCATCATAATGTAAGATGTTAATAACAGGGGAAACTAGGTGTGAAGTGTATATAAGAACTCTCTTTAATACTCTTGCAACTTTTTTTTTTTTTTTTTTTTAAAAACAGTGCCTTTCTATGTTGCCCAGGCTGATCTCAAACTCCTGGGCTCACACAGTCCACCCACTTTGGCTTCCCAAAGTGTTGGGATTCCAGGCATGAGCCAGCAGTTGAGGCATAGCCTCAACTTTTCTATAAATCTTAAACTACTCTAAAATGCAAATTTATTGAATGTTTTAAAAGGGGTATTTCTTAAGCAAGAAAGAAAAGGGGTAAACTAAAAGACTAACCAATTTGACTATGTCACAGTGGAGAATCTCTGCTATAAAAAGACAATGGCCAGGTGCGGTGGCTCACGCCTATAATCCCAACAGTTTGGGAGGCCGGGGCAGGCGGATCACTTGAGGTCAGGAGTTTGAGACCAGCCTTGCCAACACGGCGAAATCCCATCCTTATTAAAAATACAAAAATAAGCCTGGCATGGTAGCAGGCACCTGTAAATCCCAGATATTCACAAGGCTGAGGCAGGAGAATCGTTTGAACCGGGAGGCAGAGGTTTCAGTGAGCTGAGATCGTGACCGCAACACTGCACTCCAGCCTGGGTGACAGAGTGAGTGAGACTTCGTCTCAAAAAAAAGACAACAAAATAGTGAAAAGACAAGCCAAAGAGTGGAACAAGATAATTGCCGCATGGTTAACCAACAACAGATCAATATCAAAGATATATAAAGGATGGCTATGAGTCAATCATAAAAATGTAAACTATTACATAAAAAGATGAGCAGAAGATTTGAGTAGGCATTTCACAGTAAAGGAAACACAAATTGTCCGTAAACATATGAGGGGAAAAATCCTCATTAGTAATCAGGGAAATGCAAAGTAAAACCACAATAAGATATCATTTCACATCTCCCAAGTTGAAAGGTCAGTCAACTCAAGTTTTAGCAGAGACGCGGGGCAGTTGTAACTCTCATCTGGTGGGTCAGTTGGACCCACCATAAAGAACAGCTGATCTCTACCTAGTGAAGTTTAATGTGCTCAGACCTTATAATCCAGCAATTTCACTCCGAGTTATGTACTCCAGAGAAACTGTTGTTCACATGCACCAAGAGACAGGTACAAAACATTCACTTAAAAATTGTTTATAATAGCCAAAAAACTTAAAAATATATTCGTCAATGGAATAATGAATAGATAAATTGTGGCATGTTCCAAAATGGAATACTATATGGCAGTAGAAAATGAAATAACTACAACAACTCACATCCACATGGGTGAGTCTCACAAACAAAAAACTGAGAAAAGAGGTAAGTGATGGACTATATACAGAATGGTTTCATTTATTTAGTGTTTAAAACAGGAAAGATGAGAGAGTCTAGTATTTAGGGATACAAATATATCATTATCTCCTGAGCCAAAATAGTGGTCAGTGCTATAAGAAAGTAATGATTTCCAAATATTCTTAAACATGATTTTGCTATTCTTCACATGCATCCCCAGAGACCATAGACAGTTTTAGGGCTGGATAAGTACAAGTTCAAAGACACTGAGGAAATTTACTAGTCTAAAACTCAATCACACAGATGGCAAAAGTATGAAGAGGATGATTAATACAAAGCTTAGGATAATGGTGAGCTGTTGGAGGAGAAAATGCAGGGCGCTTCTGATGTTCTGATGTGCTCCCTTTCTTCATCTAGGTACATGGGTTTTCATTGCAGTATCGTATTCATATTTAACTGTGTGTGCAATCATAGTATACCTGTTTGTGTATCATGTGTGTGCCTCAATATTCAATGATAACAAACTTGCTAAATAAATGTTATACTGAGGAGCCAGCCATATAGACAGATAGCTGATGGCAGGTGTGAACTGGGAACAATTAATATGCAGTATCCCTTTCCCATTTCTTCTCACTAAGGTTGACTTGATTATCCAGTCCACCCAATTTATTGTTTTAAGTTCTTATTTAAAGGTCTTTTCACTTTTTATCTGGTTATTCCAGGTAATTGTCCGCATGGGCCTCTGTGTTGTCATGCTCTGGCCTTCCCGGCCATTCCTAGATTCGTGCTTCCTCCAGAGGCTGCACAATCACATCTGCTCTGCTGTGTTCCCACCCGGACTGCATTTGCTGATGCCTGGACCTCTCTCTGGGTTCCCAGGCCTCGGGCTCTACTTTTCAAATCTGTCCTGTCATCCAAGGCTGAAGCTATCCGTGTTTCATGTGAACCCCTGGTCGCCTCCTCTTGTGGGAATCTTGCCCACTCACAAGCACCCGAGTCTTCTTATTGCTCTGCTGTTTGTGTTCTTTTCATCTCAAGACAAGAAAAAAAATTCAGTTCAGAAGCCTACTTCCAGACCTAGGATAAAAAGATTCCTTTTCCCTACATTACCTTCAAATTTAACAAGTTAAGTATCAATGTTTTGCCTCCACATTTTTGGCAGTATAAGGTAATAATGAAGATCTATGATTCTGGACTCAAACTGACCTAGGTTTAAATCTTAGGCCTGCCATTTAACAACTATAGAACTTGAGCTAGTTATTAAGCCACTTGAATCTCCAACTTTACCTCTGTATAATAGAGATAATTTTTTTCTACCTCATAGAGGTGTCATAAAGATTAAATTAAATAATGCACAAAAAGCACTTAGAAGTTTGCCTGAAGCATAGAAAGCACTCAATACATTACTTATTACTTTTTAAAATCTTAATTATTACGAATTTGCTTCAGGAGCTGAGTTCTCACTCATAGTGAAATGATTTCTTGTTAACTTTCCTAGCCTGAAATGGTCCTTTACCCAGATTTCTTACCCTCATACTGCCACTTCCACTGGTTTGAATAAAAAATGAGAGTCCAGGAAGTTAACCTAAAATCTACCGAGGCAGATGAGAAGCCCGTCCAGGTGCTGAAAGGCTGCTGAACAGTCAGAATATTCGATACCCTTTTTCAGTGATTCCTCACAGTCCCACATTCTTCTGCTAGTCCTGAGGGTCTTCACAATTGCTTATTTCAGTTCCTTTTAGGAGGCCCATGCCCATTCACTTAGGTCCTTCAGTGAGCATAAGGAGTGACTGGCCTTTATCTTTAACTCTGTGATAATGGCTGAAAACTCTCAGTCTCCCTTGCTCTTCTCTTACCCCCACAGAGAACTCTTAATTTGTTTGTTCTCTTTCCTCTTTTTCTGTCATTCAGCCATACTGACTAGGGAACTTATGTAATAAAAAAGCCAATAGTCAAGAAGCAGATTGGCATTAAAATATTTAAAACTTACAAAAACAGTTATCTACATAAATAGCCTTTTATAAAGTTTTGAAATAACCTTTGACTACCCAGGCATGTCTTGTGATTCAAAATTTAAAAAATCAAAAAAAAAAAAGAAAAAGAAAAAGAAAAAAAAAGACAATACTCTCCCATCTGCTAGATGAAGTCTGCAATTTGGCTTCAGAGCTTTACTCTGTTAGAACAGAAATTCCTTCAAGAGGATACGAACATTTGGAGAGGGATAATACTGCTGACCCTGGTTTGGCAAACTGTGTTCCATAGCATACTAGCTCTATGGGATGTTAATAAATATTTTTATAGCAGAAAAAAAGTTATATGATCAAAAAGATTGGGAAATGTTATTATAGAGAAAGTAAATACCTTGCGGTAGCCCACGAGGTCCTGTTTGATTTCGCCCCTTCCTACCTCTCAGGTCTCACCAAACATGCAAAAGTTTATTTGAGCTTCAGCACCTTTGCATATGCCAGTCCCGTCGCCCAGGATGCTCTTCCCAGATCTTCACATAACTGGCCTCCTCGTCATTCAGGTTTCTGGTCAAATGTCGCATCCCAGAGAGGGTCTTTCCTCCCCACTCCATCTAAGGTAGATACCCTTACCACATCACTCTTTATGGCAGTCTTTATCACTATTTGAAACTGTGAGTTTTAATTGTGCATTATCCGCTCTTCCAATTAAAATTAAAAACCATGTCGATCTCATTTATTGCCATCGGTCTAGTGTCTAGAATAACCCCGGCACACTGTAGGAACTCCATAAATATTTGAATGAATGGATGAACGAATATCAAGTAGGTTTCTTCAACACAGGACTTCTCAGGGTCTTCCATGAGCAAATCTGTATCGGAACTCTTCAAGCAAGAGACATAGTATGTGGGGTTTTCCAAACCTATTGGAATTATTCCTTGAAGCAACAAGTGGGAAATTTTTCCATTGCTCATACTTTTGGAGACTCTGCTTTAGGTTTTATACATGACTTTGTACCTAAATGAATTTTAGATTCTGTCTGAAAGCTAGTTTAGAGAATTAGAGAGTCGGGAGGACCCAGGAGGCTATAAACAGAGCAAAGATGTATAGATAATGAGAGTGGGAATGGAAAAGATCCTATAAGTAAGTAGCAATTAGTAGATGGAGACTTTTACCTAAGATTGCCCCAATATCTAGATGAGTAGATCTCTCTTAGGCTATGTCTCTGAGGCTGGACACAGTGGCTCACACCTGTAACCCCAGGACTTTGGGAGGCCAAGGCAGGTGGGTTGCTTGAACTCAAGAGTTCAAGACCAGCCTGGACAATATAGTGGGACACTATCTCTACGAAAAATACAGAAATTAGCCGGGCATGGTGGTGCACACCTGTAGTCCCAGCTACCCAGGAGGCTGAGGTGGGAGGATCACTTGAGCCCAAGGGGTAAAGGCTGCAGTAAGCTGTATTCACACCACTGTACACCAGCCTGGGCAACAGAGCAAGACCCTGTCTCAAAAAGGATATGTCTTTGACTTAAGGTCTTTCTCAGTCCAGTTGTACCTAGCATTAGACCCACTTGCTTCTGCTGAAGTTTTATTTATAAACAGAAAAGTTACCACCCTCAACAAGGGCTTAAATCAGGACAGACTGAGAACGTGCTAAGGAGGTTGTTGTGTCCACTTTACCTTCTGTGGGGGAGTTACTGATATGTCTTTGCAAATATGTCTTTTTAAATGTCTTAACTGCTTTTACCTGGGCAGGAGAAAGGTGAACTGGGAATTGAGAAAGGCTCGTGGGATGGAGGGAGAGGAAGCTGCTATCTTGGGGAAGTTAAAATAACATTTCATCTTTGTCTTGGATGAACTGTAAACAGGTTCAATACTTTAATTTGCTTGAAAAATAGTTTTTCTAAATGCTTCTAAATTGGCTTAATAGTTCAGAGGAGAGAACATGATCTTTGCGGAAATAAGTCTCCAATTAAACCACGTACTAGCTGCGGAGGTATTATGATTGAGTTTAAAATGCAGGCACCATACTTTTTTTTTTTTTTAGAAAAAGATGTAAGAAACTATCGACAATGACAGGCTTTAGAGAGAGAAACTTGGGTCAGGTGAGGGATGTGTTGAGGGAGATTTTTACTTTTCATCTTATCTTTCTGTTTCATTTGGCTTTTTACCATATACACATATTACTTTTTTAAAAATGTTAATGCATGAAAAGAATGTACTTCCCTATGTAGGTTACCCATCTCCATTTTCGTACCTGGGTCTAGGGTAGGAAGAAGCAGAAACTGGAAACATGAGAAAAGAACCAGCAAGGGTCAGCTCGGAACTCCACCAAGAGGGGCTACACATGGGGCCCAGCTGGGCCACGGGTTGGTGCTACTTGCCTTATCTGAAGGAGTGCGTCTAGCCATGCCTTATTACTAAAGAAAGAGAAGGATTGTATTAATGGGATCATTGCCCCTACTCCTCAGTTGATGGCATAAAGGCAAGAAATCTAATAACCTATTATCAAAATGTATGATTTTTCCAAAAAGAAAAGAGCTGGACTTTTCTCATCCCCATCAAAACCTTGGTGCTAAACTCAGGGATCTTGCTGGTTCATATCTGTCTGAAACTGAAAACATTCCCACATCTCCAGAATTTGTCCTTCGTGGCCTGTCCTATTGTCATCTGCCCTGCAAGAGAAGGAATGACCACTGGGCTTACCTACTGAGGACAAACCTCTTGAATTGGCTCTTTCGAATCGATCATGCACTTTGCTGGGAAACAAAGGTATAAAACATTAGTTCTTGGGAGTAGTACTACCTCTGGGAGTGGTGAGTAATAAGTGCAGAGTCTGAAACTTTTTCAAATCAAGTTTGAAGAGGAAGAAAGAGGAGGAGGAGGAGGAGGAGGAAGCAGCTTAAGAAAATGGATTGAGGCCAGGCGCAGTGGCTCACACCTGTAATCCCAGCACTTTGGGAGGCCAAGGCGGGTAATCACCTGAGGGGAGGAGTTCGAGACCAGCCTGGCCAACATGGTGAAACCCTGTCTCCACTAAATACAAAAAATTATCCAGGCATGGTGGTGGGTGCCTGTAATCCCAGCTTGGGAGGCTGAGGCAGGAGAATTGCTTGAACTCGGGAGGTGGAGATTGCAGTGAGCTGAGATTGTACCATTGCACTCCATCCTGAGTGACAGAGAGAGACTCTGTCTCAAAAAAAAAAAAAAAAAAAAAAAGAAAGAAAGAAAGAAAAAGAAAATGGATTGACCCAAAGTACCCTCAATATCTTTACAGAAATGTGACCCTTCAAACCAGATGCTCTTTCAGGTCCTTATCATTATGTCTTGGTAGCCTCTTCCTCTTCCTCTTCCGTTCCTTTCTTGACTCCTTCCTTGATTCATTCCTTCCTTCCTTCTTTCCCTCTTTCCTTCCTTTCTTTCAATAGATGTTTACTGAATACCTACTAAGTGATGGGCATTGGTGTAATAGAAGATACAAAGATGATTAACATACAGTTCCTACTCTCAAATACCTCATTAATACATCATAAGAGGTCTAGTCAAGAGTCAGTAAAGCTCTAGGACAGCTGTTGATTCTGAGTGAAGAGACCAAGATGGTGTCATGGAGGAGTTAACATTTGAACTAAGGAGAGAAAGTGAAATAAGTAGATTTTAGGATGGCCCCATGACCTTCACCCCCTGGTCTTACTCCCATGATTATATGGTAAATGGAGATTATCCAGGTGGGTCTGATCTAATCACATGAGCCCTGTAAAACCAGGGCATTGTATCTGGCTGGTGATAGAAGAATAAGTGAGAGACTTGAGGCATGAGAAGGGCTTGATATGCCATTGCTGACTTGAAGATGGAGGGACCACAGGAGAAGCAATGCAGATGGCTTTACAGACTCGAGAGAGACCCCAGTGACAGCCAGCTGAGAAATAGGAACTGCAGTCCTGCAGCCACTGGAACTGAATTCTGCCAACAGCCTGAATGAACTTGGAAGCAGATTCTTTCCCAGAGCCTCCAGAAAGAGGCTACCCAGGCGACACACGAATTTTGGGCTTATGAGACTCCAGACAGATAACCTAGCAGGGGTCACCTGGACTTCTGGCCTACAGAGCAGTGACTAATACATGGATGCTATTTATCATTAGGCTGTGGCACTTATTATACGGCACTAGAAAACTAATGCAAACAGTTTCCTATTCAGAGGGAAGAGCATGAGCATGATGATATGGAGCACTCAGAGACTTTAGGGGAGAGCAAGGGGCTCAGTATCTTCAGATATATCAGTGGGAAAGGAGTGGCATGGAGAGTCTGCAAAGCTGTTTGAGCCAGAGTGGGAAGTCATTTATTTTCATGCGTGTTAGGGAGTTTGGGCTTTATCCTTGAGCACCATGTTCTACCTCCCCTTCCTCTTGGAAGCTACATCACCTCCTGCCTGGCATGGAAATATCATCTGTCTTTCTTTTCTCTTTTTTTCCTTTCTGTTTATATCTACCTGTATCATCTTGCCCTTCACTCTTTGCACTGTTCCCCTTGAGGTAAGAGAATCCCCAGGAGCCCTGCCTGCCGATGTGGCAAGACATAGCTATGGTGGGAAGACAGCTGTGCAGTCATGGCAAAGGCAATGTTCTCCTGCTCAAGTCCACCAGCATCCACCACCAGCTCTCCTTTCCACAGAGGGACTGGCTGATGAGGAGAGAGAGTGGAATCAATGTCTACAAACGGGAGGAATGGAGTGGACCAGAGCCTGGATGTCTCATTTAGACAGTAATGGTAGTGAAACTCTGAGCACTGACACAAGGATCCCAGCAAGTGCTGTTTGGAAAGTGAAGGAGGTGAGACGTATCCAACAGGGCCCTAGCAGAAAATACAATTCACCCCAGAGGGGTCAAATGAAGAGACCTTGAAGAAAAGTCAATTGATAGAGGTGTAGGCAAGGTTAAGGGAATGAAAATGGACTGTAGGAATATTAGGAAATCATTACCACCTTGATCTCAATGGCCCAAGGGATAAGGAAAGAAATAGCAACCAGAGCCCAGAGAGAGCTGGAAACATGGAGAATGGGACGCCTGGCAGGAACTGCAGTCACTGCACAGAGACTTGGCCCTGGAGCAAGGAGAAGGAGGGAGGAATATTTGGCCTCCCTCTCCTCTGGCCCTCAGATCCCCTGAAAGTTCCTCCCCTGCTGGACCCTGTCTGAAGCCCTTCAGTGAGGGAGTCCATGGGGGCATAGTCCAGACAGCCAGCCTTCTGGGACATAGAACAGGACAGAGAAAGGTGAGAATGGATCCGAGTGGGAGGTGGGATTGAGGAACAGAGAATAACCCGAGGTAAGGGAACCAAGAGGTTCATTGGCTTTGCCATGATGTTGACTTTGCCATGACCTGAGCCATGTATGAACTCAAACAAGACCACTTTTGACCCTGGCACTGTTGCTATGGCTATACCCTTGCCAGTGGCACCCAAAAAAGGAATGATCTGAAAGAGGAAAGGCTCCCATGACAGCGAAGCTCATATCTTGGCCCTTTAGTTCAGGGATGCTCTATGAGTACAGCCACCTCCCATGACAGGAGAAGGTTTGGGGAATAAAAGAGGGTATCATATGTCATTGTGGGAGCTTCTGGCCAAGGGACATTAGGGGCTTCCCAGAGATCGGAGTCTGAACTATTCAGGATGTATATGTTCAGAGTGGTGGGAAACCATGCTTGGAATTGTGGGCTGGACTGACCATTTCTGCCCGGTCTGTAAGGCTGTGTTTTGGAAAGAGAAGGGCAGCAAAGAGATCACAAAAGGGAAGGATGTGGTTACGCCCTTCTTTAAGAGCACAGCTTGTTATCTTTGGGGTCAAGAAAATTATAGGGGATTGATAAATTTACTAGAACAGCAAGAATCACACTGGGTTTTTTCCAGCTTTAAATAAGGACATTCTTTTCCCAAAATATCTTCCTTAGGCTTAGAAGAATCCTAGGAAAGTTTCTGACCAACCCAGACGTAGTCCAGAGAGCCAGCCTCCTGGGACACAGAACAGGACAGAGAAAGGTGAGAATGGATCCAAGTGGGAGATGGGAGTGAGGAACAGAGAATAACCTGAGGTAAGGGAACCAAGAGGCTCATTGGCCTTGCCACGATGTTGACTTTGCCACAACCTGGGCCACATAGGGACTCAACCAAGACCACCTTTGACCCTGGCACCAGATCAAAAGTGGTCTTGGTTGAGTCCATACATGGACACTTAAAAATTAATTTTGGTGAAGAGCTGCAGTTAGTGCTATTAGGGCAGATGGAGCCCTTCAGTGACCCAAATCCTGCTACAGAAACCATGAGGCTTCCTTGTCCAACTCGGACAACCCCCTGCCTCCTCTTAACCTTTTGGCTCTAAAAGGTTACGTATTATCTCTCATCTCTTGCTCAACCCCAGAGCTAGACCCAGCCACTGGGCTCACTGAGGTGAAGTTTCTCCAGCCCTGTGGGACATTAAGGACCAGGTCTATGACTGGGGGCAGAGATGAAGCAGACTGAAGTCCTCAATAAAGAGCCAGAGGATGTGTTAGCCACAAAAGGGGGACATATCCTATGGCGAAAGTGCAGTCTCTGCTTCCTGCAGATGATTCTATGTGGCCTGGCCCAGGACAATGGGAGCTTTCCTTCAACCTCAAACAGCTGGTTTGGGGCACTTCTTCCCAGGAACTCAGCTTGTTTACCCTGTGGCCCAAATTCCCTCTTGAGCCCAAAGAAACCCCTGCAATAGAAGTCTGGCCCCAGACTTTCATAATCAGACCCTCTTCATTGGGTCTCCTGACACAGGGACACTAGACCAAGATGGGATTGGGAGGCCCAGGTCAGCGTGGCCAGTAGGGAGAGGGGGAGCTGAGCCGAAGACCGTGCTGCCCTGTGGCCTCTGCAGCCTGCCTGAGACCACAGGCGAGACGCACACATAGGCATCATTGCCCAGGCCATCCACTTCCTCCATGGCTCCCCAGGGCTCTCAGACCTCTGAGCTTGGCATAAGGCCTGCAGTGAGACCTCTGGACCCGTTAGTAAAGGCAGGAGAGGTGGGTAGGGGCCTGGGGCCTGAATGATGATGGGCAGCCATCATCAGAGCTTCCTAGGTTTGATGTCCAAAGACAAACCAAGGGCCAGATGTGACTTAGAGTTTATTAGCATCATTGTCAGCAAGACAAAGCACTGTGTACAGGCGACCCAAGGCTGAGGATCTCTGCCCACCATCAGCCCCTCCATCCTTGCCCTAACCCCCAACTCCAAGCCCCAAGGTGTTCCCTGGAGCAGATTCTGCCTCCTGGAGGCGCCAGGTGCAGGAGCTTTCCCTATCAACAAGCCAGCTTTCAGTTTCCTAAACCCACTTCATTAGGTTCAGGTGTGCCCACCCGCACCCCCCCCCCCCATCCCAAGCCCAATTACAATCTCACCTGCCATGGTGGTAATCAGTAATTGTGCCAATTACTCTAACCGCCGGGTGCTGAGGATGAAAGGACCCACCCACACACTGCTGCTGAGATGCTTTCTTCCAGAGCTCTGTTTGCCTACTCTGAGTGGGACTGATATCTAGGTGCTCTCTGAGAACTCAATGTACCTTCTGCTCCCGACAACTTGCCTTTCCACCCCCACCAGAGGAGATAGGGCCCAAGGCAAGTCAAGGGGGACAGAAAGCACTTCCACATCTCCAAGATGCTGCAGACAAACCTCGAGTCTGTTCTCAGCCAAGCAAGTGAGTGACACAAGAGTGATGTCTGTACAGAGTCCATCAGGAGATCTGGGTTTGTGTTCTAGGTGCCTGGGGAAAACCTGAGATCCAGGGGGATAAAAGGATCCTGGAATTAAAACGCATGCCACTCTGTGCTGTGGGCTGCTGCCGCCGGCCTGGAGTTCTTGTTGCCCTGCTCCCAGGGCCAAGAATGCTATCCTTATCTGGTTCTGTCCATCCTGGCCAGCCTTAGCCAGGTAGTACTAGGTGGCTTGGTTATATCACAGCATGCTTGGGGATGAACCAAAGTGAAGGAAGACATTTACCAAGTGAAAAGATGCCTCAGTTCCTGTTTTAGGTGAGAAGGCTAAAGAGCTCCTGCTCCAGGTAACAGCACATGTGGAAGCTTTGGTCTCTTAGCTTAAGCAGTGGAAAGTGCTGTACAGATGCGCCTACCCACACTGGTACTGCCTTTTACCCTATCCTTGAGTACTGAAAACTAGGATTATTGGCCACAGAGCATTGTTTAGAAATTGTGGCAGGGTATCATTTTCAGTCAATGATTTGTGAACATATATTTTTAATGGGGTTGTCTGTTCCTAAGCACAGGTTATAGTTTCTGAGAACCCTCTCGTTATCAAGTAAATCTGATCCTTTCTATCATTTCTCACCAACAGAAAGGCTTTCAAAGAATGGAAACCAACCATGGTCCCAGGGAGAGTCTCTGATGAGCTGGTCTTTGGAGTCTACCAGTTCAATGGAGATTGGGTGATGGCAATGGCCCTAATGATACTAAAAAGTCCCCTTCATCATACCCTTCAAATCACTCCCACACCCATGCTCTGTCACTCCTGTTTCCCTGGGTCCCTGCACTTCACCTGGCATCTGATTAGGCCCTAAGAGAGCTCTTGCTGAGCCAACAGGTAGTACGGCATTGACAACAGGTGTGTGCTCTTGTGTTCCCAAGATCTCTCGGGCCTCTGTTGATGTGCCTGTATTGTACTCCCTGCAGACTCCTCAGGTGCTGCACAAACGCCAGGGCCCTTGCCTCCTAACCATTCAGGGCTTTCAGCCTCAACCTTCCCCAGACCACAGACTCTTATGCCTCCTCCACAGTTTCAAGCTCCTAAGCCACTAAGATAGGAATGTGAGAAATGATACCACTTCCCTAGTCAAGCCCAAGCTTACCCTTCTGAGGTGTAAGCTCAGGCTGGATGGGAAGAGAGCTGGAGACTCTAAACCCAACCCTGCTATGGGCAGGAAACATAGGGCTCACTACGGAGTACCTGTGGTGCTGCTTAAATCTCCCCCACTCATGCCATTTGCTCACCTGATCAGGGTATCTACCTACACTTCACTTTTCCCACTTCTACTCCCCAAACAAAAATATCTGCTTTTCTGACTTCAAAGAAAAGCAGAGACATTCCTGCCAATGAGACTCTTCAAAGCAAATTCCTCCCTAGCCAGTTATACTGAAGCCAGCATAGGAATCTGCATTTGTGTGTGTATGTTTGCCTGTGCATGCAAGGAGGGAGGGTTGTGGAGGGAACTATGGGATGGGAGAAACCACAGCAACTCAGGGAGAAGAGGACGGAGGAAGATTCAGGTGGACAAAGCCTGGAGAGCAAAGGGTTGCCTCAGACTTGTAGATGCCAAGAGGGCTCACTTTTGCTTACTGAACTAAGTGGGGTTCAGTAACCAGTGGGGTGTTGGCTACTGAACTGAGTCAACTCCTTTGTCCATCCCTCCCACATGCTGAAGGACATGGACATCCCAAATAAATTATCCTCCTATAGCCATGTGCAGTGGCTCACACCTGTAATCCCAACACTTTGGGAGGCCAAGGTGGGCAGATCACTTGAGGCCAGGAGTTCAAGACCAGCCTGGTCAACACAGTGAAACCCCATCTCTACTAAAATTATAAAAATTAGCCGGGCATGGCAGTGTGTGCCTGTAATCCCAGCAACTCGGGAGGCTAAGGTACAAGAATCGCTTGAACCTAGGAGGCGGAGGTTGCAGTGAGCCGAGATCGTGCCACTATACTTCGGCCTGGGCAATGGAGCAAGACTCTGTCTCAAAAAAAAAAAAAATCCTCCTTTGGATTGTGTGAGCCAAGCAGTGGGGGATAGAGGTACACGGGACACATCTAGGGCTAATAGATGCTGGTGGCAGACTGGATGACTGTACTTGAAATGGAAGAGAAAGGTAAAATAAGCACAAGATGAGGTCATTTCCAGGGCCAGGGAATTTGACAATTCCCAGGCAATTCTCTCAGGAGAACTATGAGAGAACAATTCATGTTCATTTTCCTGGGAATGGCAATGACATCTTCAGTTCCTCTGGATACTTCCGGCTTAAAACCTGGGCAAACTAAGAGAGTCACTGTGTATAATGTTATTGGATATAACGTATCTGCTAAAGGATAGAGATTCTCAGACTGGATTTCAAAAGTTCATCTATTTTGTTCACAATCCGTAACAACACAAAAATGTTTTTAGGGGAAATGATATTAAAAAAAGGTTGCTGTAGCAATATTAATATCAGAACAAACAGAGTCTAAAGCAAAACAAAAAAACCTCACAAGCATTATAAGGATAAAGAAGATCATTACTTAAAGATATTATATCAGGAAGATATAATAAGACTAAATCTGCATGCATTTAGCAATATAGGCTTGAAATACATTAAGCAAAAATTGAGACAATTACAAGGAGAAATGAACAAATGCACAGAGTAGGAGATTTCTATTCATGATTTTTAGAAACATGAAGCTTAAGAAGCCAAAAATCGAATAAGAATAGAAATCATTTGAACAAAACTTATTAAGTCCTGAGTTGATAGACGTATATAAAATCTAACTCCCCAAAATCGACAAGACGCACTTTTTTAAGAACACATGACAAAATATTTATAAAAGCAAATCCTAAAGCACTTCTCAAAAAACACCCAAAAAGTTTATATGTTCTGTGACCATAATAAAGTGAAATAAAAATTCAAGTTCAAGAAGATAAATAAAATATTTATTTGGAAAACTTCTAGTGCTCCCCCAAATGATTTAAACCAAAAAATATAATTATGGTTATGAAATTGTTACAACCAAATAATAATGAAAACAATACACATCAAAATTTGTGGATGCAGTGAAAATAGTTTTTTTTTTTTTTTTTTTCCTGAGATGGAGTCTCGCTCTGTCACCCAGGCTGGAGCGCAGTGGCACGATCTCGGCTCACTGCAACCTCTGCCTCCCAGGTTCAAGTGATTCTCCTGCCTCAGCCTCCCAAGTAGCTGGGACTACAGGCGTGTGTCACCACGCCCAGCTAATTTTTTGTATTTTTAGTAGAAACGGGGTTTCACTGTGTTAGCCAGGATGATCTGGATCTCCTGACCGCATGATCCGCCCGCCTCGGACTCCCAAAGTGCTAGGATTACAGGCATGAGCCACCACACCTGGCTGAAAATAGTTTTTATAGGAAAATGTATGGTTTTAAATATGATTAGAAAATAAGATTGAATGTTAGTGAGCTATGTATTCTATTCAAAAACTAAGAACGTTCAAAGAAAGTAGAAAGAAACAAAAAAGCAAAAATTAATGAATCAGGAAACAATAATGACAAACTCGAAAGCTGAGAGAATTAATAAACCTGACAAACTTAAAACAAAAAAACGAAAAGCAAGATTTATCTAGGAAGGAAAAAGAATGAAAGAGGGGCAGAAAGAGCTTTAAAGGCAAGTAGAGGTACTATTTTTCTGTTTTGTTTTTTGAGACAGGATCTTGCTTTGTCACCCAGGCTGGAGTGCAGTGGCGTAATCATGGCTTGCTGTAGCCTCAACCTCCTGGGTTCAGTCAATGATCCTGCCTCAGCCTCCCGAGGAGCTGGGACCACAGGCACAGGCCACCACATCTGGCTAATTTTTAAATTTTTTGTAGAGACAGGGTCTCACTATGCTGCCTAGGCTGGTCTCAAATTCCTGTGCTCAAGCAATCCTCCTGCCTTGGCCTCCCAAAGTGCTGGGATTATAGGCATGAGCCACTGTGCCTGGCCTAGAGGTACTGTTGATATGATGAAAGCCTAGAGGATATTAAGTCCATAGGAGACAAGTCCCCCTCTCCCTTTTCTGTTGGCGATGTGGTGCCCATGTCTTAATTATCTTTGTATCTTCAAATGTTGGCAGCCTGGTACATAATAGGTATTCAGTGGGTTTGGTGTATAGAATCAAATCCCCTTCTTGAGTAGGTTGTCTATGGCCCCAATATTGAAGTGAGCAGAGAGTCAAGAATTAAATGCTGCTATTTGTTACTGACGTTAAGAAAAGAACAAAAGTTGGCTGGGCACAGTGGCTCACACCTGTAATCCCAGGACTTTGAGAGGCTGAGGCGGGCGGATCACCTGAGGTCAGGAGTTCCAGACCAGCCTGGCCAACATGGCAAAACCCCATCTCTACCAACCATACAAAGAAAAGAATTAGCTGGGCATGGTGGCACATGACTGTAATCCCAGCTACTGGAGAGGCTGAGGCATGAGAATCACTTGAACCCAGGAGGTTTGAACCCAGGAGGCAGAGGTTGCAGTAAGCCGAGGTCTCACCACTGAATTCCAGCTTGGGTGACAGATTGAGACTCTGTCTCAAAAAAAAGAAAAGGACCAAAGTTTAAGAAAACTTAAAAAATAATAATCAGAGCAAATCAATATTATCCTTATAATAATATTCTCATTTACTTAGATGAAATTCGCTTGAACAAGAAAGGAAGGGGTAGTGTTATAGCTGCCAGGGAGGGTGTTCATCACCAGGACACACATGTCCCACACATGAGCTTCAGCTGCCATGACTGTCACACGCAGGAAGCAGATCAGTCTTGGTAGCTGTGCCCAAGCATCTTCACAGCTAAGAAAGTCAGACCTGCCAGATTCTCACATCAGTCTACAAAATCAAAGGAGTTAATCTTGGCTTTCACAGACACACTCATACGAGTCAGGAGCAAGATCAGGAACACAGCAAAGTTTGAGCATTTCTGGCTGGGAATGGAAAATGGTAAGGCATACAGATCCAGGACACTGAAGACTAGGATTTCCAAAAATGTGACCCTTTCCAGGCACCTATCCCTGAGCCATTCCCTTGTGGTTCTGACTGCCATCTTGACTTCATCCCCTATGGAGAGGTCACCCCAAGCCTTATCAGGCATTGCCAACTCGATGTGAATTCATATATCAGATGATTTCCTGACATGAGCATTTGATGGGGGCGGGTTGGGTGGAGTGAGCTGAGGGCACGGGGGCAGGAGGGCATGAGGGCACTGGCTGCCTGAGGGGAAAAACTGGCAGGGAAAACTGCCTAATGCAGAGTCCCACCCAGGGCCAGCCCTGAGTGTGTGGTCAGCTGAAGGGAGAGCCCACAAGCCGGGAGAGACAGGAATGCATTCTGGATGCCCCGGCACAGCTGGAAGCCATGTGGCCTCTCTGGGTCAGGGTCAGGGCCAGGAGCACAAGCAGACTAGCAATCAGACGGCGGAGGGAGAGACACATAGCATCTGGCTCAGTAAATAACAGCTTCCAGAGAAACAGCTTCACGTGAGTGCACCATGGAACGGATGCAAGGTTGTGAGCTGCTATCAGTGCATCAGCCCCACTCACCATGTCAGCAGTACCCAGCTACCAGAAGGCTTTGAAGGCAAAGCCCAGCAACCTCAGAACAATCCTAACAAACATTTGTAAGGCACTTTACGATGTAGAGGTCTTTCAAATGCGTTATCTCCCTTGAGTCTCACAACATCCTCCAGAAAGTATGTATTTAAGACTGTTTTGTTTTGTTTTTTTATTTGGCAAAAGAGGAAACTGAGGCTCAGCAAAGATAAGAAACTAGGGACAGGCCTGGGACTTCTAACTCCAGACCTAATATGTTTCATGCCTTTGCTTTTCAATGTGTAGTCCACAGACTAGCAGCATTGGCTCACCCTAGGAGCTTATTAGAAATATGGAATTGCAAACCTGGACCCCGTGAATCAGAGTCTACATTTCAACAAGATCCCCTGGCGATTCACATTTTACATACACATTAAAGCTTGAGAAGCATTATTTCTACCATATCAGACCACTCCTCATAAGCACCTGCTGATCTCCCTGATCATACACTCTTAGGGCATCTTAGCATTTTAGAGCTGGAAGGCAATTCTCAAAAGCTCTTAGGCCCACCCTGTCGTAGGACAAATAACGACACTGACACATTTGCAAAGCAAGTCCCTAGCAGAACGAAGGTAAAACCCAAAATCTCTCTTTTGACTCAAAAGGCTTCCATTGTAACTGTCCTCTTCCTATTTCTTTATGTCTTTATTTTCATATTTGGTGGTTTATATTTGGGATTGTGTTGTTTTTTTTTTTTTCTTCTGTAACTGGCAGACCAGTTATGTACAATTTAGGCTAATAGTAAATTTCATTGCATTTTCTGAGCACGCATTAATAGAGAATGAAACAACAAGAAGAGAAGCAACAATGGCCTTTTCTAGCATGACCTCGTTTTTAGGGTCAGTCACATGATAGGTAGCTGCAGAAAACCAGCCTAGTATGAAAGATCAGTCCTAGATAATCTAGGACAATCATGGAGTTGCTTACAAATATACATTAGATGTAATAATATGTGGAGAGATCTACTTAATAATAATGTGTGGAGAGGTATCTATATATCTGCAAGGATTTAGGCCACCCTATTAAAAGTGCACCTGGCAAGCACAAGTGCAGGACTTTGGCACTTTTCTAGTTAACTTCCTAAATATACATGGCCAAACCAGGTCATTCAGGCCAGTGGTGATTTTTGAAACTAAATATTCTGGTTTGGCTGTTTTCATTTGTAAAATTAACCTGATACTTGCCAAATCACTGCTTCATTCATGCTCTATGAAAAGTAATGCTCATGTAAGTGTGAACACACATGTGATTTAATATGTGTATTTACATGTAACTCAGCTTTGTTGAAATGAGATGATATGTACTCAGACATTCATCCCACAAATGGTGGGAAATCCAGGTATCTAATCCTAGTATGTCTAGGAATGTTTGAGGTGGGAATGGAGTTGGGCTTATGTTTCTTTCAGTCACTTCTGGCTCTAAGTTCCTGCTTCTATGGAATTTTATCTTTTTTTAATGTCTTGCCTCTTGTGGACATTTCCACCTCCGCCTCCATTGGTTCAAACATGTAATTCAGCCCATATTTCTTAATTTCTCTAAGATGTTACCACAAAGGCCAGGCGGTGTCTACTGTATGTGGACTACTGTAGAGCTGAAAGTAACTGAGGGGCAGTTCTTTGCTGCATAACAGAATCAGTCGTAATGTTGATCATTAGAATCTTTGTCCTTAAAAGTCTTTCAGTTCTTTCCTTTCCCCATATTCCCACCATGGGGAATTGTCTTCTACTTGGACTCAAGCCTCCTACCATGTTGTGGCTCCTTCCTCATCCAGTCTCCTTCTAAACTAACCAACACTCACCCACAAATTCCTATGTTGGTTATGTCTGTCTCAGTCAAAGCCCACTCCATGCAAGGACTGCTTTCCACAACCCAAGTGGCCCATCATGGTGTTCGTTCAACAAAGTGCTTGAGGAAGAATTTTCCCTGTCAGTGACAGAGGCCCCTTTCCTAACACACCAACACCTTGTGTTATAGACAGCAGTCCTTGTGCTAGTGTGTACATGTGAATGTGTGTGCAAGTATGGGTGAGAGCATATGTATGTACAAGTATGCGTATGTGTGACTGTGTGTGTGCACATGCAGGGAGAGCCCTAAGAATTAGATCAAATGTTATTGGGAAAAGGCACAAAGTAGATGTTTAGACTCACTCGTTAGGTGTTGGATCCAGAGCTAGGAAATCCCACATGTCAGTCTTATGAGGGCCCCAAGGAGGGGATTCCCTATACCCAGACTGCATCTGCTTGAAAATTAATTAATTAATTGTGAAATGACATAGAGATGATGCAAAGGAAGATAAAGAGATAGAGCCATGGGGAACTGGAAAGACAGAAAAAGAATCCATTGAACAGCAAGTTCCAAGGTCATCTTGATTCTCAAGAGACCTGGGCTACAGTGATTTGCCACACATGCCACTGGGAGGGACAAAGTTAGGTAGGAGTTTCTACTTCTTGGGCATGAAAGACCGTGGGGAGGGGGAGCAAGATGAGCTATATAGCCTCCCCATCCCCAGAGATCTCTGAGGCCCAAGATAGCCCACCTGTAAAAATGGAGCCAGGTCCTGGCCTTCCTGGAGGGAGAAGGAGGGCAAGGATGAGCTCTAAAAGCGAAACCTAGTTTAAGAGATTTCCAAGCAAAGGAACATGAGCCCAGCTGCATCCCCAGAGTTAGAAGGAATGGCTTCTTGAGGGTTGGGGGAACAGGATGTGGTTAGGATTTCTTATTTATTTATTTATTTATTTATTTAGAGACAGATTCTTGCTCTGTCACACAGGCAGGAGTGGAGTGGCACAATTATGACTCACTGCAGTCTCAACCAGCTGGGCTCAAGAAATCCTCCTGCCTTACCCTTCCAAATAACTGGGACTACAGGCAGCACTCCCCAACATTCCTGGCTATTTTTTTTTTTTTTTTATGTTTTGTTGAGACAGGGTCTCCTTCCATTGCCCAGGCTGGTCTCAAACTCCTGGGATTAAATGATTCTCCTGCCTCGGCCTCTCAAAATGCTGGGATTACAAGTGCAAGCCACTGTACCTGCTGGGGTTAGCATTTAACCAGCTCCTTCTCTCACACTGCTTATGTTCCCCAGGGTTTAGAGCCTCCAGAGGAGTGAGGGCTGTAGACAATATGGTCAATGTCACACATGCCACAGGGAGACGCAGGCAAGACCAGGACGCCAGTGGACGAGTGCTAATGGCCTTCCCTATTGTGTGTCCAGGCAGCCCCACTGGGCCCCGGCATAAAGAGGCCCCTGAAGTCTGTGCTCTGCCCTTGTTGCAGGGCAGCACTGCCAAGCCCAGGAGAATCTTCTCTCTACTTACCTCCTCCAGCCCCACTAGATTCTGACCTGGCTTGAACAGCCGTGCCCCTCCAACTGGGATGAGTTCTTCAAGGAACGAGAAACGGAGACTGCATCCCAGCTCCATCCCTGACTTCCTGTGTAACCTTTGCTAAGTTGCAGAATCACCTGAGCACCCATTTCCTTGTTTAGGGAATGGCAGTAATAATGACTACTTTGTGGCGTTGTTTTAGGATGAAATGGAGGGTATCCGACTTTGGCCTGGGGGACAGTGGAACTGGTCTGGCTTCCTCCAGGGCCACATCATGTTGTCCAATGCTCAAGCACTGAGCACTTGAGGGCAGGGACAAGTCTCACTTATCTCTGTGCCCTCGGTACCTGGCACAGTGCCCAGCTCATTCTATGGTATCCAATAAGCATGTGTTGAGCTAAAGTTGGCAAGTCAGAAGGTCATGGAGAAGGAAGCATCTGACAGGTTCTGTCTGTCACCTTCAAAGGGCAAGGATCTCAGTCCCCATCCCCACCCCAGGACCCACCTCCCCCAAGCCCCACCCAGCTCTCAGTGTCTCTCAGCACTTCCTCTTCGCCTCATTTCTTTCTTGGGCCAAGGATCACCCTGGGAGTGTCCCATACGGGTGCGCTGTGATGACGTGCCCTGCTCTTGCCTAAGATTAGGTTCCATAACTGCTCCACCTGAACCCAGGGCTCTGCACACTCCCTGGGTCCCATTACTCCATCAGGCCTGGACCCCTCCCACCACACCCTCCTCACTCACCTAGTCCAGATAAAATATAGGATACCCAATCGAATTTGAATGTCAGATGTACCTATACTAAAAGAAACTATTGTTTATCTGAAATTCAAATTGAACTGGGCATCTTGTAGTTTTATTTGTGAAGTCTGGAAAGCCTACCTAGGCAGTGCCTTTCTACCAACCATGGTCTTCCCTTCCTCCATACCTGTCTTCCAGTCCCACCGGAACCTAAATGACCTTAGCAACTGGGACCATTCATTCATTTATTCACTGACTCATCCAACACATTTTTATTGCACATCTACCAAGTGCCAAGCCGTCTGCTAAGCATTGGGGTTACAATGATGGAAATATCAGACATAGCCCCTGCCCTGTGGAGTTTACATTCTGGAGTGAACAGCAAAGGTGAAGGTGAAGAAACAAATAAATAAAATTATTACAAAGTACAATCCATGCTATTATGAAAAGAAATCAAATAGAGGACTGAAATAGAAATTAGAAGAGGAGGGCTGGTTTGGACAGGGCAGTGAGGAAAACTTCTCTGCAGAGATGACACTCAGGTGGATGTGAAGAATGAAAATGGGGCCAGCTCAGTGTGTGTGTGTGTGTGTGTGTATGTGTGTGCACGCATGCACATGCTGGGAGAGGATGGGATTCTAGGCCCTATGGTAGGAAAAGAAGTTTGACTAGTGGGAGCTGAAAGACTCAAGCACCTGGCCAAGGATAAGGGGTATGAGATAAGGCTGGGAAAATGGGAAAAGTGTGGAATTACTCAGGGCCTCACAGGCTATGGCAACATTCCAAACACACACACACATGCATGTGCACATATGCACACACACAGCACACATGCATGGGCACACTGAAAGCTTCTGGAGAAAAGATATCATGAACCGAATGCTATTAAAAGACAGTTCTGGTTGTTTGTTTGTTTGTTTGAGAAAGGGTCTTACTCTGTCACCCAGGCTGGAGTGCAGTGGTGCAATCTCAGCTCACTGCAGCCTGGACCTCCCAGGCTTAAGTGATCCACCCACCTCAGCCTCCCGAGTAGCTGAGATGACAGGTGCATGCCACCACACCTGGCTGATTTTTTTTTTTTTTTAATAGATGAGGTCAAGCTATGTTACCCAGGCTGGTCTCAAAGTCCTGGCCTCAAGTGATCTTCCCAAAAAGACAATTCTTCATACTTCCTGGAGATTGAAATGGAGGAGGTGAGGGTTGGCAGCAGGCAGGCCAGTCATGAGGCCACTGTGGAGTCCAGGTAAGAGAGGACTTAATGGATGCATTAAGTCGAAATGTCCGCGAGGCCTCCAACAAAAGTGTCCAAGGGAACTGCTTCTGGGGGTCAGAACGCAGAGGAAGAATGGGGTTTGCCACCATACAGATGGTGTCTAAACCACAGAAACACAGCAGAGGGGATGGCAGGACCAAATCCACGTGGCACTAGCTTTCCAGTCACTTTGAAGAGAAACCTGCCAAGAGGCCTGAGAAGGAATCACAGACAAGGCAAGAAGGAATCACAGACAAGGCAAGAAGGAACCAGAAGGACAACGCCGCATGGGGAAGCAGAAGGGAGAAGAGAGGGCCTCGGGAGGGTAGTCAGCTGAGGCCGGGCTGCTGGGAGAGGACATGGGAGGCACAGAAGCTCTCCTCAGGCCGAGTTTCATATGAACAGCTGCAGTGAAGCAGTGGCTGGGTCTGGGGGAGGAAGTGGAGGCAGCAAGGGGCCCTGCTCTTGTGAGGAGGCGGCTGTGGAAGGGTCAGCACGATGGACTGGCAAAGACGGATCCTGGAGAGGGATACTTTTAGAGATGAGAGGTAGAGCATGCTGATGGGAATGGTCCAGGAGAAAGCAGGGTGGGGTTAGGGGTCAGGGGAAGATATGAAAGACAGCTGAGTCACCCTCTCCCTCAGGTGCCCCCGTCTTCCTCCACAAAGGCGAGGGAGCCGCGGCCGTGGGACCTGGACCCAGGCTTGGATGGAAGGCAGAGGCCCAGCCCCCGCTTGGGTGGAGAAAGCCGCGGAGGGGAGGACCTGCCTTTGCTCTGGAAATAGAAAACCAACATTGGTAACTGAGTAACTCCCGGAGAGGGGTGCAAAGGCACTGGCAAAATCTGAAGGAACAAAAATAACCTGTCCCGCTTGGGCAGCGAGGTGGATCGGATGTAGGGGGTGCAGCGGCCTGACCTGCAGGGGCCACGGGGGCTCTTCCCAGTCCTGCTTGGCCACAGCCAGGAGCGATGGTCCCTGGGAGCAGAGCATCGCCAAGAAAAGGTCAGGCGCTCAGCCCCAGGCCGGCAAAGTCCCATTTCCTCTACCCACCGCCACTGCCTGCTCCGACTGCAGCCTGGCGCACCACCCGGACGGACAGACAGACGGACAGACACACAGACAGAGGCGGGCCTCGCAGCCCGGGCCAGCAGAGAAGTCCTGCGCGCGGGAGCCGGCAAGGCCGCTGCCCTGCCTCCCTCCGCCCACCGCCCACCCTTCTCTGACCGCGCCAGCTGCGGGTCCCAGCTCCCCTCCCACACCCCTCCCGCCTGCAGGGGGCAGCCTTGACTGCCAGCCTCTCTCAGACCTCCCTCTCCTGCGGCCCCAAAGCGCGGGCTACACACCTGCGTACCTGAGCACCCCACACATCTGTGCACCCCACACACCTGCGCACCCCCACACACCTGCGCACCCCCTCACACCCGCGCACCCCATACCCTTGTTCACCCCCACACACCTGCGCACCCCCATACACCTGTGCACCCCTACACACCTACGCACCCCCTCACACCTGCGCACCCCCATACACCTGCTCACCCACACGCACCTGCGCACCCCACACACCTGCTCACCCCCTCACACCTGCGCATCCCCCACACTTGTTCACCTCCACACACCTGCACGCACGACTGGATGGCAGGCTCCTCGGAGGAACTTTCTACCAGCGTCTAGGAGTTGCTGAGTGATGGATTGGGCTGCGGGTGAACACACCGCCCTCTTCCTTTCTGCCTCAGTGCCGCTGTTCTCCCTCGCCTTGGGCCGGGCCCCTGCGTCCGTCCGTCTCTGGCCTCACCCCTGTCCCCAGGCTCACCGCCAAGGTCGCAGGAAGCAGAGGCGTGTCTCCCCTTGCTTAGACCACCCTGGCCCTGCTGCTGTCCAGCCCCCAGGCCTGCCCTCCACCCCACTGTGCCAGGACAGCAGGACCTTCAGGGAACGGAGGGGCCAGGCTGCAGGGAGCGGGGCTGGGCCCGCCCTCCTGAGGAGGAAAGGAAGGTGAGAGTCAGTGACCTGAGAAGTTTCCATGAACTCTGGCCGTGAGGGAGCAGGGGGGCACCAGAAGGCTGGGCCCCACACAGCAGGAGGGAGCCACCTGGCAAAGTGGTTTCCCTACCATCAATTTCTAATTGGATCCTGAGGTAAACAGGCACACCGGACCTGCCCTGAGGAAGGAGGCAGGCTGCGAACTGCTTGCCACCATGGGCATTAGAGGAACCAGAGGTATCTGAAGCAGGGGGTTCAGGGCTGTGGACAGCCTGGCCGTCCATCCTGGGCAAGGTGAGATGGCTTGCCCAGGGAGGACGGTGAAGGCTGTTCCCATCCCCACTCCCACTGGTGCTGTTAAAGTACGGTCCGTTGTTGGGTAAACTGAGTGCGTGTGAGTGAGAGAGAAGGGGTCATGGTTGGTCTGAGGAAGCAACCAGTTCAACACCTCCAGCTGCTGACTCAGCTGCCTCCTGTCCCCAGCCCTCAACATCTCCCTCCTAAGCCGATGGGAACAAAGACACCGCCAGTTTCCAGTTGTAAAAATCGGAGGAACAATCAAGAACAAAGATCAAGGCTTCACATTTTCCATGACATTGGTGCAGGGGCGGGGGCACCATGCCTACCTGGCACAGTCCCCATTCCCCATGCCCTCTGGGAAGCAGGAAGCTGCCATCTGGGCATGGGCAGTGCTAGCCTCTCCATTAGCACGGTGCCTCCCCTGGGTCGGCCTGGGTGGCTGTCTTGGCCAGGCCAGGCTGTCTCGGCAGAGCCTCCTGAACTCAGGGTCCCTCAAGCCCCAGTTCCTCCCAGTTCTGGGAGATCAGCCAGTCTTAGAGGCCAGGAGCTGGGAAGCAGGGAGCCCACCCAGGAGACCCCCAAACTCGCAGCACTATACAGAGGTCAAGGGTCAGAGGGAGAATGGCAGGGGGACAGCAGACAGAGGACTGGAGAAGGAGGTATGGACTTGGGAGTGGGTGGGGTTGTAGAGGTGGTGAAGGAGCAGAGTTCTGGAATCCATTTGCAAGATGTCAAAGGGCAGCTGAGCCTGGGCTGCTTCCCAGGGTATGGCCGACATTGACTAGTCTCCTCGTCCTCACCCCATCCCTCTGGCACCCTACTCTCACAGCTTCTGGGGGAGCTAGGCACAAAGTGATGAGTCCACCCAGGTAAACAGATGATGATACATCTGTTTAATGGAGTACTCTTCAGCTGTTGAAAGTGACATAAACCCATTGATACTGGCAGAGAAAATGACCAAGGCTTATTAAGTGGGGAAAAAAAGGTGAAAAATGATATATAGATTCTGATACCATTTTGTTAAAAATAAACCTAATACTACTACATTTGGATATGTGTATATAAATCATGTAAATAACTATATATTTGAATGTACTTGAAAGAAGTATAAAAAGATAAATATGGAATAGTTAAAAGAAATTATATCTAAGATAATTTAGACTTAGACATTTGTATATGAATTTTTATAATAAGCATGTACAATCTTATAATAAAGAAAAAAGGTGAGGGCAGAGAAAAGGGTTCAGAACAATCCAAGCCTGTGGATAGATGTGGACATGCCAGGTACACATGCACACACACACATGCACACACACGCACATACACATTCACACCCACATGCACACACACGCACACACACACACATATGCACACACGTACACATACACACATGCACACATGCACACCTCCCACATCCACACACACATGCACTCACATGCACACCCACACAGGCACGCACACACACACCCCGAGCACACCTGGCCCACCAAGGAGGGCACACCTGGTGAATCTGGCAAAACTTGGGTAGCACTTGGCTCAGGCACACACCCACAATCCTGGGTTCCCTTGGCATGTGTCAGGAAGGGCCCAAGGCTCTCTCAAGTCACTGATCCTATCTCAGGTCAGCTCAGCTCCTCTTGCTTCCCCAGCCTCCAACTCATCTCCCTGGGAGCCTTGCCATTTCTTGCCAGGTACTCAGAAACCAGGATCCTATTGATAAAGCCAGGAGAGTCAACAATTCCTGGTGAGCAGCACCCCTCCTGGCTATGAAGATGCCCTCCCTCTTCTCTAGGGCACTGGGGTGCTATCCGCAATGCTGGGCTGTCCCAGAGTTTCCTGTGGATTCTAGTTTGACCAAGGAACACCCTGGGAAACACCCAGCCAATCCAAAACATGATCCTGGTTCTGCCACTTATTTCTTCTCCAGTGTTGGGCTAGTTATTTAACCTTCCTGAGCCACAGTTTCCTCATCAGTAAAATGGGAATAATAAGGTGATTGTGAAACTCAAAGATGATAATATCTAAGAAACTCTACAGTCTTTGGAAGACAAATGAGGAAATGATGACACAAACATCAGGATCCCAGTTCCCTCAGGGTGGGGCAGGGGTTGTGATCAGGGAAGAACACAGGGCTTCTAGAGTACTAGCAGTATTCTATGTCTTGACCTAGGCAGTGGAAACCTAGGTGTTTGATTTATAATTATTTATTAATCTGTACATATATATTTAATATACATATGTTTCACAATGAGAAAAGAAAAAGTAAATACTTTGGACATTTTCCTGCTCAGTATAAATGTAAAAGTAGTACTAGGAAGTGCAAATTCCCATCTTCACACCCTCAGAGGAACCTCTGGGACTCTAAATTTCGCCTGGTTTCCCAGGGAATTGAAAGCAGGTAGAGAGTGGTAGGGCTGTGGCTGAGTTTGCTGGATGGCAAGGATCAGCTAATGAGTACAGATTCCAGTTATAAATTCAGACCAATGTCGTTTTCCTTGCTGGGGGGTGCCCAGGAGAGCAGATGACTTTCTGGGAGGCTGTCAGTCCACTCCAAACAGCCCTCCCTCCCGTGGTCTCTCTCCCCCGCAGACTGCTGAGGACAGCGGGCACATCTCCCCACTCTTGAATTCCTGCCCGGGGTGGTCCTGACCCCTGCAAAGCTCCCTAGACCCCAGACAGGCCCCTTTCCACACCTACCCACCGCCCCTACTCTTCAGCACAGCCCCTTCCTTGGGCCTGGGCACCCCAACTTGCTGGCCCCAGACAAGGACCCCTGCCTTCCCCAGCCCCCCAAACCCCCAACATCCCCAGCCCTTTCTCCCCTGCTATGGGCTCCCCTAGACTTTGAGGAACACTCTGCCACTGAGCACAGGCATCACCCCCTTTCATCAGCCTGCTGACTTGGCAGTCTCCCAAGGTGAAGGTGGAGGGAGCTCTCAGAAGCCAGGACAGAGGCGGGGCCTCCTGCCCACCCAAGCCCTGGACCCCGGGCATCGGGCAGCCCTCAGGGCTGAGCCCACCCTGCCATCGGAGGCCACAGGAATGTCCATGAGGGCCTGGCCAGGGAGCTGCCCAGTGGTCATCAACGCCCTCCCTCCACATCTGACTCGCTCCCTGTCCCTCTGACTCAGCTTCTGTTTGACTCTGATTTAGTTTCTCTCCCATCCTTGATTTTCTGTGGATCTCTGTCTTCACAGTCCCCAGACTGCACAAGGGCAGCATGAGCCTTTCCTCCGACTGCGTGTGGGGTGACCCTGGGCCTCTGGGCCTGGCTGTCCACCTGCGCCACGGCCCACTCTGTCCAGGAAGGAGGTCTCCCCACCCCCACCGAGGGAGGTGGCTGAGGTGAAGAAAGAAGCCCGAGGGCCTCGGTGGCAGAGCCGGGCTGAAAGGAAAGAAGAAGCTAATGAAACCAGGGCGCTGGAGGACGGGGCCGTGGAAGGGCGAAAGGGAAGTGTGCTGTTAGGTGAATGAGGTGCATTGGAGGCAGGTGGGAGTGGCCGAGGCGTTACATAACCAGAGCTGAAAAGGAGTTGAGTTCTGGAGAAAAACAAGGTCTTAGGGGAAATAAAGGTGGATTACAGGGATGGGCTCTGATACGAAGAAGTTCTTTTCAGTGTCTAACTTCAGTCCCGCCTGCGGCAGAACCAGCTTTCTCCACGTGTAGTTCTTGCATCCTGGAAACTCACGCAGGGCATAATGTGAAAGGAAGCGCGAGAACTGCTTGTGAGGGGCAGAGAGTCTTTCTCCTTGGCCTGCGAAGCCAGCACAGTGTCCCGTCCCCACCGCCAACCACCTGATAGCTCCCCAGTCCTTGGCATGGCCCGGAGACCAAGCTGTTGGCAGTGGCAGCTCCTAGCCGTTTAGACAATCTTCCTTTCACAAGTTTATTTATTATTCTTTTCCCACCTCTCCACCCCTTCCCCACCAGCTGCTTAAAATATTTTTCAAACAGAAAAATCCAACCACAGCTGGAAACCAACCCTAAAGTTAGTCCGGAACGTGGGAGCTGCCAGGGAAAATTGCTGGGGCTCAGGCTGTGGGAGGAAGGGACTGAGCCGCGGAGACAGGCTCGCTCTGCAGGGGCTTGCAGCAGGGACACAGACGCAGGGAGAAGCCATCGGACCTCATCATCATTCCCCAAACCGTCAGGGAGAACCGGCTATGAACCAGGCCCTGCGCCAGGACAGTGAGGGACACAAATTGCCTTAAGTAAAAGGGGCTGACTCCATTCTCAAGAAGTTACAGGCTTAATAAGGAGGTAAGGCACAGACACAAACACTCCAGCGGCAATCATAGCATGCACTTAAAGGGTGTTTGCCAGGTACAAGGTCGTGACCTAAGCACTTTACATGTAGTAATTCATTAAAAACCCTCATCGGCCCTGTAAGAAAGGTACTCTTATTATTCCCATCTTATAGAGGAGGAAACTGAGGCACACAGAAAGTAAACTCTTTTTAAAAAAAAAAAAGAAAAAAAGACAAGAGTTGCACTCTGTTGCCCAGGTTGAAGTGCAGTGGCGTAATCATGGCTTATTGCAGCCTCAACCTCCTGGGCTCAGGTGATTCTCCCACCTCAGCCTCCCAAGTAGCTGGGACTACAGGTGCACATCACCACGCCTGGCTAATTTTTACTTATGTTTTACTTTTGTACAGACAGGGTTTAACCATGTTGTTGAGGCTGGTCTCGAACACTGGGTTCAAGTGATCTGCCCACATCAGCCTCCCAAAGTGCTGGGATTACAGGCGTGAGCCACCGCACCCAGCCAAGAGACTGTCACACCACAGTACAGCTAGTATGCAGCGGAGTCAGGATCTGGGCCCAGGGAGTCTGTCCTGAATCCATCTTAGTGGCTATGCTATGCCACTTTTGTACAGTCATGCAAGGGGAGAGGCAAGCCCCATGAAAGAAGCATAAACAAATTAACATGAAAACTCAAAGAAGGGAGAGATTGTCCCCAGCAGAGGGTCAGAATCAAGGAGTGCTCCCTGGAGGAAGTAACATAGAGCAGCCGCTGGAAGGACAGTGGGGCTTCTGAGCCTATACTCAGGGGCAGGGACGGAAGCTCTACAGCAGAGATCGCTAAAGCAGGAGCAGAGACAGCACCCAAGAGGTCAGCTGCTGTTATACGGCACCACCCAAAAGCCTGTCCTCATGGCAGCCCAGTGCCTAGAAGGGACACTGGCCAGAGGAAGATGTCCAGGCAGGCCAGGCTCAGCCACAGTGGAACAGCAATTCAGATTCATGCTCCAGCTCTCCAGCACCCTTGGCCTGTATCATCTCCCCGCACCTCCTACCTGCTCCATTCTCTCACTCTCACTGCTAATCCGGGTCCCCTTGCAAAT
Organism: Gorilla gorilla gorilla; assembly: GCF_029281585.2. NCBI lineage: Eukaryota > Metazoa > Chordata > Mammalia > Primates > Hominidae > Gorilla > Gorilla gorilla. Next base: position 53,328,493 of record NC_073234.2, on the reverse strand, counting down.
CTGTTCATGGGGAGAGTGAAAGACAAAACTACAACACTTGAAAAACTCTTTATAATACAAATATTTGGTGGCATCTAATTTAGACAAAAATCACCCAGCTGTCTTGTTTGGACAGTTGGGCCCAGTAGAGTGGCCACAGAGCCATGTGGCCTGAAGCCTCAGGAGATAGGCTGGTGGGTGTGTGGGCAGATCCCGCCTCTCCCTATCAGGCCTGTATTTGGCTGAGATGCCAGGTCATTTGACATCTCTGGGCCTCAGTTCTCTCAGAAGTGACGATGAAGAAATATGAGCCCTTTCCCAGCTCTAGACTGACAGCTCCAGTCATAGCCTCCAACTGCAAGCATCTACCTGTTCCAAGGTGCATCCCGATCCCTTCCTGTCCCATCAGGCAAGAGCAGGTCAGGCCAAACCCCAGCCCACTGTTTTGGGTAATCCAGCCTTGGGTGGGCTCCTTCCCTTTGCTCCTGGCTGCTTCCTGATCCCTTCAGTGGAGGGAAGCAACCTCCAGCTTCTTGTGGATTTGTTTTTTGTTTTGTTTTGTTTTGTTTTGTTTTTCAGAGATAGGGTTTTGCTGTGTTGCCCAGGCCAGAAAACGCAGTGGCTATGCATGGGTACGATCATAGTGCACTGCAGCCTCGAACTCCTGGGCTCAAGCCATCCTCCTGCCCCAGCCTGCCAAGTAGCTGGGACGAAAGGCGTGCCTGGATCCTCTTGTGGGTTTTAAGAAAGGAAGGAATTACTGGAGTCTGCAGGCCCGGCCCAGGCCTCCCACGCCCCCTGGCGGAAGGAACAGAGCTCTGTCCAGACCTGCACTGGAATCTGTGGCCAGCCTTCCCACCACTCTCCTCCCACCCGTCCTGTCTTTTCCTCTGACCTTATTCATTCACTCTTAACTGCACATGCACTGGGTGCCAGGCGCATGCCACGAGATGGGGCGTGGAAGTGACTGAAATTGTCCCTGTCCCGAGGTGCTCTCTGTTCACTCAACTCTGTTCAATTCATTCAATAAATATTTGCGGAGCTTCTGCTCTCTGCCAGGCTCTTCTCAAGGCCCCAAGGACACCATCCTGCCCTCGCAGAGTTTAGTCTAACAGGACCCATGGCCTGGTAAACAGACAATCATCATACAGTAGATGAGCCACAGGTGCCAGAGGAGAGGCCAAGAGGAGACACGCCAGATGCGCCAACAGCGGCCCTCACGCCGAGCAGGGGGCCGGAGGGGCAGAGGAGGGTGTGGGTGCGCACGCGTGTACGTGTGTGTGCATGCTGGGGGATGGTGGGAGACGGATTTGCAGAGATGGCAGAGCCACGTCAGGGCTGGGCTCAAGCAGCTGTGTAGGATCCCTCCAGGCGCAGGAAACGGGGTATGGGGTGGGGCAGGGCGGAAAGAACATCCCACACCAAGAGGACAGAGGGAGCAAGGGCACAAAGTCCCGGCATGTTTAGGAAGCTACAAATAGTTTGCTGTGGTACAAGTGTGTGGTCAGTGGCAAGGAGGCAGCAGGAGGGTGGAAGAGGCCTCGCAAATTGTATAAGGGGCTTGGGTCTGATCCTGGAGCCTGTGAGGAGCCACTGAAGGCTTCAAGAGACGGAATGATACGAATGCTTCTGCTTTCAGAAAAAGACCGCTAGACCAGTGGAATGTGGAGGGGGGCTGGGAAGGCAAGTGGTCGGAGATGGCATGGTGCTTGTACCCCAGCTGTGTGACATCAGGCAAGCCACATCACTTCTCTGAGCCACAGAGGCCTCATCTGTTAAATGGGGGTGCATCTGTCAAATGGGGGTGATGAAACTCAGCCTATAGACTTGTTAAGAGGAGTAAATGAGATAATATACAGAAGTGCCTACTGTGGTACCTGACACATAATAGACACATAGTAAATTATATACATATGCATATACATATATATATATATGAAACATCAGAGAGCCTACCAAGAAGGCTATTGCAATTGCCTAGGCAAGAGATGCAGAGAAGCTGAATTCAACCATTGCGGAAGGTGAGAAGAAGGGAATGTCAAGAGCTGTTTCAGACAGTTGCCCTTTGGGAATGGGTTGGATATGGATCTTGTCTTTCCAAAAACATCCCAGAGTTCATCTCAGACTTTTGTCCTCAGGCACTAATCCGTGACTCCTGCATTCCTCATCATCTTCCTGCATTTTTTCGCTGCCTGCTTTGTATTAGGTGTACATATGCTTGTTCAAGGCTTGTCCATTTGCAGTTTGTCTGACTCAGGCACAGGATGCCTGGAGTTCAGGCAAAGGCCCTGCTGGCTGAGCCTCTAGGTAGGTATGTCTCGGGCAGCAGTGGACAGATTCATGGAGGTTTTGGATGACAATCAGATGAGGATCTGTCCAGCCACCACGTTCATCCCTGAAGCTAGGGTTGAGAAAGGAAGTGCTGGGAAAGTTGACCACGGAGATTGTCTGGCTGGCACCTGGGTTTCAGCAAACACTCATTGCAGAGTGGAAATCCAGCAAGCCCATCTCCAGCATACCCCTCAGGCACAGCTCCCCCAGTTCCCTGGCCAGTCAGCCTTCCTCCCACACCTGCCTCCAGGGTGCCAGCTCTTAACACAGGTACCACAGGTACCATTCGGGGGGTGCTCCAGCCCCTCTAGAAGGGCAAAAAGGGGCAAGCAGTTTGCGTGTGTGTAGCTCGATCACCATTTAACCTACTTAGAGTGTGTTCATCCGAGGTTGCCAGCGGCAGAGAGAGTTGCGGCAATTATTAAGGGCTAAGACCCCCAAAGCCATCTCATGGTGTTGCCACCCTCTCCAGGCTGTACTGAGCCTGGGGCAATTGTTAATAGTGTCAGAAGCAGCTATTAGTCTCCGTGGTCTGCAGGTTCCCCTCCAAGATAGTTTGATTATGTTCATTTTAAGATGTTAGTTTGTGTTTTGTGTTTTTCCCCAGTATCTGTCCCCTGTTCCAAAGGGATAACTCAGCCCTTTAGATTTCTTTGGGGTAGAAATTAAAAAAATAATAATTCAAAGACAACCTCTTGAACTGTCTCTCATGAATTCCTGGGCTTACTCAAGAGATGATATCAGGTGTTCAAGATGCTGTTGAGAGAGGAAAGCAAGGAGTGAGCAGGGTGAGGGGAGAGGAAGCTGAACTCCTGCCCCAGCATCACTGTGGAGAAGGGGCAGTGTCTCCAAGGGGCGTGGCTGCATGGGCGCTTTGGACCCTGCACACCAGCTGTAGCAGCCTGGGCCAAGGTTCCCAGGTCACAAGGAGCAGTAACATGACCCAACACAGAGGCCTGTGGGAAAAGGGACAAGGGGGAGATCAGCATGATATGGTGAGAGGCCCTTGCATACCCTGCCTCCTGGACTCCAAGAAGTAATTCTCCAGGACTCCTGAGCCACCCTGGGGAGGGGGAGGTAGCCTCAGTAATGGAGGAGATTAAATCCCCTGGGGCCAGTCAGGATGGGGCTCTGAGTTAGATTTAGGTTGGTTTAAATTTTTAAAAAATAGGACCTCTTTTGCCCTCCAGGATTTATGGAGGAAGATTCATCCCTCCAACTGCAGCCAGGACACTTATTGGCTGTTCCAGGTGCACCTGTGAGCCAGGTGAACATGGGCACAATGCAAGCGAGATCCTCCTTCCCTGGTCCCACAGGCAGCCTCGTCAGGTCCCTCAAAGGAGGAGCTGAGGATGTGGCTTTTTGGACCACCTTGGTTGACTGGATTCTGGGTCCCCTTCACAAGGTCGTGGTGAATTGTCAGTTCCTTGATGTTGTGCCGGACCCCTATTCACTTCAGTAGGGAGGGCACCAGGTTCAAGAGACTGAAGAAGAGACGCAGAGCCAGCATACGAGACCAGAGGCTTTATTAGTGGGAAACTTACACATGGGGATGCTCCTGTGGTGGCACGCTGGGCAGGAGAACAACAGCCACTTGTGAAAAACAAGCAGTTTATAGCATTTTCACTTTGCACCCTTCCCCTAACAGCCTCCACCTGGCAGCCTTCATTTAATCCAAAAGAAAGGGCCTCAATCCCCTGTACGGCCGTGTCCCACTGGACAGCAGGGAAACTCGGATGTTCTCATAGATAAGAAATTAATCTCCGGGTTGGCCACTCCTAGAATCTTTAGCTCAGACTTCTGAACTGCTTTCAGGTGCATCTGCTGTACAGGGTCACTCTCAGGCTGTGCTTGAGTTATCACTCTCAGGTGTGTCTACCATACACTTGAACACATAAGCCCCCTGCACCCTCACTGTGTCTAACCCGTCTGAGCAGAGCTGTCTGCCTCCAACTGCACCCACAGGTGCAGACCCCTGCCTGGGACCTTCTCTATACAGACACCCTGGGTGCTACTCCTCCAAGAAGAAGTCTGTAAACTCTCTTCCTGTGTCCATTCTTCACACAAATTAGCACAGTAAGGAAAAAAGAGATGACTTGGGAGCAGAAATCCCAATGATCCAGTTTGGACCCTACCACAATAGTTAAGACAAATCAGCTTCCGTCTGTTTTTCCACCCTTAAAATGGGAATAACAGCTGCCTCACATCAAAGGAAGTGCCGTGTAAGTGGCAAAATGCTCTAAGGTTGTAAGGAGTTTTTAAATGCAAGGGACCTTATTCTCCATTTAGAGAACTGAACCCGGAACTTCAGAGGGTGAGACTATTTCCTCACTCTAGACATATGAGCCAGAGCTTTGGGCTCTGAGATCTCTGATTCACATAAGAATAAACACAGAATCCATTAAATAAGGTTTGTGTGCCTCTTAAGTCCACTCAGGTACTACAGTGGCTACAGCAACGGGGTTATGACCTGGCTCAGCCTTCAACTCTCCAAGCTTCAGCAAGTCCCGATCTCTTGGGACAGTGCACCCAATAAGCAAACAACGGACTTGGTTCTAGTCCTGATTCTTTCACTCACTGGGTGTCATTTAACCTCAAGCAAGCTTTCTCAAGTGTGGAATCAAGAAAGCAGGGACAGAATGAAGACCATGAAGAGCACCTCCAACTCGAATTCCTCAGTCTCCCCACCAGTGCAAAGGGAGGTCAAGACAGCCCTGAAGATCCTCCTGCCTCCTCCCGTTCCTGCATATGAGTCCAGGGAGGGATGCAGAGCTGGGCAGAGCTAGTTGCTGACCTGCCCCTGGCCCCACAGGGCCTTTTCAGACCAGCAGCCCTTTCCAGCCTGCACTGCCCTGGGCCTATGGCGCCAAGAGGACATGCACGTGGAGAGATTGAGGAGGCTGGGAATACAGGAGTACACAGCTGGCCCCCTCTGCCCAGGCCCACCCAGAGAGCCCCAGTGAGCTCACGTCTGCAGTAACCTCACTTCTCATAACTGCAACGGTGAGACACGCCTGGGAAGCCAAGCCCAGGTGAGAAGTGATGGCTGTCTCCTCAGGAATGTGCTGCCCAATTAACACTGCCTCCCAGATGGCTCCTGCGGAGGCTAGGACTACTCCGCCAGGGCGGTGCTGGCCAGCCACCAGGCTGAGTCATTCTGTGAGCATTTATTGAGGGCCTACTATGCATCGGGCATAACAGGGAAGAATAAAAGCCTAACTGGAGAGTACAGTCTATCTGTCCCAGACTCACTTTTGGAGACAGATTGTCAGAGAGCCTCAAGAGCTCTACAGGTGAAGCCCCCAGACCTCCATCAACCCAAAGCCCTCCCACTTCCTGGCCACAGCTGTAAGCCCTTAACTTGTTTCCCTCCCTTTTCAAGGCATCCACAGTTCTCAATCTCCTTCTAGGCTCCTCTTCGTCTTAAGCTGTATGAATCAGGCTGCTGCCTCCTCATTTTCCTGTTTCTGGGACAGTCTAAACCACCCACTGTCCATCCACTTGCAGATACTAGGTTTATTGCTTCCTGTCCTTGGCAGGGTGTCCAAGAGAGGCCATAAAGTGAGGCAACACCCACGTGCCTAGAGAATGGGCTCTCACTAGAGGTGCTCTCCACGTGAATTACCTATAGAGGCAGGTCCTCAGGCAGGAAAGCCTAACTCGGAAGACAGGCCTCAGTCAGGCAAGGGGCCTCCCTCTCAAAGGGCATGTGCCCCGAGGGCTGAAGTTGGAAGAGGTTAGAAATCTCAGCATGGCCTACATGGTATGTGGTCAAAGCAGTCATTCTTCTTGTTATAAGATCCAGTCTTTTATCTTTACTAGCTCTGTATCTGCATGTTAGGATTGCATCCCACCAGGAAAAAGAGACACCCAAAAGACCAGGCTTACATGATTTTGAGGGGCTATTTGTCTCATTTAATGAGAGCTCAGAGGTGAGGCAGTCAGGGCCTCACCATGGCTACAACGCCATCAGGGGTTCAGGCTCCTTTTACCCTTCTACCCAGCCTCCCTTAGCATATACTTCTTACTGTCACAAGACAGCTGCCCCATCTCCAACATCAAGTTCAAATTCCAAGCAGGAAGAGGAAGGTCAAAGGACCAGTCGAGTCTCCATCCCTTTTAAGGAGCTTTCCTGGAACTTCCACACAAGTTCTTACACCCCATCGGCCAGAACTGTGTCACACAGCCACCTCTGTCTGCAAGAGAGGCTGAGAAATGTATTTTTAGTTGATCATTTGCTGCCACCAACAACATCGGATTTGGTTAACTGAGGAATAAAAACTGGTATAGAACTTGCAAGGAGAGAGATGTGTAGGAGCAAAGGGAAAGCTGCCCCCTTTTCCTGTGAAGGGGCTCCCACTTGGTCACAAGTCAGGCTCTCAACGACATAAGACAAGACGAGAGGGGGACTTCATCCAGTTTTTATTTTGGGTACTCAGTGGTTTTTCTAAATAGACACCAGACTGATCAGTACCACAAATAGACCAGTCTGCAAGGCTGAATCGAACAGCAGGCTTTAGGGGTTTTAGGCGTATGTTCTACGCTATGGTACCCACTTTATGGCATGAGAACACAGAAAGACAAAGACAAAGGAAAACAGGATTTCTGGGAGGAAAAAGGACCAGACAACATGAATATTCATTCGAAAAGTACACCAGAGTTGCCATACCCAAGACTAGTCGCACAAATGCTTTTCTCCCATTAATCAAGATTTGGGAGAGAAAAAGGCAGTGTTTTTTTTTTTTTACCATTTGCTCAACCAGATTCCACAGAAAGAGAGATTGAGAGCCTGGCTGGTAAAAATTTCTTACCCTTCTTCTGACTTGTGAGGTCCTGAGTTCTTTTCATGGCAGCTTCCAGAAGAGCAGAGCAGCACTGATGTGCTGCTCACAGTGCCAAAACGGTAGGGGAAGTTTGCTGAAAATTAACTGAAAAAAGGCAGATTAATAGAAAAAAAGGCATACAAATTTTATTAATATGCATGGAAGGGGAGTGGGGGAAGAGGGAATCATAGAGTGATTAGCCCAGCCCTGAAATGGGATACAAAAGTTTATATACCCTCGATATGATTTGGATTTGTGTCCCTGCCCAAATCTCATGTTGAATTGGTGGAGGGGCCTGGCAGGAATGATTGGATCATGGGGGGCTGTTCTCATGATAGTGAGTGAGTTCTCATGAGATCTGATGGTTTAAAAGCATGTGGCACTTTCCCTTCACTCTCTCTCTCCTGCTCCGCCATGGTAAGCTGTGCTTGCTTTCCCTTCACCTTCTGCCATGATTCTAAGCTCCTGAGGCCTCCCACCCATCCTTCCTGCACAGCCTGCAAAACTGTAAGTCAATTAAACCTCTATTCTTCATAATTACCAGTTTCAGGTAGTTCTTCATAGCAGTGTGAGAATGGATTAATACAGAAAACTGATACCAGAAGTGGGGCATTGCTATAAAGATACCTGAAAATGTGGAAGCAATTTTGGAACTGGGTAATGGGCAGAGGTTGGAACAGTTTGGAGGGCTCAGAAGAAGACAGGAAGGTGTGGGAAAGTTTGGAACTTCCTAGAGACTTGTTGAATGGTTTTGACCAAGATGCTGATAGTGACATGGACAATGAAGTCCAGGCTGAGGTGGTCTCAGATGGAGATGAGGAACTTATTGGGAACTGGAGTAAAAGTCATTCTTGCTATGCTTTAGCAAAGAGACTGACAGCATTTTGCCCCAGCCCTAGAGATCTGTGGCACTTTGAACTTGAGAGAGATGATTTAGGTTATCTGGTGGAAGATATTTGTAAGCAGCAAAGCATTCAAGAGGTGACCTGAGCTGGCTGCTCCTAACAGTGTACAGTTGTATGTGTTCACAAAGTGATTATCTGAAATCAGAACTTATGTTTAAAAGGGAAGCAGAACATAAAAGTTTGGAAAATTTGCAGCCTGACCATGTGGTAGAAAAGAAAAACCTATTTTCTGGGAAGAAATTCAAGCTGGATGCCAGGCACGGTGGCTCATGCCTATAATCCCAGCACTTTGGGAGGCTGAGGAGGGTGGATCACCTGAGATCAAGAGTTCAAGACCAGCCTGGCCAACATGGTGAAACTCTGTCTCTACTAATAATATAAAAATTAGCTAGGCTTGGTGGCGGGCACCTGTAATCCCAGCTACTCAGGAGACTGAGACAGGAGAATTGCTTGAACCTGGGAGGCAGAAGTTGCAGTGAGCCATGATTGCACCACTACACCCCAGCCTGGGCAACAAGAGTGAGACTTCAGCTTGGTGGGGGCAGGTTGAAATTCAAGCCAGCTGCAGAAATTTACATAAGTAAAGTGGATCTGAATGTTAATAACCAAGACAATGGGGAAAATGTCTCCAGGACATGTCAGAGATCTTTGTGGCAGCCCCTCCCATCATAGGCATGGAGGCCTTGGAGGGAAAAATGGTTTCATGGGCCAGGCCCAGGGCCTCTGCTGCTCTGGGCAGCATCAGGACATGGCACCCTGCCTCCCAGCCGCTCCAGCTCCAGCTGTGGCTAAAAGGGGCCAAGGTAAAGCTCAGGCTGTTGCTTCAGAGGGTTCAAGCCCCAAGTGTTGGTGGCTTCCATACGGTGTTGGGTCTGCAGGTGTGCAGAAGGCAAGAGCTGAGGCTTGGAAGCCTTCACCTAGATTTTAGAGGATGTATGGAAATGCCTGGATGTCCAGGCAGAAGTCTGCTGCATGGGCAGAGCCCTCATGAAAAACCTCTACTAGGGCATTGTGGAGGGGAAATATGGGGTTGGAGCCCCGACAGAGTCCCCACTGGGGAACTGCCTAGTGGAGCTGTGAGAAGAAGGCCACCATTCTCCAGACCCTAGAACAGTAGATCCACTGACAGCTTGCACTGTGCACCTGGAAAAGTAGTAGGCACTCAACACCAGCCCATGAAAGCAGCCAAAGGGGCTGTACCCTGCAGAGCCACAGGGGCAGAGCTGTCCAAAGCCTTAGGAGCCCACTGCTTGTATCAGCATGCTCTGAATGTGAGACGTGGAGTCAAAGGAGATTATTTTGGAGCTTTAAGATTTGGCTGGGTGTGGTAGCTCACACCTGTAATCCTAGCACTTTGGGAGACTGAGACAAGAGGATTGCTTGAGGCCAGGAGTTTGAGACCAGCCTGGGTAACATGGCAAAACCCCATCTCTACCAAAAAAGAAAAAAATACACACACACAAATTAGCTGGGCATGGTGGTACATTCCTGTAGTCCCAGCTACTTGGGAGGCTGAGGAGGGAGGGTGGTTTCAGCCCAGGAGGCAGAGGATGCAGTGAGCTGAGATCATACCCCTGCACTCCAGCCTGGGCAATGGAGCCAGACCCCGTCTCAAAAAAATAAAAAGATTCAATGACTGCCCTATTGTGTTTCAAACTTGCATGGGGCCTGTAGCCCCTTTGTTTTGGCCAATTTCTCCCATTTGGAATGGAAGCATTTACTCAATGCCAGTACCTCCATTGTATCTTGGAAGTAACTAAATTGTTTTTGAATTCACAGGCTCATAGGCAGAAGGGACTTGCCTTGTCTCAAATGAGACTTTGTCAGAGGCATGTGAACCAGAACAACTCCATCTTGAATAGGAGCTGGGTACAATGAGGCTGAAACCTACTGGGCTGAATTCCCAGACCGTTAAGGCATTCTAAGTCACAGGATGAGATAGGAGGTCGGCAAAAGATACAAGTTATAAAGACCTTGCTGATATAACAGCCTGCAGGAAAGAAGCCAGCTAAATCCTACCAAAACCAAAATGGCCATGAGAGTGACCTCTGGTCGTCCTCACTGCCACATTCCCACCAGTGCCATGACAGTTTACAAATGCCATGGCAACGTCAGGAAGTTACCCTATATGGTCTACAAAGGGGAGGCATGAATAATCCATAATCCACCCCTTGTTCAGCATATCATCAAGAAATAACCATAAAAACAGGCAAACAGCAGCCCTTGTGGCTGCCCTGTCTATGAAGTAGCCATTCTTTTATTCTTTTATTCCTTTACTTTCCTTTTTTTTTTTTTTTTTTTTTTGAGATGGAGTCTCGCTCCGTCGCCCAGGCTGGAGTGCAGGGGTGCAATCTCGGCTTACTGCAAGCTCTGCCTCCCAGGTTCACGCCATTCTTCTGCCTCAGCCTCCTGAGTAGCTGGGACTACAGGTACCCACCACCATGCCCGGCTAATTTTTTGTATTTTTAGTAGAGACAGGGTTTCACCATGTTAGCCAGGATGGTCTCGATCTCCTGACCTCGTGATCCACCTGCCTCAGCCTCCCAAAGTGTACTTTCTTAATAAACTTGCTTTCACTTTGCGCTGCACACTAGCCCTGAATTCTTTCTTGAGCGAGATCCAAGAACCCTCTCTTGGGATCTGGATCGGGACCCCTTTCCTGTAACAACTTTGGACTTGGACTTTTGAGTTAATGCTGGGATGAGTTAAGACTTTGGGGGATTGCTGAGAAGGGATAATTGTATTTTGCAATGTGAGAAAGACATGAGACTTGGGAGGGCCGGGGTGGAATGACACAGTTTGGATTTGTACCCCTGCCCAAATCTCATGTTGAATTGGAGGAGGGGCCTCATGGGAGGTGATTGGATCATGGGGGCTGTTCTCGTGATAGTGAGTGAGTTCTCACAAGATCTGATGGTTTAAAAGTGTGTGGCACTTTTCCCTTCACTCTCTGCTGCTCTGCCATGGTAAGATGTGTTTGCTTTCCATTTACCTTCTGCCATGATTGTAAGTTTCCTGAGGCCTCCCACCCATGCTTCCTGTACAGCCTGTGGAATTGTGATTCAATTAAACCTCTTTTCTTCATAATTACCCAGTCTCAGGTAGTTCTTTATAGCAGTGTGAGAATGGATACAACCCTTCTTTACAGGGGAGAGAGAAGATGGGGAATGTAAGCAATTCTTTTGAGGGGCAGTAAATGATTAGGGAGAATGAATAGACAAGGCAGACACATTAACTTGTAAATGATTCTCTTTGCAATTTGAATGAGCAGGAAAGGCAGGCATTATCTTGTGAAAAATTCCATCCAAGCATGATTGCATTCTTCAGTCTTCTTCTCTGCCATAGATCATGATATTTCAGGGATGGGATACAAACTCTTGGTAAGAAGTTTTCTTGGCCAGGCACAGTGGCTCATGCCTGTAATCCTAGCACATTGGGAAGCTGAGGCAGGAGGACTGCTTGAGCCCAGGAGTTTGAGACCAGCCTGGGCAACAGGGGGAGACCCCATCGCCAGTAAAAATTTAAAAATTAGCCCAGCGTGGTGGTGCACACCTATGGTCCCAACTACTTGGGAGGTTGACGTGGGAGGTATCATCCAAAAAAGTATCAGAGATAAGTCTCAATTAATTTAGGAGTTTATTTTGACAAGGTTAAGGACATTCCTGTGACACAGCCTCAGGAGGTCCTAACGACATGTGCCCAAGGTAGTCAGGTACAGCTTGCTTTTAAACATTTTAGGGAGACATGAGACATCAATAATTATGTGTAAGATGTACATTGGTTGGGTCCAGTAAGGCGGGACAACTCGAAGGGTGCCGAGGTGGGGGTCTTTCAGGTCAGAAGTAGATAAGAGAAAAAAGGTTGCATTCTTTTGAGTCCTACATCCGCCTTCCATTGAATACACAATTTAGTCTGGCTCAGTACACCTGCATTTTTACATACACCGTAGGGCAGAGGAGGCAATCGAATACACATTTGTCTCAGGTGAGCCTCAGAAAGATGACTTTGAGTCATGTCTGTCCTTTGTCCACAAGGAAATTCCTTGTGGGCAAATTGTGAGGGAGATATGTAATTTTGATCTTTGTAGCTACCTTATTTAGAAATAAAATAGGAGGCAGAATTGTCTGACATAGTCTCCAGCTTGACCTTTCCCTTGACTTCATGATTTGGGGGTCCTGAGATTTATTTTTCTTTCACAGTGGTAGCGAGGCATGTCTGACTCCCCCTTCCCATCATGGCCTGAACTAGTTTTTCAGGTTAACTTTGGAATGCCCTTGGCTGAGAGGAGGGGTCCATGCAGATGGCTGGGGGTAGAGAAGACTTAGCTTTATTTTTGTTTCACAGAGGACTGCTTGAGCCCCAGAATTTGAGGCTTCAGTGAGCTGTGATGGCACCACTGTACTTGATCCTGGACGACAGAGCAAAACCCTGTCTCAAAAAAAAAAAAAAAAAAGCTTTCTTGGTGAGACAAGGAAATTCCAGAGAGAGTCTTCCCCTGTGCTTGGGGTTGAGGGGAGGAACAAGACAAGGTTAGAGGTACCTTGATTCTGAGGCTTGTTTTCTTTTAATTCTCAAAAGCACTCAGTATGCTCAAACACCATATTTTGGGGAATCGTTTTCTGTGACCCAACAGATGAAAAAAAAAACGTTTCAAGAAGGAGAAGAGGTGGATCAGAGATGTGAGAGGGGAAGTAGAGGGTCCTTGTTGCCTCTTACTAAAGACTTAGTGGGCTGATTGTGGCCAGTGGTCAGGCAGATGGCTACACAACAGCAGGTACATTGGCATTCCCCACAGGAGAAAGAGGAAAATACAGAGGTGGCAGAAACCTGAGGGGTCACCAGCCTCAGCCTCACTCTCTATTGCCAAGTGGGCCCCTTATTCATCCCATTTCAGAATATCTCCTCTCCCCTAGCATCATCTTTAATAATTTCACCTGGTTAATGTCTGTACTCAACTCCTGCTGCTGCAGGCTAAGCTCAACCTGGCAGTATGAACAAAGAAACCCACCCATTAAAAAGTACCCTCTAGGCCGGGCACAGTGGCTCACGCCTGTAATCCCAGCACTTTGAGAGGCCAAGGTGGGCAGATCACCTGAGGTCAGGGGTTTGAGGCCAGCCTGGTCAACATGGTGAGACCCGGTCTCCACTAAAAATACAAAAATTAGCCAGGTGTGGTGGTGTGCGCCTGTAATCCCAGCTACTTGTGAGGCTGAGGCAGGAGAATCGCTTGAACCCGGGAGGCGCAGGTTGCAGTGAGCTGAGACTGTGCCACTGTACTCCAGCCTGGTCGACAGAGCAAGACTCCATCTCAAAACAAACGAACAAATAAACAAACGAAAAGTGCTTTCTAACCTCTTACGTACGTGCCTTTTTTGTGGAGGTCTGGGGAAGGGGGACCCTACTACCGAATGAATCTACTCCTTGGTGCCTCTTGGCACCTAATTGGCTTGCAAAGCTCAGCTGTGGGGTCCGTTCCTGCGAGAAGCCAGCAGGACTCCCCATGGAAGGTTTCCCCCAGACTGGGCCCCTCTGACTTGTGAGACTTCCAGCAGCACTTTTATCTACACTATTGGAGGGGTCTGATGAAGCCTCTGGTTCCCCTCCTGGACTGAGGACAGGTTCTGATATAATTGCCGGACGGGTTCTCCTTGCCCGTTGCCCAGAGCTGATTCATCAAGACAGGGGAATTGCAATGGAGATTTTAATTCATGCAGAGCCGGCTGAATGAGACACCAGAGTTTTATCACTCAAATAAGTCTCCCCGATAATTCAGAGACTGGGGTTTTTAAAGGATAATTCGGCTGGTAGGTATCAGGCAGTGGGGAGTGCTGATTGGTCAGGTTGGAGATGAAATCATAGGGGGGTCTAAGTGGGTTCTTCTTGCTGTTTTCTGTTCCTGGGTGGGATTGCAGAACTGGCTGAGCCAGATAACTGGTCTGGGTACTGCCAGCTGGTGCCTCAGAATGCAGGGTCTGAAAAATATCCCCAGCACCGATCTTAGATTTTACAATAGTGATGTTATCCCTTGGAGCAATAGGGAAGGTTTGGAATCTTGTGACCTCTGTCTGGATGACTCCTAAACCATAATTTCTAATCTTGTGGCTAATTTGTTAGTCTTACAAAGGCAGTCTGGTCCCCAGGCAAGAAGGGGGTTTGTTTTGGGGAAGGGCTTTTATCTTTGCTTCGAAGTTCAACTATAAACTAAATTCCTCCCAAAGTTAGTTTGGCCTATACCCAGGAATGAACAAGGGCAGTTCGGAGGTTAGAAGCAAGACGGAACTGGGTAAGTCAGATCTCTTTCACTGTCATAATTTTCTCACTTACAATTTTTGCAAAGGCAGTTTCTCTGGATGCTCCGCATGTGTGTACCCTCAGCGACTACACAGCTCCTGTACTATAAAGAATATTTCAGAATGGCTTCGGTAGCCGGCAGCACCTTCCTCCTCTCGCAGCAGAGAAGTGTTTTGCTCTGGAAACTTGGCTGGAGCCTTTCCCAGCCTATCTAGCGAACAGCAGAGCATCGTCCCGACTCCGCGGACTACCGCGGCCCAACAGCAAGGGTCGCGGCTCCCCGGCGCTCTCTGCCGCCCTCTACCGGAACCGAGGGAGCCAGACAGCTGCGATATTGGGAAGGCCTCCGGAGCCGCGAAGAGCGCACGCGCGAGCGCGCGAGCGCGCGCCCGCGTTCTCCTAGCGGGCTTGGTATTTGGCGCCTGCGCGCTGAGTGCGTGCCGCTCCGCCGACCGAAGAGGCTGGTAAGTCCTCAAGCTGGCAGGTGGTCGGGGGAGCGGCCGGAGAGGAGCTGCCGGGAGTTCGTGCCCTGCAGGTCTGCGACGCTGGCGTTCGCTCCTGCCTGGGCCACTTTGGTGGGCTCAGAGCATCGCTTTTTGCCAAGGGGCGTGACCTGAGCCCGCCTCCTGGGGCTGGGGGGTGGAGAGGAATGGGAATCGTTAAGGCCGGTTATCAGTTTGGTGCCTGTTTGTTGCTCGAGGAGGGGCATAGAGCTTACAAATAGTGAAGAGGAAGGGGCGAGGCTGGACCAGGTGGGAGCGGGGGTGCCCCAAGTCCCAGGGCGGTGAGGATCGAGGCAGGTGCGTGAAAGGCAGGCCCCGTTCCCCCTCCCCACCCCCGCCGGCTGTGTGTGGCGGGTAAGAGGGGAGTGGGTAGCACTACTACAAAATGAGGGTCCGATAGAAATCGTACAGGTGTTGGGACCACACTCAGGGCGGCAACTTGTCATTTTTGCGTTTTTAATTTTCTTATAGAAACAAGCGATTTCTGTCGTGATTCACTGGGGCCGCTAACGTGCACTCCCTCTTTTCATCTTAGGACATGACACCAGTGGCATATCACGGCCATGGGGTCTCAGCATTCCGCTGCTGCTCGCCCCTCCTCCTGCAGGCGAAAGCAAGAAGATGACAGGGACGGTTTGCTGGCTGAAAGAGAGCAGGAAGAAGCCATTGCTCAGTTCCCATATGTGGAATTCACCGGGAGAGATAGCATCACCTGTCTCACGTGCCAGGGGACAGGCTACATTCCAACAGGTGATCATGGAGGGATGATTCCCTGATGAGAATCCCAAGGTATCCTCAGAGTTCTCCTGTCTGCCCAGACAACTTTTCTTCTGGGCAGTAATACCATAATAGAGACAGTGCCCTGGACAGGAGCCAGCTCAACTGACTTAATACACTTGGGCAGTTCTGCAACTTTTCTTCCTCTCCTTATTTTTCCAACTCTTTCTTCTTTTCTTTACCTCCACTCTTGTTCTTTCCTGAGGTCTGGAACATTCAGTTCGCTCTGTGTTGTGGGATTTGTTGACAGGCACATTTCTTTATCGCTGTCACAAGGATTGGGACAGCTTTGCGGGGGAACCATCTTGGAAGCTGCTTTTCAAGGAAATGGGTAGCTAATCCTTAACAGCCTAAGGTCAGAAAAATATATCAGGTCAGGAGAGAGAGACAAATACTTAGCCTTGGTACAGGATCATCTATTACTATTAACAAATTGGTCCTCAGAAAGTCTTTAACAGTTTAGCTGGAGAGTCACAGAAATTTAGAGCTGGTTAGGACCTTCGAAATCATTTACTCCAAAGCTTCCATATGAAAGGCAAGGAAACCATGGCCTTGAGAGATTCAACGACTCTGCCAAGCCCATGTAGTAAAGCCAGAACAGGATCCCAGGTTTTTCAACTTCCACATCACTACCCTGGCAGCACTGATAGATGTTTTATAATTTGTGGCACTCTCTTGTTTCTTGTTCATTAGACCCAACATGTGAATTTCACTAGTATTTTTTAAAATGTCTCATTCCAGAAGAATATTTGTTGTGGCAGGCTCAAGTGAGACGTGAAGGAAGTACTGCCAACACATGGGATTTACAAAATAATTGTTTGGCTCTTTTCTAGAGCAAGTGAATGAGTTGGTGGCTTTGATCCCACACAGCGATCAGAGATTGCGCCCTCAGCGAACGTGAGTTACCTGCTTCTCACCTGTTAATACCTACTTCTGTCCCTAATCTCTTTCTGTATGTATGAATGCCAGTTA
This sequence comes from Gorilla gorilla gorilla, assembly GCF_029281585.2. Lineage (NCBI taxonomy): Eukaryota > Metazoa > Chordata > Mammalia > Primates > Hominidae > Gorilla > Gorilla gorilla. Next base: position 53,311,912 of record NC_073234.2, on the reverse strand, counting down.
ATTCTTTGAAAACTACACATGTTCTTATAAGTTCCCCATTTTCCTTATAACTGTTTGCCCAAGCAAGATATCTCTGCCCCCATCACAATCTGGGGAAAGAAACTTGAAGCTGGAAATGCTTTGAAGGTCAAGGAATGGAATCAGAAGAAACTGGGAAAGTGGAGTGTTCTGGGAGGTGTGGGACTGTCTCTGTCCACATAGCTCCTTTCTTCAGCTTTTCTTCCCAGAGTGCAGTGTTTAAAGGAGTTTTAAAAGGTTTCTCCTGCTTCACTGCTTCTTAACTGGTTTATGGTTCCTGGCTCTTGGAACTTCCCTTTCAACTCCCTTCTCTTTCCTGGTTTTGTGTTTAATCTTGACACATTGAACCTTGATATCTGACTGCCTGGGTTGGTCATGTGCTTTGTCATTTGCAGTAAGCAATATGTCCTCCTGTCCATCCTGCTTTGTCTCCTGGCATCTGGTTTGGTGGTTTTCTTCCTGTTTCCGCATTCAGTCCTTGTGGATGATGACGGCATCAAAGTGGTGAAAGTCACATTTAATAAGCAAGACTCCCTTGTAATTCTCACCATCATGGTAAGCCTTAGGGTTTCATTCCCTGGGTTGTGCACCTGCCAGGCTGGGACCCAGGACACTTACACTTGTTTCCTGACTTGCCCTGATGTAGGCCACCCTGAAAATCAGGAACTCCAACTTCTACACGGTGGCAGTGACCAGCCTGTCCAGCCAGATTCAGTACATGAACACAGTGGTCGGTACATATGTGACTACTAACGTCTCCCTTATTCCACCTCGGAGTGAGCAACTGGTATGCTGTTATTTTAGGAATCTTGCCCCACAGGCCTAAGAGAAGAGTAGGGGGCTGTAGGAATGCCATAGCTGTGTCACTTTCCTTTTTGTCTCTTCATTTCTACTTGTAGGAACTGGTGATGAGGAAGACCTGTTGGGCCCTGTAATTATAAATAATTGTGAGAAAAAACAGCTATCATTTAAGCATTTGGGGAGCAGAATAATTTGTAAGAGAAAAAGATTTGCTACAAAATAAGAAGCAGCAGTGTTACAGCCTGAGGTCCATTGGCCTCTCAAAAGGGAAGAGGTTGGCAGTATCAATTAGAGGCTCATAGACTATATTAGGGACAATCTCAGGGAAGTATTTTGCATGTGATGGAAGAATGACCCAAGGTCTTTGGATTGCTAATAATAATACTGTTCTGTGTCAAGCCTGCTTGGCCACAGACCAACTCTGGTATCTTATTTTCAGGTGAATTTTACCGGGAAGGCCGAGATGGGAGGACCGTTTTCCTATGTGTAGTAAGGACACTGTTCTCTCTGTGTGTGCTCTCTACTGGAGGAAAGGGATTCAAAGTCATACTCCATTGATTGGGGCCTGGTCCTGCCTTAGATCTCAGCTTTTGGCCTATAGCTTCCCTGGCTTTGGATGTCTTGAGATTTATTTGAAGAATGTATTATTATTATGTGTGTATTTGAAGAATGTATTATTTGATATGTGACAGAAGTGCTGGAATTTCTAAAAGAGAACATTAAGCCACTAAAAACGTTACCAAGCTCCAGCACTTATGTGATGGGTTTGAAAAAAACAGAAAGTGGTATGACGCTGTGGGAGGATGAAAATGGCAGTGGCAGGGACTGGGAGCTGGCAAGCCTTGGCAGCACTTAGGTCGGAAGGGGGAGGGGGGCACCCCAAACAGGACGGTGTAACTCTGCACTCTTCTACTGAGGCTTTTAAAAAAAAAAAAAACAAAAAAAAAACTGACTATTTCCATATTTGCTGTTCGGTAGCTTCTTCTGCACGGTACCTGAGATCCTGGTGCACAACATAGTGATCTTCATGCGGTACGTCTCTCTTCCCTATCCCGATGGCCTGTCCGGCCATGTGAGCCTACCACCTTTGCTCAGGAGGCCCCTGTGTGACCACAGGGCAGAGGCACCTAGCCCGAGGGGACACCCTGTGCCTCACAGGCACAGATACAGTAGACCCTTGGTGTTCTCTAAACGCAGTGTCCACATGCCCTTCACAAATCACCAGTCACCCTGAGCAGTCAAACATTTTCTCCATAAAATGGGTCTAGTTTGACTAAACACATGATCGCCTCAGAATCCTAATGAGACAGTCATGAACAGAAAAGCTTTCTCAAGATGTTCAGTACTGGGCATTTGACCAGACTTCCTCTCTAGCCACACAAATTACCACATGTCATGGACCTTTAGGGTTGTTTTCTGGAAGCATGACTGTTAAATTTGCAAGTGACAAGACTCTGCTGCAGACATGAAATATGAGGGGTTAGAGCAGAGTTTCTCAGCCTTGGCACTATGAACATTTTGGGCCAGACCTTTGTTGTAGGGGGCTGTTCTGTGCATTATAGGATGTTTAACAGTATTCCTGACATCTGCCCACTAGATCCCAGTAGTAAACCCTCCATCCCTTAGTTGTGACAACCCAGAATGTCTTCAGGCATTGCCAGAAGTCTCCTGTGGGGTAAAATCATTCTCGATTGAGAAGCCTTGTTTGGAAGGCCACCTCCTGGCACAGTATCTCTGTGAAAGTGGAAAGATCTTCTGGCCTCCTGGTTACATAACCATGAGGATATGTGCCTGGGGCCCGTGGGTATTGTTCCCTGAACTTGCAAAAAATTTCCTGGGACATTTTTCTGGCTTATTTCATCCCCCAAACATAATTAATTCTTCTTGGTTTTCTTTTCCCTAGAACTTCAGTGAAGATTTCATACATTGGCCTCATGACCCAGAGCTCCTTGGAGACACATCACTATGTGGATTGTGGAGGAAATTCCACAGCTATTTAACAACTGCTATTGGTTCTTCCACACAGCGCCTGTAGAAGAGAGCACAGCATATGTTCCCAAGGCCTGAGTTCTGTACCTACCCCCACGTGGTGTAAGCAGAGGAGGAATTGGTTCACTTAACTCCCAGCAAACATCCTCCTGCCACTTAGGAGGAAACACCTCCCTATGGTACCATTTATGTTTCTCAGAACCAGCAGAATCACTGCCCAGTGCCTAGCCTGTGCCCAGCAAATAGTTGGCACTCAATAAAGATTTGCAGAATTTAATACAGATCTTTTCAGCTGTTCTTAGGGCATTATAAATGGAAATCATAACGTGGTTCTAGGTTATCAAACCATGGAGTGATGTGGAGCTAGGATTGTGAGTGAGCTGCAGGCCATTATCAGTGCCTCATCTGTGCAGAAGTGGCAGCAGAGAGGGACCATCCAAATACCTAAGAGAAAACAGACCTATTCAGGATGTGAATTTGTTTCAGCTGTTCCCAAAGGCCTGGGAGCTTTTCGAAAAGAAAGAAAAAAGTGTGTTGGCTTTTTTTTTTTTTTTTTTTAGAAAGTTAGAATTGTTTTTACCAAGAGTCTATGTGGGGCTTGATTCACCCTTCATCCATTGGCTGGAACATGGATTGGGGATTTGATAGAAAAATAAACCCTGCTTTTGATTCATCTGTGTCTCCTCTGATTGCCTGGGTGTTTTATAGGGATCTCTGGGGGAACCATAGAATAGTTCCCTTCCAAGTGGGTCAGGATGGAATAGGAGGAAAGAGACCGCACCCTGATTGTACTCCCGTTCCCATGAGTTCCTGTCACAGCAAGCAGCCTCATTTTCCTCCATCTGCCTCTTGCGGCAGGGGGCTACCCTGTTCCCTTCCAGGACAGAGCACTCAGTGCCCCATGGAGGTTGGAATTCAGTCTTGAATAAGACATCCTGGTTTGAGGTTGTAAGTTTCTTGGGTCATCTCCACCTGCTCTGCCACCAGAGGTTAGGCTACAGCCCCAGGATGGCAGAGAATCTAGTTAAGAAGCTTGAGTAGTCAGGTGTTAGAAGTCAGCTCTTCCCATAGCACTGGGACCTCAGGAAACCCTAACAACAACAGGTGGTGGCTGGGGTTGTATATTAGTTTTTGTCTCCATTCCCATAGCTTGGTTTTCAATATTTGCTTAATGATCTGTATAGTCTTGAATCTTCAAACTAAAGCTAAATTTCATGACTGTTGGGCTGACTTCGACCATAACGGAGGAACCCAGAAGCCGAGGGTTAAGTTTTGGTGTTGTCCTGGATCATGTAGTGACACATGTACATGACAGTGATGACTGATGTGGATTGATGATAGGACATCATCACTTACACGGAAGCAAATGTGCACCGTTTCTGAGCATGTTGCCCTAATCAGAACATGCCCTAAACACATGAAGATGTTCACGTTGCTACATTTGCTCTTTAGTTTTCCTGTTTTCCAAATAGCCTGTGTAACAGATTTTTCATGGAAGTTTGAAAAAGATACTCATACTGGTACTTCAGTTTTGAAACTTTTTTTTTTGTGACCATGTGCCTTAGTAACATTTCTTGCTTTTGATATTATCTTAAAATCCAGTTATGATATTAGAATGAGAGCACTTACATTTTTAAAACATATAGCAATAAATCTGATGTTATAATACTATCAATTTCCATATCTGTTTACATTATTAGCATCCCAAACTGCACTTTGGGATGTTCTACAGAGCTTTATTGTAGTGTCTGTCAATTCTTGAACAAATGCCTGGAATATTCTCTCAGCACCCCAGAATAGAAAGAGAAAGTGGCTAGCTTTGGTGTCATTGTCATCACCATTGTGTTCCCGATGGATTGAAGTTTTCAGAGTGTGTTTCTTGGAGAGAGGCTTTGCTAGCTATCTCTTCTCTGTAGTTTCTGGCTTGGCCTATACTGTGACCTGTTTCTTATCTCAAACTACTTATACCGGATCACCTGGTTGAAGAGTCGTTGCATACAGAAATCTCCATTCATTTATTTACTCATTCTAGAAAGTATTTATTGAGTACCTGCTGTATGCCTAGGATTGCAATTTCTAATGCATTTTGTCCAGAGTCATAGCTGGAGTTTAAAACACCATCACAAATCTTTTATGCTCACCAGGCCTTATATAGGCCACAGTGTATCTCCACCAACTATTCTGCAACCCTAGGTACCTCAGTGCAGGACCTCCAAGATCTCTGGGTCATCTCTCAGGGATTCTAGCCCAAAGAGTGAAAGAAATTATTAAAAGAATCAGCCTATTTGTTTAAAGCACTACATGAATCAATAGGGTCCCAGGTCTTTTCTCTGGGCAAAATAATCCTTATTCTTTGCCTTGATAAGTAAAATTCTTTATTACCTGGTTAGCACTCCTTTAAGATTCTGTGTTCTTTCAGTTGTTTAGAAGGGAACCCGTTTCAGAAGTTCTGTGGTTTGCACAGGATCCAAGGGACTTGAGAGTAAGTCTTAGCTGGAGCTGAGACTGCCGACTCCTCGTCCAAAGCCTGTGATGCCAGACACTTCCATGGAGATGAAGAGGCTCAAGAGAGGGAAAGCCTGGCCCAGCCCCTTAAAATCAGCAAGCTGGGTCTTTCCACTCAGTCCTGCTGAGTGGAATTTATCCAGAGTCCTGCTGGGGTTGGGAATTTATCTGACAGTTGTTCTGACCAGTGAGATTGTCTCCTTTCTGGGGGCATCAGGGATCACAGAAGTTAGTAACGATCCTGGTTATTCTCACCTTCCCCTCCGGGCCAAAGGAAGACAAGGAAGCGGCACAGGGAGCACAGCCCTGCCAGCCAGGGTGGAGATTTCCACCTGACCCTAGTGCAGGCAGAGGCAGAGCTTTCCGTGCAGTGCCCTGGGCTCTCCCTTCTACTTCATGCCGCAGTTACTTAGGGAGCAGCTGCTATTATTTCTGAGTTTGACTAGGGACTCAAGAAGCGGGTGAACTGCAAGGAATCACCTTGATCCTGGGACTTCTCTTGCAGAGGTCTAAGCTGATGGTCACAATCTACTGAACTACTTCATTAAGAGTAAGTAGGCTCTGGAGTTGGACAGGTTGGAGCAGAGCTCAACTCTCTAGCTCCAGCTAGGAACCCATATACGTCACCTGCTCTCCTCCGACCCTAATTAGCGCTCTTGGTAGGTGGAAGGGTTGTTTAACTTATGAGATAGCTATTCTAATTATGTGTTTTCAGTGATCATGTTTTCATTTTACTCCTTTGTCATGAACTAGCTCTGGTGGGGTATATATTATTATTGTAGGTGTATATGTATGTATGTGTATATACATACATACATATATAAACCTAGGTATATATTATATATATTATTAAATAATATATAGGTATATATAGGTATATATTATATATAGGTGTATATATATGTATATATTATATATAGGTATATATTATTTAATAATATATAGGTATACATTATTTAATAATATATAGGTATACATTATTTAATAATATATAGGTATATATTATTATTTGTATAATAATATATGTATATATTATATTGTATAATAATATATAGGTATATATTATGTATATTGTATAATAATATATAGGTATATATTATCTATATTGTATAATAATATATAGGCATATATTATTATCATGATAATTTATATCATAAATTGAGTATTAATATATACAAATCCAACACAAATGTCTCATTTTACTATTTAATAGAAAAGCTGTCAACCTTAACCTGGAGGAAGCAGGGGCAGGGATGGGAGAAAGGGATAGAGAAAGGGGTAGCTCTCTGTTTTATCAGCTGTGCCGAATATTTGGAAATTTACTTCACAAAATGCTACTGCCCTCTGATTGATTTGGAGTCTCCCGCCCACTTGCCGCGTTCCCGTCACCATGGAGAAGGGGACAACTTGCTCATTGTTGCCACCTGTCCAGGTCATTGAAAGGCAAGGGACACCCAAGAGTAGGAAGAAATGGGAAGCAGTCCATTCTTAAGCCTGGTGTTCAGAGTCCATGGAAATTTTAAGTGCAGGCCCAGGGAGTGAAGAATGGGGGCCACAGTGGCGGGGGCAGGAAAGAGGAATATGGGTGGGCCAGGTCACATTTCCACCTCTCCTTGAGCTACAACCAAAAGTCTTACAGAGGGACACAAATAGATCACTCAGATTGATCGTGTGCACTTAACCACGGGCCCCTGCAGGATTTGCTCCCCTGTCTTCTTCCTTTCTCGAGGGAGTATCTCCCACGTCTCCAATCCAGCAGGATGCAGCCCACATGTGGTCTTACACCCTAAGCTGGCAGGGCACTAATATGTCATAGAGCTGTGTTCAGTGTTTACCTTCAAGAGCAATGCCCTCCCTCTAGCATACCTCCCTTCTCAAGTTTTGGTTTCTGGTCCTGTTCAACAATGGGTTCCACATAGTGCCAAGGTTTACCAGAGAGGCAAGTTCATGTTTGTGTGAGGCTGCTAACCCTGGCGGTGTGGCTTCAGTGTCCTTACTCTCGGTTGAAAAATCAACAGAAGAAGTCCTTAGGACTGCTATTTGGGCATGCCTACAGAACGGAGGATTAATGGAAAACAAACTAAAGAACAAACCACAAGTCAATATGTACTTTCCAATAATCTTTTCATTTTTAATATCAATTGATGTTTTAAAAAATACAGAGGTGTTTGACACAGAATAGCACCATTGTGTAGGACACACACAGTTCCTGCGCCCGGCACCTGAAGGGAGGTCTTCTGGCCTGGGCTGGGGGCAGTCACTCAGGGGGCATTTGACTCACACCAGTTAGTTTCCTGCCTCTGCCTTGACCCGAAGGTCTTACAGGAAGACAATAAATAAATAGAACACCGAGATTTTATTTTGCAGTCTGCCCAGTTCAGGTCTCTTAGAAAGAGAGGGGAGAAAAGTCCGAACTGCGAGAGGGTGGGATGAATGGACATCAGGTCAGGTCAGCCATTCAGTGCAGAGTCCTAGAGTGACTGAGATTGGAAAGTACTTGGGTCCTTTGGGTTTGCAACGGATTGTGTTGTTTCTGGGTTCAGGTTTTTACAAGAAGCAGACCGGCCCTATGTCCACACCGAATTCCTGCTCGGGCCCTCCTATGTCCATGGGTGCAATGTCAATGATGGGGAGGCGTGAGGTCTTCTGTGACCGGTACTCGATGACAGTCTTGCCCCACTTACCGGTGTGTTTCTAGGGGAGAAAAAAGGAGGAGGCTCTGTTCAGTAGATGCCTTGCTACCCAGTTCCAGCTACCCAGAAGCCCAAAACTGAACAAACTGGCAAGCATCAGAGCCTACAAGGTTGAACCACACTGAGGGGGCTCCTGAGACCTCTTCTTGGCTTGCCAAAGGCCTCTCCGCTTCAACTCCTATCCTTAGCGGCAGGGCCCTCCTCCACCCTGCCCTTCCTCTCCTTCCCCACTCCCCACAGTGAGCTCCCAACCTGTGACCGCTTCTTCACCCTGTACACATTGCGAGAACACTTCTACAGCAGTCACTGGGTTCCAGGTAGGGTTTTGTTCCCCTGAGCCAGGGGAATGGAGAAGATGGAATGATATGTGCCTCTCTCTCACCTGTCACTCAGCCTATCTTCTCTACATGACCCTCAAACTCATGCCTCTGATGATCCTGTCACTTTAGGACCTGACAGCTGCTGCGGGCCAACCCTCAGCCCTGTCCAGGCAGTTTGGGCACAGGCAGCTCTTCTCTCTGGCAGCCCCACTCACCGTGCAGCCATCCTTCAGGGCAGTGTACGTGAACCTGCTATTGCCCTCTGCCCGGATCTCCACGTCATTGGAGCCCTGGATGAGCAGGGCCTTCTTGAGGTTGCCAGCTGCTTCGTCCAGATAGGCAATGCTGTTCTTGCAGTGGTAGGTGATGTTCTGGGAGCCTTCCGTGGACAGCAGGCGTAGGAAGGTCATCTGGACGTTGGCAGTGTTGGGAGCCAGATTGTCATCTCCATAGCTGAACTGTTGGGGCAGAGAGCGGCAGTGTGAGGCCTGGGAGCTGGCATTCAATGGGACCAGGTGCTGTAGGGGCTGCCAAGAGTTCATGGTTCAAGGACCTCAAGGGTACTGGGGCAGCAGGGAGCTAGTTGGACATTTTTGCTTCCAGGAGTGGAGCAAGCTCGGAGGATCTCTTTTCCCACCTCCACGTGGGGAAAAAAAAACACTTTTCCTCCTCTTTCCTTCCTCTCAAGCCCAACAGAAAACTGGAGGAAAATATGGGGAAGGTGCTAAAAGCTTCCAGGGAGAAAGAAAAGAAAGAGTTTGAGGAGCCATCTCTGCTCATCATCTAGGGCACCCAGGTACTCACATGGAAGCCACCATTGATGGTTTCTCCAAACCAGATGTGTTTCTTCTCCTTGCTCTTGCTGCTCCACCAGTTCTTCTTGGGAACGTTTGCTGGGTTGGGGTAGACGCAAGTCTCGCCAGTCTCCATGTTGCAGAAAACCTTCATGGCGTCCAAGGTGCAGCCTTGGTTGGGGTCAATCCAGTAGTCTCCTGCAGGGGGAAGAGGCAGCACCCATGGGGGCTCAGACAGGCACAGACACAAAAGCTTGAGAGACCCAGGCCTGACTGAAAGAGACAGAGAGGCCTACAGGGACAAGGGATGAGGTTCACATGTGGCCTGAAAGGAGGGGGACCTGGGAGGATGCAGGGGCAGGGAGATCTGCATGAGCTAAGTCCAGCCCTAAGGAAGAACACATGCAAAGAGAGCAGAAGCAGTGCCCAGCTGGTGGATGGAGTCCACCCTGAGGTCACCTCGGCCAGGTAGCCATGGCAGGACAGGGGCCAGGGCTGCAGCTTCTCTGCTGTGAAATAAGAGAGGAACCCTCTGGCAGAACCTTCCAGGCCCAGCTCTGCCCTGTACTAGGGGGCATCTCCTCCCTTGCTGCTAGGTCTAAGGGATGACTCCCTGCTTCCCGGGGCAGGGGATCCTGTTCTCCAAGCTTACCACTCTTCCACTCAGGGTGGCAGAGTTTCAGGTCTCTGCAGGTGCGAGCAGGGTTCTTGCGGGAGCCCTCGGGGCTGCGGATGCTCTCAATCTGGTTGTTGAGGGACTTGAGTGTGGCATCCACCTCGGCGTCATGCTGTCTCAGGCCACCGGCTGCCTGGTCGGCCCGCATGTACTGCAGGGGGTCGGGGCCCTTCTCTCTCGGGCCTAAGCCAGCAAAGGCGGACATGTCGATGCCAGGGCCAGGGGGACCTGGAGGACCAGGGGGTCCAGGATTTCCAGGAGGACCCTGCAGCAGGAAACAGAGAGATCAGCCAGGATTGTGTGAAAGTGCCCAAGTCCATCCCCATTTGCTAGAATGTACTAGAGTGTCCGTCTTCCCAGCCCCATAGGTGGGGCGGAGGTGTAGCAGGCGAGGACCAAGGAAACCACAGCACCATGTCTATTTCTTCCTTAGCCCTTCTCTTCAGTTTCCCAGCACTGATCATGGGCCCTGTGACCTCTGAGGAGACCTCAGGATAAAGGATGCCATCACTGTTAGCTGCAGGCTGATGCCCTAAAAGAGGCCCTGAGCAAAAAAGAGCTCAAGCCTCCCGGATGGTAGGGACACCTCGACAGCAGGGAAGGAGTCAGGACACTTACAGCAGGGCCGGTTTCGCCTGATCGTCCACGGGGACCAGGAGGCCCAATGGGGCCAGGGATTCCATTAGCACCATCTTTGCCAGAGGGACCGACGGGGCCAGGAGGACCCTGCAAGAGAGAGAGGTCGTGACGAAAGAATGGTCACCACAGGGAAGGCTGGGGAGTCGCTGGGGCTGGGTAGGTGGCTGTCCTGATAGCACCAGCCACTCCGCCCCTAGTTCCTCACATGCTCAGTCATGGAACCCTAAGTTGGTCTCTATTTGGCCAAGAACCAGCAGGATAGCTCCATGGCTTGCCTACCCTCCTAAGCTCCTCTTTGTAAAATGCTGTTCCCAGGGGTCTGTCTGACAGCGAGAGGCTGATTCATGTTTGTCTTACAGCCATTGTGGCCTCAGACGCTTTTCTGGCCATAGGCACGGGAGCCAGTCCTGCCCCCATTACTGAGTGAGGACCCCTGAGCCCACAGCTTCCCCAGAAGTAGCAGCATTTCCCTCCCCATGGGAACACAGGCCCGCACTCTCTGAAGGGCCCCCTCCGTCTTCCAACTCCATGTCACTTACTCTAGGGCCAGAAGGACCAGCAGGACCAGAAGCACCTTGGTCTCCAGAAGGACCCTGTGTAGAAGGAAGAGAAAAGGCCACGGTCAGCACAGACATATCTATCTATATTCTGGGAGCTGGGGGAGCAGCTTTATGTCCCAGCCCCATTCCCTTTCCACTTCCCCCTCCCTCCAGCCCTGAGGAAATCCTAGAAACTGCTTAGGGTGATCCCAAGCTGTCCTGGCAGCACAGGGAGCTCAAGTGGGCTCTGTGTGGCAGGAGGCCTCGGGAAGTCCCACGCAGGCAGTGACACTCACAGGAGGGCCGGGCAGACCCTGCAGACCAGTGAAGCCACGGTGTCCCTTCAGGCCTCTCTCGCCAGGCTCTCCAGCCTCTCCTTTGTCACCTCGGGGGCCTTGAGGACCCTGGGAACAAGACAGACACAGATTGAGTCAGGTCAGGGCCAGGACAGGAGCCCCCTCCTGTCCCACCCAAGCTGAGGAATCCCCGGAACCACAGGGCTGGAGGCCCAGGAACCATCTGGAGGCTGGCTGCCCTCCCAGCCTATCCCTGGTGGGGACTCAATGCAGGATACTTGGATACTCACCTGGATTCCCCGGGCTCCAGCTGGTCCTGAGGGTCCCATGGGGCCTTGTGCACCCTGAGGAGAGAGTGAGCGCAGCGTCAGAGAAAAGCCAGGACAGGTGGGGGCCTCCTCTGCATCTGAGGCCACCGCTCCTTAGTCCAGAGACTGCGGAAACCCAGGGACTGCCTCAGCCCCACCGCGCAGGAGAAGGCGGCTTTTACTGAATTCAGGATACTTACAGCTTCTCCTCTGTCTCCTTGCTTGCCAGTTGGACCAGTGGGGCCAGGGGAGCCAGGGGGCCCAGGGGCTCCAGGAGCTCCCACAGCACCAGTCTCACCACGATCACCCTGTCAGGAGAGAGGTCTCAGGCTCAGAGAAGAATGTTCCAGAAGAGACAGGAACAGAAGGTCCTTCTAGGCTGAGATGAGACTGGTTCCAACCTGCCACCCCCAGCTGACCTGTCAGGCCAGAGGCAATGTCCTCCCCAACCCACTGCACACACAGACACCAGACACTCACCTTGACTCCAGCCGCGCCATCTCTGCCAGGGGGGCCATCAGCACCGGGGCTTCCCTGGACAAAGTGAAACAAGAATGCATTTAGAGCTGCTTCCTGCCCATCTCCCCCTCTGCTCCCCCAGCCCCTCTCAGAAGCCCAGGCCTCTCCTCTTCTGCCCAACTCACTCACACTTTGAAGCCAAAGTTTCCTCACCAAGTTTCCCTCCTCCTTCCGGAAGTAGCCCTTGGTCTCTATGCCCGTCTCTCTCCCCGACAACCTTCCCATTGTACCTAGGCTTTCAGGCCTGTCGGCCGACACTGCCACCCCCTTCTCCAGGGCCCTGACTGGGACTTGTCCTGGCTGACCCAGCACAGAGACTCACAGGGCCCCTCTCCCCAATCAGGGCCACCCCAGGGGGTCTCACTGCTCACCTCTCGTCCAGGTTCACCTGCAGGACCCGTCAGGCCAGGAGGACCCACGGGGCCAGGAGGACCTCTGTCTCCAGATGCTCCAGGAGCACCCTGCTTGCCGGGCTCACCCTGGAGGGACAGAGACAAGGATGATGAGTGCAAGTGGTAAGCACCCCTGCCCAGGGCCCACTGACCCTTCAGGGAGAGGGCAGACAAGGGACAGTCCTGAGGGTGCTGAGGGAGGTAGAAGCCTTGGTAGGCAGGGCCCAGCTTGGATGGAGGGAGGGATACCCCACACTCACCGATGGGCCAGGCAAGCCAGGGAATCCTCTCTCACCACGTTGCCCAGGCAGACCGACGATGCCCCTCTGACCAGCCAGACCCTGGGGACCTGGTGGACCTTCGGCACCCTGAGAGAGGAGAGGCGGGAGATGAGAACTGACAGTGGCCCAGCCTCTTCCGTCCTCTCAGCACAGCTCTGTCTGTGCAGCCCCACTCCCTGGCATCCCCACGGCCCCTGCTCCCTCCTACCCCATGCTCTGTGAGCTCAGAAGCCACTCACGACCCTGCTCCCGGGGACCTTGGCATGGGCCTGGTGAGGGACTTACAGAGGGACCGTCATCTCCAGGCTCTCCCTTCTCGCCAGGGGGTCCAGCAGGACCTTGGAGGCCGGGTTCACCAGCTCGGCCAGGGGGGCCGCTGTCTCCTCGAGCACCTTTGGGACCATCTTTTCCAGAAGGACCAGGGGGACCAGGGGGTCCAGGGTTGCCCTAGAAGGAGAAAATGCGGGAAGTGAGGACTCATCTCACCCTTCCTCATCCAGGCTGCCAAAGTCACTGTGGCCTCAGTGACAGCAGTTTCCTCTCTGGGGGCTTCTCTGCCTCCCCACACTAAGGGCAGGCAGCTTAACCCCCCCAACCCCAATCTACCGCTGCAACCTTCTCACCATGTGAGACAGCTCTGGGCAGCCAGCCCCAACTTCTCCAGCTCCTGCTTGCTTTGCTTTCTCCCATCTACTTGGAATCTCTCCTCCCTCCTCCCTTTGTCCTCAATCCCCCTTCCTCAGGAGCCGCTCCAGCCCTGCCCCTCTGACCCCTGAGCTTGCCCCCAGCACTCGCTCCCTCTGCCTATGGCACTGGTGAACCCAGTGAGTTCATCACCACTGCTCCCTCCATGCAAACTCCCTGAGAGCGACCCAGGACATGCGGACTTGCTTTAAAGCACACAGACAAGTGCACAGAACATGCTCAAGAAACATCTGTCCAGGATGAAGGTAATCATGGCAGCCCTGTCCTGCCCACCGAGCCAGCAGGGCAGCCACCCATGGCTAACAGCAGGGCCACAACCCTGCCCCCAGCCACCCTCAGGGGATAGGTCCCCATGATCAGTTAGCTACTCCTCCAGGGGGCGGGAACAGACTCAGAGGAGTGAAGGCCAGCCTGGAGCTCTCCAGACCCTGTTGGGTGCTGGGCCAGGCGATTCCACGCCTGCCTGTGCCTCTCATGCCAGGAGCATCACTTACATTGGAGCCTGGGGGTCCAACGCGGCCAGCAGCTCCAGGGAATCCAGTGGCTCCCTGTGTGGGGAGAGAAGAGCCCCTGAGAACCTCAAGCTCTCATGAGGTTTGAGATTAAAATGGGCAGGGGTCGGGGGTGGTCTCAGAGCCTGGTATGGAAAGGGGGAGGGACTGCAAAGCAGCAAGGGGGAGCCAGGGAGGGAGAAAGGGCCCCCGGGTCTGGCCATAGAAGCAGGCACGGGCTGTTTCCCTGCCTCCGGCTTCCACAGTCAGCACTTCAGGGAGCTGAACGAGGGACAAGCCTCGGGCTGGGGAATCCGGGACCACAGTGCACCCAGGCCACAGGCGCCCTCTCTCCCACCTGGCTGTGGGTGGGCTTAGGCTGGGGACCAACGCAGGGCTGGGAAAACAGTGGGGGGCATCCCAGAACACCCCCCGCCGTGGGAGCCTCTGGGGCCAGGCCTGTTTGTGAGGTGCAGGGTGGGGTGTCAGAGGCCTCACTCACCGGGGGCCCTTGGGCACCTCGGGCTCCTTTAGGACCAGTCACTCCAGTAGGACCCTGGAAAGGAAAGAGGGAGACAGTGAGGCCCAGTGGCCCAAGGAAGACGGTGGGCTTCTGTCTGAGCCCCAACAATGGACCCCTGAGGTTTTTGAAGATGCAGCTTTCTTGGCACTAAAAACCCAGCCTGAAGAGGCTGCCGCAGGCAGCTCTGTCCCCTCTGCCGCAGGAGACTTGTGTTGTAGGAGAAGCCTGTCAGGCAACCACAGAACCGGTCTGGGGTCTGGCCTCCCAGGAAGCTCTTCCTGCCACCGCCTCCTCCTCCCCAGGAGATCAGCAGCTTGGTTCTGGCTGGCTGTGGCCAGCCTGTACTCTGTCAGTCCCTACACCCCACCCACACAGCCCACATGCCACATGGAAGCTCCTTCTACCAACATGGGGGTGTTCCCAGGCCTGCGAACCATCCTCTGTGCAGCCTGCTGGGGCCTTCCCATCTGCACCCCAGGAGCCCTTCCTTGAGGGAACAATTCTTGGAGTGCAGCGTTACCCACCTGAGGCCCAGGCGCTCCAGAGGGGCCCTGAGGACCAGGGGCACCAGCATCGCCTTTCTGGCCGGCCTCTCCTTGCTCACCCTTGGCCCCAGGCTGGCCATCAGCACCCTATAATGGGAAGGAGGAAGCAGGTGAATGAGGGGCAGGCTAAAACCCTGGAGCTCTTCCAGAAGAGCGGGAGACTCTGTGAGTATCTGCATGTGTGTCCTGGTCTGGACATGATGGTTCTATTAGTATGGAGGCGGGAAAGGAGAGGAGAGGAGCATCCATTTCCCTCCCCGACAAGCTCTGATGCCCGAGGGTGCTGGATGTGGAACTGGCCTGAGTGGAGGGACCCAGGAGGATGGACAGAGATACTCACAGGAGGCCCAGCAAATCCCGCTGGTCCGGGGGGCCCAGTCTCTCCACGTTCACCCTGTGAGAGAAGGGGGCATGGCGAGAGGTCAGGCCCCGCTGCCTGACCTGCTTCTGCTCCCCTCCAAGAGCCCCTTGGGCCCTGCCCAGCCTCCTGCTCCCCAGAGATGGGGATCTGAAAGCAGCCTTAGTCCTGAACGCAGGCAGAGGCTCTGTTAACCCAAAAGCCCTCACCCTGAACACATGATGGGAGTGACGTGCCTTCCCCCTTCCCTTCCCATCTCTCCTCCCACCCTAGACCCAGCGGGCAGGGAGGGAGCCAGTGCCTGGCAGCACACAGGGCCACCAGGCAGCATGAGGGCCTGCGCTGATTCCCTGGCTCTCTGGTTCCCAGGGGCCTCGGGCAGAGCCAGGCTCAGAGGGGCAGACACTCACCGGAGCGCCACGAGCACCAGCACTTCCTGCAGGACCAGGAGGTCCAACTTCTCCCTGAGGGCGGGGAAGGGAGGAAGAGCTGGGGTGAGAAGGTGGGGAGGCAGAGTGGGAGAGGGCAAAGTGCATTTGGGGGCCTTGCTCGTGGGACGGGGGCTCCAGGTCCCCCTGGCACAGCCTGTGTTACTGTGCAGCCCATACCCGCACCCTCTCGAGGGCCTCTGCTGCATGCGTGTTTACCCCAGCCCAGTTGCCCCACCCAGCAGGGAACATTGCCAGTGGCTTCACTTCTGCAAGGACCCCCTCTTCACTCCTTACAGCCTTGGCCGAGGGTGACAGTGGTGAGTGAGGACAAGACAGAACCGCCTTTGGCAGGAGATAAGAAGGAGGTGTGACAGGGAGGCAAGGTGTGGAGAGGAAAGGAGCCGGGACTCACCTTCTCGCCGTTAGCACCAGCTGGGCCAGGGGGGCCAATGGGACCTGTCAGGCCCTGCGGGGAGAGCAGGTAGAGGTGAGGGAGGCAGGCTGAGCCGGCCGAGCACGTGCGGCCCGGCACCAAGCCAACCTTGGTGCGTGCTCCCACCGCCTCCAGAGCTCCCACTTACCCTCTGGCCCCATTTTAACAGAGAAGTCCCTGCAGTTGCCCAGCCCCGACAGAGACAGGACCAGGGACCCCAGTGGCAGACTGCCCAGCCCTCTCTCCTGCTCTCCTGGGTGCAGGGCTAGGATCCTAATGCCCAGCAGTCCAGCAGCCCGCATTCACTTACTCGTCCACCATCCTTTCCAGGGGCTCCCTCAGGGCCTTTCTCACCAACGTCACCCTGAGGGAAGAGAAAACCAGCCGCCTCAGCCGGGCACCCCAGGACCCCCATGGTTTGCTCAATCCCACCCAGGCTGGGGTGCTAGGGAAAGCCCAGTCCCTGCCCAAGAGGGATTTGCTGTGGTCTCAGGGTGGGTGAGGAGCGGCAGGGGTGAGATGAAGGAACAGGGGAAAGGATGTCACTAAAAGGCAGGGAGCTTTGGAAAGGAGTCTTTAAGCTCCTCAAAAAGGGCTAACAGAAACCGTCATCACCAGGTGCCATGGGGGAACGGAAGCGATCACAAGGGGCAGGAATGTGGCAAAGCCACAGCTTTGGTGAGAGGCTGTAACCTCAGTACTTACCCTGTCGCCTTTGGGCCCAGCGATACCAGCTGCTCCCCTCTCGCCAGGCATTCCCTGAAGACCTGGAGGGCCCTGAGCCCCAGGGGGGCCTGCTGGGCCAGATGCACCCTGGGGAGGGAGGTAAGAGGGAGTCTGTAGTGGACAGCACCTCTCCCTGAACCCCTGTTCATGGAGCCTGGGTAACCAGGGCCCCAAACCCCTCTTCCTTCCCTTCCTCCCATGTAGACCTCCTTTCCAGCTCCCCCCACTTCTGTTCTTCATTCCTCCTGAGCCCTCTCCTCTTCTCCCTGCTCAGTGGGACTCCCAGGCTGCCACGAAGACCCCTACAGGATGCAACCTCACTTACTTTGGGACCATCAGTGCCAGGAGTGCCGGGGAGGCCACGGGGACCCTGGAGGCCCTGGGCACCGGGAGAGCCACGTTCACCTGGGAAACCTCGTTCACCCTGCGGCAGAGACACCAAGAAGTGATCAACCAACAGCAGTGGGGGAGAAGGTCCAGGGAGAAGCAGGGAGGTGGGGAAAGGAGCAGGAGCATAGGACCCAGGGCAGGCCCAAGGAGGCAGCCCGCAGTGGCCAACAGGACACTCACCCTGGGACCCACGAGGCCAGGGGCTCCAGCTTCACCGGGAACACCCTGGAGAACAAAGAAAGATGTGTGAGAGTGAAGGCTTCATATCACAGACCCCTGAACAATTCTCCACAGCAGGGCTGAATATCACTCCTCCCATGGGGGATTGTGTCATCTGTGGAGGCTGGGACATGGGTCCAGGACATTCCCAGGCCTCACAGGGCTCCTCATGCCCTCTTGCCCTTGCCTCCTAGGCATCAGAAAAGACCTTCCCATCTAAACAGGTTGCAGGTCCAAAGAGCCCCATACTCACCTGGTCACCTGGTTTTCCACCTTCACCTGGGGGACCAGGAGGGCCAGGAAGTCCCTAGAAGCCGAAGTGACAAGCGTTAGCAAAGGAGTGAGTTTGCTGCCCTGGCCCCCAGGGAGGCACAGTATAGGGGAGACCCAAAGAAAGGAAGCAGCAGCAGTGACAGCCAGGGGTGCAGGGAAGGCTCGATGCCTGGCACCCTGCAAGAGGTGTGGGCCCTCCACCGATAGTGGCTGCTGCTGTCCCAGGGAGCCCTGGGTATGGCAAAGGACTGCACAGAGAGCCTGGTCCAGCCACCTACCTGGAACCCAGATGGCCCAGGAGCACCCTGCTCGCCTCGTTCACCAGCAGGTCCCTGCAGTGGAAAAGAAAAGGTGAGCTGAGCCAGTGTTCCAGAGACCCTGAGAGCCACAGCTAGTAGGGCCCAGGGGAGGTCAGCAGGGTGGGCAGCACAGGCGTCTTCCTGCACTGCTCAGACAGTGCGTGCATGCTTCCCTGCACTCCCATCAGCCACCCACACTCCTCTCCACCAATGTGGGTCCACACAGCCTCCTGGGACACCCTGCCTCAGCTCAGAGTGAGTCTGGTGTACCAGCTCAGCCCACATTCACATCTGTCAGCTCCATTAATGGATGGACTCTCCCACCCCGACCCCTCCCAGCCCCTGCCCCCAGGGCCACCTGGGGAGGCTGGGCAGGTACTTACAGCAGGGCCAGGGGGTCCTGCAGCACCTGTCTCACCATCTTTGCCAGGAAGACCCTAGACAGAAGAGAAAAAGAAAATTCAATGACACGCTTTTCTTCCCGCTTGCAGTCCCCCTAGGATTGGGCAAAGGTACTTTTGGCCCAGAGTTTCCAGATCTCCATGGTACCCCAGCTGAGCTCCATTTCCACACCTTCCCCTCCCTTCCTTCCCAGGCCCCGTGTTTTCTTAGCTGTTCTCAGCATGGAAGCCTTCCCCAGCTCCCCGGCCTGCTGACCAATGGCAAACAGAAGTCTCCCTGTGTAGACACCCAAAGGGCCCAGCCAGCATGGGGCTCAGCCACAGAGATCAACACTCAATACTGAGGGGTCCCAGGACCATGCCATGGGGAGGCCGTTCCCCTGTCCTCCCTGCAGATGCCCGGCCAACACCAAGTCATGGGCAGCGGGGAAGGATACTTACCCTCAGACCAGGAGCACCAGGCAGTCCCTTCTCACCAGCTTTGCCAGGCTCGCCCTGAAGGAAAGAGAGGGCAGGGCCATGAGGCGGATGGTTTGGGAGGGAGGTGGGGGCAGAGCGGGCTGCAGGGACTGAGGCTTGGGGCCACATCCTGATGGACAGCCGAGATAAAGCAAAGTACCAGCCCTTCTCTTCTGTTCAGGGGCCATAATGGCAACCAACCTGCTGGGCACTGCCACATGGAACAATTATGGCCGCAATGCCCCGAGGCTCTGTGGGGCCATGGATTTTCCCCAAATCACATGCAGACCCCCACTGCCACCCATGGCACAAGAGCCCCACTCATCACTGTCCCTGGCTAAACTCTACTCAGGACCCAGCCCTTTCCCCAAGAGGGCAGGGAGGTAGGTAGCACCACATGGAAGGAAATAGAAGAGCAAATTATTACTTACATTGGCACCTTTGGGGCCAGGGAAACCCATGACACCAGGCTGCCCACGAGCCCCCTGAGGACCTGGAGGTCCAGGACGACCATCTTCACCAGGGGCTCCCTGAAAGACAGAACACCGTTCTCAGAACATAGACACTCTGACCACATCCATCCACCCAACATCCACTAAGGGCCTACATGGCAGGCCCAGGACTAGGCACCAGCCACACATGCTCAGCATCTAGGATTGACCACATCACACCCATGGGCCCATCTACAACAAGACACCGCTGAGCTTAGAAAGCTGCCCCAGAAAGTGCACACACGATGTCATCATTCCCCCAAGGATAAGCCCCGAATGCATACTGGGGTGGCATTTTCAGTGCTCACAGCTACTGCACAGGTTACATCCGGCCCCAGTGCCTACCATCTATCCCCTGTCACAATTCTCAAAATTCACAGTACTTCAGGCCTCCCTAACCCAAACTCCATCTCTCTTTTCCCTTGCTTCCCCAGGGAGATCCCCCAACCCTCCTAGCAGCCCTCAGAGGATAGACTTACAGAAGGGCCAACTTTGCCTTGAGGACCAGCATCACCAGGGCGGCCAGTGAGACCCTTTGTTCAGGAGAGAGAAGAGGGTGGGGTCAGGAGCCGGCCCCAGGACCTCCCAATCCTGGCAGTGCAGGGCTGGAGGGAGCCAGCTAGGAAGGGCCTGAGGGTCTGAAGCCAAGGGCAACAGCAGCTCTCTACTTACCCGGGCTCCAGGAAGGCCAGGTTCTCCAGGACGGCCAGGGTCACCGTTGGCTCCCTTGGGGCCAGCAAGACCACTGGGCCCTCGCTCTCCAGGGGCTCCCTACAAGGGTACACAGGGAGTCAGTGGGATACCACGTGACCTCAGCGATGCAGGGAGGGACCCCAGCCCCTCTTCTCCCACTCACCTTGGGACCTGCCAGACCATCTTGACCTGGGAAACCACGGTTGCCGGGAGCACCCTAAGGAGCCACAGGGAGGAGAGGCAGTGAGTGAGAACAGCCCCAACCCAGCCAGGCTCCAGCGGGTCCATCCCACTAACCCACCAACCCCAATTTCTGGGGAGCAGTAGCTGTGGCCTGCAGGATTCTCAGAGGTTAACTTCTGGAGCCTGCCCCCCTTCCTGGGAAGGAGCTCAGACTATTTCATGTCAGTCTGGTGGTTGGCGGCACAACTCAGAATCAGACTCCCTCTCCCCGCGGTGTGGATGGAGAAAGAGGAGGATGACATGCGGAAAAGTCACGGGACTTGACCAGAACACCGACCACAAGGACTCCACTTCCCTCTCGAGGTCACAGCCCCCGTGGGATGGAGCCTCCTCATTCACTTACTCTTTCTCCAGGGGGACCGATGGGCCCAACGCCACCAGGCTCTCCACGGGCACCTCTCTTGCCTTCTTCACCAGCGGGTCCAGGGGCTCCCTGGGGGCCAGCGGGGCCCTGAGGACCAGCAAAAAAGAGAAACAGAGTGAGCCTTCACCTGGCCATGGAGCAAGCCTCGACTCAGAGTATGGAGGAAGTAGCCTTGGCAACTGTTTCAGGGCCGGCGGGGCTTGAGGAAGAGAGGCCATAAAGGACGAGCCGTGGCAGGGCAGAGGGAAGTGAGACGGGCTAAAGATCCAACTGTTCACACTGGCCAAACCAAGGATGGGAATTGAAGCTGTATCTTGGCCTTCTCAGCCCTGTTAAGTCTTCTCCAGGCATAATCTGAAAGGACCCAGATTGGGGGATAGAGCCCCGGAGGAGGTAGGCGGTGGGGCAGTGGGGCTGAGGCCTGTGCCTCATAGAACAGCAGCAGAGAAGACAAGGGCTTGGGGGCAGATACTCACAGGTTCTCCCTTGGGGCCTTGTTCACCTTTGAAGCCAGCAATACCAGGTTCACCCTTGAAAAGAGAGGCAGGTCCTCACACCAGATTCTCTCCAGGGAGCCTGCCCCTCCCCAGAACCCCTGTTCAAGATGCCCTCGGATGGAGGCCGCTGTGAGGCCAGGGCAGGAGAGCATGGGAAAGAGGGGTGACGGGGTTTGACTCCAGAGATGTCAGTGGAACTTGGGGGTCACTTTGGGCTCTTACCGTCTGACCTTTCGGGCCCAGAGGACCAGTTGCACCTTGAGGGCCAGGAGGGCCCCGTGGCCCAGGGAAGCCAGGAGCACCAGCAATGCCAGGAGCACCCTGTGGGCATGAGAAGAAGGGAAGGGTGTCAGGAGAGGGGAGAGGCAGGACTGGGCTCTCCTGGGGTAGCAAAGTCCAGGGGCAACACTCACAGCAGATCCTTTGGCTCCAGGAATTCCATCTGTTCCAGGGTTACCCTGAAAAAGGAGACATTGTCAAATAAGCGGCAAAGAATGAACCCCAACCACCTCCAGCCCTCTAGGATCCAGATCCAGGGACCTGGCATAGGTGCTGTCCATTTCAGGGACATTCCCACTATGTGTTTCAAGGGGAAGATGGGATAGAAGGGAATACATCTAGAGATGGGGACAGGCATTGGGCCAGAATGAAGGTTTGGTGGTTGGAGCCCACAGCTGTCAGAGCAAAGTACAGAGTCAAGAGTTCCAAAGCCACAGACCCCAGACCCCCCCAGGCCAAAGAGAAGCTGCACTTACGGAGGCACCAGCAGGCCCAGGGGACCCAGGAGTACCAGGTTCACCGCGAGGACCTTGAGCACCTTCAGGACCACGGGCACCAGTGGGGCCGGCTTCACCCTGGGAAGAGACAGGGAGGATGAAATGAAGAAGAAGAGAGGGGACATAGACCTCTAATGGGTGGGCAATAGCTCAGGGCCAGCTGCAAGCACAGCACTAAATTATGCACATGCACCCAACCCTGCACATGAACATGTGCGTTCACACACACGTCACGCTGCCGTTTTTCTCCCTGCCTGACCGAGCTGATGACTTGATGACTTCCCACGCCTGCCTCCTCTACTGCTTACCTCATCTCTACACAGTGAGCCTCCACATGCCACGGCACAGCTACATACTACAGCAATGGGCAACCTGCTGTTCCATCGACACCTTCAGAAAAGCGTGGGCTGGGGACGCTGCCATCCTGGCACCATGGGATGATGGACGGACACTGCTCTCTCCCCCACCTCCTGTTTTTCTATTTTATTGAGGAACTGAGGTCCCTTCTATGTCTCTGAACATCCCGGCTCAGAGCACCACCTCACTCCCATCTGGCTGACGGGTGAACAGTGACACCCTGGCTCTGGCCCCAGTCTGTTCTCAGTAAGCCAGAAAGCCAAGGCAAAAGCACATGGGGACTCTGCCCCTCCCTGCTCTCAGTACAACCCAATTCCCCTTAGCGGGGGCCTCTGGCAAGCCCCCTCCCCACAAAATGGCTTGTGCTTTTACTTTCATTTTTTCCTGAAAATTACAACCCACTCTAGATGGCAGAGTCCCTGGGGAGGGCTGCTGACCTGGAGAGAGGGCAGAGCCTCCTCAGGTTTCTTCTCAGAACATTCCTGCTTCACTGTGGTAATTATTATTTTCCAAAGGTCAGCCCCCCTCACCTTCCGCTGTCCCTCTTCACAATGGGTCTCCTTCACCCGGCTCCGGGACCTCAGACACTGTCTGGTTGCCATGGAAACCCCCAGGAGGGGAAGAGCAACCTGATGCCAGTGACACATGGAGGCTCCTTATTCATTCCCAGGGACATTCACACTGGAATCCCTCCTGGGCTGCGAGGCCTGTCCCTGAACTGGCTGGCCTCCCACTGGCCTCTAGTAATCCTCCAGAGAACTCCATTAACATGGTTTGGAAGAGCCAGGCACCCCAAAATGAAGCAGAAACCCAGAGGGGAGCAGGGGCTCCCTGCCTGTGCCCTTTTCCCTGCCCAGTTCCCTCCAGTGCCCGTCAGGGCCCCGAGCTTGCTCAGCTGTTGGGTCTCCCCTAGGTTTGCTTCCCTGTGCTGCCACTCCTGGCCTTCTGCCCCTGCCAGGCCTGTGGTGTATCCCCGTCTTCTTCTCTGTCCACCTTTCCCCACTCCAAAGTTGTAACTGGATCTCTCACATTTTATCTTCTGTCTTACTTTGCCTCCAGGTGAGACTGCGAGTGTCTGGCTTTTTGCCCTGCCTGGATGGAGGGGCCAGTGGGTGGGGTGGTGGGGAGCTACTTCTCAGAAGGGAGCAGGTGGTTGTTGAGGGAGCAATGAGCAAGGGTTACGGGGAAAGGACAGCTTCTCGGCACCCAGAAATTCCTGACTGGACAACAGGGCACGTACCTTGGCTCCAGGAGCACCAGGGAAGCCAGGACCACCAGCAGGACCGACGGGACCCTGGAGAGAGTAGGCGGATGAGAAGAGAGGTGAATGCCAGTTCTGGCCTCCAAAGCGAGCCACCCCCACACCTCACACTCCTTCCCTCCTCTGTACTGATTTCACTCCATATCCGTTGTGGCTAAAAGGCCTTGGATGAAAATTGTCCCCATTGCCGGCGTCCCCAGGAAACTTTGCCTGGCTTCAGAAGGCAAAGCAAGTTTCTGACTATATCTGTGGTGAGAAGCAGAAACTCCTTCGACCTTCCTCCTCTAAAAAGACTGCTGAAAGGATGGCTGAGGAAAATGAGCCCATGCTTCAAAGCTTGTTATCGATATGCTCAATTGATATTTACAAACTTCTTCTCTTTCCTCCCCCTTTCCAGTAGACATCGGAGTGCTGCTGTGGTTGCACCCAATACACCCTGCAGACTGCCTTGGGCTGCTTAATGGGACTTAAAGCACAGCAACAATGACCTGCTGAGGATGAAATGAACTTACCGGAGGCCCTGCGGGGCCTGGCTGACCATCGTTGCCTCGGGCACCCTGTGAGCAAGAAGGAAGTGACCATGAGAGGTGCCCACAGGCCCTGTCCGTCCCTGCTCCCAGCCCACCCTTACAGAAAACGAAGGACACACTGTGCCTGGGGTGTCCCAGGGCAGAGCACGAGGATGGCGAGGTGTGAGCTGCAGTTTTGGTGTCTGTGTGAGTGGGTGGCCAGAGGGCAGAAATGGGCTTCTTCTAATCTTTTTTGTTGTTGTTTTTGAGACGGAGTCTGGCTCTGTCGCCAGGCTGGAGTGCAGTGGTGCGGTCTTGGCTCACTACAACCTCCACCTCTCAAGTTCAAGCAATTCTGCCTCAGCCTCCTGAGTAACTGGGATTACAGGCATGTGTCACCACACCTGGCTAATTTTTTTTTATTGTTATTTTTAGTAGAGACTGGGTTTTGCTATGTTGGCCAGGCTGGTCTGGAACTCCTGACCTCAGGTGATCCACCCGCCTCAGGCTCCCAAGGTGCTGGGATTACAGGCGTGAGCCACCGCACCTGGCCCCTAATCTTAAACAAAGCTTAAATCATTTCCCCTTTTCTTCAACTTCAGTTCAGACCCCAAATATCCGTAACTTCAAGGCCGAGTGATCATTTAAAGACTGAGAGAATTGAGTGTAAGGAAATGAAACAGCAAGGCAACCATGTGGACTCAGTGCTTCCTGCCTGCTCAGGGGGAAGCGCTTTCAAGGCTTGGTTAACCTCTGTGGTTAAGGCTTGGTTAAGGCCTCCTCTTGGTTGACTCCAGGTTGCCTTTTCCTCTGGCCCATCCCCAGACAGCCTGCTCTTACAGAAAACAAAGATGCCCACAGGGATGTCTACCACTGGCTCCCTGATGGGGCAGGGCACCAGCCACAGCTCAAACACTACATCTGAGCTCAAGCCCTAAGAGGCTTTGGCTTACAAAGCAAGGCAAGGTTGCCAGCTCCTTCTCTAGGACTGGACTTGGAGGGGGAGGGTTTTTTCTGCCAAGTTTGTGGTGGCACCCCTCAAATGCTCTCTCAAGGTTCCTTAGGGCCCAGGGAACTCTTTACCAAAACTCTGAGGGCCACAGGCTGGGTGGAGCTGGGCCTAGGGCCTGACTGAGCAGGTCAGGGGGGTACCTTTTCCTGCTGAGTCCTGCCTGCCAGTCTCTGCCTCTCCTTAGAAGCTAAAGAAGGATGCTTTAGGGGGAGCTCGTGTTTTAAACACAACTCAACTCTTCTTCCTGGCTGGGGTCCATTTCTCCTAATGGAGACTCTCCAGATTGGCATTTAAGAGGAAAGCAAGAGAAGACTTAGAAAAAATGTCAGCAGGAACATAAAGCTTCAGGATTGGCCACAGCCCCTCTGGGCTGGCCTGGCTGCTTCGGGAAGCTGTTCCTTGGGAAGCTCTGGAGCACCCTCTCCCCAGGGGTCAGCCAGCAGGAGGGCCCAGCCTGGGCCTGAGTGAAAGAGAGCTGCCATTCTGCTCTGAGAGGCCAGAACTAGGCTGACATCTGCCACCTCTCCCTGCAGCAAGTCTGGAGAGAGGACACAGGCCCAAGGGAGGGCACATGACCACAGCAGGCAGACGCCAACCCAGCCCAGTCTCCAGGCCAGCCTTGACACTAGATCAGCACTTGGATCTCCATGAGCCTACCCCGTGTCTGGGGCCTGCACACCCCGGACACTGCACAGCCCCCTTCTGGAAGTCAAGGCTGAGAAGGCTGCTGGGAGACCACAGAGCAGAGGCCTCGCAGAGCAGACTCCAGAGAGGAGTCTGATGGGAGGGGAGAGGGAGGAGGAGCGAAGAAGGGCTCAAAGGCAACGTTGTCAATCTTCTAAGCCAAATCCTACACACGCTGCCAGCCTAACTACCGTGCGGACAGGAACCAACAAAGAGAACCAAGAAGCAGGGCGGCTGTGCCCAGGAAGGAGAGAACAAGGACAGGAGATGGAGCTTGTCTTTAGCCCATGCAGACTAGGGCCACTGCAGCTCTGAGCCTCGCTAAAAGGCCACAAGCCAGCGTCCTGCTAATCTGTAGAAACGGCAGTGTTTCTTGGCAGCCCCAGTGCTCTCTAATCCCCTCACACAAAGTGACCCTGGGGCAAGGCACTTCAGCAGCTCTGGCTGACAAAGGGGGGTCGAGGCTTCTGCTTATTTCACTGATCTGCCATTGAGGGAAACTTCTGCCAAACAGACACATTAGCTGGAAAGCAGCACAACGGAGTGAAGCTGCTTTATTTTGGCCAGCCCTGCAAGGACCTGTGAGGAGGGGCCTCAGAGCTTGGGTGGTGGGGGTATGAAATCAGCAGAAAGCATAATCTTTCTTAAACACAGCTTTCATCGCATCACTTGCCTGACCAAGCGCCTACAAGGACTCTATTGCTAAGGGATCAGAGCTAAATGCCTCTGTCTGGCACCCTGCACCCTCCATCAGCTGCCAATCCCCTCACCCTTAATTTCCCACATTATCTAGAGGCCACCAGAGTCTAAGGCTGCAAGGCACCATTTATCTTAAGCTATTTCACCTTTCTGTGTCTCGGTTTTTTCATCCATAAAATGGGGAGAAGAATAGAACCACCTCTCAGGATATGGAGGAAGATGAGATGAAGTAAAGCATATAGGGTGTTAAACACAGGAAGTGCCTATGGAATGGTGGCCCCGGTACTATAGCATAACATCCCTCGCAGCAGCAGCCAGCATAGAGCCCTGTGAGTTGATGCTCACCTGTTCCACTTTTCTAGGGCATTTGAGCAACCAGGAAGAACAGAGAGTAGCACGGTGGTGCTATAGCCAACTAAGTCTGTCTGTAAACTCCAGCTGGATTGCCCAGGGAGTGGGTGGTGGTTGTTGAAGGGATTACCTGATAATCTGGGCTGGTTAAGAGAATCATGCTTTCACCCATTGACCCTCCCATTCCTATCCTTCCTCCTTCAACTGTGCAGACTCAGCCTGGGAAGTTTTGATGGGCACACTGGGGGTGAATTCTTCAGGGATAACAATACTCCCTATGCCTCACAGGGTTGTTTTCAGGCTCAAGAGAAACAAACCTGTAAACTCTAAAGTGCTCGGCAAATGGTGGTGTTTGGCTTTGTCAATTACTCACCGCAGCGCCAGCAGGGCCAGTCCGTCCTCTTTCACCAGGCAGGCCACGAGGACCCTGGAACACACACCAGGACAGCCTAAGCATGAGTTGGCTTTACGGTGCTCAGGGTGACCATTTCTACCTGCGGGCCCTTTGCAGATACCATAGGAGAGGGAGGATGCCCACACCCAGGAAAACAAGGACCTCCTGATGGTGCTGGCTCCTTGACTAGCCAGGATGCCTCAGATCACACCCAACAGTTTTCTCCACAGGCAGAACACACGAATGTTCCTGTTGCTACCTATTGGGAACCTTTGTTACAAGCACACCTTGCTCCTTGCAGTAGATGAGCTTGACAAAATGTTGAGACTCAACAGAATTTTTTAAAATGGGAGCATCTTTAGTGTGATAACATGGCTATCTTAAGGAAATGTTGGTGAAATCTTGAACAAATCATCTGTCTAATACATTTTGCTTTTTGCTCACAATCAGATGAAATCTACAACACAGAATATGAACTTTGCACAAAGGGAGCTCTTTGCAGCCATCTGATAGTCTGAAGAGTCTTTGATAAACCTTCCTGGAGGGTGTCCATACTTACCATTGGGCCCGGAGATCCGTTCTCACCCGGGGAACCACTCTCACCCTGGAAAAATGATGCACAAGGTCAGTGTCTGGGACCCCATTCTTGGCCGCCAGCAAACTCCTAGGAAAGACGCCAAAAGCCCTGGTCATCTCAGCTCGCACTGACACAAACTTCTGTCCTGTGAGGGACAATGCCCTGAGCTCTCCAGGCCTGCTGTTGGCCCATCAGGATGTAGGGCTGGTGTTCCCAGCCAAGGCTGTTCTGAGGAGCTAGTTCCACTGAGCTCCACAGTGTCTCCCTGGCTAGGAAGAGGGGCTCCTCATTGTCTCCCTTCTCCCCATCCCATTGTACTTTCTGGCCTCTCACCTTCACACCAGGAGCACCCGCCTCTCCCTTAGCACCGTCCAGGCCTGGATAACCCTAAGGAACAAGAGAAAATGTTCAATCAGACTTCTGGGAAACCCAAGTTGGAAGAAATGCACGCACCCCCAAGTGCTTTTCTCTCCCACCAGGCATCTCTTCCTTCCAACCTTCTCACCCGTGATACTTACTCTGTGACCTTTGACACCAGGAAGGCCTGGGGTTCCTGGGAAACCACGGGCACCCTGCAATCCAAAGTGGAGGTGTTCAGAGCACAGAGTAAAATAACAGTGGAAAGCTGCCCTTGGCTGCAGGAGGGCCTCCAGCTCCCTTGGGCCACCAGGGCGTTGTCTCGAATCCTCACACTTGGACAGCTCTTTCTGTAAAACCCAGACCACCCCTCCCCGTACCCCCCATTTTATGCAAAGTGGTATAAATAACAACTGCCCAGCCTCCCTCATGAGAGTCTGAGTGGAAATTACAAACATGGTCGTGATAAATATAGGGGCTACTGGTGTTTCATCTCAGAAGTGACCTCATTGAATTGGATGCACTGTGTTTAAGGCCACGGGGAGGGAGACGCTGGGAAAGATGCCTGAGGCTGGGAAAGATGCCTGAGGCTGGGAAAGGTGGCGTTTACCTGAGGACCAGGCGGACCCCTTTCACCAGCTTTTCCAGGTTTTCCAGCTTCACCCTGAAGGGAGAGAGAGAGATATCCCAGCTTCCTCAGAGACGCAGTAGCATAGTGGGGGCACCCCAGAGGTCTTCCCTCCTTCCAGCCCTCCATGCCTTTGCCTACCGGCTCACTCATCTCCCTCACCTCCTTCAGACTCCACGTGCCTGGATGCCTTTAATGGGTCACCATTTATTCTTTTGGACACATGCATAGCCCATGGGCAAGCTCCTCTGTCCTCACCAGCCTCCAGCTACCCCTGAGAGGCTTTTTCTCTCCTCTCCTAGGTTCTGCTGACTGTATGTGCTCTCCCTAACCTCAAGAGACTTTTACTGTCTAATGCAATTCATAAAAATAGCACAAGAGTGCCAACTCTTGTCTCTTCATTTCGTTTGCATCCTTTGTAGACATCCTGACTCAGGCTGTGCTTTTTCTAACTCATTTACAATTAAGATAATGCTGGGTTGTTGAACGCTTCTTTCTTTGTTTTTCCTTCTCTACATCTTTCTGCCTTGTATTTTTTCTCTCCCTTCTCTCATTTCTCAATTTCCCTTCCTGGGGCTAATGATGTTTTAATTATTTGTCTTCCCCTTGGATCCAAAGCAGTCCCCAGGGAACTTGCCAGCACAGTCACAGTGGCCATATAGATAGGAGATGGCGTCAGGGTTTGGGACTGCCCAGTCTTGCTCCTCAAGACACCTCCACCCTGCGTGCCTCCCTGTCACTCCCCAAGCACACACCCTCTCCAGGCCCTTTCAAAGGAGGCAGCTCCTCATTTGTCTACTCGTGTATACTCACATCATCACCAGGCTTTCCAGGGGGACCAGGAGGACCACGGGGACCCATGGGACCCTACAAACAAAGGAAGATAGTTTAAGAGATGGTTAGAGTGGGAAGACACCTAAGCAATGGACAAAACTTTGACATTGTAGTTTTGGAAGCCAGTTCTTCTATGAAGAAGAAAGATGGGAAGGTCAGAGCAAAGGTACAGAGATCATAGTGGGAGGCAGCAGATAGCACAGGCTGGGGTGACCCGGAAAGGGGGCTGTTAGGACAGAGTCCCTGGTGGTCCTTGCCACATTGGGCTGTCTGTCAGAGTTCCTCCACAGCTAGGAAGTGACATCTGAATTTCCTTGGGGCCACCGACTGTGGGAAAGAGCTGGGCAGAGCCTGGGAGGGACAGCAGCTGCGGTCCTAGTGGTCTATCATTAGGGGCTCCCCCAGAGAAGGGACAGGGCCGTGCTGGTACTCACAGAGACACCAGGTTCACCAGGTTCACCAGGATTGCCTTGAAATCCTTGAGGCCCCTAAAAAGTAAAATGAGGATACCAGGTCAATCCCTATAAACTGCTAAAACATCATAGTGCTTGGGAATCATCTGCAACAAGATGGAGGCAAAAAGACTTGCAGATACTTACAGGAGCACCTGCAGGGCCTGGAGGTCCTCGAGGTCCCATGGGGCCCTGCATCGGAACAGAAAATGAGGGGTTTACTGCACATGCTTCCTCAGAGGCCTCCAGTGTGCCATCTTCTCCCAGCCAACAGCCCGGGCAAAGGACAAGAAGTTACTCTGTGGGCAAGGGGCCTAGAGTGGCTGCTCCCTCTCATTTCCCACTCCCCACGCAACACTCTATTTTTATTTACAGGCACCATTTGGACAGAAAAGCTGGCCTTGCTTTCTCCTGGACAGCAGCCATGTTTACTAAAGGCTGAGTTTCATTTAGCATGTGCCAAGTCAGAGCTGCGGGCTGAGATTTCCTGCTGGAAGTCTGTGGATGCTGGAGAACAGTAGCTGCTGTCTGCATTCTTCAGTTCTCATTCCAAGAGCAATAGCAACTGGCCTTCTAACAGATCAGCCTATATGCATCTCCCCATCTTCATTCTTCTTAGTCACTCCGGCGCATCATTAAAAGTGGCATCCATTGCCATTAAAAACCAAATGCTTTGGGCTAGCTGAATGGGAGGTTACATAACTACAGAGGAGAGCCACTCTAAGCAATTATCTGTAAAGCAGAGGTTGTCAGACTCTCTGGCTCTGCTAAGGGCCACCTCCTGCCATTTTGGCTGCAAAGAACTAGTGTCTTTTCTTACCATTGGTCCTTGCATTACTCCCAACTGGGCGCCACCAGCCTTTTCATCAAATCCTCCAGCCATCTGGGCAGCAAAGTTCTGCAAAGAAACCCAACAACATTAAGAGGTTGAAAGGCACTAGGTCTTCCCTACTTGGCTAGGTAAGCTCTATCTGGATACAAAGAACTCTACTGAGATAAACTCTGATTGTTGGAGACTAACCTATCATTGATCAGAATTACCACTGATGCCTGGAAAGTAATTTTGGGAATGGATTATTAGATGACAGTGGCAAAATCATTTCACTGGAAGGGAAAGTGTTATTTGAGGAAGTATCAGTTCCTCGCATTTTATTTTATAAAATTATTTTTATGCTCTAAAATATGACAGATGTTATTTAACATATATGGAGAAACATAACCAAACCTTCTAAGGGTGTTCTTTATTCTTTAAGACTTTAGTGCCCAGCAAAAGACTAAAATCAACAGTCTTGGAATATTTCAGCAAGAGATGTAGTAGGCATCTGTGAGCCCATTTGAGTTTAAGAATTTAAAATACAGCAAACATCAAAATAGCAAGCCTGCAAAAACTAGGCAATCATATAATTTGTTGATTGGTTTGATTCCAAAATTGACTTTAGCCACACACCTTCACTCAGTGGAGCTCTTTCATGAGAGTGAATAGTTGCTTGGAATGTACTTGGCAAGAACCAAGGATAAATGTCTTCCAAGGACAGTGGTCACTCTTCTTCCAGGGAAATACAAGTGCCCAGTCATCCTTCCTCCTATCCCTTACACCCACCCCCCAGCATCAACTACGTGGTACAGATGCCAGGAAGCCAGGTAACTGAAGACTTTCTTTATAGAATCCCAGTTAGTGAAAAAAGCCAGCCCTTAGCACCACAGTCTCATGCCTAATATGTGACTCTTCTAAATTACAGGCCTGAGGGCAAAGCCCATGGACAGGCTATGTACACACTGCTGGCAGCCCTGGGAGCCAGCCAGGTAAGTGCAAGCAGCAATTTAAAAGCCACATTTCTGGAGGGACAGCCTGAAGGAATGGGAAGTAAGGATACTTACTCCACCAAGACCAGGGGGACCAGGGGGGCCGGGAGGACCAGGGGGGCCAGGATTTCCAGGGGTCCCAGGTTCTCCATCTCTGCCACGAGGTCCAGGGGCACCCTTGGCATAAAGAGAAAAAGGCATCAATGGGAAGCAGTGTTTCTCCAAGAGCCATCTGTCCCTTGGCTGCTGTTTAAGAGGTGACCAGGCCCTTAAACACATGGTGGGGCCTTGGGGGACCTGGGAAGTCCACCAGGGTCAAGCAGCATTGCTTTTTACTCACTTTTTCACCTTTGTCACCACGATCCCCTCTGGGTCCTTGTTCCCCTGCAGGTCCCTGAAGGTGAAGAACATGGTAAGATGACAGCAAGGCCAGGAGCCTGCAGATCAGTAACTTGCACGCAGCGAGGAAGGGACGGAGAAAGGGATTTCTCCCTCTCTTACCTGAGGCCCAGGAGGTCCTTTGGGTCCTACAATCTGTGAGAGAGAGCCCCACAGGATGGTAAGTTAGAGGAGAGCACAAGGAAATGACCCATTTAGAGCAGCAGCTGCAATACCGGTGAGCATAATTCGCACTTACATCCTTGATGTCTCCAGGTTCTCCTTTCTGTCCCTGAAACATGAAACATTCACAGGATTAAGCTGAGTAAGCCCACTAAGCCCCTAGTCTAAAACCCTGCCAGCAGCCCCTGTGTTGAGGTGCCCTCTGAAACAGATATCTTCTGATGTCCAAAAAATCACAGACTGGATTAACATAGCATTGCTTTTGAAGCAGGAAATATAAAGGCAAAAAAATATGAAAAAAGAAAAAGAAGAAAGCCCTTACCTTTGGTCCTGGTTGCCCTGCAAGGGAAAAAATATAGAGAAGAAGAAGGTAAGAATCTTGAGATGGAAAAATACCTATTCTTGTCACTCAAACACTCATTAGATCAAACAAGTAAAAGGACACAACCAAGGAAGGCGGCAGCTTCCTGTGACTCCACTGAACCCCTCTGTTGGGGTGTTAGGGCCACTGTGGCCCTCGGGTTGCTGAGGTCCCATGAGGAATGGAGGTGACCCAGACTTTGTTATTCAAAAAGCAGGCAGCATGCAAAAGAAAGGAGCAAGGGCAGCACAAAAAGGCAATGAAGAGCTCAAGATCTAATCAGCCACAAGAAGGAAAGCACAGATTCAGTCTCTCTTCCCCCCACAGGGTAGGGAGCCCTTCCTGAACCCCAAGCCCTCCCAGAGGAAGAGTTAGGTACTTAGAAAGGTCTTACATTAGAGCTGGGTCTCCTTGAAGCAAGCACAGATAAAAACACAAAAACAGCAAGGCATATGAGTTATGAAGAGCATCGGAGCATCATAGCCTGTACCATCCCCAGTCAATAACGTCTCCTTCACAGTAGCAGCAAAATAGTAAAGGCAATCAACACTTCGCTCACATGGGCCCCTCAGAAAGGATCTGGGAATCTGCACATTAGGGAGCCAGTGTTGGTGAAGTGTTAAGGAAAGGCAGCTTCTCACTTCCCTTGCCATGGCCTTCTCTACTTCAGCAGGAAGGGGACAGCAAGAACTACCCAAAAAACCTACACAAGTGTCCCCACTCACTCTGCAGGGAGATAGGACATCTGTATGAATGCTGGGAAGGGGTCACCTGCACGTATATCATCCACCAGCACTGGATCTAACTGGGAGTTTATAACCACCCACTACAGTGCAGACACATGGGGCTCTGTCTCCACCCGTCCCCACTAGAACTCCCAAAGCCTAGCCCTTCCCTCTCCTATTATTTTGCTTCTGAATTAATGGTCAACTCCAAGAGAGGTAATAGCAGAGAGGAAACTACCACCAATGTTCCATAACTCAAAGAGGGAGCCTCTGCCCCTGCAGTCTCCCCACTAGCTGGCAGAGCTTTCTCCACACTGAAGACCACATACATAGAAGTCTTCTAAGGAGAAGACAAGGTGTCGGTGGCAGAGGAGGAATTAATTCATGGATTGGCCAGACAGAGCATTTGATCTCCATAGTGGCTCTAGTAATTTGCAGAGATGATTTCAGAGAGGATTTTTTTTTTTTTTTTTTTTTGTAGAATCACATCTGCCCTTCATGTGTCTTGGAAGCAAATGTTTTTGGAGATGTTGGGCAAAGAAGGACCCCTCTAGTGTCTCAGGCTCGTTCACTCAGTTTCAACCTGCAAGTGAGAAGTGGCCTTTCCTTTCTACCCCAGCTACCAGGTCCCATGGATAACTAGCCCCTCTGCTTTGCAGAGACGACCAGCATCTATGGGACCGTGTTTGCAGTGCTTGCAAGTAATTTATTTATGTTGAACAGGAAATAAATAAATTACAACCACTGGCAGTGGCGAGGTCAGTTGGGCAGATGGGGCAGCACTCTCCGAAGGGGATCTCAGGGCTGAGGCAGTCTTTCACGTCTTCACAGATTATGTCGTCGCAGAGGACAGTCCCAGTGTCACAGACACAGATCCGGCAGGGCTCCGGCTTCCACACATCCTTATCATTATACCTCTGCCCATCCTGCACACAGCTGCCAGCCTCCTCTGCACCAAGGGTGGGGAGGGAGAAGCAGAGAGCCAAGGGAAGGAGGGGGTGGGGAGCCAGAGAGAAAAAGAGAGAGGTTGCAGTCAACTTGACAGAATTCAAATGCTGAAGAATGTAGGCTGGGGCCACCTGGACATATAGAACTTAAAAATTATTTTCCTAAAACATCACTGATTTTTCCATGTATTCAACAAATATTTATTATGCACCTTGCACCATGTTGTCTATTCACCAGCGAAAATCTTGACCCAGCAATGAAGGTGGGGGGTTACTATACTATATTCTCTTTACCCACCTAATATGGGGGAGACCAGGTGATGGAGTGGGTGGAGGGAGTTGGAGGGTGAGCGGAAGGGAGGAGACAAGATATTCTGAATAGGAATTCTGGGACTATAAAAAGAAAGGAGACAGAAAAATGGCGAGACCTCCCCTCCACCAGCCCAGGAGCAGAGAAGTCTTCTTTCTTCTGCCTTCCTCTGGGAATTATGGGATTAGCTAAATACAACCGACAACTAACATTCAGAGGGAATGTAGAAAATTCTACCTACAAAAATTGGAATCTATAAGCAGTGAGGCTCCAAAAATAGGTATATAAGAGAAGGGGGTGAAAAGACGAGCTATTAGAATTAGGATCTTGTCTCATTCTTTGAACCATATTAGAATTAGGACCAATTTGGGGAGGGGGATAGACCCATGCAAACAATACACTTGGGGCTTGGGCAGGCTAATAAACTGCTTAGGAGGCCTGTGGAGCCAAAGCGCCCCCAGTGCTGACCTCCACCTGTAGCCCTGCCTGGAGAGGCCCTGCCTCCATCTGAAAACAGCACCCCAATTTGGGGAGCAGGGGTCGTTGAATACCTGGCTAGGGCTAAGATTGGCCAGTCCAGGCCTGGCCTCCTCCAAGACTGCAGAGGAAGAATAGCAGGGACTAGTCTCCTCCACCAGCGCCCTGCCGTCTGGAATTCATGCTGCAAATGAAACCTGTGCTGACAAGAGCGCTCCTTAGCAGCCAAGGGCTGTAGAGCCCGCACCACGTGCTAGGGAGCGCCCAGCGCTGTTTTTCTCATCAAAATCCCCAAGGCAATAGCAGCAGCAGGGGATGAATAATAGGAAAGAGCCACAAACCCAGAGGGCGGAGAAAGAAACGAGCCTGCCCACTGCTCTTTAAAGAGAGTGAAAATCCAAAGATAAACGCTCCTTTTTACTTTCCCACTAGAAGAAATCCGCCTAGCCTTTGGGCAAGATAATCACAGGAGGGTGAGGGATTCCAGGGAAAATACAGAAGTTGCGGGGACACACCCGCCGTTAAAATAGCTGGAGCAGTGGAATGCAGGCGGTGAGGAAGGTGTGGGAGAGGGGGCATCGGTTAATGCGCTCCAGCCCAGACTACAGGAGAGCCCACCCTCACCCATGAGGACCCAGGGAGGAGAGGGGGAAATGCTAGGAGAGGGGCCACTCCCCGTGCGGATCAGATTTCCCGGGGAAGGGCGGCCCGGGAAGCGCGGGCGCAGGGGCGGGGCCACGCTGCGCTGGGTGTAAGAGCCGCTGAGTGACTCTGTGGCTGCGGCTCTGGACACGGCTCGCTCACAGACACTGGGAGAGTGAAAAGTGGGATTAAATGACTGCCCCAGAAAGGAGCCAGCGCCGTAACCGGATCCCCTAGGTGTGGACGGAGGAGCCCAGCACCACCATAATTGCTGCTCCAAAACGGCTGCCGATAGCATCCCGGCGCGCCTGATCCGGTTCCCCTCATTACCGCAGGGCCGTATAAGTGATTCTTTGTGGCAAGCCAATTAAAAAGCTACCTCTTTCGGGGAACTGTTTTGCTTCACCGCCGCTCTGCGCAGGGCTGGAGCCGAGAGGTGGCGGCGGGCGGGCACAGGGGGGCATTGTGGGAGAGGGGGTCTGGGAGTACGAGACAACCCACCGGACCTCGTCTCTCATGAATGGGGCTTTTCTCGAGCGCACACAGAGCCCGATTCACAGGTCTCCGCGAGGAACCAGTTTAAATAAATACGGGCAGCGTTTCAGCCCCATCTGGAAGCCATCGCTGCCAATCTCCCAATGCAAACAAGCCTCACAAAGGAGGATTGAGATCTCTCCCCTGAGCCAGGGGCACTTTCGGAGGCGAGGGCTCTGAAATGCAGATGAGGGTCAAAGACGCCGCCGCCAATAAGTTTCTCAAACTCATGGAAAGATGGAGAGGAGGGGTGTGGCCGAGCTCTAGGTGTCTGACATTCCTGACGTCCACGCAGACTGCGCATTTCCCCACGTCACACCTTTGGGTCCGCTGACCCCAGGCGGGGGAAGTTATAAAAGGTGGGATGCTCCAGGGCGCAAAATCAGCCTCTCGGATGCAGGATCACACTCCCTCTGGGAGGAGGAGCGACTGGAAGGTTTGGGCCGGAGAAGCTGTGGAATCACTCCCTCCCAGGAAAGATGCGGCGATGAGAGAACTCTACCGCCTAATTAAGCAAGCGACCCTAATACCGGATGGAGAATTTGAGAATTATTTTAAAGCCACCCAGCTAATTCCATTGCGCACTAAGGCAGGGGTCAGTCAAGAAGACAGCTTTGTGGGCGTGTGCTTGTAAATTTAGTACAAAAACATAGTCTGTCTGAGTCCAGGCCACGTATAGTCACGCTGTATTCCTCAAATGCCCAGGAGCGCGCCTCCAGCTTAGCGCACTACCGGGTGACCCGGCCAGAGTCTCCTGCTCCCGGCTCCTCGCAGCTGCGCCGCAGGCTCCAGCCCTGCCCCCGCTGCGCTAATGACCGGAAAGCCCGCCTGAGTCCACGCTATCCCTGGAAACAGCCTGGTGGCAGGAGAGGGCCCACAGAGCCTCGAAGGCAGAGAACTTTTATTCCCCCCGCCGAAGAGTTTCCCTCTGCGATTGATTTACAATCTGTAACATACAAAGACAGGGCTGGAATCCCAGCCGTCGGAAACGTGCCCAAACACGTGGAAAAAAAAATCCTCTCTACCTAATACACTTTCCAGGCTTCGTTTGTCCTGAATATAATCCCAGACAGTGGACCTTACCAAAGGAGGGGTAGAAAGGTGCAGTCCGAACAGCATTTGGACCCGACTACAACAGCCATCTCTAACTATACCGGTTGAAATAGTTGTAGCAATCGTAGCAATCGACCAGCCTGCTCCCCTTCCCTGACACACACATACACACACACACACACGCACACACACGCACACACACACACACCACGCAGCCTGGCTCGGTGAGTTCCAGAATTTAGAAAAGTAACTCATTGTAGTACCTCGGGGCGGCGGGGAATGGGGTAAGACCGCGGGGAAGGGGGCGCTATTTTCGGGGGCATTTGAAAAGCACGGTCTGGTTGGAATGTTATCGTCTTTCAGATGGCCTCTCCTACTGGAAGTTTCTGTACCCTTTATCAGAAGAGAGGCGCAGGCGGACGGAGGGAAGTCGAGATGAGCGCTAGGGCTGCACCTTGCTCCAGGGCCAGCTGGGAGGGGGAGGGTACCCTAAAGAGGCGCTGAGGTCTCAGGGGGCCTATCGGAAGCCGTTCTTTGTGGCCTGGGATTTCAGGCCACCAGTGTCAGAGTGTTAGTCCCCTTTGTCTAACTCTGCTTTGAGCCCACCAGCCACCAAGCCTTGGACAGGCTGTGAAGTCAACCCTTTGGCGTTTGCTTGCTCCCTCGCTCGCGCTCTCTCTTTCCTACTTCACCTAAGTTCGATGAGTTGAGATCTGTTTTTGCTGAACTCGAAGTGCTTCGAAGAGCCGAGCTGTGTGCATGTGCGCCTAATTATAAAAGCTGGTGGAAAAGAGCCCATTTATATCTGTGCGCAAACTTCTCCGAGCCAACACTTTGCAAGTTCAGTATTCTAGCGCAACGTAGGGACCTGCAAATACTTGCAACCGCGATGGGCACCGAGGACCCTGGGACAGAGTCCTTGATTGGCAGAACTCTGCTTGGTGAACTTCTGCGTGTCCTGTGCCTAAGTCGGCGCGCTACGACCCCGGGAGCCGTTTTAGCCCGGAGCCGCGGGCTCCAGAGCTGGAGCGGGCCGGGGAGAAGGATGCTGAGGGACGCATGGAAAGCAGGCAGGCAGGCAGGGGCGGTGGAAGACTTACGGACATCCTGGCCCTGACACCGAAGGACAGCGGCGACGAGCAGCGTCAGCAGCACCAGCGTCTGGGGAGCCCCGAGGCGAATCATGGCTCACCGCGGGGCCTGGCTGAGCCGGGCCCGGGCGGAGCGCAGCGAAACGGCAGGAGCACGGCGCGGGTCCGGGTCTCTACCGCGCCCTCATGCAGGAGGCCCTTGGAGCAGGAGGAGGAAGCGGGAGACCCGGCAGCCCAGCAGCGCTCTGCGTCTTCTCCCCGCCGCGGCGCCCGTTATATGCGCCCGGCCTCTTTCGAGGCTGGCGAACTAGCCCAAACCGCGGGCCGCCCCCTGCCCCCCGCTGGGCTGTAACCTGAACCGCCCGCCCCCGGAGCCCGCCTGGGCCCTGCCAGTGCCCGCACCTGCCCAAGCCGGACCCCCCTCTCTGGGAGTCACGCTTCCCGCCCTCCACCCCTAGTGCGCCGAGTGGCCTGATCGGGCGGGGCGCAGAGATGGCCCCTGCCCCCCAAACCCGGGGCTGCGGCGCTGCCCCCCTCTGACCACAGGCGGGAAGGGTGGCCTCCGGCCCCTCCCCTCGGAGTTCTGCCGGAGTTGGAGGGGAGGGGGTGTTTGCAGAGGCGCAGGCCGAGAGCCCTAGACCAAGGACGGAAAAGACAGGGGAGGGAGGAGGGAAAGCGGTAGAAAGGAGCAGCGGAGGGAGAGGGGGCACCGCGTCAGGCGTTTGGGAGTGGGGACAGGGAGGAGCCCACAGAGATTCAGAGTCCTAAATCTTGGAGACAGGCTAGCTGAGCCAGATCTGAAGGGTTACTCCGACCTATCTTTTAGCCCTTCCCTGCAGTACCTGGTCCCCAGACTCCCACCTGGACGTTCACAGCGACTGCCCTCCACCCCTCCCCCATCCAGCTCTGCGTTGAAAGCTTCCTCTGGAGCACAGGCCGAAGTTGGCCTGAGCCGACAGCCAGGAAAAGAGCTGGTGTGTTACTGCACAGAAGGAGACCTGTGTGAAGGTGTGGGGGGCAGGGGCAGGCCCTGGGAAGGGGACTGAAAGAGCCACAGAGGACGGAGGGAGCCGAGACTAAACGGTGCAAGCTGCCTGCTGTGGGGGGACTGTCTAGCTCCAGGCTCAGACGTGGTGTCTGCTCTTCCTGGCTGGGGTCCGGGAGTCCCCCGGGGAGTGGGCACTGCCGGCCGGCGTAGAGCAGGTTTGGCCAGGGACGGTTGGTCACTGCTGCGGCCCTGGCCAGGGATCGCGGAGGCCGATCCAGCTGGCGAGTTCTCTGAGCCGGGGAGAAGCGCCAGAATTTCCCAGTCGGCCCCCTAGCCCTCCGCTTGCCGCCTCACCTCACCTTCCCCGGTGAGCGCCCTCTCTCACCTTTGCCAAACTGCCTTCTCCCCAGGGCTTAGCTGGTCTCTTCTCTTGGTCTCCGGTGCCTCCTTTCATACCAGGGAGGAAACGTCCCCAAACAGACCTTCCTTTTGAGCGATATGGTCCCCCAAAGAACTATAGGCAAAATGAAACTCAGAATTTGGGGTCTGACTTAACCAGAACTTCTGCCCTCCTGGGCAGTTTTGTTTCTCTGGAGCTTTCCCCCTAGAAGCTGAGAGCACTTGAAAGAAGCTACTTCTGGGCCTTAGGCTTCCACCAGGGGTCCTGGGACCCCATCCCTAGCCTATCATGCTTTGACACTTGTCCTGGTAGAGGCTGGAGTTCCAAGTGCTCTGGTTGGAAAGGGAAAGAACTCATTGTTGAAGGAAATGCTTCCAGGCTTTGTCCAGTCTGGATGGAGATGAGGAAGAATTCAACCAGTTTCCAGCATCTCCCCTACCTTCCACGGGCCTTGTCTGAGTCTCCATGCTCCCATTCAGGAGCTTGCATCAAGCTCTGGGCTCTTCCTCAGGCCCAATCTCTGCTAGAAGAAAGCTGGTCTCTTGCCATCAGTGCCCCATGTCCTCTTTGGGGCTCAGAAGGTCCTATATTCTCTACCTGGAAGGTAGAAATGACCAAATTCCACACATTTATCAAGACCTCCTAGGTTAAAGCCCCTCTGAGAAGCCTTCTCTGATATCTCTAGAACACAACGTCTCCCTGCCTTTCTGAATCCCCCTGGCATTTATAGCGTAAGCTACATATGTTTTTGTGTAGTTTTAATTTTTTCCCCTTATATCCATTGGTCTTTATCTCATCAATGAGCTTGGAAGATGCTTGGGGACAAGAACTGTGCCTAGCACAATTCTAACACATAGGAGTTAGGAAAGCCCCTGTGGACTAATAGTTTAGATACAACTATAAAGGCATTTATACAACTGACTTCAAATACAAGTTGTCATAAAAATTCAACAGAAAAAAAAGAATTTGGGAGAACACACTAAAGTATGCGGGAAAGATCGAAGCTTAGTTCAAAATGATCTAGTTTAGTGAGCAGCAAAGTGGTACAGACTCGTTGCAAATTTGTTCTTAATTTCATCCTCTAGCTCTGTGATTCATCTTTGCCAATAGACTGTGTCTACATATAAGAGCTTTGGATTCCTTCCAGCAATCATGGTCCATCTATGAGTACAAGTTAAGCTCTCCACCCACTGTGGGAAAATTTCTTTTCACCAGCAATGGGAATTGACATAAGAAAAATAAAATTTAAAATTTAAATTGACAAAGCCAAAATAAACGATGGAAATTATTAAAATTCTAAAGCCAACTGAACACCAACATTAATATTTCACCCATCTGTGACTCCAAACAACTAATTAAAAACCTCTAATTTGTGACTCAAACTGGAATTAGACCTATATGTGGCACACATATGCAAATCACTGATTTGGAAATTGATTGTCCAACACTCTCACTATCCAGACCATACCCAAGAAACTGAAAAGAAGGGGAACTAAACCACTAAATAGCCAGAATTGATGTTATATAAAGCTATGCATTTTGTGCACTGTAGAGTCCTTCTTACTCCATGTCTGCTAATTCATAGTTTAGATATTGTATTAACACGTAATGGCATCTGACCTCACCAATTAGATGCAGAAAGCTAGAGGTAAGATAGGAAAGCAGCAGTTGTTGATGAAGCACAATGAGAACAGGAAAAAGGGAGAGTAAGAGAGGACACAGAAAAGCAATATGAAGTTGACACAACAAATACAAAACATGGTAGCCGAAGGTCAGTGGGGTAGGGTCAATGCCCTTACAGTCATCAATGCTTCCAGGGAATATCCCGATCTACAGCATCTGCTGTAGTCCCTGCAATTCATAATGATAAACTGAAATGTCCAATAAAATGCTAATTTAAGTTTAATGTGGTCTCTTTGAGGAGACAGGAAATATGTATTCCATATTTGAGAAAGGTTGTAAATAAATGTTCATTCACTTAATGTGAAAAATATTCTATCATAGCAGTGTCAGACTAATAAGGAAATGCTGCAATTTCTAGAGCCACTGAACTGAAAACAAAGAGCTTCTGTTTTCCCCAGTTGGTAGAAGAAGAGCATCGATGGCCAAAATGAGTGTCCCACATGGCCAGCCTCACTTACACCTTTAAGTACAGCATGGGTAACTGTAGGTAGAACAGTTGGAAATTAAACAGGTACAATAGGGTGCTGTGCCTCACACCTATAATCCCAGCACTTTGGGAGGCCAAGGCCAGAGGATCACTTGAGGTCAGGAGTTTGAGACCAGCATGGCCAATATGGTGAAACCCCATCTCTACAAAAATAGGAAAATTAGCTGGGTGTGGCGGTGTGTACCTGTAGTCCCTTAGGAGGCTGAGGCAGGAGAATCTCTTGGACCCGGGAGGCAGAGGTTGCAGTGAGTTGAGATTGCGCCATTGCACTCCAGCCTGGGCAACAGAGCGAGACTTCATCTCAAACAAAAGAGAGAGAGAGAGAGAGAGAGAGAGACAGAAAGAAAGAAAGAAAGAAAGAAAGAAAGAAAGAAAGAAAGAAAGAAAGAAAGAAAGAAGGAAGGAAAGAAATTAAACAGTCACAATCAGTGTATCTACCCCAAGTCAGCCCAATTCAGAGAAACAGATGGATTAAATCAGCAATATAGTGTCTTGTAGACAAAATAACCATTTCACTATTTTTCTCTCTTTTATGGAGGCATTAAATTTAGACTCAGGTTGACACAGCCTTATTGGGAAAGATATTTGTAGACAGGCTGTAAAGAAAAGATATCTTTCTCTTCCTCTACACAAATCCCATTTAAAAATAGTGATAAAGTGAAGAAGGATTCACATTCCAAAGAGGTAAGCCCACCCCAAATATGGCAGGTGGTGAATGCACAGACTTCACACAGCAGCCGTGCCTGGGGGTGGTGAGCCCAGCTTACTCAGTGACACTCAGCTTCTGTTGGTTGGGCTCCATTCAGACAGTCTTTCAAGATGTGTTTATGTTTTCCTTTGGCATTTTTGGGGCAGAGTAACAGGATCAAGACTGTTCAGGATAGGGTTTTCCAGATTTATGGTGTACATTCCATTCCATAGGAGCATAAATGTGTTACTATGTATTCTCAAATGCAAATAGCACCAAGAATCCCACCCAGTCTCCTCCATCCTGTCCTAGTGCCATACAAATTCAGCTTAGGACTCGTACTGAGCACCTACTTCTGTATGAGATGGGGATACAGAGAGGATTTAGATACCACCTCTGCATCTGTAGGGGAAATAGGAAAAAAATGATTGTACAAAATGCTGCAAAAAAGGTATCCCACTCTCCCCAACCCCCTAAAAAAAAAGAAGAAAGAAACAGAAAGAAAGGAAAGAAAGAATGGCATTCTGGAAGCCATGGAGTAAGCTGGGGGGAGGTTTCCTAAGAGAAGCATGTCTCCAAGCATGGGTGGGGGTTTGAAATGCAGAGGTACAGTGAGAGGGCAGGATGGCTCCCAAATGGAAGCAACGAAGGGCAGATGCACCAGAAGACATGGCAGTGGCCCCAGGACAATGTGAAGCCATCTGCAGGGCCCTGGGAATAAGACATGGCAGTAAGGGGTGAAGGCAAGGCCAGACATGGAGGACTCCTTGAATGCCACCGAGTCAGGCTCAGATCTACCTTTCTTCTCACTTTCCCCTCTTCTTCTTACCTCCTACTAGCTAGACCTTTGCGGGAAAAGATAAAGGTGTCTGGGCTTTTTAAAGGCTTACATTTTGAAGAAATGTCTGTATTTTTATACAGAAATGATCTTCCCATTTCACTTTAAAAACAAAGACAACAAAACTCGTGTGAAATCTTGCATTTTCTTAAGGTGGGTAGCTTTCTGCCTTTAAGGAGCATTTGTCTCTCTCATCACCTCTTGATGGTTCTGAGCTATAGGAAGAACACAAATGCTTAAATGCAGAGATGTTTGAGCACTCCCAGCAGAAGTTCCATGTGAAGCAAATGGTTCTACAGTAAACCACAACCATTCCCAACAGCCACTGAGCATCTGTTCCAGGCACTTCTCAAGCAATAACACAACATGGGGGTTCCAAGGGATACCCTTTGAGAGTTCAACAACCCACGAGACGGGTGGAACTCTCTCTCCCCATCTCTCTCCCTTCCTTGAACTCCTATTGCATTTGGGTATGGCCAGTTCTATGGAGTTATGCCTTTAGATCATCATCCATCCATCTGTCCATCCATCCATCCCTTCCTCCCTCAAACATGTGAAGAAATCCCATGTGAGTCTATTCACATGCCTCCTTGAGAGCAGGGGCCATAACTTAATACACTTAACTTTTCCCCTGCAAAGCCTGCTTGGCACAGTGCGGTCACATAGTAAATGTGGTCCATGGACCAGCGGCATCAACCTACCCTGGGATCTTGTTGGAAAAGCCGAACCTACCAAATCAGAGTTGGCTTTTACTAAACTCTCCAGCTAACTCATATGCCCATGAAGGCTGGAGATGTGCTGGTCAAATACTGGTCCACGGAAAGTTCCATACGACCCTGGCTAACAGAGGGGTGTGGTCTGCATGGTCTGCAGTCACACATGACTGGGCTCAGGCCTGCACTGGAGGCAGACAAGGCAAGGAGGAGCCTGAGTTAAAGGTGGCAGAAAGGAGAAGTGAGTTTTAAGGAGAGGAATGGATGGAGG
Organism: Gorilla gorilla gorilla; assembly: GCF_029281585.2. Lineage (NCBI taxonomy): Eukaryota > Metazoa > Chordata > Mammalia > Primates > Hominidae > Gorilla > Gorilla gorilla. Next base: position 53,267,138 of record NC_073234.2, on the reverse strand, counting down.
ACCCTAAAGGAGATGATGGATGCATGACTTTGTAAAGCCTCCTGCGGTCTTTTTTTAAAGCAGGTGGTGGGTCACTTTTCCTATGTCCCTTTTTTCCAGTAGGAATTGGGCTCAGTGCAAGGAAGGGACTGACCCATGATTAGAACTGGAGCCCTGGATTCCATGGAGACAGTGTCAGGGCAGAGCCAGCAGGGGAGTGGAGTCAGCCACCTGAGCCTCCTTCCCGTGGTGGCCCCTTAGCCATGCCTCCCAGGGACTCCTGACTGATGAACTCCTCCTAGGTGGGACGTACCAAGGAAAGCAAGGAGCTAACTATGATATCCCTAGGACTAGTAGGGTAGGTGCCACCTCAGAGAAAGCCAGGCCCCTGCAAACCAAGTTTATCCTGCCACAGTGCGGGGGGTGGGGGGCACTGGGCCTGCCCTCTAGGAAGTCCCTGAAAAGCCCCAGGGAACATACATGTGGTAGGTTTCTAGTGAGCTCCTTTGCTGAAAACAACCTTGAGAGGGAGCAGGACAGTGCACGCTGCCCTTCCTCATGAGGGCCCCTCAGCTGTTCCCACACCCAGCACCTATCTGGAGGCAGCCAGGGTCCCATTGTGTTCTGCACCGCCCCAATCTCCACTCCAGCCTCCAGGCCAGCTCCTTAGCTGATCACCCACCCACTGCCCTTGACACTCTCCCTCCCAGAATCCTGGGTGCAAAATCTTGGGGTCCTGCTCGACTGTCTCCCCTTACTCTATCCTCCCTCCTGTCCCATTCCCCCTCTCATTCCTCGGCCAGCATTTCTTCATCCCCTGTGTTGAGCACAAGCTAAGCACCAGGCACTTGCTAGGTGGTATGGAGGGACAAAAGAAAGCTCTATTAGACATGAATCCTGCATGCAAGATGACTACCTCTCGGGGGATACACAAAAAGCCAAACTGTAAGGTAAACAAGTTATAATATATTGTGATGTCATGTGGCATTCTATGATGTGCTGTAGCACAATACAATGTCATGGACAGAAGCGCTCTGTTCTGCCCTTTCACTGAAAATAGCTCTTCCTGACACAGCCTTGGGTAGTGAAGGCAGCTTGGTCACATCTGTCCCATGGTGTAACTAATCTTTAGGATCTGCAGAGACCTGCCTTCCTCTGCAATTGTAACTGTACCTCCAATCGTGAGTTTCTTCTGGCAGCTTAACTGGGCTACCAGTGAGGTCCTCATAATGGCTTTTGCTCCTTGCCTCACGGAGACCCGACTCTGGAATCCTTAGCCAGTGGTATATGAGCTTCTTTCTCATGGGGGATAGGAGGAAAGAATCCTGCATGTGCCCCAGTTTCCTCCCATGCAAGCCTGTCAAGAGGCCCATCTTTATCCTAAAAGTGCCTAGAGGCCAGGCGTGGTGGCACACGCCTGTAATCCCAACACTTCGGGAGGCCGAGGCGGGCGGATCACCTGAGGTCAGGAGTTCGAGACCAGCCTGACCAACATGGAGAAACTACTAAAAATACAAAAAATTAGCCAGGCATGGTGGCAGGCACTTGTAATCCCAGCTACTTGGGAGGCTGAGGCAGGAGAATCGCTTGAACCTGGGAGGTGGAGGTTGCAGTGAGCCGAGATTTTGTCATTGCACTCCAGCCTGGGAAACAAGAGCGAAACTCCGTCTCAAGAAAAAAAAAAAAGTGCCTAGAAACTTACCACATTCTTAATGCTTTCCTGGGTAAAAATACAAAGAAGTGAGGGTTGGCTGCCTTTTAATTTCCCCAGATTAGATGCTGCAACTGCACTTCCTGGCTCTGTCCTCTTGAGCAAGTGAATTCGCTTCTCTGAGCATCAGAGAAGTAATCGGTAAAACAGGGATAATAGTAATTTACTCATGGGCTTGTTGTGAGCAGTAAATGAAGTAACAAACATAAAGCCTCGGGAGAATGCTTTACACTGGAGGCTTAGAGTAAATGTTTATTATTGCAAGTACTACTCTTCTCGGTCTGCATCCGATTTATTTACCCTTCCTGCACACACCTGCCGTACCACAAAGAGACAATATCATTTATCTGTTTTTAATTTGGGTCTCATAAAAATTTTTGTCTTAAGTTATGTTTGCATGAGTTTGGATTACAGCTGATACAATCTAGGTTGATTGATGAATATCCTGGAATTTAAGGTATAGCGTTGAAAACATCTTAATTGTTTTAAAATCTGTTAGGAATAAAAACTAGATTAAGAAACTTTCAATATTACCTGGAAAAAAAAAAACTTGGCACTGGGCATAAGTGGCCCCAATTCTTCAGCACAAGTTTTCCCTAAGAAGAACAGGAACTTCTAAATTGGTCATAAAGGCTCGGAAGGCTTGGATAGGTATTGGCCTTCTCATTAGTTACCAGCTTAAACAAAAAGACAAGTATGCTATAACTGTGGGAAGATTACTATTTGGGAAAAAACTGTCTGCAAGGCCTTTTAAATTTGGTTTGATAAGAAGCTCTAAAGGATCTAACTCAAAAAAATAAGAGGGAAAAGCTGGTCCTTCTCATGTCTGGATAGTGCTAATACTATATTTTGTAGTCAGAAACAGTTTAAAGTGAGTGAAAAAGATACCTGATTGTATATAGGTGTTTCTGTTTCTTTAAATCTTGCTTGGAGTTTTGTAACTTTAATTCTAAATTACCTATCCTGATTCTCCATGATCTTTGTACTTAGTTGTATTAATAAAGGTTTCTAGTTTGTAGGGAAGATATATTTAAATAGAAAAGTGAGGCTGGGTGTGGTGGTTCATGCCTGTAATCCCAGCACTTTGGGAGGCTGAAGTGGGAGGATCGCTTGAGCCCAGGAGTTCGAGATCAGACTGGGTAATATAGCAAGACCCTAGCTTTACAGAAACATTTAAAAATTTAGCTGCATGTGGCATTCATGTCTGTTGCCCTAGATACTGGAGAGGCTGAGGCAGGAGGATCACTTTAGCACGGGAGGTTGAGGCTGCAATGAGCCGTGATTGTACCACTGTACTCCAGCCTAGGTGACAGAGCAAGACCCTGTCTTAGAAAAAAAGAAAGAAATCTTAATTGAAAAAAAAAAAAAGAAAAAGAAAAAAAGAAAAGTACACGTGCCAGGTCATTCAGACTCAGTCCTCAGATAAAACAGAGTTCACCTGTGACAGAGGGTCACAATTGCAGGCAAAGTGCCCAGGAGTGCTGACTTGGCAAATGCAACCTAACTGCAAACATCACACCATTCTCCTTTTCCACAAGTATTGTAAATATCTTGCATGTACTTGTGAACATACTGAATATATTTTGCTCTTGATGAGGTAATAACTACTGATATTTACTAAATGTGAGCATTTAGGAAATGTTAGATTTCCCCAATATTAATGCCTTTCATCTGTCCACTTCTGTGTGTTGTTCTTTGGCATTAAAGAGCAGCGAGTACCTTCATGTAGCACAGATTATGAATGGAGATAACACTCAGTGGTGACACTGGCATGGTTCTCTAGACTGAGAACTAGTAAGTAATGTGATCAGTACTGGGGTAGAGAAGCAGTAAGAAGATTTTGAGAAATGTCGGCTGAAGTAAGTTCATGCATTTGTTAAGAGCCAACTGATGACCACGTTGGTGTCTTGGGCTGCATGGCTTGTACATTTCCAGTGTGATGTGTCTGTAGACCTGCAAAAGAAGCTACCGTTCTCTTCTTTACCAGCTTGGAAATATTTCCTATGATTATAGTGCTTACAGCTTCCCCTTTCTTTCTTTCTTTTTTTTTTTTTAAGAGATGTGGTCTCACTATGTTGTCTAGACTGGCCTCAAACTGCTGGGCTCCTGCGATCCACCTACCTTGGCCTCCCAAAATGCTGGGATTACAGGCGTGAGCCACCATGCCCAGCCGCTTCATCTTTCTTTAGTCATGGTGAGCTACTCATTAAAGATGTTGCTTTATTGCTGAGATATGTGCAGGGGGTGGTGGGAAGGTTTAGCCTTCCCCAAAGGAGTATGTAATGTGTATCCTGTAGTAGGATGTGGTGAGTGTGAGAAAGTAGGAAAAAAGCAATTTTATTATCATCCTTTCCAGAAAAGAACTAAAGAACACCTACCTTGTATATTGTACTAGAGATACATATTTATGTAATATTCTATTTCTATTCGAGTGGCTTACACATTCTTGCAAACCTCATGGACATGAAGCAGTGGAAAGAACACTGGTCTGGCAGTTGGGAAACCTAAATTTTATACCTAACCATGTGTCTAACATGTTGTGTGATTTCAATCAAATTGCTTTACTCTGTGGGCTTCAGCTGTTTCAGCGGTAAAATGAGGTGGCCACACGTGGCTCTGTGATGGGTCCAGTTCCAGTTTCTTTTCCACTACCACTTTATCCTAGCAGAACAATGACTTATCAATTAACTCTGAAAATCAATCGCTGTGAAGCTAAAACAAGAGCACAACTAGCTGAAGGTTTAACTTACCCACCCAGTGTGGCTAAGGCATATGGAGCCTCCCTCTGCTTCTGGGACCCAGCACCCCAGTCCCAGCTCTGCCTCCTGTGTCTGTGACAGCTGCCCAAGGAAAGACAGAGCAGCTATGCAGGAATAGGAAGCAGGCCATCTCAGGAACTTCCCTTTCCCCAAGGCCCAGGAAAAATGCCTAGAGAGAGAACATATCCAGATTTGTCTCCTCTGAATTGGGCTTGAAAGATGAAGGGTCCCATTAGGTAAACCTGGGCGTCTCAACCCATCTCCCAGGCTAAATGACTAATGATGGGCAGATGCTCTGACAGAGGAGGCCACCTGGAGCCCTGCCTTTTTTTTTTTTTTCCTTTGGTCCTGAACTATGGGCCAGCCAGGGATAGAGGAAGCATTCCTATTGCAACCTGATCATTGACCTCTTCCAAGCTGACATGCCCACTGAACCACCGGATACAACTCCATAAGACTGCTCATTGATGCCCAAGTAGACATTAATCAGTCAGTGTTTATATGGTGATAGTCTTTGGACAAAGGCACAAGTACCCTAACTGAAGCAAGCATTAACTGAGCACCTATTATATTTCTAGTTCACAGACACAATGTGGGGAGTATAAGGTACTGTTTCATAGTCCCTGCCACCAAGGTAGCTTCAATCCACATTTCAAGAGATGGCAACTTGAATAGGAGTTGAGAGACAAGGAGATGCTCTAAGACAGCACTGTCCCAAAGAACTTTCTGTGATGAAGGAGAGTCTCTCTGTGCCATCCAATATGGTAGCTACTAGCCACGTGTGGTGACTGAGCACATGAAATGTGGCTAACACAGTGAAGGAACTGAATTTCTAAAGTTTAAGTTGTTTTAAGGTTTAATTAAGCAGCAGCATGTGTGGCTGTTAGCTACCGTGTTAGACAATGCAGTGTGCTCTTGCTACTTGAAGTGTGGTCTGCAGACCAGCAGCATCTCATCACCTGGGAGCTTCTTAGAAGTACAGTAGTTCGGCCAGGCGCAGTGGCTCATGCCTGTAATCCCAGCACTTTGGGAGGCTGAGGTGGGCAGACGACCAGGTCAGGAGTTCGAGACCAGCCTGACCAACATGGTGAAACCCTGTCTCTACTAAAAACACAAAAATTAACTGGGTGTGGTGGCATGCACCTATAATCCCAGCTACTCAGGAGGCTGAGGCAGGAGAATCACTTGAACCCGGGAGGCGGAGGTTGCAGCAGTGAGCCGAAATTGCGCCATTGCACTCCAGCCTGGGTGATAGTGTGAGACTCCGTCTAAAAAAAAAAAAAAAAAAAAAAAAAAAGAAGTACAGAAGTTCAGGTCCCACCCCAGACCTGCTGAATCAGAATCTTCATTTAACAAGATCCTGAGGTCATTTGTTTACATGTTAAGGTTTCAGCACTGGTCTGGGTGGGGCAGTAGTTCCCAGTCCTGACTGCATATTGGGATCACTTGGGGAGCTTTTAAAGATCCCAATGTTGTGACTGCACCCCAGAACAATTAAATCAGAATTTTTTTGGTGGGGGGACCCTGGTCAGTGTTTTTTAAGCCCCCCATGTGATTCCAATCTGTGCCTAAGGTTGAGAACCGCTGCTCTCAAGCTATGCAGCCAGCCAAGGGCACACTCAGATGGTAAGTCCATGTGAGGGTCAACAACTCACTTCTTAGCCTCTAAATTCACTTGTTGGACCCAGCTAGCTGGGAAGCCAAAGGGACTTATTCATCCTCAGCAAGTGTAAGAATTGGCTGGGGCTTATGTTTGTTTCCAACATCTAAGTGAGATGTTCATCAGTTTTTCACAAAACGTGTCTAAATACCACACCACTGAAGGGTACAGAAGCAGCCTGCATGACTGAAGGCTGGGAAGAGTTGATTCACTTCCTCACTCTGGGACCTGGATAACCCTGGCATCCCAGAGCAGTCCCGATGAAGGGAGCCATTCTTCCTGTCCGGGGTGGAGGCCACTGTTTTTTCCAATGTCACTTGTCTTCAGCTGCCCTCCTGCAGCTCGGCAAGAATGCGAGGGGCACTGGGGCCAAAGAGAAGAGGTGCGTTTTCCTGAAGAGCGGGATTCTCTCATCCTGTTGATCTGAACAGGACCTCAGAGGCCCCAGCCACTTTCTAGTGATGAATGACATTTGCAGAGATGAAGCTTCATCTCTGAGCTGGTGAGGATTTGGGAAGAGCATTCTGAAACCAGCCTCTCAGGAAATGGGTTGCATGAGCAGCCAGGCCGTCCCAAGGGGTGGAGCTGCAGCCCCCATGTGGAACATGGGTTTGAAGTCTCACTGAGAAATGTTATCCTTGACTTGGGTGATGGGGAGGTGCAAATCATTCACTCTGGAAATGGGATTCCCTAACTAGATGATTATTAACTAATTTGTCTCAACATGTCCACAGAATGTCCTAAGCTTTGTATTCACAGCTGTTCTCATGCATTCATTCCATGCTGGCCTTAGAGGACTCGGTCAAGACAATGGTGCCCTCAGGAAGGTTACAAGAGAGCAAGCTGTGCTGCTTTGCCCATCTTGGGATGAGGTGAGAGGGCAGCACTGGTTGGGTCCCAGGATACCGGGCAGGGCACCTCTGTTGCTGTCCCTTCCTCCCATGGGGTACCAAGCTTCTCTCAGATATCCTTAGAAAGCTTTGTTAGCCAGCAGGTCGCTGGGCCATAAGCCACATGTGAATGAGGCTCTCCCTGTCCCCTGACTAGGTCTGAGCACAGTTCCAGGGGAGAAAGAGGGAGGAGGCACGGGAGCATTGTCCCCCTCCTGTCGCTGGTAGGTGAGCTTGTGTCCAGTGGAAACAAAGAGAAAGCTGGCCAAATGTTGTTATCTCCCCCAGCTGCCTGGACTCTATTGCCATCCCTTGTCCCCATGAAGACTCCCTGTCATCCTACCCGCACTATTGTCTGGGCTGTACAATTAGCACTTTGTTAAATGTTCTCTCATTCTTCAGTGGCACCTCATTACTGAGCCATAAAACAACGGGGCCCAGCAGGTTCCTGGGCAGTCAAATGGTCCAACCCTCTTGACTTAGAGATGCGGAAAATGAGGCCTTGGGGACAATGCTGTGTCCATCCATAATGGAGCCCACAGCAAAAGGAAGAATCAGTAATATTGATCCTGTATTTATTTAAATGTCTGGTATTTTGTTCATTATAGATTTTTGCATTAATTTTTATTTTTAAAATGTTACATTAAAATAGTCTGTATCTTGATGACTGAGTATTTTTGGTGCCTCTTAAAGTTTGCACCCTGGGCCTGGCCCTGATAGGGACAATAGGGAGTTGCCCAAGGTAACACTAGTTTTGATCAAGAGGTTAAAAGAGAGCTTGGGTCTTCCAACTTGTCCACTTCCTTCTTCTCTGTCAGCTTCAAGTGCAAAGTCCTGTTTTTCCAAATAAGTAGAGAGCTCCAGCAGGCAGGGTGGTGAACTTGTGGAATAATAACACTTTCACATGGTTATTGCCCAGCCAAAGAAGCAACCATTTGAAAATTCAAGAAATTGCAGATTTATTCCTTAAATAAGGCACTGTTGTTGAAATAGTATCAAAATATTGATAGTGCAATGAGATAAGAGATCTAGGAACACATGACAGAATGCGGACCATTGGCCCAGCCCAATCCTCTCTCACCTGCACTGCTTCAGAAACCCCTTCCTTTCCTTCCAAACCCAGCTGACATCTTTCCAAAGAGTTTTGTGTTTCTGATCGGGCTTCGCTGCACTTGTGTTTCTCCCACTCATCTGGTTCTTGGGGCATAGAACACAGCCCCAGGTACACAGAGAGTGAACAATCTTCAACAACTGGGCACCAAGGATCCTGCTCCTTTTTCTTTGTAATAGCTGCATGACATGGTCTTCTCCTGTATGGATGTACAAGTTGCCTATTGATAGACTTTCAGTTGCTTCTTTTTGTTCTCTCTCTCTCTTGTTCTCTCTTTTCTTATCTTTTTGGCCCCCTTTTTCTCCAGTGTTCTCCACTGCAGAGTCGTGTAATTCCCTCACAGTTTTCTCAGAGCGAGTACATATTCCCTGCCCAGCGTCAGCGCTGCTTGCCATTCATGTCCTGTATCTATAAGGATGACCATGCCCCCTTGGAGGAAAGGCTTGGAACTTACCAACTTATGGAAACTTACGGAAATCATCACTTGGTATTGAGATTTTGCAGGGAACACACTCCTTAAAAATCTCCGTGAGTGTGCTGTTAAGAATCCCATAAAGTGGGAGAAAGGTGGGAAGTGAGTGAAGCAAGGCTCAGCCGCCACCACGAACAAAGTGGGGTCCACTTTGCATCTGCTGCAAACGAAGGAACGGACATTTGGCCTGTCTCCTCTTCCTTTATTGTGTCATGTTCTTTCCTTTACTCTTCTCTTTTTTAAAACAAGAATATCATAATTTTAATATTATTTTAAAAATAGACAATACATTCACACAATTCAAAATTCCAGTAGTTGGCCAGACACAGTGGCTCATGCCTGTAATCCCAGCACTTTGGGAGGCTGAGGCAGGAGGGTCGCTTGAAGCCAGGAGTTCAAGACAAGCCTGGGTAGCATAGTGCAGACCCCATCTCTACATAAAATTTTTTTAAATTAGCCGAGCGTGGTGACGCACATCTGTAGTCCCAGCTACTTGGGAGGCTGAGGTGGCAGAATCAATTGAGCCCAGGAGATTGAGGCTGCAGCAAGCTGTGATCACACCCCTGCACTCCAGCCTGGGCAACAAAGTGAGACCCTGTCAAAAACAAAAAAAAAATTCCAAAGGTACAAAAGGTGAAGTCTCCTCCGCTTCCACTCATTCCCCTCTCCATAGAGGACCAATATTATTAGTTCTCAGGTCTCCTTCCAGAGAGATTCCAAGCATATGAAAGCAACTGTGTTTAAAAATCATCCCTCACTCCCATCTCAAATGGTAAAAATCACCCCTCTCCTCTCTTGGCACAAATGGTAATATACTCCACACACTGGTCTACACAGGACTTTTTCACTTTCTGTGTCCTGGAAAGATTCCACACCCACACGTTTTTGAAATTCTCATTATTTTAATATTGCTTAATATTCCATTGTACAGATATACCATAATTTATTTAACCAGTCCCCTTCTGATGGACATTCGGGTTATCTCTAGCCTTTTGCTGAGATAATGCTGCAGTAAATATTTGTGTATATGCCATTTTGCACATGCACATTTATCTGTTGGATAATTTCCTAGAAGCAGAATTGCTGGGTCAAAATTGAAGTGCATTAAAAAAATTTGACAGATATTGTTAAATTCCCTTTAACACTGCATGCACCATTCCCATCAACAATGTATGCCAATGCCTATTTCACCAAACCTTTGCCAGCTACCACTGTCATGGTTTGCAGAGGAAAAATCTCACCACCATAGCCACTCCTTGTATAGTAATCAGTTCTTTTGGTCTTTGCCAATCTGAAAAGTGAAAAATGCTATCTCAGTGTGGTTTTAACTTGTATTTTCTTTCTTTCCTTTTTTTTTTTTTGTATTGGTTTTGCTTCATTTTCTGGGAACTGCTGGTTCATATGCTTTGCTTTTCTATTCAACTGTTGTTCTCTTTCTTATTTGATTTACATCAGATCTTTATATAGAACATTACCTCTTGCCTATAATAAGAGTTGCAGGTAATTCTTCATGATTTTTCATTTTGACTTTTTTTTTTTCTTTTTTGACACAGAGTTTCGCTCTTGTTGCCCAGGCTGGAGTGCAGTGGCACAATCTCAGCTCACTGCAACCTCTGCCTCCCGGGATCAAGCGAAATCTCCTGCCTCTGTCTCCCGAGTAGCTGGGACTACAGGCATGCACCACCATGCCCGACTAATTTTTGTATTTTTAGTAGAGATGGGGTTTTACCTTGTTGGCCAGGATTGTCTTGAACTCCTGACCTCAAGTGATCCACCTGCCTCGGCCTCCCAAAGTTCTGGGATTACAGGCATGAGACACTGTGCCCGGCCTCATTTTGGCTTTTGACTTTGTTTATGATTATTCTTTTTGTTTGCCATGCAAACACTTTTTATTTTTATATGGTCAAATTTATTGTTATTTTATTTTATGGTTTCTGGTTTCATTCATAGATTTTAAATTTTTTTCTCCTGGCTCCTTTAAGTTCTTCTAGGGTTAAATTTTTACATTTAAATTTTTGATCCACATACAACTGATCTCATTTTAAGGTATGAGATATACATCTGAACTTACTGTTTTTTCTCCCAAATGTCTGCCCAGTTGTGCTGGGACATTTATTGAAAATTCTATCTTGGCTGGGTGCAGTGGCTCACACGTGTAATCCCAGCACTTTGGAAGCCCAAGGCAGGCAGATCTCTTGAGGTCAGGAGTTCAAGACCAGCCTGGCCAACATGGCAAAACCCTGTCTCTACTAAAAATACAAAAATTAGCCAGGCGTGGAGGCACACACCTGTAATCCCAGCTACTTGGGAGGCTGAGGCACAAGAATTGCTTGAACCCAGGAGGCAGAGGTCGTGGTGAGCCGAGATCATTCCACTGCATTCCAGCCTGGGTGACAGCAAGAAAAGTCTATCTTTCCTAACTGGTTGAAATGCCATCCTCGCTCTACTATAAATTCCAGTTTCTTTGTGCCCATCTCAGTACTTCTGTGTCCCCTGCCATGTGTATCCAAGCACCAGCACCACAGTGCCTTTTTTAAGGCTCCATGCAGCTTAACTACAGGTCCCTGGGTCTGCAGACATGGAGATTTGCTGACCCTGAGGTGGGATGAGGAGGTAGGGGAAATAGCAAAAGAGTTGGATATTAAGATCAGAAAGCTTCTGGGCTCTCTCCAAAGAACCCCTAGCATCTAAAATGGCTTTGCTCCTATACCTCCTCTCAAAAAAAGAAAAAAAAAAAAAAAGAGAGAACAAAGAAGTCCGTTTCCTTATTAAACAGCTATTTGTCCAGCCTGAAAGAGCCCCTCTAGTCTAACCCTGTGCATGCTGCTGATCCTCTCCCAGAGTGCCTTCCAAGATTATTTCAGGAGCCTAGGAAGGCCCTAAGTGTGGCTTTGATCACCATATTGGAAACGCTTCCCTCACTGGCTCCCTGGGCTCCAAGCCCAGTACTTGACAGTTGCCTGTAAACTGAGCAGGTCTTTATCTTAAAGACATTACAATGGACCCTAAACAAACACATTAACAACCACTCAGAGACCTAACGCTGGCCAATAAACAAACCCCCAGGAAAGCTTACTCAGAAAAGGTTCCTCCTTCCTGCAGCCCCTAAGGGCAGATCCCGGAGTCCCTCCATCCTCAGCCTGCAGGCTGCTTTCCAAGGGCTCTCCAGCCCTCCCTGCAGGAATGTAATCATCTGCCCTGCGTGCCCTGCCTTCTCTCACCTTTACCCACAATAACCCAGCATGGTCACAAGGCACTCAGTGCATACCTATTGCAAATAAAACAAGAAAGTAAATCTCCTTCAAAGGAACAGCTAATAGCTCCAGGCTACCAAAAACAATGTGTTCCATGGGAGCTAGTGATTACCCTATATACCAAGGTTTTAAATTTAAGGTCTTTAGATGAGCTTCGGAGGTTCCCTGAACCCCTACAATGATTTGCAAAATTTATATGTAGACTTATGAAGGGCATTTTTTCCCTAAGATACCGGGAAGGAGATTCCCTGTATCATCAGGGTTCAATATCAAATTTTTTTTTTAAATCTAGATATCTATGGATAAAAGGATATGATGTCTAGAATTTGTTTCAAAACATTTCAGTTGGAGGACAAAGAGTGGGTGAAGTAGGTGCAGTTATGGATTAAACAAGATTGGCCATTAGTTGATACTTATTAAAGCTAGTGATGAGTGCTTGGAAATTTATTATATTATTCTGTCAAGAAAGAAGTGGAAGGAAGGAAGAAGAAAAGGAGGGAGTGAGGAAACCTTTGCTACAGACTACGCTGAAAGAACCAGACAGACCATAGTATACATCTGCTATTCTCATAGTCCTAGCTTTATAGGAACAACTGCCCAGTGGATTGCCTGGTCAGTGTTTGAAAGCCTGGCAAATTTGTGGGTGCAGAGGCATGTTCTTCTCACTCTCACCCCCACTCTCTATCCTGAGCATCACCCAGAGAGAGGGACCAGAATCCCTGAGGCCATCTTGGTTCATCTGCACCGTCTCTCCTACACCTCTTCACCCCTCCCCTCTCCACTTCACTCCAGGCTGCGTTGGGGTTGGGAGGTGATCATCCAAGGCCCTGGCTCTCCATCGAGACCCCAGCCAGGTAGAGCCCCTATTGCCTGAGCAAGCTTGCGCAGGATGGGGCTGGAGCTGCACTATTTGGATCTTCTTGGAGTAGAAAATTCACAAATTCCAAGCTCTGCTCCCAAAGCAAACCTCCCCAGCCCAGGTGGCTGCATCCTTCTCCTCCCCTCCACCCAGTTCCCTGGGTCGCCAAGCCGGAGGCTTTGAAAACCAGCTTGTGTTTGGTTTGTGAAAGCACCAATGTTTGCAATGTTTGCCCAGCAGAGAAGGAGCATATTTTCTCCCTTCCAAATGCAAACTCAAAAGATGCTCCACAAGTTTTTCTTCAGACTTTCCACAGGAAACATAAATAAGAAAGAAAAATGACTTTAGGTGCTGAGACCTGAAATGGAATTTCAACCCTGAAGGAACTGCCTGTAACAAGCACTCTCTGTCCTTCAGTGAAGGCTTCGAGAGCCTGGGTGCATGTTTCTTTCCTCTGAGCAGCCTTCACAGATGAGGCAAGGGGAGGAGCTGAACCAGTTCTTAGACCTGACTCCCAGCTAGGTCTTCAGCCCCACACAATGAATGGCCGGTGACTGGCACAGCAGCTGAGATTCCCTGGCTACAGTGTTCTTTTTTATCTTTCTTGATTGTGTTAGGGTAGAACAAATGAGGGTGCTGCAACCTGAGAGGCCCAGCCACACTGCAAGCCAGCACAATCAGAGTGTGAAGTGTGGACACGCCCCCCTGGAACACGAGGCCACAGTTTGCCACCTGCTCTGCCCTTGTCTCCGTCTCGGAAGAAGGACATCCCTGATCTGTGGCCTCTGTCCTCATGGATCTTATAATTATCAGACAAACACAACCACAGAGAGGCTGGAAGGCAGTGCTTCAGCATCACACATATATGCATCGGTGACCCAGAGTTCTGATTAATCTTAATGCACAGATAATTGGAGCATTTCTTGCTCACAGCTTATAGCCACCAAATGACTGCTTCCAGGTTAGGAGTTTGCAGAATATGTACACACACGGAGCCCTACAAAAGGCTCCAGACCCAAGAAATACAGGGTTGAAGTCAGTGTGGACAGTTCTAATGCAGCTAATACATTCTAACTGATTTGTTGTGAGCTAAGGGTTGAGTGTTTACACTTCAAGGTCACTGTTTCTGTCTCCTGACATCTGAGAACCTTTCTTCTTCTTCTTTTTTTTTTGAGACAGAGTCTTGCCGTGTCATCCAGGCTGGAGTGCAGTGGCATGATCTCGGCTCACTGTAACCTCTGCTTCCCAGGTTCAAGCGATTCTCTTGCCTCAGCCTCCTGAGTAGCTGGGATTATAGGCACCCCCCGCCAGACCTGGCAAATTTTGTATTTTTAGTTTCGCCGTGTTGGCCAGGCTGGTCTCGAACTCCTGGTCTCAAGTGATCCACCCACCTTAGCCTCCCAAAGTGCTGGGATTACAGGCGTGAGCCACCGCGCCTCACCCAAGAACTTTTCTTCTTAAGGTGTTTTCCTTTCCCATAGCATTCTATCTTTGGATAGGCCCAACAAGGCCATTGAGCATCTACCCTTTTTACAAAACATATTATCAATCTTATAGCCCATATGTTTAGTGATAAGTCAACTAAACAAAGCAAGGGACCCCACTGGAAGGTGCTTGTGGGAAGTGTACCCTTCCATCTAGGACTTCACTTTGATGTACCAAATTCTGAGAAAGACCCCAGAAGCCATTTCCTTCTTGCTGAGGTTTATTTATCTTGTTTATCTGAAGCCAGGGCCAATAACCCAAATGGCTACAAAAGTTTCTCAGCATTCGATTAATCAGTCCCATCACAGACAAGTCAACTAACCTGCAGACCCACGTGCTGTACTCATAGGCGGTGCTGGTTCTGGCAGGGGTGATCTGGGAGGAGGTATTTCCCGGAGGTGTTTCCGAAGGGTGAGGCACTAGCTGAAGTTGGCTCTGAGATTCGAAGCGGAGGAGGAAAGGGAAGGTGGAGTGCTGATGCTGACAAGGTGAGGAAGAGGAGGAGTAGAGGTTACCAGCGCTCAGAGCATGGGTTTTGGAGGCACACAGATCTGTGCCCAAAGGGCTATCAATGCTCTTCCACTTCATTGCTGAGCAACCTGATGTGTTCATACGTTCCCTGATATGTAAAAGTGGCACAATACTTGCGTCTACCTTATAAAGTGCCTGCAAGCACTAAGACAAAATGTAGACAGAGCTTAATGCAGTGCCGGACTCAGTCAACAAATAGCAAATGGAAGTCGTTCTCATTAAACAGCAAAAAGGAAGTAAAAAGGAAGACAGAGGAAGACAAAGGGGAGATGGGGAGGGGATGCCGTGGGAGGCTGTGGGTGGGGTGCAGAGGCTGACACTGCAGACAGCAGCCCCTCACCCAGCTCCATCTCTGGGCGCCTGGGACAACACAGCTCTCCGTCCAGACAGGCTGCTCAGATGTTTATTAAGAAACCACCCATAAAAGTTATTGGAAACTTTACACTTGCAGCATGGTCTCTGCACACTGCCGAGCTGCCACGGCTCTCAACAAGGCCTCATTCACAGCCCTAGGCAGCTCACTTGCCTGCCCCCAGCCCCTGGGTCTCAAGCCCACCGGGGTGCCTGCCAGCCCCCGCCCCCAGCCCAAGCCTGGCCTCCTTCCCTCCCTTGGGTCTGAGTGATTTTCTGATTTGCCTTTTCCAAATGTGAAATCTTTGAATGAGGTCACAAGGCAATGTTTCCTAAGTGCAAAGGTCCCTGGGTGATTTTAGGTAGAACTTGGATGAAAGTTTTGCATTCTAATAGTGTTATATATAGTATCTATATTTTAATGTACATGTGTATGTATTTTGGCAGGGACCAAACCTGTAAAACATATTTATTTTAATAAGTATTGGAGGAAAAGGTAGAATATCAATCCCATGTTACAGAGTTTTCATTTCAAGTAAACGAGTAAAGTAAAAGAGAATGAGAAAGTTGACTTAAGGAAACCATAAAAACAATCATAGTCTAGGTGACCCTCAGATCTAGCAAATCGATCTGGGAACACTGCGTGTGATCTCAGCCCTCACCTAGAGCTGTCTGGACACAGCAGTCTGATGGACACAATTTTGTTCTACACACGGAGGTCCTGCCCCGGGCTGGTCAGAGAGGGGACCTGCTCCTTTTCCAGAGAGTTCTAGTGACTTGTCCCGGCTCCCTGGGTCATGGTTCTGCCTGTCCCCTGCCAGTCTGCACTTGGCCAGACTTGTTCTACTGAGACACTGTCTACAGGCACAGGACAGCTCCTCAGATCAGCACCCAAGGCCCTTCTCATCCAGCTTTCCTGTCTCTGTCCCTGGTTGGCTTCTCCACCAGGCCCAGTGTACTCAGGGCCAGGACGGCGTGGCTCCTCTCTTTGGTTTCCCCTCTGCTTAGACTGCTCTGCTGACACGATTTGCCCACTGGCCTGACTTGTTCCTGCTCCCCCACCTTCTCCCAGGCTCCCAAACCTCCCCCTCCCTGCAAGTGGGGCAGATAGTACAGCATCATGCTCGAGTTCAGGCTCGAGTTCTAATCTTATAACTACTGCTTGCCAGCTGTGTGTGCTTGAGCCAATTGCTTAACCTCTCTGTTACTCAGTTGCCTCATCTGTTATGGGGGCAATGGCAGCAACATCTTCCTCCTCCCAGGTTTGTTGGGAGAACTGAATGAACAGACAGTACCAGATTCACAGTAACAGCAAGTACACTGCATGGCTGTGCCTTCATTGGAGTTTAGTTCTTGCCAAGAGCAGCCTTTCAGCACTCATTTTCCAGGGAGTAGGTGCTTGATCTGTTGGCTGATTACTGATGTACCATGAGGTGTTTTCTACATACAATCACTTGATCCCTGAGCCTGAGAGCTGAGTTTCTTTCCTGGATCTAACAGCCCTGTGGAAACTTGGAGAGCACTTATTCCTGGGCTATCGCACAGCCGTCTCTTCTCTGGAAGGTCTGGTCTCCAGGGCTCTTCATGGAGCTTGTCTTCCTCTGTCAAGTTTGGCCTAGGAGACGGAATCCTCCAGGAGCAGGCCTGGCTGGGGATGCACATAGACCTTCCCCGGCACAGAAAGGACAGTGCCTGGGGACACTCAAGGCCATCTTCTCTGAAGCCCACCCACACGGACAGACTAGAGAGAAGCCACTAGCACACACCCAGACACTAACTTGTGCCAGACACTAAGTTAGGTGCACCCTACAAGGTCCAGGCCCTGGTCCTTTAGCCCTTGCTCAGGTGGCTACAATGACAGCTCCAGAGCCTGGGGATTGGGGCGAGTTCTCCAGAGCCTGGGGGTTGGGGTGAGTTCTCCAGCTGTCAGCCTGTGGCCACCCTGGAGCATGCTCAGAGGGAGCGGGCTCCAGCCTCCTGCCTTCCCTCGCCCCAGGCCTCAGCCTTTTCTGAAAGAAATGTTGTGTTCCCTTGGCCCTCCCCACTTGCCACATCCCCTTCCTCTCACAGAGCCCGGGTCCCCCAGGCTACAGTCCAGCAGTCCCTCTGTGAGCAGACTTCCAGTGACACATGGCTTTGTTAGAAACCTCATTAGCAGAGACAGAAAGGCGAGAGGCAGCTCAGAGAGGCATTCCAGGTGTCAGTTAAGAGGGGCTGCAGGAGGAAAAGGCCATTAAACCACAACTAAGGTCAGCCCCCGGTAGAATGAAAAAACAATAAACTGAGACCTTGGAGAGTGGTGGGAAGGTAACTGGGGAATTGAGGGGGGGTACCCCTGCCTCAGGCTGGGGAGGGAAGGCCTTGGGTCCTGGAAGGGCCACCAGCTTGTCTTGCCTGATGCTGGGAGTCTCAGAGGCTGTTCTGTGTAAACTCCTGGAGGCAGGGACTGGGCCCCAGGAGACTCTGAACCCCGCGCCCAGCGCACGCTCAGCACACCACAGGCACTGGGCACGCGCCTGATGAATGAGTGGAGATTGAGCCTGGCGCACAGGAGGAGGCTGGAGTGCTTGCCATGCATTAGGCGCTGGGCTCGGCACTGCCTGTCTGCAAACTCTTCGTACCCCAAGACGTGAGTATTATTAGCTCCCTTTTAAAGATAAGCAAATGTAGACACTAGAATATGTTATTTTGGAGCTCCCCAGACTCTGGGAATTCACTAGAACTCTACCTATTGATACTTGGAACTTCTGAAACAGACACACTCCTTCATTCCAGAATTAGTCATAAAAAGGCTGAATGAGGCCGGGCGTGGTGGCTCACGCCTGTAATCCCAGCACTTTGGGAAACTGAGGCAAGCGGATCATGAGGTCAAGAGATGGAGACCATCCTGGGCAACATGGTGAAACCCCGTCTCTACTAAAAATACAAAAATTAGCTGGGCGTGGTGACGTGTGCCTGTAGTCCCAGGTACTCAGGAGGCTGAGGCAGGAGAATTGCTTGAACCCGGGAGGCAGAGGTTGCGGTGAGCCGAGATCGCGCCACTGCACTCCAGCCTGGTGACAGAGCGAGACTCCACCTCAAAAGAAAAAAAAAAAGGCCGAATGCCTGTGGAGGCTAAGGCAGCACACTGAAACTCACTCCTGAAGGGTCATTAGAATGATTGTCTGGTATCTGGAATTCCCTGGCCTGTCAAGGATGATGGGGGCTGCCCTGAGCTGGGGAACATGCTCGGCTGAGGGAGGTGGAGGACAGTGGCAGGCCTGTGTGCACTCCCAGCGTTGCCTCAGTGAGCTGTTTGCCTTCACTGGGCAGGGACCCACAAGGGTCATGTATTTTTGTCATGCCTGACGGGGAATGCACATGATTTATGAAGTTTTTTTTAACCTGAGGCTTCCTCATAAAAGAGCTTTGAGAAGACTGCAGCCAATCTGGTTATGAAAGGCCTTCCTTTCTGGAATCTGTTAGACAAGATATTGTTGACTGCCTGCCCTCAAGAATGAGGGACCACGTGTGCTCCACCCTAGGTCTGGAATGGTCCAAGACCCCAGGAAAACTGCACGTGGATTTGTACCTTGTTCCCCTATCCCATCTCAGGCTTCTTGCCCTCTACACCCTCTTAGCTGACATTTCTACCCCCAAGAAACCTGCCCCAAGAGATCTCTGAGTCCCTGATCCCTTATGCCCTTGACATCAAAGGTCCAAGCTTCCCTGGACAAGTCACTTGACCTCATTGAGTCTCTTTTCTCATCTGCAAAATGAGCATAAAAATATCCACCTTGAAATCTTCATAGTAAGGGGTTTAATCAATGTCTCACCAGTTGGAAAGCTCTCTGAGCTCTCTCTCTCTCCACGTGTCATTTAATCTTGTCTCCCTAGCACCTAACAGAGTGCCAGGCACATAGAGGCCAATACCAAGTGGCAACTTGTAGAAATGACTTCTACTGAATTCAGTGAATTCAGTGATGAGGAATAAGTAAAATGTGTTTGTAAACTGCAAGCACAGTGCCTGGCACTTGGTAGGCATTTAGAAAATTTGGGTTATGCCTGCATTTGAATCTGACTCTCCCCTACAGATGCCGGACCCAAGACTCTGGCCCCAGTGGTGAGGCAGGGACCCCAAGGTTCCAGCCATCTCCTCCTGGCCTGACTGGGGCTGCAGGGGACCTCTGTCAGTCTCCCTCCTTGGCGCCCCCTCCCCCATCCCAGACCCCTGGCCTCTTGATATCCCGGCAGCAGCCCCCACAGCCCCTCTGGGGTGGTGGGCGTCCCTGTGTCGGCACAGCTAGGCTGGGCCCGTCTCCAGGGAAGGGGCTGAAGGGTGTGAAGGACTGGTGTGTATGACTTTGTTTATTTTCTCTGAAGAATCCTGCCTGAGCCCTGCTATAAAAATAACCTGCCTGGAAACCTCATCTCCAAGGGGTAGAAAGAAGCTTTTGTATCCAGGGAAGCTGCTCTAACTGCCTCCCTGTACCTTCGCCTCAGCCCATGCATCAAGGAGGAGCCAGCCAAGGTGATGAGGGGCCAGGGCAAGGGAGAGGGATGTGTGGGGAGGGAGGAGGGGACGGAAGGGCAGCTCAGCAGCCTCTTGCCCTGAGCACGGCAGAAGCCTTTCACTTGTCTGCTTGACCCAGGAAGATCCAAAGGAGGAACTGAGGGAGAGAGAGGGAAAGAGGAAGTCAACAAGAGAAAAAAACACTGGATGTTGAGAGAGACAAGGAGGCCAGGAGACAGAAGATCAAATCCAGGACAGAGGAGGGGCATGGGGAGAGTGGGGAGGAGAGTGAAGTCAAAGGAGAAAGAAAACCAAGAGACGTGTATGCAGAGACACAGAGCTCAAGGGATCAGAAAGAGGCTGTGGCCATGTTTACAGACGTAGCTTAGCATGTGGTCCCCACCACCAAGGGAGAAAGCAGGCGCAGCCAGGCTGTCCCTGCCACCTGCTGGGTTCCTGCTCTGCTGCACAGCCCAGCTTCCACTCTGGCTCAGGCTGTGGCAGAAAAGACAAAGGTCCCCCGAGCACCCACTATGGCCAGGCCCTGGGTGAGGCGTGAGACCAAGCCCCACTAAGGCTTCTCAAAGTGTTCCTTCCCAGGAGCCAGGCCTGATGGCAAGAAGCAAGTCTTCACTGTCACCAAATTCAGGAGGCCTGGATTCAAGTCCCAGTTCTCCTGCTTTTTAGCTGGGTGATCTTGTACAAAACACTTAGAATTTCCCAGCCTGGTTCTCTTATCTGTAAACCATAAATAGTAAACTTCCCTGTCTACCTCCCGGGGCTGTTGAGCAGATCTAGGGAAGCATATCTGAACAGGTTCTCCAAGTTGTATGGTGCCAGCAAGACAAGAGGGAATGACCCATTCCTTTAGCCATATTTCTCTAGGTAGCCATCTTAGGATCATGGGTGAGCCATACGGAGAATGAACCAACATAGGAAACTCCTATTACCTCTGTTTTCACAGTAGAGGAAACTGAGGCTTAAACAGGTTAGTAACATGCTCACCATCGTGTATTAATAGCTCTTAGGCAACAGAACATGAATCCAGGTCTCTATATTCAGAGTCTGTGTAGACCCAGAGTGCTGGGCCTTCTCTCCAATCTAATGGCAGAGGCTGCCCAAGAATGACCTGGGACAGTCTGCTCCACTTCCTTTAAGGATGAATTAATTTCCAATTGTTCTATGCAGGCCAGACCTATCTCTCCTTGGAGACTGCACAAGCAGGTGAGCATTAAAGGAAGGCGGGAGGCCAATTTTTGCCCAGTATTAGGAAGAACATTGCTATTGTTCCAGCAATGAAATGAGCTGCCTGAGAGAGTCCGAGCTTTCTGTGGCTGCGAGGCCAGCAGACCAGGACTTGCAGAGACCACTGGTGCCTATAGGAGGCACATGCTGGGCTTGACAAAAGAAAGCCCAACATTTTATACTCCTTAAGTCATCCCCAGCCCATGCCTTGTTTCCCCATCCGCACAGTGGTTGGAGCAAGACTAGATGAAGGCTGAGGTCTTGTCTAGCTCTAACTTTCTAGAATTCTGGAATTCCTGAAGGCAGGACTCCAGGCCTCAGGGTCTGGCCAAGAGAACAGAGACGTGGCTGTTTGTCCAGCTTGGTGGAACAGTGGAGCTTATTGAGCTTGCGGTTCCCTGAAACAGAACCAGTCAAAAGGCATACGCAGAGAAGGTAAATTCATCTGTGGGTCTGGTGAGAGTCACTGAAAAAAATGTAGTGCTTGAGGACTGTCCAAGGAGAGCCAATTTTCAACTCATAGCCTGTGATGCTGCGCCCAAACAATGAGAACAGCACACTGGCCTTCATCCAACCACGGCCAGAGGGAAAACAGTGATCTTGCAGATGATGTCCTCATCGACAGCAGTGACCAAGCGGCCCTTCATGGTGGGGGCTCCTTAAAATGGTTCCCCTTCCCTTGCAGGCCTGGTCAGGTGGTGTTTGTAAAGCAAAGGGAACCCTTTTAGAAATTTGCCTTGAATTAAACGATTGTTGTTCATGTGACCAAGAAGTGTTTATTTCAGCAACAGAAAGACCTTCCTAAGTTTTGAGCCCAGAATTAGAGTGAGGCGGGCTGGGGTCTACTCCCTGGATATGTTTGAGTTAGACTAGAGGCTGGGAAGTGGACAAGATGCTGTTGTAAAGCTTCTAGTGATCGCTATGGGACGTTCCTTCCACTCTTTACTCTAATGACGATTAATGTTGATGCAGTGACTATTTTAATGTGCTTAGACACCTGCAATCCCATTTGGCCTTCACTACAATATGCGAAGTAACTGGCTAATATTATGTTAGGTAGTAGATAGATAAGATTATGCCCATCTTAGGAGAAAATGGAGGATCAGAGAGGGTAATTCTAAGGGCCCTCAGTTAGCAAATGATGGCTTTGAGGCTTGAACCTAAGCCTCTTGGCCCCAAATGCTGTGCTCTTCATAGCACTCTGCCATCCCTCCGCCCCCATTTTGGGGCCATGCAGGGCTGATTTTTCCAGGCTGCTTTTTCTCTTGTTTAGGGACAGTGCAAAACTATTGGAGCTGGATTAAAACCTTTACAAATACCAAGTTTTGAAACGATTGGTATTCAAAATAAAAGCAATTCTAACGATTAAGTATAAAGAAGTCTGACGAAGTTCTAACTTTTGCCATGAGGACTACTTTGATGCTTTAAAAATATGAAATATCAGAAATTAAATCTTAATTTTTTATATAGTACCCCTGCCTTCCTGTGTCTTAAGTAGTTTCTAGTCTGTCCTTGGCCCACTTAGTCCTGAGGACTTCCTAACACCACAAGCCCCAGAGCAGAAAGACAGGCTGTACCAGAGCGGAGCAGGAGGTGACTGTTGAGTGGGAGCAGGGAGCAGGAGCGGTTTTGGGAGTGGGGCCCAGGCAAGCAGGAGGAGCCAGAGAAAGTTAGGCTCCCACAGAGCTGTGAATCATATTCTTCCTGAGCTTAGGAAATGCAACAATGACCGCCATCCCTACCCTCAGGAGGAGACAGACCTCAGATCCAGAAGGGCCATAGCAAAAAGTGGAAGAAAACCAGTCTTAGGAGTGTCCAGTAAGAGAAGTAGAAAAGGCACTAGAGATGCTCTGATTCCCTGCTCCCAGTGGAGCTGACTCTACCCTCCAGAACCTTCAGGCTGGGACTCCTTCCTGCATTCTCTGGTTCCTTCTAGATGCCAGTCTGGGGATGAAGAAGGCTGGAGTTCAGTTCAAGGGGACCTGTCAAGTATCCCACTGGCATATTTTCCAGTCTTCCTCACTCTTTCTGATAGCATAGAGGCTGGAAGGGGGCAATGGAAGGGATTACAGGAAGAAGACAGAGAAAACAGTGTTAGCAAGTGGATTCTGAGTCCTTTAATAATCAATAATAATTAATATTAATAACTGCAAATTAATAAGCATCTGCAAAACTCTTTTAAGTAATATAAACAGCTAATAAGTCTTTCATTCCTGGCCTCCAAAAGAAGTAAAATGTTTGTTTGGGGAGCAGCCGGCTTACAGGCCTTCCACTGATTCTTCCTAACACAGTCCCTCCTGCCCACCCCATCTCCCTAGCAGTCCTGTCACTTGTTCCTGAGCCACCCATCCTTTTAAAAATCCTGTAGAGTGATGAGGGCTGGCTGTTTTCTGGCTGACGGTGGGAGGGACTGGAGACCCCTGTATGCTGGTGGGGCAGCCCAAGGTCCCTGAGGACCCAGGGGTGGAGAGCTGCTTGTGGAAGCTGGAACAGTGAACAAAGAGGCTTTTGAGCAAGTCCTCAGCGAAAGCTCTGGAGAGCCAGTGGCTTCAGCCAGCCTCCCAGCTGCCCTCATACCCCCAAGGACTGGCTGAGGTAGACTGCTGGCTCTGGCCTCTTCTCCCCGGAGAGATCCCTCATGTAGCTTTGTGCCCCAAATGCTGCACCGCAGTGCCCAATGCATCTGAAATGTCACCAGAGATGGGGTCATCCCCCCAAAAATGTCCTCTCATTCCTTCTCTTTTCTAAGAGTAGAGACTTTGGAGTCAGATCTTCTCTCAGTGCTAGTGTCTTCTATTTGCTGGTTGAGTGATCCCGAGCAACTGACGATCTCCATGAGCCTCAGTTTCCTCATATGTGAAATGGAAATAATGGTATTATGTACTTTATTGGTTTGTTACACAATGCCTGGCACATAGTAAGCACTCAGTAGACACCAGTATCATGGTTATTATTCCTGATATTCACCCATCCTCCATTCCATCTTGCCCCATGGCTCCTGCTAGACTGGATCCCATTCAAGAAAGGGGTCCATCCAATGAGAAAGCATCAGTCTGACCCGGAGCTGAGCTCTTCCTGGATGTGATAGGGGCCTGTGGTTCCACAACCTAGGGGTATAGGATTGGGGTCATGTAGGGGAACTAACTTCAGGCACTAGGGGCAAGGTGATGTTGACACTGACCTTAGATGACTGAGTGGACTTTAATGGGCATATCCGCATCACTTACAAAGAAACTGACTCATACAGGGTCTTGGAATGTTTGAGTTCACTGGTTCTCAGGTTTTGAGGGGGTTCAAGGGTCCCAGAAGAAGCTGGCTAAACTCATGAAACCTCTTTCCAGCAAAATGTAGAATTCTACATGTTTTGTGTATATTTCAGGGGGTTATCTGTGGCCCTCAGGTTTACCCCTCCTCAAGCTCTTCTCTCACCTCGCAGTTCAGAGACTGAAGTCCAGAGGGGTCAAATAACTTGCCTGAGGTCCCACAGCTTGCTAGTGGCATGGCTGTGGCTTGCATCCAGATTTTAACAGTCCTCTCTTTCCCTCCACTGGAAGGTGGCATCTCCATGCTGTTCTTTGGCTGAGATTGTGTTCACTCCCCTACCGGGCACTCCCCTACCTGGGCACTCCCCTACCTGAGCAAGTGCCACCAAGGTGGACTGCCTGGGGTTCTGAGGAGGTTGTTTAAGGGTTAACTCAGGTGGGTCCCACATTGGGTAAAAGAAACCAAAAAAGGCAAAGCCAGAGCCCAAGCCAAGAACCAAGAGCCACCCTGCACATGGTGGTAAAGGGTTAAAAGAGTTGAGCGTGGCTGCGTGTGTGTGTGTGCTGAAGAGCAAGGCTGCATGTGCAAGGGCGCACGTCCCTCATTCGCACATGCTGGTGGTACAGGAGCAGCACTGCAGGCCAGCCCGGGAGAGAGGTGCTGTGCACTCCTGGTATGAATGGGCCTCTGTCTGCAAAGCTGTGTGAGCCTCTGTGTGTGCAGGTCCCATTAACTCACCCTCAGCCACATGTGGAAAGGGGAGGAGAGACCTGGGGAAGCCCAAACCACTCAGAGTTCTTCTGGTTTTAGACTGAAGTAGAAGACACAGGAGAAAGAAATTACACAGACACAAACTCAAAATAGCACACGCACATATGCATACATGCTCCCCACCCCACTGGTGTCTGGTCATAACCTTCTCTTCTCAACCCTATTCTCAACCTATTACCCAGCTGGGCACTTCTGGGGGAAGAATCTTCAGCTAATTCCTAAATCAGACTCTAGAAAGCTGACTTTATTTGCTTTGTGGCTGTCTCAGATTTGTCCTGTGCCTGAGTCTGGGAGTGGCAACTCATTCCCTGACTCACCTGCAGCTCTTGCTACGTGGGCTCATCCCTCCATCCAGCCATTGGGCCTCACTCACACCACTGTGCCTGTGATGGACGGGCTTGGCTCACATTCTGTCCTGGGCCCCATGTTCCCACTCCACCTTCTAGTGCTCTGTGGGCCTGGGCCCCTATTGCCTTTGGCTGTGGTTTGTTTAATGGAGCAACTCCCATCTGGGAGCAACCCAGAGCTCAGGACACAGGGAGATAGTTGTCCAGGCTTGCTATTTTTTCACCAGAGGAGCCAAACCACAGTGATGAGCTCAGTGGCCTGGTGGCACCTTCCTCATTCCTCCTATCACTAGCCAGGCCTCTATTCCCCTGGCTGGCCCTGACTAACAGTGGCCTCTGATGTAGGAATTCCAGTTACCCATTGAGAGACTTCCTGGGTTGGAGTCTGGTCCCCTACACAAGGAGAGAAGGAAGATCTGAAGTAGCCAAAGCTGAGAGAGAGAACTTGGGGACCAAAGGATAGGCCCATAGACCAGTGACCACACTACATTCCTCCCTCTATCTCCATGCCTGGCACAGAGTAGCTCCTAGAATACTGAGTAAGCAGTTGAATGAATAGAAGGATGAATGGAGAGATGGGTAAATAAATAAATGAAGACTCTTAGATTCATGTAAACATTCTGTTAAAAATAGAATTTGATTCCCTGGCCCCGATATAGGAAAGAAGGAAAAAGAGACCTAGCTTCAGAAGGTCCAACCATGCAATCTTTGAGTCTAAGGGAAATCTCTCAGCTCAGGCCCTTTATGGTGTGTCTTTGAGACTCCTTAGAGGTCTAGGATTTGGTAAAACTGGCTTTTCCTCCATTCTTATATCTACTTCTCAGGCCTCTTCTTGCAGAGCCTGTTTTGCCCACTAGAAGAGGCTTTACAGCTGCACAAAGCAGCAATGGGTTGGGGTGGAGGTGGGTGGGAGGCGATGTGGCTCAGGCTACCAGGTGCCATGGAACTGAGCCCTGGGACAGGATATTTTAGGCTGGGGCTAGAGCAAAGTGTTACGTGCCTGGGCCAAGAGATGCCGAAAGTTTCCAGCACCATAGTAGGCATTCACTAAGTATTTGTTGAATGAATGAATGAATAAATAAAATATTTCTATGTCCTCTGCTCTCTCAGTGATACCACACAATCCTTTTCTGGGGGTAGACAGGATTTTCAAGAGCCCTAGACCACTAGGGACCTTCTTTTGAGGGTAGAATGAATCAGGATCAGTAGCCCTGCTGAAAGAGAAAGGGACAGTGTGTATACCTCCTCACCACCACACTAACCATGATCTTCACCCTCCTTCCTCACCCCTACCACCAGTTACTGTGGTGTCGATATGGAAGCAGGGGCTACCAGGAGGGGACAACATAAAGCCAGCCTGTGTGTGCCTGTCCAAGTGAGTGAGGGGATGTGAGATGGTCTCAAGCTCTGGGGAAAGGCCTCCTCACCTTATTGGCTGGGGTGTAGGATGGTACATGGAACTGAGGGGCATGGGAGATGGAGGATGGTCCTCTGGTGAGAAGGGGAATGGCTGACGAGAGATAGGCATCTCCACACCACCAGGGCCAGAGCTGTGGGGCTTGGAGACTCCATTCAAGAGTCCTGTAGTTCCCTTTCCTAGCCAGACCCAAAGGACCTTCTCTGGTGCTGAGATCTTCAGGGAAATGCTCAGAGCTCCTCAGGAGACCTTGCTGCTAGGGTTTGGTCACTATTCTCTGTTGCAATTTGCCTTGAGAGAGCCCAAGTGGGTGCCTCCCCTCTGACTTAGATCTAGAAAGCCAGGGTTTTGAAGCCCAAAGAGGCTAGCCTCTCTTTCCCTGAGAGTTGAGCCCATTTTCTGAGCAGACACAGGAGAGCTGTTGGCTCAGGGCAGGCAAGGAAAGGCTTCGTGAGCCAAGGGAAAACAATTAGGAGTAATTACCATCAAGAGAGGCCTCCAGTGAGGGGTGAGGGTGGGAAAGGCTGTCTGTTGAAGAGGAAGATGAAAGTGGCAGACTGATTTTGGGGATGAAATAGGAGAGAGGGCGGGAGGAGGGGTTGAGCCAGAATGTGTGCTGTCTTCCTTCTCCAGTAACAGGGCGGCACCCCTCCCCCTCAGTCTGTAGCTGAACTAACTTCCGCCTCTACAGGGCAGAGGGGCTCAGTGTACGGGGGTGGGAGGTGGAGAAGAGGGAGGGCACAAGGCTCTGCATTCCTGACATTCTCAAACCAGTAGGAATGGCCGAGGAAACTCCATGCTGAAGAGACAGAGCGGGAGACACAGACCAAGGCAAAAAGATAAAATGGAGCACTAGAAATGTTTCCAAATTTCTACAAGTATAGGTCCCCAGGTCATCCCCAGAGAGGGCCACCGCCTGGCACACTGGATTCCTGAGGCCGTCGGTGGGGACAGGCTGAATCCACTTGATGTCTCCCTACCTCACCACCTTCAATCCCTAGGCTTCCCCTTTCTGGATTCAGACTAGAGACCTTGAGGGAAAAGAGGTTTGCTAATGTGCACAGCCAAGAGCAGAGGATGAAAGGAGGAGCCAAAAAGAAAAAGGACAGACAGGAAAGGGTTGTCATGGGAGAGATGAGAATTCCTTGTTATCCCTGTCTGGAGAAGCCAAGAGAAAATGAACCCAATGACAGAGGGACCTTCTCATTCCCCTTGACTTCCAAACTATGATGAAAAGACAAATAAGGACCTCAATCTTGCTCACGAGAGAAAAGCAGAAGATGACTTTGAGAACTTCGTCAAAGGTTCTCTTATTTGGTTTCACTTTGGTCGAGTTCCCTTGGAGTCTAGGTCAGGCGTTTTGCCTGTTCAGATGAAGTCGTGTGGCTACGTGGAAGCAGCAGATTCTAGCACTTTTAGGGGTCTTGGAGTCATATGCTCCCTGTTTCTGTCACTGAAAATCTGTGAGAATCTGGGCAAATTATTCAATCCCTATCCTCCTCATTTTCTTATCTGAGAAATGGGGATAATAATGTACCTACATCATAGATTTGTGAAGATTAAATGAAGTAATACATATAAAGTATTTGACATGTAAGTCTCAGGCCAAGGTCTCGATGAATGTTTATATTATAATTAACACTATTTGAAGACAACAACTCTAACTGCCAAATGGACAATGAACTTGAAGCCAGAGACTCTGAGGTAGGAAGTATAAACTAGACACAAAGATGTGAGAACCTGGAATAGGGTGGAGGCTTCATGATGGAAGCACAGGTCAAAGATGCTAAATAACAGGAATTCATTCGTCCCTTCAACTATTCTCTCCTTCAACTATTCTAGGCACCTGGAATACAGATATTTTAGCGATGGATAAAACAAATCATTTAATACAGGTTGGGCATCCCAAATCTGAAATGCTCCAAAATTGAATTTTTTTGTATGCTGACATGACACTCAAAGGAAACGCTCATTGGAGCATTTTGGGTTTCAGATTTGGAATGCTCAACTGGTAAGTATAATGCAAATATTCCAAAATCTGAGACATTTCTGGTCCCAAGCATTTCAGATAAGGGAGAGTCAACTTGTAATATAGTTAGATGCTGTTAAGTACTGTGGGGGAAAACTGAGGGTAAGAAAGCTATGGGGTGTGAGAATTGGGGTATAGGGTGACATTCCACCAGAGCCCAGAGGAAGCATTGAGTAGAATGGCCCTGAGGTAAAAGCAAGCTTGGCTTCTTAGACAAACACCAAAGAGGCCATTGTGGCTGAGGCAGAGTGGGCAGGGGAGAGTGGTGGGGGATGCTACTGGAAAAGTGATGGGTTGACTCTTAACAGGCAGAGATGATTGGCTGGTGATGGGACAATGGAAAAATGAGGCACAGGAAGGTAAGGAAGTAAAATATTTTTCCTGGGGTTCAAGGAACAGGCACCCCACCCCCTTTCCTTTGTAACTTTCTGCAGAGCCCAAGACTAGACCAGATACCCAGGGAATGGTTTGGGATAAAGGCTGACTCTGACCCATGGTTAGGTCCAGGTCCCCATTCTCAGGGACAGTCTATTGCCTGACTGGTGATACCTGGTGCAGACCCAGGCATTCATCAGATATTTTTAACCACATTCAGGAATCAGAAGAGCGAACGTGGCTTGAAGATTTCCCTACTCACTCCATATTCAATTGGCTTCAAAGTCTTAACCATGACTAAAAGAAAACCTTAGAATTTGAGAACATCCTGGGGACCAGAAGAGGATCTTCTAACCCAACATAGAGAAAACTGTTCCCCCAAAATAATAGATTTTTGAGAAGTTGGTGCTTTCTTATGTTTTACTGTCATGAGTGTGAGTTTTACAGGTAGAAAAGTGGCAAGCACTTCACTTCGAAGTTATATTGTGAGAAGAAAGGGGTGCGGGAGAGGAGCAAGAACACAAGGCCACAGTTAGCAGGGTGGGTTGGAAGTCCTGACTGGTGTGTTTGGCCTCAGGAAAGTTCTCTGGCAGGCTCCACAGACAGGTTTGGTTTTTTAAAGTGCCAAAGAGCCACAAATTTGCATGTTATTTGCGTTCCAGGCTTCACTTCCAGGTATATGGGATGAAATAAATGAATGAACAGTATTCAGACTCCTGGGTAAGGGGTGGACTCAGAAATCCAGACCACACCGAGGATCCAATCACTGGTCCAGCTTGGATCGGGAGACACAGGCACAGACAGAGACAGAGCAAACAGCCACAGAGACAGGGGAACAGAGAGACAAACACCATCAAGTCCTTTTTACCAGGGAGTTTCCAGTCAAAGCAAGAAAGCAAGATCCACAGTTTATTTTAAATAAGTCAACTTTTTAAAAATTAGGAAGAATCATATAGATAGGCAGATAAAGGCAACATTATCCCTGACTTACCTCCACCTTTGCCCCTTCATCCTCTACTTCTAGTTCTGTATGGAACTACATGCCTATGAGTCTGCCTTCTTGATAAGGTGTATTGCTTGGTGTTTGCTTAGCTTCCTAAATTAGTTAACTATAAGGTCTACAGACTCTAATACAGACTCTAAGATCCTGAGGACAAGGTCAGCAGGCTATAAAAACCTGAGAACAAGGTGGCTTTTATTTCCATAGTCAAACCATCTTTTCACTCCACCCTTCAGGGCGCCTAAGGCCAGTGCTTAAACACGTGCTTGTAAAACACCTAGCCTGAGGGGCTTCCTCAGAGTCTCAATCTATGAGGGATGCACAATATCACCGGAAATAATAAGGATGGAGGAAACTACTTAACAGAAAGCTGTGTAGAGAAAATACTTCCACAAGTCCCCTGGGATAGAGACTGAGAACCCCCACCCACCCCAAAGAGCATGCTAAATGCTGAGGAAGGTGTTTTTGTTAAGGGCAGAGTGGAGCGTTAGGTTTGAGGCCAGAGATGAACGATTTGGGATCACAAAGGAGGTTGCAGGCTGCCATGAGCAGTCCTCCTTCCTCCACAATATTTTTATTTTTTATTTTTTATTTTTGTGTTGCCCAGGCTGATCTCGAACTCTTGAGCTCAAGGGATCCTCCCACCTCAGCCTCCCAATGTGCTGGGATTACAGGTGTGAGCCACTGTGCCTGGCCCACAATGTTGTCTTTCTAAATAAATGTTGAATAATTACCTCTGCCTCATCACTGGCAGGCCAGAAAGAAACAGCTTTTACTCCTGGTTTGAAAAAAAAGCACCAAATCATTTACCTGCTCTTGGTGGCTACATGTCTCAGTCCATTCATGATGCAAAAGGTGAATTACAATACAGATACCATGTGGACTTATATTATTTTGATTATAAGGGCTGCAGATGTCCAGATGAGAGACATTAAGATCATGTGATCAGGGAAGGCATCAAAGAGATAGGATTTGCGTACAATTACTCAGTAGGTATTTGTGAAAAAAATAAAAGTAAATTGAATGAGGACTGGACTCTGGACTTCTTGTGTGCCACTCTCCCACACTTTTTCCTTTCCTAGCACTTGTGTTCTGCAAAGGATAAGGCAATCTCCAGAAGTAAGGAATTGATGGCTACTCCTTAGATTGGAATGGAGAAAATTCTGCAGCTAAGGTCTTGTCTCCTTAACTCTAAAACCAAGCCAGTGTTAAGCCAGTGGCCTTAAAAATTTAACTTTGAATCTCTGCCTTGACTTCCCTTCCCAGCAAAATTGTGGCACTTAATACCATTCCAGAATCTTAGAGTTTGATAAGACCCCTGGACACCTGGTCCAACCATTCACATAATTGGAATTATCCCTACCATCTCCCTGACAGGCCAAAGAGACAGCTCATAATAACATTTCCTCGAGGTCCCAGCTCAAAGCCTCCTAGCCACTCTTTTCTCTCCCACAAAGGAAGTATGTGTAAGGTATCCTTTATTTTAACAGGTGACCAGCATAACCCTCTGTCCCATGTTTCCTTTTCCACCTTCAAAGCTGGGAATGGTAGTGTGTGTTCTTAGTAGACAGATGTTAGGAGTCAGTACAGGTAAAACAAGGCCCTAGACTTATAATAAAGGATGCTGGGATGAGCCTTGTCCCTTCCCATGGAATTCCAAGCTGTAGATGCATTGCTCCTGGGCAGGAAAATAAGGTACCCTTCCCAGTAGTTCAGCACGTGGCCTGTTTAACAATAGGGCCTAATAGCCTAACACCTCTTTTTCTGACTCTCTTGGGTATGTGAACTCCCAGGGTGAAAGCATCATATTCCACCTCATGCTAGTCCATCCAGGTGGACCAAACAAAAAGAAACCTCAGGTGTCAGTCCTCTCTCTTACTCCAGCAAGACATATTTAAAAGCTGGAGGGATGGCACAGGACCAGAAGCTGAAACATTAAAAACACTGGGGCTCTCAAGTGAACTCTTCCCCCTTTACCCACTAGAGCCGCTTAAGGGCCATGTAAAACCAGGCAGTAATGGACAGGCTATGAGATAGGGTTGGTGGAAGTGCTTTTCCAGGTTATCTATGTTTCTACCTCAGGATCTTGGTGCTAACATTGCTGGGGGCAGTGGGTAGAAGATGCTAGCATGATTACAGTGGCTAAAGAATACAGAAATTAATTCCACATAGAAGTATGAAGCATCTCATATAGAGGAGTCAATTGACACAAATTCCCCAGACTGGATGAGGGAAAAGTACTCTTATATTCAACCCTAAATAGGACTCCTGGGAGCAATGGTGGGTCCCAGGTGACAAATGGGATGTAACTAGCCTCTGTGCCTCAGACCATGTGTTTCTCAAATGGGTAAGAAAGGTCTGTCTGATATTCTCTGTTTAGGGTCTCGGAGTGATTCTTGGGACTATGGTTTCTGTTGAGGTCTCTATAGCTGGCATCTAGTGCTTATCATCCCTCAAATATTCCTTTTTTAGGGAAGGCAGGTGAATATGAGCAGTGGACACAGGAGAAAGGGGAACACAGGAGAAAAAAGTCTTACTTAGTTTAAAGTAAATTACATAAGATATTAATAACATGCCTTTGGGCCATAAAATGCAGAAATACCTTTTTTTTTTTTCCTGGTCATCAAAGCCTACCCCTAAACAAAGGGGAAAGTTTCCAGATACTACTCCTGCTCTTGTTGGCTAGCTCAGGAAAGAATGGTCCACTGTGTAAGTCTGTATTTGGACCAGGTCCAGGGTGGTAAGATGGTCTCAGGGTCACTAACTTCTACCTTGTGCAAAACTGCATTAGTCAGAAAGGGGGCCCAAATTCAGACAGGCTCAACAATTCCTTATATATTTTTCAAAGTGCTTTTGTTGCATGTTTCATTTTCTGCTATACATGGCAATAAATATTTGTTGCTTTGGTCTGTACAAAGTCTGTGAGGAAGGTAAGACAGATGTTACCTAAATGGACAAACAATAAATACAGAGAACAATCTTGTTCTGAGTCCCCCAGACAATAGTGAAAGAACCTGAAAAAGGTCTTTTGATTCATAGTCCAAATCTACACCATATTGCCACCTTTCAAGTTGTTGCTTACATACAGTAAATACCAAGAACCAGACAATATTCCAGGAGTCCTGCAATGAGACTGCATGCCACAGCTTTCTAAAAGAGAATGTGAAGGTCCCCAGCAACTCATATATAGAAAGCTATTTATTTCCTACAGAAAACTCAAAAACAAAGAAAAAGAAAGAAAAATAAAGAGAGATAGAGAAAGGGAAAGAAAGAGAGAGAAAAAACAAACACACAAAAGGTGGTCTTTCCCCAAAAAGCAGGCAGTTGAAGGGAGGACATGTAGTTGCTGGAGTGGAAACAGTAACATTCAGTTAACAATGGAATATTTAAAAAAAATAGTTTTCTTTTCAAATTCTAACCTGTGGTAAAACATAGAAAAATGTACTAAACGAGCTTGTATAAAACAGTAAAATTTTCAAATAAGCCCAGGGAAAAAGCACAATGCTGGAAAGAATGCGGTACAAGGGGAGAGGAGAAAAGATTTCATACAAAACTACCTATTACAATACAGAAAAAAGTATAAAATGTTCCTACTTTGGAACTTAAGTACAAAATGACACTGGCATTTGATCACTTCACTATCTAAGCCTGAGGAGCTCTCAGAGGGTGGGGAGAGATGCTAGAAAGAACAAAAGGAATAGCAGTTTTTAAATCTCAAGTTGATCAGTCCAAACTCCACCCGTTTTTTTTTTAGCTGAAAATATCACCTCCCTCTGTAACCTCTACCCATATGGCAAAGTTCATCCAGGCCTCAAAATATTCCATTAGGTAGTCCACAAACACCCTACTCATAGGGGCTGGGATCTCTGTGTGCTGGAATTTGGAAAATGGAAATAAATCTACAGGCTAAATGGTGAACACATTCAGTCTTTAAAAAAAAAAAAGCATATCCCTGTGAAATTTTATACATACATATATATATATATATATATGTATGTGTATATATATATGTATATATATATATGAAATTCTCTGTGGTTAGAAACATATTTAAACTAGCCACAGACCAAACTAGATCTGCATTCATCCAGCGCTGGAATTTTATGCTAAATACTAAGGTCCTTTTTCTTCTTGGTCAGAAGCAGGCAACAGTAAAAGTGGTGCTTTGTTGCGCCACTGAAACCGCTCCCTGGGTGGGTCTTCCCCGTATCATGTGTTGGCAGCAAATGCAAACCCCTGCTTTTACGGAAAGGACTGCTTGGAACTTTGGGACCTGTCCAGGGCTCATGTGCTGTGCCTCCGGATAGGATGAAGCTACAGATGATAAAACAGCTACGTATAAAAGCAGATGGATTTTGTATAGGGACATATAAATAGGAAAGGTCCTGGAGGAAGGGACTTATGCCTGGGCCCCAAAGTCCAGTTTACAGTCACATTCCTGACCATACATCGTGAAAATTGTGTGTGTGTGTGTGTGTGTTTGTGTGTGTGTGTGTATGTCCATGTATATGCTGGTGGTTTTTATCCCTACCTTTTGCCCATGTCCTTTCCTACTTCTTAGTAAGGCCTAACAACAAGAATTTATACGAAACCAAGATTCTTTCCAAGCTTTTCTCAGTCCCATAATTAGGGACTGAGTGAGGCTGGAGCCCTTTGAAAACAAGATGGCAGAACTGAAGAAGTGAAAAGCAGTCTTTCTCTTCAGCTTAGGGATGTCCCTCACCCCTTTCACAGCACCAAAGTTTCTTTGCAAAAATAGTATCTGAGATACAAAAGGAAAGGCAGATGTGCTTGTGAATGCATCTCGCCAGGGCCTGGTCCAGGATCAAGGGTGTTACAACAACAGAGGGCTGGGAGCAGCTGTTTCCAAGGTCTCTGGCTGTAGACAACAAAGAGCTGGTCCCCCACATGGTCAAGGTCTGCTAAGTGAGACAGTCTTCACAAGAGTTTTCGGTGGAGGATCTCCCAGACCATCCGCTTCCGGAAGTATGGCATGTGTTGCTGTAGGGACACAGAGACACCCTTAATTTTCAAAGCTTTTGTCTAGACCTGATACGCCTTTCCCCATACTTCTTTCTTTTGCAAGGTTTTCAACAAACAGTCTCAGTTGTATTTCTGGTCTTTTAAATTATTCATTCTTGGTTACATGTGGTTTTTTTCTTTTCATTGCTTTTTCTATTGTTATTTTTCATCATTATAGCCTTAGAAGTTACACTGGGTATTTCCAGGAATCCCCAGGCTATGCCCACGTCTCTAAGAATTTTGAGAATGGTGTCTAATAAGTCTTCTATGTTGAACTTTTAAGAGGATATGAGCCTAGGCCTAAAAATAAAAAATTCACCTTTTAGAAGAATTAAGGGAACTTGAAGAGTCAGCTCAGGCTGAAGAGTCAGCTCAGGCTGGTCTAGACAAAGGGCTATGGTAGAAAAATCTGGTAAAGTCACTGATTCAAACAGAAGTAAAAGCGGAGAACACATCAGAATAAACCAAATCTCTAATCTCAATCCACTTTGGTCTGAGAGACCACATGGACAGAAATGACCAATCATTCTCTAAGAGAAGACTGACCAGATTCATCAAGTGAGGGGTCAGGGGAGGGGGCAGCATAACAAATTACACTAGGAGATTGAGGTATGGCCTATTCCCAAACCTGACTACTAACAAAATGCAAGGGAACTAAAGAAACCTGCTCTGGTCCCAGTTCTCTCTAGAAGTTACAGTAGGTAGAGGAGACAGGCAGAGAAGGTTCTGCTCTTGAAACCTTTACTACAATAACTGAGGTGTGGTAACCCAGGACGTGACTTATCACTAATTTTCTTTCTTTTGTGATGTGGTTCAGGTAGTAACCATCAGTGTTATGAATCATGGGCTGAAGCATGCTAAAGGTTAGGGTAGAGGCCCCTAAAGAGAACAACTGGAGAGAAAAACATCTACAGGGCAGCTTGGAGACAAAGTAATCCTAGAGCTCCCTATGGAAGGCTCAGCTCACCTGTGTGAAGTTGATTGGTCTGTCTTTGGTAATACAGTCAGCATATTTGCAGGCAAACATCCCACAGTCACTTCCATTCATCTGCTGAGGAATTTCCTGGAAGACCAACAACAACAAAAATGACATCTTTCCAAGCTTCTTTCCTTCTTAGATTAAAAATAAGAACCAAAAGATATAAATTGTACAGGTTTCTCTAAATTATAAACAGATGACTCTGGCCCCCCAGTCAGGACAACAGAGGCTCAAAGAAACAAAATACAACATTCCAGTCAGGTCTGTGTACTCCGTATTAATCAAACAGGAGAATATCTCAGACTCCCATGGCACCTAAGGGTATAAAAACTGCTCCCTCCCCCAGAGGCCAAATAATCAGCAAACATTCCCCTTAGGAGTGAAAAGCTTAGTAAAATATCTGGGCATTTAGAAAACCTAGTTCTACATAAGAAACACACTATCACTTTTCCTACGGATAGCTTAATTTATCCTCCCCCAGAAACCAACCAACCAAGCTGAAGTCAGGCTAGACACGAACACAGGTGGTCCCTGGGAATTAAGCAGTAAAATTCTTTCCTCCCCAAATACCCTACTCTTAGGATTTTTATTTCATCAAGATGAAAGGTACCTGGCTTTTCTTGCTGAAAAGCTGCCAGCCATTGGTGTCAAACTCTTTCCTTTTCTTGTCAATGCTTTCTTGCTTTAGGTATTGCCTAAAGGTATCAGGAGAGAATGAGATAAGCAGTGGGGAACATCGATGACAGCTGCCACACTAAGAATGGGGCTGACAATACCTAGGAACAAATTTGTTTCATCTGCTCTTCTGAGGAAAAGAGTATATAATGCTGGGCAGGGAATCCCTGGATTGTTAAGTTTTCTCCAGAGCTGAGCATGCCTCTTCTAGCTTGTCTCTTCTAATGTCCACTCTGTCAACTCAAAAGGAACATGACCTCTGCCTCTAATAGTTAAGCTCCTTCTACCAACCATTCCTTCTGACGAACAATTCTTTTTATTCTTTTCCTTGGTTTATATGGTCCTTTAGAACTCAATCTAATGGAAGAAAAGTGTTTTTCTGGTACTATTGAGGTATTTATTTACTACTGTTAGGCCTGGCTCTCCTATCTAAAAATTAAATCCAAATCAACAATGCATTGAGTGCATACCTTCGATAGAGCTCTCTTTTAAGTGCAAACTGTTCACCATTGTGGAATGTACTTCCTCCTGGCCATCAGAGTGGTACAGTGAGGAATAGGTATTTTGGAAAATGAAACAGGTGGAGCATAAAGAGATTTGCATTCTGGTCCACCTGAGCCACTAACTAATAGGACCTGGGCAAATCAAAGGCACCTCTGTGGGCCTTGGTCTCTTCATCTGAAAAATTAGGAGGTTGGATTAAATGATTTCTAAGTAGCATCTACATCTTTATATCTAGTCTACATTTTAGTGCATTAGGATAGTAATTGCTCCCATTAGGGCATACTTTGGTATTGTTTTTAAACTAAACTTACTTAGATACAAAATATGCATTTTTACTTAACATGAAGATTTTATCAATCACTCCATTGAAGGTATCAAACAACTGAGTTCAATTACTGGAAAAACACTACCTATACCCAATATCAAACTCTTTTGTCCTCAACTCCCTACTTACAAGAGTATTCTGCAGGCTTCATTGTTTATCCCACCCATGGAGTCGTAATAGGTAATATTCTTCTTTCTAAAGTCCACAACCTGAGAATAAGAAAAAAAGTGTCTGTGTTTATGAAATGAAGAAAATCGGTTTATCAGTTTTTCCCTTCCCTGCCCTTTGGAACCTTTTGCCAGACTTCCTACAAAATCATGACAAGTTTGACTGATATTTTGCATTATATTATGCTTAATCTGTAGAGAAAAAAAAATGAAGGGTTATTTACATAAAACTATGATGGCACTCATCAACAGGTGGCCCCATTATTGCTGTGAAGCCTTTTTCTAATCTTCATTCTCTCCCTCTGCAAAGTGGGCAACAGTGAAGAAACTACATGATTTTCAGGGAATATAAGGTGAGTATCTCAAAATCATTTCCACAAAGTTTCAGAAAGATGGTGAGCAGACTCTGGGTTTTATTTCTTTATATTGAGAAGTTCCTTTTGGCTTTATGCTTTTGAAATGTAATCCAAAACAGACTGTGAAATAGTTTTATTAACAC
The DNA here is from genome assembly GCF_029281585.2 of Gorilla gorilla gorilla. Classification (NCBI taxonomy): domain Eukaryota; kingdom Metazoa; phylum Chordata; class Mammalia; order Primates; family Hominidae; genus Gorilla; species Gorilla gorilla. Next base: position 53,228,965 of record NC_073234.2, on the reverse strand, counting down.
ATTAAGCTAATGCTCACAGAGTCATAAAAATATTAAATTGCCAAGTATGCAAGGTAAGTTATGATTAGGCTGAAAATAACAGTCACAGAATCTGAGTGGCAGCATCATTAATAAGTCACTTTTTTTCCCCCATGCCTTCCTTTAAGGCTGCTTAGACACCCTATAACTCTCTTTTAAATATTTCTAGAAAGGGAAATTCCACAGCTTTCTTCAAAATCTACATCCCAATCTTGATAGGAAGTTCATAGATCTATCTGATTGTAGTCAACCTACTACTAAACACTCTTTCTCTCAATAATCAAGGGAACATGTAGAACTACTACTCACTACCCTCTGTGTGTTCTATAATTACATAGCTTTTACATTTTATCAAAAATGAAAGGGGTACTCACAGCTAGACACCAGTGTACTCCCAGGTGAATGGGCACCAAAAGAATGTCAACAGAAAATACATCTACTTTCTTTGTCCAACGTTTCACTGCCTGATAACCAGCCGTTTTTAATTTAGTGAAGAAAAAGGTATTAAATGCATGCACGCTTGGCAAGCCCTTCTCTTTACTGCGCTCCATCAGCATATTCATGTAGAAATTGATGATCTGTGGGAAGAAATTACACCTATTAGAATAGACACTCAGGCCTAGCCTTTCAAAATAGTTGCAGTTGCTGTGTTGAATAGCATACGTAATTGTTTCCTAATAAACTGAATTAAGTCTTCAACATCCAACAGACTCATTTCTCTAAATCAAATTCTGACTAGAAGGGGGAAGGCTGAAGTGCTATAAATGGTGAAAAGAGAAAAAGCTGACATATATATTATGGGGTTGGGAGTACAAATGGGCAAACGTTGGCCAGGCTTGTAGAAGACTGAAGGTTAGGTCAAAAGACTGCAGAAAGACAGGGGTGTTAAGGTGAGGCTTACAGAAAAGGAAAGGAAGGCATGCAAGCAGTTTAATAATGCACATTAGCAGTTACCTTTATCTACTGGAACTGTGTGAGCAATGTAAGTAGATACTGAGCTCAGTTAGCGCCTAGTGTTAGTCAAGTTAAAATCAAGAACTCAAATTTTATATGACAGCCACATGGTTTTACACAAAGATGGAAAACTCTGCTCCATGGTTAAAGACTGCCTTTTCAACTTAATAACCCATCCTGCAGAGGCAAACTCTTTTGGTCTCAAGTAGAACTAAGTGACAGGAGAAGCCATTAATTATACTGGAAAAACACCTGTAAACTGATAGTAGCTCAGCAATGTCACCTTTATATAAAGGCACACATGGAAGTATAAAAACCTACCTTATATGAGACCTAAAGTCAAGTCACAAACATGAAGAATAACATTCTACCCCAGAATCTATATGGTTAGCTTTCTCATCTTTGTTGATTCCATTTATGCCTTCAATATTAAGTGTGGAAAGAAATTACAATGGCTGAGTGGGGAGATGTGTGATTCTTTGTTAATGAAACGACATCTTCTCTAATAGTGACTATGTTGTGTATGGTTCCATTAGGTCCAGGACTCTTTGGTACTAAAACTTGAAAGTTATTGTGCCGGAAGTTACTGCATACTTACTTTATGTGGCCAGCTGAGGTCAGGCCAGTGTCTGTCAACTGCAAGGAATGAATGGGCTAACTGATCCACGGCTTGGAAATATGACTAAGAAAACAGGCACATTTTTCAGAATGCGTTTTGGGGAATGGGAAAATGCCCCTGTTCTTTGACAAATATTTACACACCAGGATGCCAGAACAGTGAGCTACTGCCCAACAGTAAGCAACGACATACTGGGTAGGCAGCAGGGAACACTGCCAGGAACACACTGGAGCACGGTCTAGACCAGAGAAAGGGCCTATAGATGAGGATGCCTAGGCAGCTGCGGGAAAACCACACTCGCCATGAGGCAGAGCTCTGAGGTAGGGGAAGGCTAGGAGTGAAGAAAGACACTGTTTTCTCTGCAGCTCTGATGACTGAGCAACAGGCCCAGTCAGCCCAAAGGACTCAGGTTGTGGCTTATTCTCTGCCTAGTGTGATGCCCAATAGATAACTGGAGCTCAGTTTGTTACAGATAATAATTAATCAAGACACAATTAGAATCAGGTATTTCTTAACTATAAGTTTTCAGTCTAACTCTGCCCCTCAGGATAATGGTGCTAAAGACTGCCTCTAGGTTTCTGAAGGCAGCCATAAATGCAGTAGGATCTTCCCAGCAAGTACAGATTTCTAGGCTGTAAACTATGTTCTCTAATGAGGAAAAATTGGCAAGAAGGAATTCACTGATTCCTCTGGCCTTCTACCCATCTTATAATGTTGGCCATGTTATAGGGTAAACCCTTCAATCCAAGACATAAGCAGATAACCTGCCAGTTACTGTAACCGAAACCTTCCATAGGGGCAGACAGCTTATATATTCCAACAAGAAATAAGGACTGAAGCAGGAGGTGAAAGGAATCAGGCAGAGAGATAAGGACGGTGAAGCACATGACAACCATGGAGATACATCTCCCCTAGGTGCCTATCAGAGATTACCTCTGGAATCATAAGTCTGAAGTGAAAAAAAAAAAAAATGACATAAATGAGTGTCATGCTATACATCACTATTCTATTTTTCAAGAGGAAAGAGTTCCAGAAACCAAGGAAGCTTAGCTGGACTTACACAGCCTGAGTTTTGCTTGTTTTTTCACGTTGAGAGGGTTCACTAGAAAGCTAAAGACCAACACAGCTGAACAAGAACAGAGAACCCCAGTCATCAGACACCATGGTATCTGTTCCCTTTGAGAATTCCTCTTCCATTGCTGCACCCAACCAAAGTTTCTCAACTGAGAGGGAAATGGCCTCCAAAGTCAACTAGTTAATTAGCTGTAAGGAATGATCTGGGTTCTTTTTCATTTCCCCTAGATCCCAGTAGAAGGGAGTTTGGTGACCTCAATGCTCCCCACATTAGCTGAGAATGTAAATCTGACATCCAAGGCAGAATTTGGATTCAAGTCTTTCTCCTCAATTTTTTTAGCTATTACTCCATCCAAATGAGGAAAATTTCCATAGTTCAGCCAAGACACAATTAAACCAAAAAAATGAGCTAAGAGAGAACAAAAAAGTCCTACATGTCATCTCACAGAGGAGGGCTGAAGATGAAGGAAAAAGAAATGAGAGAAGGGATCACAGTGTTCAAGATGAAAGAGGAGCATTGATGGTCACAGCATTTGCTTGACTTTTGTGAAGACAACGGTCCCCCACGCCAAGTTGGCAACAGCCCTTTCCTCAAACAAGACTCTCTTAGCACCAGCAGATCCTAAATTCCCTTTGAAATAAGGAGCTAAAAGTAGATGAGCCCTGTGCTTGCTATTTGTCTCACCAATATACCACAATCTGAGGACTAACTGTCAACATTAGTCCACCTGTCACCTTTTCTGGGACCCACACTTGCCTCTATTTGCTCACTGTGACTCTTGGTGCTTAAGGAGCTACCCTTCCTGCTGCCTTCGCAGCCTTGGCCATAAGCATCTACTTGTCTATGCAGTCATGTTTAGGGATAGGTGGGTTGTTTATAGTGCCTTGTTCCTTTGAGATTTTATTTGAAGGGCTGCCAGGCTGAAGCTGAAAAAAGCTTTTCTTTCAGAGAAAAGCCTACAATGTTTTCAAACTAAGGATTCAATCTTTTTCCTGTACATTACCACAATGACATAAACGACCAATGCTATTTGTATCTTCCTTCTTCCCCAGTAAACCAGCCAAACTATTGTTTTCTCATGTTTTTAGAAATAAAACATTTCACTACCAGTAAAGTCTTGATTTTTAGCCATTCTCATGCTTATAGTTTGAACCCTTCTAATTAGCTTAAGAAAAAATGTTCTAAAAGGCCTGGGCATGACAATACTTCTGAGCAGAGATCAAGACAACTTCTGGGGGGACAAAAGCCATTTTTCCAATTTTACCTCCCTAGATTTTCACCTTGACCTCCCCATTCTGATTTTCAAATTAAATTTACCCTTATCAACCACAAAGTCCAAGAGACTAACAGCAGCATTTGAATAGTATGGTTCAGGTCATTCACTCATAGGAGCTAACCTAGTAATATTATAGAAACCAGGAAGGCAGGTTTCCCTCACTGCAAACAAGCACACAGAATTTTTCTTACATGCCAATTCAAGGAACAAATTATCAGAATTAAAGCTAAACTTTTAGAGAAAGACAGGCAAGCAACATGTTTATGGAGTCATTTATGGGGAATAACTACTATTCTCCATGTGACCTTGCATAAATCCCTGGTTAATCAGGGCTAGTTCTATTTAGAAACACTTCAAAGAGATAAACCATAATAATGTGGAAGCCAAAGAGTCACGTTAGAAAACTTTAGTTCTGATCATTTCATTCCACACAAAAGTGTACAGCAATGGTGGATTCATCATAGTCACTTAACTAATTTATTTCATTTTGCCTAGTTTTTTTCCTTCTTATGCAATCAGCTTTTATTCTCTAAGGAAAACCTATTCCTAAGGCTAGGTTTGTCTAGTTGAACTTAATGTTTTGCAGGTTGTTTCCTCTCTTTACTGAGCATCACTCAGATTTAACTACTCCTTGGAAAAATTATCAAACTATGACCACTACCAATTCCCCCCATTCCCATCAAAAATATATATTCTGAAAGTTAGAATGCTAGACAAAGCTGGGTGTGGGCTTCTGCTTGTAATCCTAGCACTTTGGGAGGCTAAGGTGGTAGGATCACTTGAGGCCAGGAATTCGAGACCAGACTGGGCAATATAGTGAGACTTTCTCTCTAAAAACTAAAAATAAACAAAAAAGCCAGGCATGGTGGCACATTCCTGTGGTCCCAGCTCCTTGGGAGGCTGAGGCAGGAGGATCACTTTAGCTCAGGAGTTTGAGGCTGCAGTGAGCTATGATCACACCACTGCACTCTAGCCTGGATTACAGAGTGAGACCCTGTCTCAGGAAAAAAAAAAAAAAAAAAAAAGAATGTTCATCAAAATGCAAGTGCTCTGGTTCCAGATTCTGACTCTGCAATAAAAATCGGGTGACTTTAGTACTTCCCCATAAAGTTTTGCTGCTTCTTTTATGCCACCAATCAAGTAAGAATATGCTCTCTACACACCAGGCTATTGTGATGCTGAATAGCTGAGAGATATCTCTTTCTTTCCAGAGATGAAGCTTACCGAGTAGGTAATTAGTCTGCCTGGTTAGCTGTAGTTTCAGTGTAATTACAGTCTGCTATGTAGATTCTAAATTCCTCTTTCACCATCCTCCTGTCCCCCATATTTCCTATGAATTTGTTCCTCATTGGCCTTTCACTAGCTGGTGAAGTTAGAAATACTGTATTCCAACAGTCCAGTGCTTTTCCAATTGGAAACAACTGGTAATAACTAATATGGGTTTATAGAGTAGAACCCATCCCCCAAAAAAGAGACATGTCAGCTTGCTATTTTTCCAATTCATCCACATAAATTGACAGCAAGGAATGAGAGGAAGAATAGGGTCTTGGAGGGAAAATAATAGACAGGAAATGCTCCAGTTATCCTGCTTCACGTAGGATAGGGCATAGAGGGCTGAGTAGAGGAAGTGTTTCTGGTGTACAAACATTTGGGTGCATAGGATCGATCTACCTGTTCCAGTCTTCTATATCCTTACTGATTTTCTACTTATTCTATCCATTACTCAGAGGCAGTGAAACCTCCAACAGTAATAGATTTGTCTATTTCTCCTTTCAGTTCTATCAGATTATGCTTCACGTATTTCGAAGTTCTGTTATTAGTTGTGTACATATTTAGGTTGCTAAGCCTTCTTGATGAACTGACCCCTTTATCATTAAGAAATGTCTCTATTACTGATAATATTCCTTGTTCTGAAATCTAATTTGTATAATGTTAATAAGTCACTTTTTCCTTTGAGTCATGTTTGCAGGGTATCTTTTTTCTGTCCCTTAACTTTTGTAAACCTATGTCTTTACATTTAAAATGGTTCCTTGGCCAGGCGCAGTGGCTCACATCTGTAATGCCAGCACTTTCGGAGGCCAAGGCAGGTGGGTCACCTGAGGTCAGGAGTTCAAGACCAGGCTGGCCAACATGGTGAAACCCCATCTCTACTAAAAATAGACAAATTAGCTGGATGTGGTGGCAGGTGCTTGTAATCCCAGCTACTCGGGGGGCTGGGGCAGGAGAATCGCTTGAACCTGGGAGGCTGAGGTTGCAGTGAGCCAAGATCATGCCATTGTACTCCAGCCTGGGCAACAAGACCAAAACTCCATCTCAAAAATAAATAATAAATAAATGGTTTCTTACAGACAGCTTTTTAATCCAATCTGACAATCTCTGCCTCTTTTCACATATATGTAATACAGATATAACATATACATATAAACATATATATGTTTAAAATATATACATTTTTAAAAACCGGAATATTTATTGTGTGACTAATCATTGAAATTCTTAAGATGAACTGGATGACACAACTGCTGCCCTCTTGGGTGTAGGTGTTGTTCCTGCAAAGAATCCATGCCTAAATCTGCAGTATACAATGTTTAGGTGCTTCATTCAACCAGTCGCCGTGGTATTTTCTTTCAGCCGTGGCAGTCCAGTTACACTTTCTCTTGCGCTTGGCAGGGGAGCCACATTTGCCACAGGTTGACTTCTGAAGGTGGTACGCCTTCGAGCCACAGAGGCAGCACAACTTGTGTATCATATCACGACACTTTCCAAACGGCGATGTTCCCTTCATCTTATTATCTTTACGGATACCTGCCAGACACCCTCACCAATGAATCCTTTTGCTGTTACACAGGGCCAAACATTCCCAAATTTCTTCCCTCAGCTCTTAACTGAGGTCAGAACTGTGCAGGCTCCCCAAAGATCAGACTGAAGCAAGGGACACAGTGCGGCTCCAGCTCCACAATTATGGGTTTGGTCCCCCAGGCATCAGTCAGCAGCTATTCTTCTGGCTCATGAGGGCCACTGCATGCCTTTTTCCTGCCCACCAGCTTCCCTTATCCGGAAATTTGCTGGCCTGCCCAAGGATAGCCAATATCTGCCTTTTAATTGGATGTTTACCCTATACTGTTCAGTAAGGCAGCCACTAGCCAAATGTGACTACTGAGCACTTGAAATGTGACTAATCCAACCGGAGATGTGCTATAAGTGTAAAATGCATAGCACATTTCAAAGAGAAGGTAAAATATCTCAATAGTATTTTGACTACATGCTAAAATGACATATTTTGTTAAATAACGTTATTGAATATATAAATTATTTAATATATAAATAAAATATATAATATTAATATATATTTTATATATTTATATATAAATGTATAAGGTATAATATATTAATATATTACATATTATGCAATATATAAATATGTTAATATTAATATATTTATATATTATACATTACTATATATAATATATATTAATAATATATGTAATATATCAATATTATATAATTTAATACATGATATATATTATTTAATATATATTTTATTTAATATATAACTTAATATATTTAATATAGTATATATTATTTAATATATACTGTATATTTAATACATAGTATATATTATTTGATATATAATATATTTAACATACAGTATATATTATTTAATATATATTTAAAATATAGTATATATTATTTTATATATATTATTTAATATATAGTATATATTATTTAATATATATTTAAAATGTAGTATATATTATTTTACATATGTGTATTACTTTATATATTACTTAATATATTATATATTACATATATAAATATTTTAATATATATTACACATATAATTTAATATATTACATATATAAATATTTTAATATATTATATATTACATATATAATTTAATATATTACATATTACATATATAAATATATTATTTAATATATTACATATTACATATATAAATATATTATTTAATATATTATATATAAAAATACATTATATATATATTTTTTTGAGACAAAGTCTCACTCTGTCACCCAGGTTGGAGTGCAGTGGTGTGATCTTGGCTCACTGCAACCTCCACCTCCCAGGTTCAAGTGATTCTCGTGCCTCAGCCTCCTGGGTAGCTGGGATTACAGGCGCCTGCCACCACACCTGGCTAATTTTTGTATTTTTAGTAGAGACGGGGTTTCAGCATGTTGGTCAGGCCGGTCTCAAGTTCCTGACCGGTGATCCACCTGCCTCTGCCTCCCAAAGTGCTGGGATTACAGGTGTGAGCCACTGCGCCCAACCTGTATTATATATATTTTTATGTAAAAATATATTATTTATATATAACATATATTACCTATATATTATTTTATATATGTATATATTTTTTAATTGAAACAGAGTCTTGCTCTGTCATCCAGGCTGGAGTACAGTGGCGCAATCTCAGCTCACTGCAACCTCTGCTTCCTGGATTCAAATGAATCTCCTGCCTCAGCCTCCCAATTACAGGCACACACGATGACGGGCTAATTTTTTTTATTTTTAGTAGAGACAGGGTTTTGCCATGTTGGCCAGGCTGGTCTCGAACTCCTGACCTCAAGTGATGCACCCACCTTGGCCTCCCAAAGTGCTGGGATTATAGACGTGAGCCACTGTGCCTAGCCTTAAATATGTTAAAATTAATTTCACCTGTTTCATTTTATGTCCTCTTTTTTTTTTTTTGAGATAAAGTCTCGCTCCATTGCCCAGGCTGGAGTGCAGTGGCGTGATCTCAGTCACTGTAACCTTCACCTCCCAGGTTCAAGCGATTCTCCAGCCTCAGCTTTCCAGGTAGCTGAGATTACAGGCACGCACCACCATGCCTGGCTAATTTTTGTATTTTTTGTAGAGACGGGGTTTCACCATGTTGGCCAGGCTGGTCTCAAACTCCTGACCTCAAGTGATCCACCCGCCTCGGCCTCCCAAAATGCTGGGATTACAGGCATGAGCCACTGCACTCGGCCCATTTTACTTTTTTAAAAGTAACTATTAGACAATTTAAAATATGTGGCTCACATTATATTTCTGTTGGACAATGTTGACATAGATAATTTACATTTAATATCAATGTGGTTGAGTTTAAATCTACCATCTTGCTCTTTCTTCCTATTTGTTCTATTTGTTCTTTTTATCTTTTTTCTTTCCAACTCTTCTGTATTTTTAAAGCTCCATTTTGCCTCTATTATTGGCTTAGTAAATATATCTTGCTTTTAATTTTTATTTTTTAGTGGTTACTCTATGATTTACTGTGGCTTTAACTTATAGTCTTCCTTCATATAACATTTTACCACTTTATGTAGAGTAGAAGGATCTTCCAACAGTATATCTGTCCATTTTGTCTCCTTCTTTGTGCTGTGATTATATTTTACTTCTGTATGTTATAAATCCCACAGTATGTTGTTTTAGTTCTGCCTTAGTCACCTGTCTTCTAGAGGTATGAAAAAATGAGAGCAATTCCACTCCTCTTCATTCTTTTGTGTAGACTGACATTTCCATTTGATATTCTTCTTCCGCCTGAAGAACACGTAATATTTCTTCTGGTACAGGTCTGTTGGTGATGCATTTGTTTGTCTGGAAAAGTACAGCCTTACTTTTTGAAAGATATATTTGCTGAGTATAGAATTTCTACTGACAAATTTGTTTCTTCTGCAGTACTTCAAAGATGTAGCTACACTGTCTTCTGGCCTGCATCGTTTCTGACAGTTATTCCTATCTTTGTTCTTCTGTACTTAATGTGCCTTTTTCCTTCTCGTTGCACTTAATATTTTTATCACCAGTTTTCAGCAACTTGATTACTATACATTTTAGCATGGTGTTTCTTCTACTTGGGGTATGGATAACTTCTCAAACTTGTCAGTTCAGTTTTCAAATTTGGAAAATCTTCCATCATTATTTCTTCAAATACTTTTTCTAACACCACCTATGCCCCCACCTTTCCTTCTGGGACTCCAATTACATGCTTAACCTGTCTGGTATAATCCCACAGCTCACTGATGCTCTTGATATCTTTCTTTGGCTTTTTTTGTGTGTCTCATATTCAAGTTTCTATTGCTATTCAAGTTTATGAATTTTTTCTTATGAAGTGTCTAATCTATTAATACTACCTTATGTATTTTTATTTCAGATATATTTTTCATTTCTAGAAGTTCAATGTCGGTCTTGTTTAAAAAATATCTTCCATTTCTCTCCTCATGATGTCCATTTTCTTCTATCTTCTTGAATATGTGGAAGATATTTATAGTAACGTTTTAAAAATCCTTGTCTGCTAATTCTATTATTTTGGTCATTTCTGAGTGTTTCTTTTCTCCCTCATCATAAATTGTACTTTCCTGCCTCATGTATGTCTGGTCATTTCTAGTTGGATGCTGGATATTGCAAATTTTATGTTGGGCCTTGTTGTTGATGGAATTCGTTGTATTCCTTTAAACACTGTTAGGCTTTTCTCTGGGATATAGGTTATTTGGATCAGTTTCAGGCTTTTGAGGTTTGTTTTTAGGCTTTGTGATGGTGGGTCCAGAGCAGCTTTTATTCTAGGGTCAGTTTTGCCCTATTTCTGAGGCAATACCCCTCTGAAGATTCTATTCAATGCCCTGTGACTTAGGAGGTTTTTCTACTCTTAACTGGTTGGAACATAAACTATTGACACCTGTGCTGGCTCTAAGACTGCTGATTCCTTCTTTCTGGTGGTTCTTTCCCCAGCCTCTGGTAGCTTCTTTTCATACATGCACAAATTGGTACTCAGCCAAAGACTGGAGGGAAGCCCCTCTGCACAGACTCTACCAGTCCCTCCTTCACAACACACACACCCCACCCTAGAAAGCTGGGGATATTATAGCATACATACCTTTTATTTCCCTTCCTCAGGGATCACTGCCTGGTACTACCTGTTATCCAATGTCTGAAAATTGTTGTTTCATGTTTTGTCTAATTTTCTAGTTAAGTTGGAAGGGTAAATCTTGTTTCCTTTATCATGACCAGAAGCAAAAGTAAGTTTTATTTACTTGTATACCTAAATTATATCCATGTATTTCTAAATTTATCTGATGCCTTTTAAAACAATCCTTAGTCCCTCAAAGGAGAACCATTTGGCCATAAAGAGAAACACAAAGCCTAAAGCAGTACTCAGGATAATAAACCTAGAATCTTAAAGTTGGAAGGGATTCCAGAAGTCATCCAATTCAATCTCCAGGAATTAATACATAGTTTCTAATAATGACACCCATTTGAAAATATTTCCTTCTGTTTCTTGCCTGCTTCAATCTACTTCTACTTTTGCAACTAATTTTTCCTCTCTCCCTTTTTCTAAAAAACAGACAGGATCTCAGAGTCTTGTTCTGTCACCCACCCTGTAGTGGAGTGCAGTGGCACAATCATAACTCACTGCAGCCTTGACAACCTGGGCTCAAGCAATCCTTCCACCTCAGCCTCTCAGTGTTGGGATTACAGGCATGAGCCACTGCTCCCAGTGTAATTTCTCCTCTCTTTAACTCTATCCTCCCTTCCCTTAATTAGATATTTCTATTAGTAACTAATCTCCTGACCCAGTACAGAAATCCCCATCTACAGTGTCTTGATTGTAACAGTCTTCTTGCCTCCTTTTGTATTCTTTATACGGCAGCCAGTTCCCACATTCCATTTTTGAGACGTTTTATTATATTAATCCTGTCAATCATTAGTCCTTTGAAGTTGTACAGAATTTAACCAAACTCACCTATAGAGAAATCCATTTATGAAAAAAATCTTAAAACCTATTGTATGAATAGGTACTGTGGTCACTCTTCTTTTAGGAACAGGGTATCCTAATGGCTTTCCATACATATCCCAAACATAGGATTTCTGGATTTTATTTTCCTTATAAACTGAATCTGATTCCTTTTACTTCCTTGCTCTTATATTCCTTTTTAACTCTGAAAGGCTACAAAGTATGGTACTTTGTTTATAAAATGATAAGAACAATGTATCAGTCACCTATTTTGGAGAAAGTTTTAATACATCTTATAAAGCAGGAAACAGAAAAAGAAGAGAAATTATTATTAATGAAAATATCTACTTGAGGGAAGAAGAGGATTGAACAGAGGACAAATCATTTGCAAAAGACTGATAGTTCACAACTGAGAAACAGAATTAAGTTTTGTATTCTTTTGAAGACACAGAGTCTTGCTCTGTCACCCAGTCTAGAGTACAGTGGCTCAATCATAGCTCATTATAAACTCAAACTCCTAAACTCAAGCAATCTTCCTGCTTCAGCCTCCTGAACAGCTGGGACTACAGGCATATGCCACCATGGCTGGCTAATTTTTAATTTTTTTGTAGAGATCGGGTCTTGCTATGTTGCCCAGGCTGCTCTTGAACTCCTGGCCTCAGGTGATCCTCTCACCTTAGCCATCCAAGGCGCTGGGATTATAGGCATGACCCACTGTGTCTGGCCAAAATTCAGTATTCTTCAATGAGTATCAATACTTAAGGATACCTAATAGTACTCCATCAGGATATTAGCTTCTCAAGGGCAGTAACTTTGAAAGCCTACGAAGTATGGTACTTTGAAAATGGTGCTTTTTAAGATAGCTCCCATCATTATTATGGACATGTGAATTGGCACTCATTTTCAAGGATAACATTATTCTGAACTGAGAAGAAATGCACTCCTTCTACAAAAGTTATGGCTAGGTGTGGTAGGGATAAAGTAGACAAAGAATCTTTCCTTCTTCTCATCTCCTCTAAAATAATGTAATTTCCATTAACTTAGCTTGCTAAAAATCCAGCCTCTGATGGGCCCAGGGAATGGAAAATATGTCCTGATGAATGCTGTCTCTGTAAGGAATCTCACTGAGGTAAATGCCACAGTAAACAGCAAAAACTCAGCTCATATCCTACTCATTGCTGCCCTCTAGGAGGTTTTCCATGATTTACAACAAACTAAAGCCTAATATCCCTTTAGAGTAACTCACCTCTCACCACCAGCAATGGCAGGAAATAAATGGCAAAGGACCACAGATCAAAAATAACTTATCAGTGGATACTTATAACTATCCTTGATTTAATTTCCTCCTTTGATTTGGTGAGCTCTTTTTTTCTATTATTTGAACCAATGTTCTAATATCTGAGCCAAAAGAGGCAAAGAGGGTTTCTTCTAAAGAAAGACAGTAACAAACCATGCCTTCCTTATTATTCTTGGTCACAGATATTATTCAGGGAGTGATGAGGTTCTGAAATTTTTATCTTATAAACCAACCAGTGACAAAAAGAATGGGGCTGGCCCCAGAGAAAAAAAGCATCCTGGACATGATATATGGCTCCTAAGTTCTATATATCTGATCCTAAGACCAGTATCCAATTTAAGATTCTGAGGTAGTAAGATATAGTAGATAAGACCCAATGCTTGGGTCTTAATCTTGGCTCTGCTGTTTACTAGCTGTATAACCTTGCAAGTTTTTAAATCTTTATATGCCTTGTTTCTTTATCTGTAGAATGGTGAACTATCATGTCTACTTCCAAAGATACGATGACTATTACAAGAATAAAACACATAAAACATGAATCGTACTAACGAGGTAAATGATCAATAGTTATTGGCAAATATTATTTGGAAGGTCTTGATCATACAAAAACAGGATATGGATATCTAAAATATTTAATGATTACTACGCTGAGAAACTAAAAATCCTCCACAGCTGTGAAGCTTGAGTATACCCAGATTAGCCAGGGATGCTTATGCAAAGAAGGTACTTAGGAAAAGATACCCAACCCAGTTTTCTTTTGCTGTAAAAATAACCTTCTAAAATAAAACAGGTACCTACAGGTTTAGGCTTAGGAACAGATCAGTTTAAAAACTGTAGTGTAATTAATATACTTAAAATAAATTGGAGTTAGGAGGTGAAGACCGTAACTTCTCCCCCAATACCTCAAATATTTAATAATAATATAACTTTTTCAATGTCCACTTAAAAAATATCATACATAAATGGAGGCTATTTTGGAAAGCTTATCATTCATAATATAAGTGATCTAAAATGAGTAGAACTTAGGTAGAAAGGGAAGTAAAACTGGATTCCTATAAAGAAATCCCAAAGTATTCCTTCATGCTGCAACATGGTCAGCTAATACTTATTTGTTCAGAAGAGATGAACTGCAGAATAGGAGCCTTAAAGAGTGAGAACACCAATGAGTGAATGTCTTCTTCAATGTTCAAATCTTCAACAAGAAAAGGTAAATTCAGTGGTTCTCAGACTTTAAAATACACCTGAGATGTTTGTTAAAAATGCCTGTCTCCACCACACTCCCTCATAGTTACAAGAATGAAGAGGCCTATGAGAGATGATTCCAATGCAGGTCATCCACGGACCACATTTTGAGAAAAAGTGAGATAATGCCTTAATTTAACTGCCACTTAATGTTTACTATTTGTATGTAAAAATAGATGCAATATTACCTCATCATTGAGCCAATTCAGATGGTTTAGAGTTTGAATATCTTTGCGCGTAATGGTCAGGCGAAATGCTTCACTGAGAACTTCATCCTGATTCCCATTACGAAATACATTCTTTATTTCTTTCTCCATTTCCTAAGAAAACAAAAGGTGTCAAGACATCAAACACGTGTGGCTTCAGAAAAACCGTATTTCTCACCAAACCCCATATAATCCTCAGACTATATTTATCACCATTCGATTGTTTATAAATTTACTGTTAATCAGTTTACTTCTAACATTTTGGTTTCTATTCCTTCCCAGTAATCCCCGATTACTTCTTTCCACTTCATCTAGTCCTCCCTTCTCTTTTTCAGCACAACATTCAGATCCTTGTTTCCTTATATTAATTCCTAAAGTCTGGAACAACCTTCTGCTATCAAATTTTCTAAGCACATGAGAAAAATTAACTATATTTTATATCTCTGGTCCAAATGACTTCCTGAGAAACAGAATTTTTCATAAAAGGTAGTAAGAGAGTAAAGGCAGTATCTTTTAGAAATTACTCTCTTAGAGATCTTTTTTTTTTAAATGTAAAGTATGGAATTCAGTACAACTATAATAAGTGTGTTATGCTCACCAGCTACATGGTAGTGTTTAAAGAGAAGTATGGATAAAGAAACGGATTATCTAAAAGTGTACACAGACCTCCATGTATTTTCCAAATTTTCTATAATGGGTTTTATTACTTAAAAAAAGAGCAAATCTCAGCTTACAATTTGAGGTCAAACTATTGTATGTGTGCATTAAGTAAAAATGCACATGACATGAAAGACAAATGTATTAAATGCTTCTTCACCGAAACTGTTAAAAGCCACCCATAGTTCTTTCATAAATTTTCAATATTTTAAAAATAAAGCCCAGATTGGTATATAAAATAAGCGAAAGCTGAAATATACAAGAAAATTTAAATAACATGTGTTCTATGGCTTTGTGTGTGTGTGTGTGTGTGTGAGATGGAGTCTTGCCCTGTCACCCAGGCTGAAGTACAGTGGCATGATCTCGGCTCACTGCAACCTCTGCCTCCCAGGTTCAAGCAATTCTCCTGCCTCAGCCTCCTGTGTAGCTGGGATTACAGGTGCATGCCACCACACCCAGCTAATTTTTGTATTTTTGGTAGAGATGGGGTTTCACCATGTTGGCCAGGCTGGTCTCGAACTCCTGACCTCAAGTGATCCACCCGCTTCAGTCTCCCAAAGTGATGGGATTACAGGCGTGAGCCACCGTGCCTGACCACTATCGCTTTTATGTTTGAAACTCATCCGAGGGATTCTTTCTAAACATAATACTTAGTAGTGTAGAAATTAAGTGTATGTAACTCACCTCTGTAATTTCAGGAAATTCATCTTCACTATCAGTTAATTTATGACCTTTTTTTTGTGTTTCTTGGGCAACAGTAACAGGAATCTCCTTTTCAAGAGGTACACGAAGATGTAGTTCTACTGAATCATGTACTGAATGTTCCCGCTCCTGCAATCTCTGAAAGATAAAACTTCAGAGTAAGTGGGATAAAGAAATCTGTGCATGTTCCTTGATTTATGATAGGGTTATGTCCCAATAAACCTGTCATAAGTCAAAGAGCGTGCTGAAATGCCCATTGCTTTTGCTTTTTTGTAAAGTCAAAAAATCATTAGTCGAACCATCACAAGTAGGGGACTATCTATATTTGTCTTATGTACAATGAGTAGCACTGACTGGACAGACCAAGAACATTTACGACATATCATAACATGCTATGCTACCATATGATCTTGGAATTACAACAGCAATTACCCAAATCTGGGTAACTTTCCAAAATAGTTTCTACTTTAATGTACTATTTATTTGTAATATTATTCCAATTTTCTTTTTTACCTGGTTTTGAAGCTGTAAGGCCAATGCTTTCTGTTCTTCAATCTGGCGCAATCTTTCTCGTGCTCGAGAATCATAAACACTAGTTCTAGAAAATGAAAAGGAACGTGACCAAATGTAGACCACTCTCGTTATCAAACATATTGTTGATGTACACTGAATATTAAATACAGGACCCTCACAAAGAAAAGTCTAAAATCCTTACACTAACTTATCATCCTTATTTTAAGACATAGAGTGAAACCACATAATGTTACTGAAATTACTCTACTATTTTTACTTATTATTTTTTATAGAGATAGGTTCTCACTACAGTGCCCGGGCTAGTCTCAAACTCCTGGGCTCAAGCGACCCCCCTACCTTGGCCTCTCAAAGTGCTAGGATTACAGATATGAGCCATTGCACCCGAACTATTTTTACTGAAATTACTAAAAATATCAGTGTGCTGCTAAATGTGAACAGATGACGTGTTAACATTTGTAAACACACAGTTCTTTTCTTAACATGCTTTTAAGATTATAGTGAAAGCGAAACTTCAGTCTGGAAATCCAAAAATGGGATTGAACCCCAAAGGAGAAACGACTACAAGATATCACTGAAGTTTAATTCAAATACTACATTTTTGATAGATTTTTAAAAAATTACCGAGACCGAGGGGTTTGGATAACTTAAGTTCCTTAAGTGAGACTAAATGCTTTCACTGATTTTGCAAAGTCCAGAAATATGAATTATTCAATAAATTAGCTTTACAAATGCCAAAATAGGATCATTTATTTTCCCTATTATATAATAGCTAACTCTATTTTTCCAATTTAATTTAGCTTCAACAATTGTTATAGATTTAATAAACATAAGTATAGAAATGTTCCAACTCCAACAATATTTTGAAAACCCAACAACTTAAAAGTATAAACAGGCACTTCTTTTTTTTTTTTTTTTGAGACGGAGTCTTACTCTGTTGCCCAGGCTGGAGTGCAGTGGCGTGATCTCGGCTCACTGCAACCTCCACCTCTCAGGTTCAAGCAATCCTCCCGCCTCAGCCTTCCAAGTAGCTAGGATTACAGGCACGTGCCACCACGCCCAGCCAATTTTTGTATTTTTAGTAGAGATGAGGTTTCACCATGAAGGCCAGGCTGGTCTTGAACTCCTGACCTCAGATGATCCACCTGCCTCGGCCTCCCAAAATGCTGGAATTACAGGCGTGAGCCACCGCGCCCAGCCTAAACAGGTACTTCTTATTGGCAAAAAATAAGCAGGATGATTAGCTAATTGTTTGATTTCTTCTAACTAAAAATGAAGCGATTGAGAAGGAAAAAATGATACCAAAAATAACTTACAATTCTTTGATCCACAGCTCTGCCTGGAAGAAAGTAGAACTATGGGTAGGAAAAGAAAAATTTGACAAATGAGCAGGAGGCTTATGAGAAAATTAAAATATTTTCATCAATAAAAATAATCATTTAAATTGTTTATGAGTGCTTTACAAGTATGGAATAAGTAAAAGGAATCTAAATGACATAAAATAATTGTAACTAGGAATTAAGGAGACACAATCCTTATGCATACATATTAGTTAAAATCATATGGATACATATTAGTTAAAAAGGTGACCCAAAGTTCAGCAGAGATACTACATTTGGCATAGCTCCCTACTTGCATGAGACCAACATTACGTGAAAGAGGACATCACTTCTCAAAATAATACATTAAGCTAGAACATTGCTCTTCCCAAATGACTCAGATTGAAAGATTTATTAAAAATCCCCACCCACAAAATAATCTACATCAAATGGCTAACAAGCCAATGAGCCAAAGCAGAGAATCAGCAACACAACTTCCTTCCAAAGATGACAGGCCAATTCTAGGTCCATGCGGCTCTTGCTGACAACCCAAGTGATACGCTGAGCAGAGCCACAGACATGATTAATTGTCCTAGAGACTCTTATTTTTCTCAAACTTCCTTATCTTCAAACTCCTAACTAGGCAGGATCTATCACAGAAACACAAAGAAGAGTGAACACTTTTCCAAAGAAAACTATTAAATATAGAGAACAAGTAAACAGAGCATCAAATTGGGAGTTAAGAGACCTGGATCAGAGGCCAGGCATGGTGGCTCATTCCTGTAATCCCAGTGCTTTAGGATGCTGAGGTGGGAGAATCGCTTGAGCCAAGAGTTCAAGACCAGCCTGGGCAACATAGTGAGACTCTGTCTCTTAAAAAAAAAAAAAAAATCCTCTGCAACTAGAATAGTGCTTGGCACATAGTAGGCATTTAGTGTTTTTTTTTTGTTTGTTTTTTGACTCTCACTCTGTTGCCCAGGCTGGAGTACAGTGGCACAATCTCGGCTCACTGCAACCTCCACCTCTCGGGTTCAAGAGATTCTCCTGCCTCAGCCTCCTGAGTAGCTGGGATTACAGGCACCCGCCACCACACCTGGCTAATTTTTTCTTTTTTTTTTATTTTTTATTTTAGTAGAGACGAGGTTTCACCATGTTGGCCAGGCTGGTCTCGAACTCACGACCTCAGGTGATCCATCCACCTTGGCCTTCCCAAAGTGCTAGGATTACAGGCGTGAGCCACCATGCCCAGCCATATAGTATTTCTTGACTAAACAAGTAATGTAGGGACAAGCAGTTTTCTTCAATGGATCAAGGTATCCACTGGCTCCGGAAAACAAAATGCAGGGAAAATCTGCTTTTCCAAAGAGATGCATTATTTCTCATATAATTGAGGCATATAGTAATAATAACTGCAAATGTTTTTGAGCACATACTTAGTGCTCTACATGTAAAACTCTGCTCTAGATGTTTTATGTATTAGTTAAGCCTAATGAAAATCCCTACACTATTTAAACCTCAACATAATATATAAAAAAGAATTATTACTCATACTGTACAGAAATGAAAAAGGAGGTTCAAAAAGATAATTTCTCTTGAAAAGCTAGGATTAGAAATCTTATCTGTCCAATTCCAAAGACTGTTCTTTCGACTGTGCCTTTCAATAGATCAAAGCATTAAAAAAAAGCGGGGGAGGAATAAGTACTTGGGCTACTCAAGAGAGCACTTCAGGCTATCTAGGAAATTCATTTGTTTAACAAAGATTTATTTACTGAGCACCCATCATATGCCAAGCACTATGACCAGCAATGGGTGACAGATACAAAAGTATTAGTAACAAACAAGGTAGAAGGATGGAGGGAAAAACTAACATTATCTGGCAAAGTCAAAGAAATCTTCTGAGAAAAAAAAAATAACACCTGGATGAGATTTTGAAAAGCAAAATTAAGGCCAGGCACAGTGGCTCATGCCTGTAATCCCAGCACTTTGGGAGGCTGAGGTGGGTGGAACACCGGAGGTCAGGAGTTCGAGACCAGCTTGGCCAACATGGTGAAACCCAATCTCCACTAAAAATACAAAAATTAGCTGGGTGTGGTGGCGTATGCCTGTAATCCCAGCTACCCTGGAGGGTAAAGCACGAGAATCACTTGAACCCGGGAGGCGGAGGTTGCAGTGAGCAGAGATTGTGCCACTGCACTCCAGCCTGGATGATAGAGCAAGACTCTGTCACCAAAAAAAAAAAAAAAAAAAAAAAAAGAAAGAAAAGAAAGCAAAATAAGAGCTTACCAAGTAGACAGAGAGAGAAAGGGACATCCAGACAGAAGGATCAGAATGTATAAAGGCAAAGAGGTATGACACAGCATAGCATATTCTGGGAAATAAAAGCAGATCTTCATTACTGGAACTTAACTGAGAGGCAGTAGTGGAGAATTAAGAGTAGAGAGCCAATAAACCAAGCCTCAGCAGAGTAGGCACCAACTTTGACAAAGAGCATCGCTCAAACAGCCTTACCCAACAGACCATTTCTCCTGCCATCTCATTCTTTAGTCATCACTAGGGGAAATCCTCCGTAAAGGAAAGGCAGTCTTAGTAAAGAACCATTAAGGAACTGAGATCAACTCTTTACCTGAGAGATCAACTTCTTCCCAAGAAAGTTGCATGCATCTTGTGGCATTTCATGTGAAGCACTTATAAAAATAAGTGTTTTATCTGTAAGTTAATCTTCACAATTAAGTGTAAGGTATCAATACTGGCATTTTATTGATAAGGAAACTGAGGTTCAGAAGAGTAACTTGTCCAAAGCTACATGAAGCCTTTTCCAACCCAAGATCAGAAGGCAGATCTGACTCCAAAAAAGATGTAAGAAATAAAGAATCCAAATTATGAAGTCTCCCCAAAAGACTTAACAAATAGAGAATTTTAAGAAATATTTAAAGCTTAGAACATATGGGGAGCTGCAAAGAAGTAGGGGAACTGAGATGAGAAAGAATATTTCATTACCCTTAATCTTCTCAACGGAAAACTGGTATTATTCTCATCCTAGCAATTGAATTCCCAAAGCCATATATGGCAAAGGCATAGCAATCATAGTAATGATTACTATGGATTACTATTACTGTATTACAGAGGAAGAAGTATTTGATACCTCCAGACAAGTAAAGTTTCATGCAGAAGTTCACATGTGAGTTGAGACCTAAAAGATAAAACACTACTGACAGACAAAGTTGAGGTACGGAGGACATTCCAGGCAAAAAGAACACTGAATGTGAAGGTAAGAAATGCTTATTGTATTTACAAACTGAAAATAGTCCAGCTTATAAAAACACATGAAAGAGTCCCATATTTCCATATGGCTCCCTCTTACCTCCATCATGTCTCTGCTCAAGTCACTTTATCAGAGACTTTCCATGACCACCCTATACAAATAGTATCCTCCCAATCCTACTCTATATATTATCCTGCTTCAATTTTCTTCATAGCAGTTATCACAAGGCATATATGTTTGTTTATCCTTCCCCTCAAGTAGAATGCAAGCTCCTTGAGCATAGGGACTTCACATTGTCCTTCATCCTTCCCCTCAAGTAGAATGCAAGCTCCTTGAGAATAGGGACTTCACATTGTTCCCTATTATCCTCAACATTTATACTAGTACCTGGCACACAGTAGCCTCTCAGTAAATATTTGTTAAAGTGAGAAAGTGAGGCTTGTGAAAGAAGTGCTTTGTATACCATAGTAAGGAGCCTGAGCTTAATTCAATGTCTGATAAACCACCCTTGAAGGAGGTTAACAAATAATCATTAAACCCCTTTAATGAATGATCAGACATGAATTCTGAAAGATCACTCTGATTGCAGCATGGAAGATGGACTAAAGAACACAGCAGGCCGGGTGCAGTGGCTCACACCTATGATCCCAGCACTTTGGAAGGCCAAGTCAGGAGGATCGCTTGAGGCTAGGAGTACAAAACCAGCCTGGTCAACATAGCAAGATCCCGTCTCTACAAAAGAAAAATTTTAAAGTTAGCCAAGTGTGGTGGCATGCATCTGTGGTCCCAGCTGAGGCAAGAGGATCACTTGAGCCCAGGAGTTCAAAGCTCCAGTGAGCCATGATTGTGCCACTGCACTCTTGCCTGGGTGACAGAGCAAGACCGTGTCTCAAAACAAAAACAAAAACAAAAACAAATGAAAAAAGAGCAAGGCAGAAAAATTGTTTCAAGAACATGGTATGGTGGAAGACGGAATGAAGAATAAAATAGAGGCTGAAGGAAGAACAATTATAAAGCCACTAAAATAATTCAAGTAATACGTGAGAAAGGTCTGAATTGAGGTAGTTTTACATTATGTAACTTTTAGTGAAAAAGCTGTGATTAAAGAAAGGGAAAACAATATGTTAAGAACAAACTTTTAGGCCAGGCATGGTGGCTCACGCCTGTAATCCCAGCACTTTGGGAGGCCGAGGCAGGTGGATCACTTGAGGTCAGGAGTTCGAGACCAGCCTGGCCAACACAGCAAAACCCCATCTCTACTAAAAATACAAAAATTAGCTGGGCGTGGTGGTGGGCGCCTGTAATCCTAGCTACTCGGGAGGCTGAGGCAGAAGAATTGCTTGAACCAGGGAGGTGGAGGTTGCAGTGAACCAAGATCGTGCCACTACACTCCAGCCTGGGCAACAGAGCGAGACTCCGTCTCAAAAAAATAAATTAATTAATTAATAAAGAACAAGCTTTTTCCAAAGTTTACCTGGGAGTTGGAGTCTGGGAATCTTTCACTTTCAGTAAAATCACAGAGTCTGATCCTAAAGAAACACAAGAGCATTTCATTAGTAATAAAACTCCACAGTTATACTTTCTAGATATCTTAGTTTAAGTTCCCATACTTTGCTATATTTTATTTCCACAAAAATAACATAAGAACAAAGGTTAGATGGGAGAGAGAGAGAGGCAAGTCCATTGTCACTGAGAACAGAAATAGGTCTTAGAGAAGAACTTGCTTCACAAATAAGAAAGACCCTGGGAAATAACAAACATATTTGCCCTTCAGAATTTCCTCCTAGGCTGCACTTGCTCCCTGTGCTTCCTGTCTGTTTCAGGAGAACAAGAACATGGCAGGATTCCTTAAAAGTCTTCATGGTAGTCCTCTATCTGCAATTTTGGTTTCTATGGTTTCAGTTACGCATAGTTAACTGCGGTCCAAATATATTAAATGGAAAATTCCAGAAATAATTAGTAAATTTTAAATTGCATGCCATTCCAAGTAATGTGATAAAAATCTCTATCCAGCTCTATTTCAGGCATGAAATCATCCCTTTGTCCAGCATATCCATGTTGTATGCACCACCTGTCATTTAGTAGTCACCTCAGTCATCCGATTGACTGTCTCAGTATAGCAGTGCTTGTGTTCAGTAACCCTTACTTAATAATGTCCCCAAAAGGCAAAAGTAATGATGTTGGCAATTCAGGTATGCCAAAGAGAAGCTGTAAAAAGTGCTTCCGCAGCCTGGCCAACATGGTGAAACCTGTCTCTACTAAGAATACAAAAATTAGCTGGGCATAATGGCTCACACCTGTAATCCCAGCTACTCAGGAGGCTGAGGCAGCAGAATCGCTTGAACCCAGGACATGTGAGGTTGCAGTGAACCAAGGTGGTCCCACTGTACTCCAGCCTGAGCAGCAGAGTGACACTCAGTCTCAAAAACAAAAAAAAACAAAAACAAAAACAAAAGACACTACTTCCTTTAAGTGAAAAGGTGAAAGTTTTTGATTTAATAAGAAAAAAGTAACATCTTCATTACAGTATATTGTTATAATTTTTGTTATTAGTTATTATTGTTGATCTCTTACTGCACCTAATTTATAATCATTAGTATGTATGTATAGGAAAAAACATGATGTATATAGGGTATGGTATATATAGTATACTCTCCATGGTTTCAAGCATCCACTGGTGGGGGGCGGGTCTTGGAACATATCCTCCCCCCACAGATAAGGGGGAACTACTGTAGTTCATGATCTACAATGCGACTGAATTAGGTGAAAGAAGGGGTGGGGGAATGGAAGAGGGAAAGAAACTGGAAGAAGGAGGGAAGGGGGACAGGGAAGGAAATAGCACCCCAGGAGGTGTCTAAAAAGTACAAATTTCATCATTCTATTATGTATTTTCTCTGCTGAATACTACTCAAAGGCAGGAATCATGTTCTTCTAAAGTGCTGTCATTAGAACCTCAGAGTATTTATTACGTGGTGCAAGGAAAGTAATTAAACAGTGCAATGTAGTATATTTGTTTCAACTTAGTTGTATCTAAGTATCTGCAACACAATGTATGTTTCTGAGGTTAAAGGAGTTTGGGTTTTTTGGCTTTTTTTTTTTCCTTTACAGTTCTCAGTACATCACCTCACAAAATATAACAAGAGTCTTCATGGATATGTGCAGCTATACAATGATGCTACCAAAAAGTTTAATCCTGAGTGAGAATTTTCATAAAGTACAAGTAGATTAAAAAAAAAACTCAAACAACCTGAGAAAGGAGGGGAAAGACTAGTGCTCCATCTATCAAAAAATCCCTGATGTTTAACCATTTAACCTACGACTTGTTTTAAGTTACATACCTAAGTACATACCATAAATTGATACATAATACATACCTAAAGAAGGGGAAAATTAAGGAAACAAACCTATCACGACAAAACCTTAACTAACTGGAATGCAAAGAGAGTGAATATTTCAGTTAGTTGAAAGTTACGTAGAAAACTTTTTGCTTCCAATGCTGACAATCATTCTAAAACGCACAAACCTAAGTACTTAAGCTTCAATATTTATCTGATGTTTCAAAACTCCTACAACTTCAGAATTCTTACTTACCACTGTAAAGTCATAGAAACAGAGAAAGTGCTGAAGCAATTGGGCTGAGTATATATACTCTGACTCTAGCCTCTACTTAGGAAGTTAATTGTTTAAATAAAATGTATCAAATCATTTGCATCTCGAGGTAAGAAAAAAAGAATATCCTATTTGTGGGTTTAGTTTACTCATAGCATGGTTAACTGAATCATATGTATTTAAAGTATGTAAGTACATGTCTTACAAGTTCAGTATCCCTTATCCAAAATGGTTGGGACCAGGAGTTTCAAATTTTGGATTTTTTGGACTTTTGAATATTTGCATTATACAATCTGAGCATCCCAAATCCAAACATCCAAAATCCCAAATGCTCCACTGAGCATTTCCTGAGTATCATGTCGGTATTCAAAAAGTTTCAGATTTTGGAACATTTCGGACTTCATATTTTCAGATTCGGTATGCTCATTTATTTATATGTATATTACAATGTTGCCTGTAATGAGCTAATGAACAGTTAATTGGCTATTAGGACTAAAAATATAGTTATATGATACCATGTTTACCTTCAGATTGTGTATTTGAAGCTGCTAAGTTATCTGGCTGATGTGGAACAGAGTGGTGATGATGGGGATGATGAAGAGTACCAGAATCTTTGGATCCAAATGCAACATCTGGGGTATAAGAAGATAGGGGATATACACTGTGGGACAACTGTTCCTGGTTAGTTAAAATGCTGGCAGATCCAGATGATGAAGTATCAGAGCCAATGATCTGAGATGCACAAGAGTTTCCATTTTTAAACAGTGAGTCTTTCAAAGTATTTTTACTGGAACTAAGACATCGAGACCTAGCAAGAGAAGAATATTGTTTCAATATCAAGTAATAAATTGTAGAATTAAATTCATCTGAAATATGCTTCTGTGACTCACAGGTGTAAAGGAAAATGTGTGGTGGGTTTGGCTATAGTAAACTGTTTCCCTGTAACCATCTGTAGCAGCTGTCTGTAAATCTCTCTTTCTTCTTCTTGAACTGTCTATAAGAAAACAAACAAACAAAAAAAAACAGTTTAAACACATCCAGTAAGGCAAGTATTTCTCAAACTAGCAAGTAAACGGAATCCTAGCTCTGCCAAAGCTCAGGCAGAATCCTTAAGATAATTAAGAATTATGGGCCTAACACAGTGGCTCATGCCTGTAATTCCAGCACTTTGGGAGGACAAGCGGGGAGGATCATTTGAGGCTAGAAGTTCAAAACCAGCCCAGTCAACATAGTGAGACCCCAACTCTACAAAAGAAAACTTAAAAAAAAAAACCAACTGGCTGTAGTGGCACATGCCTGTGGTCCCAGCTACTGGGGAGACTGAGGCAGGATAATCACTTGAACCTGGAAGGCGAAGGTTGCAGTGAGCCAAGATCGTGCCACTACACTCCAGTCTGGGGGCAGAGCAAGACTCTGTCTCAAAACAAAACAAAACAAAATAAAACAAAACAAAACAAAACAAAATTATCAAGTGTGTAAAAGACAGGTTGAGTAAATACCAGATAATATGCTTTGAAAAATTATGGAACATATATTTAAATAATAGTGCAGAGGAGCTATAGGCTATAAAACCAGAAAGCCAGCAGGTAATCACTTCTGAGTCAAAAGAGTCCCAGAAATAAAGGGCCTCTAAATTAGGATTCCAACAAATCCCTTGACTCCTGAAACCTGTTAGAAAAATCACAAGGAAGTAACCAGAATAGTGGAATATCTTGCCAACAGTTTCCTATTTTATTTAAGTGCAGGTACTTTCCAGAGACAATATTCATCTCCAACATTTATTTATTTATTTTTCCTGTAAGACCCAATACTACATTTAGTGAAAACCATATACTTCCTAACATTCATTCATTGACATGAACACCTACTATGCTCCAGTCACTAAAGATAATGAATGCATCGAATAAAATAAAGTTCCTGCCCTTGTGGAGATTATATTGCAGTGAAAGGAATCAAACAAAAAAACCAGTCAGGTAGTATGCAGAAAATTAAAGGGTAAGAGAATGGAAAGTGATGGAAGGAGAGCAGCAGGAACAGTTAAGATTTCTCTAAAAAAAAGTGATGTCTCAGCAGAAACCTAAAGCCAAGGGAAGAAGTCAGTCCTAGAAATATATAAAAGAATATTCCAAATAGAGGAACAACACATGCAAAGCCCTGAGAGAGGAAGGTGCTTAATGCATTCCAAAAATAGTAAGGTCCATGTGAATCAGAAGAGTAGGAAGAAATGAGATCACCTGACACAGAACCAGATTGTATAAGGACTTACAACTCTGGTAAAGCATCAGTTCTATACAGGTCCCCTGACTCAATGGGCTATGTTCACTAGCACTTAGTAATATGCCCTGGCAATTTATTTTTAATCTTATATACAGTTTAATACAACCACCAATCCTCAAAACATAATTTTAAACATTATGTCAGTGTTAGCACCATCTCGTACTGTGATATTTCGATATGTGCTGGGACTACAGGCGCCCGCCACCACGCCCAGCTAATTTTTTGTGTTTTTAGTAGAGACGGGGTTTCACCGTGTTAGCCAGGATAGTCTCGATCTCCTGACCAGCCCAGGCTGGAGTGCAGGTGCGCCATATCAGCTCACTACAACCTCCACCTCCTGGGTTCAAGTGATTCTCCTGCCTCAGCCTCTGGACTAGCTGGGACTACAGGTGCACGCCACCACACAGAGCTAATTTTTTTTTTTAATTTTTAGTAGAGACAGGGTTTCACCATGTTGGCCAGGCTGGTCTCGAACTCCTAACCTAAAGTGATCCGCCCACCTTGGCCTCCCAAAGTGCTGGGATTACAGGCATGAGCCACAGCACCCAATATGTAGTTTTTTGTTTTTTTTTTTGAGATGGAGTCTCACTCTGTCACCACGCTGGAGTGCAGTGGCACGATCTCAACTCACTGCAACTTCCACCTCCCTGGTTCAAGCAATTCTCCTGCTTCAGCCTCCCTAGTAGCTGGGACTACAGGTGTGTGCCACCACGCCCAGCCAATTTTTTTTTTTATTTTTAGTAGAGACGGGGTTTCACCATGTTGGCCACAATGGTCTCGATCTCCTGACCTCGTCGTGATCTGCCTGCCTCGGCCTCCCAAAGTGCTGGGATTAAAGGCATGAGCCATGGCGCCCAGCCACCAATTTGTAGTTTAACACTTGGTCTCCTTCCACCCTCCCGTCTTGTAGTCCCCAGTGTCTACTATTCCCATCTTTATGTCCATTTGTACCCAATGTTTAGCTCCCACTTATAAGTGAGAACATGCAGCATTTGGTTTTGTTTCTGCATCAGTTTGCCTAGGATAATGTCTTGCCTATGTTTTAACAGTTTTGTTTTCTTGGTATTGAGTTGAGCTCCTTATATATTTTGAATATCAACCCCTGATAGAATGGATGCAAATACTTTCGCCCAATCTGTAGGTTGTCTCTGCACACTGTTAATTGTTTCCTTTGCTTTTTAGTTTGATGTACTCCCATGTGCCTACTTTTGCTTTTGTTGCCTATGACTTTGCATGCAAATCCAAAAAAATCAGTGCCAAGACCATTGTCGTGCAGTTTTTCCTGTTTTCTTCTAGCAGTTTTAGAGTTTCTAGTCTTAAAGTCTTTATTCCATTTTTAGTTGATTTTTGCATATGGTATGAGATAAGGACCTAATTTCATTCTTCTACATATGGAAATATAATTTTCCCAACACCATTTAGTGAAAAGACTGTCCTTTCCCTTTCTGTAGTCCTAGCACCTTTGTCAAAAATCAGTCAACTACCTATATAACGGGTTCATTTTTTTTTTGTCATACTTTAAGTTCTAGGGTACATGTACACAACATGCAGGTTTGTTCCATATGTATACATGTGCCATGTTGGTATGCTGCACCCATTAACTCATCATTTACATTAGGTATATCTCCTAATGCTATTCCTCCCCACTCCCCCCACCCCACGACAGGCATAACGGGTTCATTTCTAAGTTCTCTATTCTGTTTCATTGGCTGATGTCTATTTCCAATACCATGCTGTTTTAATTACTATAGCTTGGTAGTATAGTTTGAAATAAGCTAGTGTGGTAGCTTCTTTTTTGTTCTTTCTGCTCATAATTGCCTTGGCTATTCAGGGATTTATGTGGTTTCATATGAATTTTAGTATTTTTTTCTATGAAAAATAACATTGGAATTTTGATAGGGATTGCACTGAATCTGCAGATTGCTTTGAGTAGTATGGCCATTTAAACAATATTAATTCTTCCAATCCATGAGCACAGAATAGCTTTCCATTTAATTGTATCTTCAATTTCTTTCAACAATGTATGTTTTTCAGTGTGTAGGTCTTTTACTTCCTTGGTTAAATTTGATTGGTTTTTTCTAGCTATTGTAAATGGGATTGTTCTCTTGGCTTCTTTTTTGCATAGTTCATTGTTAACAGTGCATAGAAATACTACTAATTTCTGTGTGTTGATTTTGTATCCTACAACTATACTGTATTCATTTAATAGTTTTTTGGTGGAGTCTGTAGGGTTTTATATATATATATATACACACACACACACATATATATACACACACATATATATATACACACATATATATACACATATATATACACACACATATATATACACACATATACATATATACATATACACACACATATATACACATATATATACACACATACACATACACTGTATTCATTTAATAGTTTGAACAGTTCTTTGGTGGAGTCTGTAGGGTTTTCTATATATAAGATCATGTTGTCAGTAAAAGTGACAATCTTATTTCTTTTTTTTTTGAGACAGAGTCTTGCTCTGTCACCCAGGCTGGAGTGCAGTGGCGCGATCTTGGCTCACTGCAACCTCCGCCTCCCGGGTTCAAGCAATTCTCCTGCCTCAGCCTCCTGAGTAGCTGGGATTACAGGCGCCCGCCACCACGCCCAGCTAACTGACAATCTTATTTCTTCCTTTCCCAAAAGAACACATGTAACGTTTTTGGCTTTGCCAAAATGAAAGTTACCTAAAACTTTAAACAAAATTCTTTTTTGGACCATCTGGTACTATCAGTAAAAGAAAACATCTTTCTCTGTAAATTACTTGTTAAACTGTTTTTGTTGTTGTTGTTGTTAAACACAGTGGCTCACTCCTATAATCCCAACTCTTTGGGAAGCCAAGGCAGAGGATCACTTGAGCCTAGGAGTTTGAGACCAGCCTGGGCAACAAAGTAAGACCCTGTCTCTACACAAAAAATTTTTAAAAATTAGCTGCATATTAGCATGTGCCTGTAGTTGCAGCTACTCAGAAGGCAAAAGAGGGAGAATCACTTGAGCCAGGAAGTTGAGGCGGCAGTGAGCTGTGATTGCGCCACTGCATTCCAGCCTGGGTGACACATTGAGACTCTATTTCATAAAATTAAAAAAAAAATTAAAATTAAAGAAAGCCCTAACTGTTCTTTACTGAATAAGAAAATTAGGGGCTGGGCACAGTGGCTCAAGCCTGTAATACCAGCACTTTGGGAGGCCGAGGCAGGTGGATCATGAAGTCAGTAGATCGAGACCATCCTGGCTAACACGGTGAAACTCCGGCTCTACTGAAAATATAAAAAATTAGCCGGGCACGGTGCTGCCCGCCTGTAGTCCCAGCTACTCAGGAGGCTGAGGCAGGAGAATCGCTTGAACCCGGGAGACGGAGGTTGCAGTGAGCCGAGATCGCGCCACTGCACTCCAGCTGGGGCAAGAGAACAAGACTCCGTCTCAAATAAAAAAAGAAAATTAGGATCTTAAGAGTAAAGGAAGCAATAATTGCATAGCATGATAAAGTTAAAGAAGCTAGCTAATGTTACATTTTAAAACCTGAAAAAACACTAAGACGAGTGTTTTGAAGTATAAAAATAATTAATTAAGGTGCTGAATTATATTTTTTAAAAGGGACAGAGTCCTGTAGTTAGGTGATGTTTCTATAAAAGGCTCCATCATAAAAGAACTAAAAAATTATAAAACTTTAATAGAGAGCACAAAATAATTTTTAGAACATTAGTAAACTGTTTTTTTATAAGTTACCACCAATAACTTTATAAATAATACTCCTAATTTTCATTTTGTTTAAAGTAGTAACTTTATACCATACAAAATATGCAAAGTGCAAATTTCAATAATTTTCTGAGTCCAAAATGCTTGACTTATGACAAAACTGTAAAGCATTTCTAAGAAAAGTATAAAACCATCACTGTCACCTATTACAAAAGTCCAGTATCTTAAAATGTTGCTCAATAATTTGCAAAGAAGCGTGTCTAGAAGCAACATGTAACTGAAAAGAAACTACCTGTGTTTTTGCCATTTTACATATTGTCACAAGTATTTTCTCTTTTCCAAACAGAACTTTATATCCTCTATAACAGCATTATCTAACAGAAATTTCTGTAGTAATAGAAATGTTCTATATTTGCCCTGTCCAATATGGTAGCCACTAGCCACATGTGGCTAATGAATACTTAAAATGTGGCTAGTGTCACTGAGTAACTAAATTTTAAATTTGAATTTGAATTAATTTAAACAGTGCTTGTGGCTAGCGGTTACCCTACTGAATAGCACAGCTTTTTGATGTTGCCTCTTGAGCATCAGCCATTCTGCACAGCCACTACTTGCATATTTCTAAATTATTCTTCACGTGTTCTCTTCAAACCTCTGTTGTAAGACTGAGCAGTGCAGTGGTGACATCATCTTAATTGTTAATTTTGTAGAAGACTTCATATTCCTGAAGTTGATGGACAAATCCGGCATTAAGGTTAATACATCTTCCTTTAACATAACCAAATGTACCTCTGCTGAGGATCCCAACGTTTCATGGAAAGTGACTTTTCATCCAGTTTGTAAGTTCCCATCAGTAAATTTAGTCCCAGGGTTAAAAAGTATTATATCCGAATTATTTGTAATATCCAAAAATAAACATCCAAATAAATTTGTTGAAAGTCTGATAATAAAGTTTGGCCCAATATTTTGTATTATTCATGTTATATGGCTTATTCTGTAAGCCATATAGTAGTACAGGTGGCTTGACTTTCATACTAGGAGAATATAGAACTAAAAACAGGCAAAATTTCCTGCATCGCTCATTTCATAGAATAGATTCTTAGAATCTTCTTTGCACTACAGGAGGAAGGAGAACTCCACCTTCATGTTCTCCACTGACCCAACCTGTGGCCTGGAGGGCTGTTTGGAAGGGTAAAATTGCCCAAGCAACCCCCAGTCCTCAGGCTGGCAGAGGAGGCAAAAGAAGGAAGGCTGAGTGGTCCACAGAGCTGGTGGGTGAATGGCAAACTTACAATGAACACAGAATTAAAGGATCCTGGTGAGCCTGAGCAACAGAAACATGGGGCAGGGGAGGGTTAGGAGCCCTGTACCTAGCTGTCATGCTGCTGTTGTCTCCTCCACAAAGTCTCTCTGCACCCCTTAGGCTGTCTAGAATCCAGCATAATCATAAACCCCACAACTCCAGTAATTATTTATGCATAAAATAATGTAAATATAATATAAAATTCAATAGCATAAAAGGTATAATGAAAAATAAATCTTGGGCTCACTTTAGGAGCACATATACTAAGACTGGAACCATATAGAGAAGATTAGCATGGCCCCCGTACAAGGATGACATGAAACTTTGTGTAATGTCAAAAAAAATTTTTTTGTTAAAAAAAATCTCCTTTTCATCATTGTTGTCCAGCTTTATCATCAAAGGCAAATGTTGCCAGTTTCTTGTCTATCCCTTGCCCTGCTAAGTGACTTACTAGTTCTGCCACCCTCCACTTGAATGTTGGTGTTTTTTTCGTTTTTTTTTTTTTTTTGAGACAGTGTCTTGCTCTGTCACCCAGGCTGCAGTGCAGTGGCACAATCACAGCTGACCATAGCCTTGAAATCCTGGGCTCAAACGATCTTCCTGCTTCAGCCTCCTGAGTAGGTGGAACTACAGCCACCTGCCACCACACCCAGCTAATTTTTTTTTGTAGAGACAGGATCTCACTATGTTGCCTAGGCTGGTCTCAAACTCCTGGCCTCAAGCAATCCTCCTGCTTTCGCTTCCCAAAGTGCTGGGATTGTAGGCATGAGCCACCATGCCCAGCCAAATGTTTTAGATTCAATACAAACTTTTTTTGTTGTTGTTGTTGAGATGGCTTCTCACTCTGTCACCCAGGCTGGAGTGCAGTGGCGCGATTTCGGCTCACTGCAAGCTCTGCCTCCTGGGTTCACACCATTCTCCTGCCTCAGCCTCCCGAGTAGCTAGGACTTACAGGCGCCCGCCACCACGCCCGGCTAATTTTTTGTATTTTTAGTAGAGACAGGGTTTCACCGTATTAGCCAGGATGGTCTTCATCTCCTGACCTCGTGATCCGCCCGTCTCAGCCTCCCAAAGTGCTGGGATTACAGGCATGAGCCACCATGCCCGGCCTCAATACAAACTTTAAACCAAAAATACGCACAGCATTTTTAGTAACCATATCACAAATAATCAAGTTTTGCCACCTAAGAGATCACTGATTACCAAATTATGTAATTATTTAGCAGGTAATGCTGTATTCTTGACTCCATGCTCAGTAAGCTTCATTGGGCAGGAACCATATTGCTGTGTTGTATAACAGAAAGCATACTCAACCAAACCTCTTCAGAAGTTCTGGGTTCTAGGCCTGCCATTTACTAGTCATGTGACCTATGACCCTTATTTTCCTAACCTGTAAAACATGACTATTACCTCATCTCTACCTATTTTGCTGAGTTAAAAGGATTAAAAACAATAATACACGTGGAAAGTACACTGGAAGCTCTAATGCTATTTAAATGTAAGGTAATTATTATTCATTTGTATCTCCAAGCAACCACAGCATTAGACGTACATTAAATATGTAATCTAACAGATATGTGCACACATCCTATCATGCAAATTATATGCTATATTACATTCACAAAATTGGCTTTTTCTTTTAGGTTTACTGAATGAATATAACAACCCAAGTGTCAACAGAACATCTTTCTTTTCAGGAGTCTGTAACTTCAAAAAAGGTCTTACTCATAATGAAAGGATGTAAATTGTTTAACTAGCTTCTTGATTTTTCTCTTATATTGAAGAAAAATTGTTCCTGGTAAGAAGAATAGGTATTTTATCAAATTAAAAAAACAATTTTTTTTTTTAGATGGGTCTCACTCTGATGCCCAGGCTGCAGTGCAGTGACACAAAGCAAGTCAAGTGCAGCCTCGACCTCCTGGGCTCAAGCAATCCTCCCACCTCAGCCTCGCCAGTAGCTAGGAGTACAGGCATGAGCCACCAAGCCCGTCTAATTTTTATATTTTTTGTAGAGACAGGGTTTCTCCATGTCGCCCAGGCTCGTCTCAAACTCCTGGGCTCAAGTGATCCACCTGTCTTGGCCTCCCACTGTGCTGGGATCATAGGCATGAGCCACATCACGTGGACTGAAATAAAATTTTATCAAAAACTACGGAGGAAGACTAACAATTTTTCCATAAGAGACAAGGGTTTAGGAAGGGTCTAGCAAAGATCAAAGAGAGATACTTTGATGTATGAGAAACCATTCAGGCAACATTAAAGATTAAGTAAAGTCAGCTGTCCAGCAGGCATAGAAGATATAATAGTAAGACAAATAATGAAGTCCTGCTAAAACATCTCTTTAATCTCTTTAGAATAGATGATAACACTCAAAAAGAGTAATTCAGACAGAAAAAGCACAGGAAGGATAAAATAGAATGGTTCTTAAACAACTAATTATTAATAGGGAGCAAATGGCTCAATGTAGGGAAAGATCCTAACTTTTAGTAGCTTTTGTCACACGTTTTCCTTACCTCTTCTGCTGTACTAACATGTCGCCTCTGAGTTTTCTTGGGGCTCAAAAGACTTCGACGACATGAACCACTCCAAGATGGACTTGGAACAGGTTTAATAGGAAAAGATTTTTCATATGCAGATACATGGCAGTGATGGTTTGACTTTCCCGCAAAAATGTTTGATAATCCACTAAAAAAAGAGTTTGTAAGAAAGATAAGAACAGATAATAAGTAAAATAAATCCAACCTAGAGATTATTTTCACTTTCAAAATATAAAACCAATCAAACAAAACAGGTAAAATAATAGGTTTCCCATTTGAGGGAAAGATACAATAAATGAATAAATGATATATAAGGATGCTGCATCAGGTTCTGCCACTTAAAAGATCTTACATTTTCAAAATTATCAAACACTTAAAACTGCATTTTTAGATCCACAATCTAGAATTTATTTTGGTCAGAAACCATATTGTTTTGTGGTATGACAAAGCATAACAGATTAGATGTCTTCAAAAAACCTGGGTTCCAGGTATGCTAACAACACATACATTTTCTATTATTCCCTGTACCCCTTATACCCAGCCTGTTGGAGGAAATTAAGATTAAATATGTAAAAATGCATAAAGGCTGAAGCCTCTCAACTAAGCTTTTAAACTGAATTTTTAAATTTCCTTAAAGACCAACAGAGGGCTCCCATCCTTCATTAAAAACAACTATTACGCTGCGTCATTAAATTCTCCTTCTGGCCTATTTACTTCCTCTGAAGAATTTTTTGTCTCTTTATACTATCTAATGGGAAAAATTGGCAAATTGGCATGAAGAATATTGTGAATTCAAAAACCCTGTCTTATATCTAAGGCTTACTAATTTTGAGTTTTTTTTGTTTTGTTTTTTTTGAGATGGAATCTTGCTCTGTCACTCAGACTGGAGGCAGTGGCACGACCTTGGCTCACAGCAACCTCCACCTCCCAGGTTCAAGTGATTCTCCCACCTCAGCCTCCCGAATAGCTGGGATTACAGGCACCCGCCGCCACACCCAGGTGATTTTTGTATTTTTGTAGAGACAGGGTTTCACCATGTTAGCTAGGCTGATCTTGAACTTCTGACCTCAGGTAATCCGCCGGCCTCAGCCTCCCAAAGTGCTGGGATTACACATGTGAGCCACAGCACCCATCCAATTTTGAGTTTTTTCTATGTGCTCTTTCTCATTTATCATTACCTGGAAAGTTTGAGGTACTTATTCTTAGCATAATAAATTTTCTTTTTTCTTCAAGACTCAGACTAGAGAAACACAGCTGAATATGCTAAATTCAATGAAATCAACTCTTTAAAATCATTACATGTGGTCTGAATCCAAATCAGACAAGATCTAAAGAAAATCAAACAGTGCATAATTCTCTTTAAGTCTTCTTGGGTTTGTATGTGTGTTAAGAATGGGGAAATGAGAGTGGCTTCTGGTGCTCTGGGGTGAGCTCTGCCTGGCTGCAGGGATGGCGGGGAGAAGGAAGCTCATCGCAGTGATCAGAGACGAGGACACGGTGACTGGTTTCCTGCTGGGCAGCATAGGGGAGCTTAACAAGAACTGCCACCCCAATTTCCTGGTGGTGGAGAAGGATACAACCATCAATGAGATCGAAGACACTTTCCGGCAATTTCTAAACCGGGATGACACTGGCATCATCCTCATCAACCAGTACATCGCAGAGATGGTGCAGCATGCCCTGGACACCCACCAGCACTCTATCCCTACTGTCCTGGAGATCCCCTCCAAAGAGCACCCATATGAGGCCGCCAAGGACTCCATCCTGCGCAGGGCCAGGGGCATGTTCACTGCCGAAGACCTGTGCTAGGGTCTTTGTGTGAGGACTCCTCACAGCCCTCAGCCCTTCCCTCATTTCCAGGCCTCTCCCCAGGCTTGCCATCAGCCTTCTTTACATTTTGAGCCTCTAATTTCCAAGTCCCTGCCCCTTCCCACTCCATTAAGAGGCTAGGTGAGGCGCTTCTAGGTTGCTGGGGCTCTGCTGTTAAAATCAAGGCTGGTTAAGGAACAGGAAGCCTGACCATCTCTCTCCACTACCTCTTCCCTGTGCTGTTACACAGTGTCATTGTTGATGTTAAATTACAGTCATATTCTTGCTTCTCTCCAAAAAAAAAAAAAAGAATGGGGAAATGAGCAAGGACTTAGAATTTTAGGAACAGGCTTATTTTCTTAGGATGAGTGGATGCAGCTAGGAAAAGATGGCAAGGGCAGTGCAATTGTTTGGTAAAGACATGATGGATTCTCCACAATGTCTTCTGTATTTGTGTCTCCCAGAGTATGCGTGCGCCTATGCATGTTTTTTTTAACATAAAAGATTACTCTTCTAAAGAAACAGTACAAGGGCATCCTGCAATGCCAGAAAGCAAGGGTGTTACCCAAAATTCATGAGTTAAGGTCAAACAGACAGAGAAGCAAGCTTAAAGGGCTTCGACTAGCCAAATTTCTGAGAATGTGAGCATTAAAAGTATAACAATTATAGTGGATTACAAAATACTGAATCCATAATGACACTAAAAAAGGAACAGACAAATTCATTTGAAACATATGAAGTGTCTATTTTACAAAAACCTTGCTTTGAAAACTGGTAATGAAAAAGAAAAATCTAATCATGTATCAGGCCTTTCCCATAGGAAACACATTTCAGGGAATCTAATAGCCCCAGCTAAGGAAAAATGCAATCAGAATGCCAATTAAGAAGTGTAGAAGTGATAAAATTAGAAAAATATTATTTCATTAACTCTAATAAAACTATTATCAGGTATTAGCAAATGATATTAATTATTAGGTGATGGCTGATGTGAAATTCATCATTCATATAATGCCAAAGTAACATTATTTAGATTACATTCAAGTCACAGGGGAAAAACCTAACTGCACAATTAACCACCAGATTGTCAGTTCCTCAATCCAGAGGTCAGTCTAGCATCATGAATAATAGGAGAACCAAAACAAGATACTGTTTGTTTTTCAAATGTGATAAATGCAGCACACCTTTTAGTCACATCAAAAACCTAGCTTATAAAAAATACAGGTGATTTTTTGACAAAATAATGATACCACGAGGAAGCAACCTGCCAAATCCAAAAAGTAGAACATTATACAGAAAAGTCATGTCATTTAAAAAAAGGAGGCTGAGGCTGGGCATGGTGGCTCATGCCTATAATCCCAGGAAGGGATCGGGAGGCCAAGGAAGGCAGATCACAAGGTCTGGAGTTCGAGACTAGCCTTGCTAATATGGCGAAATGCCGTCTCTACTAAAAATACAAAAATTAGCAGGACATGGTGGCGGGCACCTGTAGTCCCAGCTACTCGGAAGGCTGAGGCAGGAGAATTGCTTGAACCTGGGAGGCAGAGGTTGCAGTGAGCCGAGATCACACCACTGCATTCCAGCCTGGCCGACAGAGCGAGGCTCCGTCTCAACAAAAAAAAAAAAAAAAAAAAAAAAAAAGAGGCTGTTCTAGTTATAAGAGACAAAGCCAATAACTTCCAGATGCAAAACCAAACTAACTATAAAAGATACTTTTGGGTCAACTGAGAAAATTTAAATATGACTTAGGGTATAAAATAAAATTTACAAAAGAATATGTATACCATGAACTCATTTTGGAAAAAAAGTAGAGAAAAGTATGTAGAAGGATATGTACTAAGATATTACAGAGTTGATCTCAGGCTGGTGGCAATGTGATGTTTTTATTTTTTATTTTTCTTAACTATATTTTCTAAACTTTCCCAAAGTATTTGTACTACTTCTGTAATAACATTTTTTTTTAAATAACAGCATGGCTTTATTGCATTAAAAAAGCCACCTGCTAAATGATGCATATAGAAAATCTTTAATGAAGACAAAATAATATACATTTAATAGTATACACAACATATATATCATACTATATATGAGTAAGAAAGAGTAAGAGAGAAATAGGTATAGGAAAAGGTTTGGAAGGAAACACACCAAGGAAAAGGGATTGGGATTGTGGGTAGTGGTCAAGGGATCTTCAGCTTTGTTGGTAATGTGTTGATTTCTAAAATGTGAGTGTATGAGTGAATTACTGTATAATTTTTTAAAAGTTAAGTGAGGAACATGATCCCAGGGAGTACTGACACGTTTCTGGAGTCCATGTGTATAAAATAATAAAAGCCATCTTGTTGGCTTCTATCAACACCACAAAGCTCAAACTTGACTAAACAGTACACTAAATAATCCCACATTCCTAAAATACACCAGGGCAGAATTTAAGTAGTCATAAATACTATTTTAAAAAAGAAATGTTTACTAATATAATAAATACTAATATAATAAAATATCTGAGGGAAAAGTTTCTAAGCCAGATTTCATCTGCCTTTAATAATCCATGTAAGTTTTGTTAGATAGAGCTTATAAAGTTGGAATAACTAGGATAAAGTTCTCTGTGACTATCTTTTTTTTTTTTTCTGAGACGAGGTCACTCTGTCACCCACGTTGGAGCTATAGCAGCGTGATCTCAGCTCACTGCAACCTCTGCCTACCAGGTTCAAGCGATTCTCCTGCCTCAGCCTCTCAAGTAGCTGGGACTACAGGCACACACCACCATGCCTGGCTAATTTTTTTGTATTTTTAGTGGAGACGGGGTTTCATCATGTTGGCCAGGCTAGTCTGGAACTCCTGACCTCAGGTGATCCACCTGCTTTGGCCTCCCAAATTGCTAAGATTACAGGCACGAGTCACCGTGCCCGGTCTGTGACTCTTTATTTTCTAATATATAGAAGTAGCTTGGTCTACTTGACTAATGCCATGAGGTAGAGAACTGCTTTAGTTTAAGTCAGGTCTCTGCTCACATGATAGCTGTAAAATATGTTTCTTTCCTGCTCAAATTTGGGAGATTGACTGATTTTCACTTTAAGATTTGCAAGAGCCATATTGATCTTGAAGGCTCCCAATATTCTCATATCCACCAAGATTTACTTAAAATTCTCTCTTCTAGTAAGATCTGGCTATCATCAAAATTCAGCACTAAGTAAATGAGAAGTTGAAAATGTAAAATGGATTTGTTCATATCCTTAAGGTTTAAAGTCCAAAAATGGTGTTACTCTTTTAAAATCCCAATGTAATAACTATCTACCTTTTGGTCACTTTCTCTTATATCTGAGGAAGGGGTTGAGAACTAAGATGACAAAATACGAACCTTGAGGTCTTTCGGGTTTCGAGGTAAAGACTTCGGCTGTTTCTTGATTTTTGTAAAGATGAGCTTGACGATGGGGTAGAATTTCTCCATTGGCCATTTGCACTCTGGCCAAAGGTTCTTAAATCGCCTGAGCCAAGAAAACTGTCTGAGGAAGGATTATCTAAAAAAATAAAAGTTTGAATAAATTAAACAAATTCTACAGGTGGTTCTCCTTACGACTGCAACCATGACCAACCATTGTATTCCAAAGTAATGTGGCATATCACCATTTCTCTCATGGAAGAAAGATCCCAGTCTCAACTGCCAGTAAAGTCTGCAGTAGGGGAACTTCTACAAACTATAATTGATTCAGCCATACTAACCTGAAAATTGATGAAGGAGCTGAATCCTGCCACAGCCATGTGCCTTATCTGCATCAATGTGACTCCGTGGTGTCCACCAAAAGTCAACATTTTACCCCAACTATATCTTGCAAGCACTCCCAGGCCTGGGCCTGAAAGAAGGTAGGCCAGACCAGTAAGAAAGCAGGTGGGGGGCCAGTGAGAATTGTAATTCAAATGAACAACAGTTATTGATTACTAAGCAGCTAGTGTCACTTTCTTCGTTTTAGTTACCATGTTCAAGACTCAGGTACTCTCTCAAAGAGCAGAGACAACCTAATTGCTGCTTATTCTGGTTGGCTTATGGCAAGGAATGACCCATCATATATATCTGGTTCTGGTATAATAATCTTCAGTCATCTAATGCCATAATCAAACATATTATTACTCCAATGTTTGCTACTACAATCAGATTAACTGAGAATTACTTATTATTTGAATTTTCTAACTTGTGGATTACAATCTGGCATATCAAAAACCTCCTGAAGTTTCAGCTAGGAGTGGTAGAATAATTTCTATACCCTCCTCTCCCTATCTGCAGAATTGGACAATTTAAAACAGCTCCCTCAAAATAACTTCAGACATTAAGTTATGGAACTCTAAGGAGCTCCAGTGAAAACACAAGAATAATAATTCTCTATTTCTGGAATTTTTTTCTAATGCTGACATTATTTTGAAGATATTCTTTTAAAACATATTACTATAGAACTTTTCACAATATTGTAAATTTATGCTATTAAAAGTATTTAATGTATCTTTTGATGCTCTATCCAAATAGGCAGCCTTCCAAAATATAATTTTGTGCTTCTGTAAGCTAATCAAGATGTCAGGATTTAGGGTAAACAGGAAAAAAGAAGAAGTCATGGCTGGTATTAGTACTTGTTAATTCAACAGTTGGTGACCTTAGTCTGATAATTAAAATAAGCTAATTTACTTTCAAAATGAATTGTAACTTTGTTCCTTTGTAATCAGTATCTATGCTTAGCATCTATTACTATAATTTTGAGGATAGAAACATGACGCTAATGAAAATGAGTCTTAGTAAAGAACTAGAAAATTATTATACTTAAGTTTAAAGTTGTAACAGTAGAAATATTTGTCTCTCACACATTTTGGCTAAAATTTGATCAGGGCATGATCTAAATACAGATATCTGTCTGAGGCATCGGTCTGTCAAAAATGCAAATTACCCTAACAGGTGTGAAATTTGAGACCAAGGATAAGTCAGAGTAGCATTCTCAACTGCATGTGACAGAGACTGCAGCTTTAAAATGCAAGGGGGAAAGCAGAAGATCAGGCAGTCTGTTTAAACAGAAAAAGGTGGTTCCAATCCCAATGAAATCGCTGAATGGTGTTCTATTGCTGATGGGATCAAACAAAGCTAGAGACAGACCAAGAGGAAACTACAGATACTGTTTTTGTTTGTTTGTTTTTGAGGCAGGGTCTCACTCTGTTGCCCAGGCTGGAGTGTAGTGGCACAATCATAGCTCACTGCAGCCTCGAACTCCTAAGCTCAAGCAATCTCCTTGCGTCAGTCTCCCAAGTAGCTGGGATTATAGGTGCATACCATCATACATGCCTAATTTTCCTATTGTTTTGGAGAGGGAGGGTTTCACTGTGTTGCCCAGGCTGGAATCGAACTCCTGGCCTTAGGTGATACTTCCACCTGGGTCTCCCAACGGCAAAGTACTGAGATAATACAAGTGAGCCACTGTGCCTGGCCACTATATAGTGAGAGTTTAACATGATAGTCTGTCACCTCCGATTTCTGTGGGAAATCAGAGTTACAAACACCACAAAAAAGATTACCTATTATGTGTACATACATACACACAAAACTAGGAGAAAATACACCAAAAATTTAATTGTGGTTATGTTCTAATGATAGAGTGATGGGTATTTTTCTACTTTTCTACACAAATTTTCTGCAGGGACAAGCAATACTTTTATGAATATAATAAACTTCATATTAAAAAAGAATGTGTCAAGACTGGGTGTGGTAGCTCACGCCTATAATCCCAACACTTTGGGAGGCGGAGGCAGACGGATCACCTCAGGCCAGGAGTTCAACACCAGCCTAGCCAGTATGGTGAAACCCGTCTCTACTAAAAACACAAAAAATTAGCCAGGCGTGGTGGCACACGCCTGTCATCCCAGTTACTAGGGAGGCTGAGGCATAAGAATCACTTGAACCCGGGAGGTGGAGGTTGCTGTGAGCCAAGATCGTGCCACTGCACTCCAGCCTGGGCGACAGAGCGAGATTCTGTCTCCAAAAAAAAAAAAAGAATGTGTCAGGTAACTACCTACTATGAAAGTAAGTACTACCAGTTGTTCCTGTTAACTTTAGTTAAAATAATAGCAGGATGTTTAAATAATATTACCTACCAAGTATCATTCTGGTAACCTAATGCAACATATTTTCCAAAGAGAAGACATTGATAATGATTCTAAGCACAAGCAAAATCATTTCTTTTCATCCCACTTTTCTCTGTTTAGGGTTAAACATTTTTTTTTTCTTGAGACAGGGTCTCCCTCTGTCCCCATGCTGGAGTGCAGTGGCACCATCACGGCTCACTGCAGCCTTGACCTCCCAGGCTCAAGAGATGCTCCCACCTCAGCTTCCTCAGTAGCTGGGACTACAGGTACACGTTACCATGTCCAGGTAATTTATTTTTATTTTTTGTAGAGACAGGGTCTCAGTATGTTGCCTGGGCTGGTCTCAAACTCTTGGGCTCAAGTGACACTCCCGCCTTGGCCTCCCAAAGTGCTAGGA
This sequence comes from Gorilla gorilla gorilla, assembly GCF_029281585.2. Taxonomy (NCBI): domain Eukaryota; kingdom Metazoa; phylum Chordata; class Mammalia; order Primates; family Hominidae; genus Gorilla; species Gorilla gorilla. The sequence goes on along the minus strand of NC_073234.2, from coordinate 53,186,303 downwards.
TTACAGGCGTGTAAAGTTTTACTGTAACAAAGTAAACTGTAAAGAAGTTTAAAAAATTTTATTTTTTAAAAAATCAATATTTTAAATACTCTAATCTTAAGTGGATTGAGAGGCAGATTTTTAAAAAGCTTGATCTAGAGAAGTCAATCCAATAAAGTAATAAAGGAGAAGTTCCAGATCCTAAAGTTTGGGCCTTCCTGCTCATTTTCATCCTGGTGAAGGAGGGGACAGCAGGGTGAGAGAGAAGACAAATACCAATAAAGTCAGGATCAGCAGATAAAGGCAGGTAAACTGAGGGTCCGTGTCTAGCCCAATCAAGAGGTAAGGCACAAGGTGATGACCACTGCAATCGATGTGGGGATTATCAGAAAAGAATATATCCAAAGGAGAGAGCATAATTGGAATGAGTGTGGAAAGACGAAGAAGTTTTTTAAAAGTCCATAGTAAAAAGTAGGTTTTAATTAAAGACTTCATTATAAGAAAAAAATATATATAGACCACTGACATTCACAGATTTAAATTCCTGACTTTTAGAAAGTGACCTTTGATGTCTGTGACATGCCATAAGCTTGTTTGATCAGGGACTAGATGAGATTTGTTAAAGGCACAAATTTGAGTCCTCTGCTTCAAGCTGTAATTTAGCATCCCATTTCAGTATGACTTTATTATTTACTATTGTTATTCTCTAATCATCATCATATATATAGTAACTGTTATAATTATTTCCTTCTCCAAAAAAAAGGTACTCAAGTGAGAGATGAAGCTTTTAGTGTAAGACTGTTGATATGGGAATCAACTTGTGGTATGAGGATAAACATAAGAAAAATGTAACTCTCAACAATTATGTAACTGAGTAGAAAGCCAAGGAATCTGGCCAAATATTACATTAGGAATTAAGATAATCTTAGATATATTCTTTGTGAATATCAAGTGTTTACTAAAACTTAGGAGAAAAAAAGCTCTATATACCAATGCTTTTAAGTCATGTTATTAACAATAGCTGAAAATGGTAAGGGTAAATGTGCACCTAAACCATAGGGAAAATAATGAAGCAAATGAAGGCACACACCCATTATCCCAAATCAAATGCTTGAGTCCAGTTCTATATCCAAATTTTAAATTTTTGGAATTTTAGAAAGATAACCTGATATATTAGGTAACACTTTCAAGTATAATCTGTAAGAGCACTCTGTAATCAAACATGTTATCTGCAGCAAAATGTGAAAATACTCATTTTTACAGAGATTTTAAAAAAGAAAAAAATATAAACAGCTTCATGTCAGTTCAAGTAGGTTTTGCCAAGGAATGAATTCAGGTCAGGTTTTTTTTTTTTTTTTTGGAAATGTTGTCTCACTGTGTCGCCCAGGATGGAGTGCAGTGGCGCGATCTCCGCTCACTGCAACCTCCACCTCCTGGGTTCAAGCGATTCTTCTGCCTCAGCTTCCCAAGTAGCTGGGATTACAGGTGTCCTCCAACACACCCAGCTAATTTTTGTGTTTTTAGTAGAGACAGGGTTTTACCATGTTGGCCAGGCTGGTCTCGAATGCCTGACCTCCGGTGATCCACCCGCCTTGGCCTCCCAAAGTGTTGAGATTACAGGCCTGAGCCATCGCACCCAGCCTCAGGTCAGGTTTTGAAGCCAAATGAGATGTGAAAAAAAATGTTGGTTTTCAGAGGTTTTTGGATTTTGGAATTGCACATAAGGGATTGTGGATGTGCGTATCAATTCCATGAATTAGAAATGAGCAGAAAATGATAAAAAAAAAAAAAAGAACATGTCGACACATGAAAAACTATAACTATTAGCCTGGACAACATGGCGAAACTCCGTCTCTACCAAAAAATGCAAAAATTAGCTAGGCATGCTGGCATGCACCGGTAGTCCCAGCTACTCAGGGGGTTGAGGTGGGAGGATCACAGCCAGAAGGTGCAGATTGCAGTGAGCTGTCATTGTGCCACTGCACTCCAGCCTGGGCAACAGAGTGAGACCCTGTCTCAAAACAAATTAAAATAAAAATACTGAGTTAAAAAAGATTACATGTGTCAAATCATGCAACGTGTATGAGGTATGTACACACAGATAATCAGAAGAGATCACAGAGACTTGAGTTCAATAAGAGTTGAATGAGATGGGGTGCAGTGGCTCACACCTGTAATCTCAGCACCTTGGGAGGCCTAGGCAGAAGAATCACTTGAGCCCAGGAGTTTGAGACCAGTCTGTGCAATACAGCAAGACCCTCATCTCTATAAATAATTTTTCAAAACATTAGCCAGGCATGGTGGCATGTACCTGTAGTCCCAACTACTCGGGAGACTGAAGCAGGAGAATCGCATGAGCCTAGGAGGTCAAGGTTGCAGTGAGCCATGAACATGTCACCACACTCCAACCTGGGTGACAGAGTGAAACTCTGTCTCAAAAAAAAATTAAAAATAGGCCGGGCACAGTGGCTCATGCCTATAATCCCAGCACTCTGGGAGGCCGAGGCAGGTGAATCACCTAAGGTCAGGAGTTCGAGAACAACCTGGCCAACATGGCGAAACCCCATCTCTACTAAAAGTTCAAAAATTAGCCAGGCATGGTGGCAGGCACCTGTAATCCTAGCTACTCGGGACGCTGAGGCAGGGGAATTGCTTGAACCCAGGAGGCGGAGGTTGCAGTGAGTCAAGATCGCGCCATTACACTCTAGCCTGGGTGACAGAGCGAGACTCCATCTCAAAAAATAATAATAATAGTAATTAAAAATAAATTAGAAATAAAACATTAGAATTGGGTTATGAGAAGGGAACTTTGAGTAGAATTTTCTATATAACTGTTTATTATTAAGTAATTGTTTTTAACTTAAAGCAGAGATTCTATCCAATGGTAAATTGGCATATGAAATTATAAGCAAATATGTTGATTTGCTGAGTTCAAATGGAAATACTGATGATCTAATTTCATTAACCATTCAACTGTTCCTCCACCATTAATATTGACCTATCAAACCAGATTTCAGACTCTGTTCATCAAAAAGCCTTCTCAATAATAATGGTAGTAGAGTTACGTTTTGAGAAAATTGATTGATTTTTCTATACAAATTATGCACATACTATGGAAGTCCAGTGCCCAGGGCAGATAAAGTATCACCCACCTAAATCACATTTAAATATAGTATGAATCTAAAAGAGCATCCTACTAATGTCTTTTTAGGGAGATCTCATCTTGCTGACAAAGAATCCTAAGGAAGCCAAATAACAAGAATAATTATTATCTGCATTCCATATTTATCATCCCAATTTATCCTTATAAAAATCCAGCCAGGTGCAGTGGCTTACACCTGTAATCCCAGCACTTTGGGAGGGGAAGCCAGGTGGATCACTTGAGGTTAAGAGTTCGGACCAGCCTGGCCAACATGGTGAAACCCCGTCTCTACTAAAATTACAAAATTTAGCTGGGCGTGGTGGTGGGTGTCTGCAATCCCAGCTACTAGGGAGGTTAAGGCAGGAGAATTGCTTGAACCTAGGAGGCAGAGGTTGCAGTAAGCTGAGATCACACCACTGCACTTCAGCCTGGGCAACACAGGGAGACTCCGTGTCAAAAAAAAAAAAAAAAAAAATTCCTGTTGAGGCAGTTTCAATGGTATAACTGGTATTCCCATATTGTGGTAAGGCAAGGAGACTGAAGCATGAGGAGTAAAAAGACCTGGGAAGACTACTGTAATCTTCCTGAGTCCTACAGCCAAGAGGCTAACCAACAAAACTCTTAGTTTCTCAAGGCAGGGGCAGAAGACCCTTGGAAGTCCAAACCCTAGTAAGAGGGCAGATGATAGATAAGTCAGGCAGGTCACAGGATAAGAACAGCCTAGAGAATGCTGACTTCTGTCATGGATCACAAGTTAAATAGAAAAGCCCTTGAATATGCAAGCATATGGCTGTGGCAGGTGCTAGACAGAAACATGTAGTTAACATTTCCTGCCCTGAAAGAAGGACAAGCTCAGGAAGAAATAAATTTTCAGGTTTCATGGTTTCAAGCAGAACAGAAATAAACTTGCTCTGTGATTTAAATTAATGCAAAACAAACACCCTTTACACACATCACATACACATATTCCCAAAAAAAGGTCAAAAACAAAGTTGTATTGCTTTTTACAATGGCATAATGGACAGTTAGATTCTCAAAACACTTTCCCACTAGAAAACCAGTATTTGGATGAGACAAAATCAGTAAAGTATCATAGCAACCACATACACAGGAAAAGCCATTCAAATGATGTTTTAGTGAAGAAAATACCATCTTGTTTTTGACAATGTTTTTACTTTTGGAGATGATAAACATAAACGATATGCTATCAAGAAATCCAAAAGGTATAAAGTCCCTTGACTCCAAGTAATGTGTCATACCTGAGTAATAGCTTGGATTATAAGCTGCACTTCTTGTGGAACATGTAAAAGATCGGTCCAAATGTCCTTGCCTGGAAGATAAAATCTAAACAAAGCAGAAGATTTTTCTTAAGTCACATTTTTTTTTTTTTGAGACAAAGTCTCACTCTTGTTGCCCAGGCTGGAGTACACCGGCACAATCTCTGCTCACTGCAACCTCCGCCTCCTGAGTTCAAGTGATTCTCCTGCCTCAGCCTCCTGAGTAGCTGGGATTACAGGCACGCGCCATCATACCTGGCTAATTTTTGTATTTTTAGTAGAGACGGGGTTTCACCATGTTGGCCAGGCTGGTCTTGAACTCCTGATCTCAGGTGATCCGCCCACCTCGACCTCCCAAAATGCTGGGATTACAGGCGTGAGCCACCGAACCTGGCCATGTCACTTTTTTAACAATAAAATAAAAACATATACTAGGAAAAATATATAATTAAACAAGACTATAAGCCAGGTGCTGTGGCTCATGCCTATAATCTCAGCACTTTGCAAAGCCGAGGCAGAAGGATCACTTGAACCCAGGACTTCAAGACTAGCAATGGACAACATGGAGAGACCCCGTCTCTAAATAAAGACTATAGCAGAACTAAGACTATTTCAGAACTCAATATAATTATATTTATATATTATACGTATTAATACTACATACTAATAAGAAAGGAAAACACATAGACAATCTAATGAAATAATTCAGGCTTCAAGGAAAAAAACAGGCAAAATATTTGTTATACAACTTAATTCAAAGAATGTTCACTAGAAGGTAAACATGTATTTAGTACATCCTGTCTGAAAGCCATTTATAACACATATTAAAAAGGCTGAGAAAAATCAATCTGGTTTTGGTTCTTTTGATAACTTTACAGAGATAGTTCTTAATCAGAGGTGGTGCTGTACCCTGAGTACATATCTGGAAATGTGTGGATATATATTAACTATTAAAATGATTATGGGGGGAGGTGGATGTTACAGGAATTTAGTGCCTAGGGCTCATGGATGCTAAACATCCTACTATAATTAGGAAAGATTCACACATCAAAGAATGATCTCATCCAAATTACTAATGGCTTTCCTATTGAAAAAGACTGCTTTATTAATAGTGCTCCCCACACTTTCATGTGCATATAAATCAAATGAGGATGTTTTTAAAATATAAATTCTGATTCAGTGATATGAGGTAAAGCCTGAGAGTCTGCATTTCTATCAAGCTCCCAAGTAATGTTGATGCTGCTGGTCCCGAACTAGACCTTGAGAAATCAGGCATTATAGCACAGACATCTTAGAGCTGCTGTATATTTTCACATTTCTCCCCCATTTAATGCTCAGCAATTTTAGGTGCTAGTTTAAAAGAACACTGATCTGCATATAAGTAATTTTAAAATTCAGAGGAACAATGAGTTTTCTAAAACGTACTGTTCTCAAAGAACTCATACATAGCCTATTTTGTCTTAACGTCCTTGTCTTAATTTTAATATATAGAGCAGAATTCCAAACACTAAAATTACTGATTCTAAAAAGTTTATAGCTATGCTTGTATTTTTGAGTGTGGCATTTAAACTACATAAGATGAAAACTTATGATGAGCCCAAATAATTAATTAATTAAAGGAAGAAAATTGCTCCTAACCTGCTGGTCAGAAAGTGAAAGCTGGTCCTCTGGAAAACCTGTTTGTGGCAGGAGGTGGGTTTTGAATACGGAGTTGTGGTTCACTAAAGTCACTTCTCCAGCATCCATCCTCATCCTATCAGCAATATCATCTGGGGAGACAGTCTGGATTAGTTCAAGTCACATAATTCTTCAATAACGTTTTTCCTATGAACCAATCTTTTCACCTAATAAAAACAATTCCCACCCAGGCATGGTGTCTCACGCCTGTAATCCCAGCACTCTGAGAGGCTGAGGCAGGAGGATTTTTTTGAGGCCAAAAGTTCAAGACCTATCTAGGCAACATAGTAAGACCCTGTCTCTACAAAAAAATTTAAAAATTAGCCAGCAGGTCAGGTGTGGTGGCTCACACCTGTAATCCCAGCATTTTGGGAGGTCGAGGCAGGTGGATCACGGGGTCAGGAGTTCGAGACCAGCCTGGCCAATATGGTGAAACCCCGTCTCTACCAGAAATACAAAAATTAGCCAGGCATGGTGGCGGGTACCTGTAATCCCAGCTACTCGGGAGGCTGAGGCAGGAGAACTGCTTGACCCTGGGAGGCAGAGGTTGCAGTGGGCCAAGATCGTGCCATTGCACTCCAGCCTGGGCAACAAGAGCAAAACTCCATCTCAAAAAAAAAAAAAAAAAAAAAAAAAGTTAGCCAGCCAATGTGGCACGTGTCTGTAGCCTCAACCACTTGGGAAGCTGAGGCAGGAGGACTGTCTTGAGCCCATGAGTTCAAATTTACAGTGAGCTATCATCACACCACTGCACTCCAGCCTGGGGGACAGAGGGAGACCCTATGTCTAACAATAATAATAAAAGAAGACAAAAAAGAACTTGAAGAACAACTCTGCAATAAAATAAAATCCCTCTTTCATAGCTAACCAATGGCAAAAATCTCATATCGTCATTGTCAGAAGAGGTCCATGTGCAGAAATTGGCTCATTTGGAATTAATTGAGGCCATCTACCAAACAGTTCAAAACTTGTACACATATAAAAACAGCTTAATTTAAAGCTTTAAAAATAACGAGACCAGGCAAGGTGGCTCACACCTGTAATACTAGCACTTTGGGAGGCTGAGGCAGACGAATGGCTTGAGCCCAGGAGTTCGAGACCAGCCCGGGAAATATGGCAAAATCTCGTCTCTATTAAAAAACAAAACAAAACAAAACATTAGCCAGACATGGTGGTGCATGCCTGTAGTCCCAGCTACTCAGGAGGCCGAGCTGGAAGGATACTCTGAGCCCGGGGAGGTCAAGGCTGCAGTGAGCCATGACAGAGTCACTGCACTCCAGCCTGGGCGACAGAGTGAGACCCTGTCTCAGAAAACAACAACAACAACAAAGAAAAACACAAACAAAAAACAAAAATGCTCCCAAAATAAACTTTTTAAATATTTTAACTACAGAAAAAATTTTAAATATAAAAAAATTGTGGGAAAAAATTCACCATTCAGTAACACACACTGTTAACACTGGTTCATTTCCTGTTTTAACACAAAGAAGTGCTTTAAGAAGTAATCCACCTGCCAGGTGTGGTGGCTCACACCTGTAATCCCAGCACTTTGGGAGGCTGAGGTGGGCGGATCACTTACTTGAGGCCGGGAGTTTGAGACCAGCCTGGCTAACATGGCAAAACCCCATCTCTACTAAAAATACACCAGGCATAGTGGCACATGCCTGTAATCCTAGCTACTTGGGAGGCTGAAGCATGAGAATCGCTTGAACCCAAGGCAGAGGATGGAGTGAGCCAAGATAACACCACTGCACTCCAGCCTAGGCAAGAGAGTGAGACTCTGTCTCTAATAATAATAATAATCTGCCTGAACATTTTTTTAAAAGCATAATTTTATTCATATTGCTCTTAACAGGTATCAGCTCAATAACTATAATATTATGGCAGAATTTTACTTCAGAACCATTTTTGATACCTTTGTTACTATAGAAGAGCTAGAATAGAAGCAATAAACGTAACAGAATTCAATGACTTACACTGCTATCAGCAATGAGAGAAAATGGAAACAAATGAACAGGGAAGGAGAAGGCAGACTAAGGAAAAGGAAAACACAGAATAGAGAGAAAGCTAATGTGAATGTAAAAGGAACATACGGGATGTTATAAGACCTAAGTGTATAGATTTTTCAACTTATTCCTAAATTAGCTACTAGTCCTGACCTTATATTGATCCCCTTAACAGACATAAAGTACTATAAATGAAATAGTGAAAAATGTCCTAACCACAATTCTCAGTAACACTAGCTAAATGAAATAGAATATTTACATTAATCAAATTATTTATCATTTAGAAGTAGTATAACATAGTACTAAGGAACAAGAACTCTTGGCTGGGTGCAGTGGCTCACCCCTGTAATCTCAGCACTGTGGGAGGCCAAGGCAGGCGGATCACGTGAGGTCAGGAGTTCAAGACCAGCCTGGCCAACATGGCGAAACCCCATCTCTACCGAAAATACAAAAATTAGCCGGATGTGGTGGCGCACGCATGTTTGTAATCCCAGCTACTTGGGAGGCTGAGACGGGGATTGCTTGAACCCAGAAGGCAGAGGTTGCAGTGAGCTGAGATCATACCACTACACTCCAGCCTGGGTGACAGAGCGAGACTCCGTCTCAAAAGAAAAAAGAGAAAAAAAAAAAAAAGAACGAGAACTCTAGAAAACTCTAGAACCAGAGTGCCTAGGTTTAAATCCCGGCTCTGCCAGTTATAGTACATGACTCTAAGTGAGCTTCTTAACTTCTGTGTCTCAGTTTCCTTGTGATATAATAGGGATAACAACAGTAACCTACTTGGTAGGTACTATTAGGAACTCTTGTTAAGATGGTTATAAGGATTAAATGAACCAATATATTTTAAATACTTAGAACAGGGTCTAGTACACAGTAAATGTTTGCTAGGGTATACTTGACTTTTTCAATACAATCAATGAGATAATACTCCTAAATGAGCATATAAACAATGTTCTAACCAAAAGATAATTATGTGGGCTGGGCACGGTGGCTCATGCCTGTAATCCCAGCACTTTGAGAGGCTGAGGTGGGCGGATCACCTGAGGTCAGGGGTTTGAGACCAGCCTGGCCAACATGGCGAAACCCCGTCTCTACTAAAAATACGAAAATCAGCCGGACGTGGTGGCACATGCCTGTAATCCCAGCTACCTGGGAGGCTGAGGCAGGAGAATTGCTTGAACCCAGGAGACAGAGGTTGCAGTGAGCTGAGATTGTGCTACTGCACTCCAGCTGGGTGACAGAGCAAGACTACGTTTCAAAAATAGCAATAATAATAATTTTGTTTGGTATATAGTATTACATAATTAGGATTAAAATTTCTCTTAAAATTATTATTAAGCACAAAGATACAAATACTGAAAATGTTAGGAAAACCCATTCTTTCACTACAGCTTAACCAACGAAAGTAGCTAAAAGGATTCAACAACTAGTTAGTCTTACCCATTTCAAGTCTTTTCACATCACTGACTTTAGCAAAGATACAAAGTCCTATAAAAGAAGACACAAAACAGAAAAATTACATACTGAAACACCTACTTCACTTAATTTTAGAAGGTGCAGCCACTAGAAGTGACATTTGTTTGTGTTCTTAGTGGAGAAAAATCTAAGGTGGTAAAGAGTTGACTTGATGGGAAAAGAGTAAAAACTAAAACTAGCTTGAGGTACTTCCAAACATTTCTGCAACCTGTACTACATTAAACAGCAATTACAGACTACGCACAGAATCATAGAATATTAAAGCAAGAAGCAAATTGGGAGCGCCAACCCTTAAGAGACTGAGTGGTTTGCATAAAGTCATAATGTTAGCAACTACACCGAAATTATAACCTAGAAATTCTTCCCAATCCATTGTTCTATTACCTCATGCTAAATCACTTCATAAACAAGTGACAGATTTTGTGATGGTCCTATTAAGACTTTTCTTCCATGTCTTACTCAGTAGCCTGATACTCTAATGACAATCAAGAACTACTCTGGAGTAATACAAAGTACTTCCCCCAACATCATCAATCAAACTGCTACAAACCAAAGCCCCTTTGCCTATATAAAAATTACTGTCTCCTCTGATGTATCCACTTTTTCCACAAAATAAAGATGTTAAAAACCAAACTGCTGGCCGGGTGCAGTGGCTCACGCCTGTAATCCCAACACTTTGGGAGGCCGAGGAGGGCAGATCACTTGGCCGAGGAGGTCAAGAGTTGGAGGCCAGCCTGGCCAACATGGTGAAAACCCATCTCTACTAAAAATACAACAATTAGCCAGGTGTGGTGGTACGTGCCTGTAATTCCAGCTACTCAGGAGGCTGAGACAGAAGAATTGCTTGAACCCAGGAAGCAGAGGTTGCAGTAAGCCGAGATCATGCCACTGCACTCCAGCCTGGGCGACAGAGCAAGACTCTGTCTCAAAAAAAAAAAAAAAAAACCAAACACAAAAACACAACCAAACTGCTTGGAACTAGGTTAATAAACATATCCTCGGCACATATGGTCTTGGCAGATTTCCAAGAGGAGGAGGCTAATAGGGATGGTAATAGTCACACCTATATATATTTATAATCTTATAACCATATTTTTAAAAAATATTAAGCACTTCATCAACCACATAGCAATACTAGGGCTTCAATGTATTCATGAGGCTGGATGATGATAACAGGCATTCTTTGTGGTCACAATAATGAAAGTCACACTAAGAAAGGCAGCTTAAAGTTTTCTTGGCGTACGAGACCACGCCACTGCACTCCAGCCTGGGCGATAGGGCGAGACTCCGTCTCAAAAAAAAAAAAAAAAAAGTTTTCTTGGCATAGCTATAGACTAAGCAGAGTAATTATCTGATTACCTAGTCTTGCCAGGAAGGATCCCTAAAGAATTTAAGCCTTAGATTTATGCTTCAAATATATTTCCAAATGCTCAACTTAAAAGGCTTCTTTACTAAAAATTCTTCAGGTTATTCTTTCCCCTTCTTTCTTCTTTAATAGAGTAGACTCCCTTGGGTTCCAGATTAAGGGGGAAAAAATCTTATCAACTAATACATTAGCAACACTTTTTTGACATTTTAAAGTTGCTTCATAATTGTCATTACTAGCCTTTTTAAAATTATTATTAAGAAGAATGCCAACTTAAAAGCTTGGTGCCCAACAGAATAATCCCATGTCAATTTCCTTGCATTTTGTTGAGATAGATGTGAAGAGAAAAGGAAGCTAGAAATTCAAAGAATTTTACCGATTATATCCAGAAAGGTTAAGTGACTTGCCTGAAATCACACAGATGGGGCAAAAAGAAGACAAGAATCCATGTATCCTGACTCCAGGGCAAATGCACATTTCAAACATTATACAACTTCAAATCCTTTAACACAACCTCAAAGATTAATACACACTGGCAATTTAAAAGTAATCCCTCACTAACCCTGGGGAATCCACACTGATTTATAATTTTAAATAATTAAAACCCCACATTTATATTTTAATACAAATACATTCAGCTACTTCAGTATGCTTATGGTACATTCTTTTAGCCACTTGCAGTTACATTGGGAGAAGGAATATTTTACCCCAAGATTCTCCATGAAAATGTTGGATCTGGAACCTCTGATGCCACCAAATTCATGCAACTGTAAAAATGTTTTCTTTTTAAAAAAATGATTCTAATAATTCATTTCCTAGTATACACTGGTCATGTAATTTACTGAAAGAACATAAGCTGTTACAGACATTCAGATGAAGTCAGGTTAGTAGTGGAACACAAGATAATGGGAAACCTGAAAGAACAAAAAAGATCACAGTCTTGACAACTGCGGTGAAACACTTATAACCTTACATATATGCAAAGAGGGGATTATGAAAGACAATGTCTAGGGCTGCAAGGAAGTTACTAGAAAATATATATTGAGGCTGGGCACGGTGGCTCACACCTGTAATCCCAGAATTTTGGGAGGCCGAGGTGGGCGGATCACGAGGTCAGCAGTTCAAGACCGGCCTGGCTAACATGGTGAAACCCTGTCTCTACGAAAAATACAAAAATTAGCCAGGTGTGGTGGCAGGCACCTATAATCCCAGCTACTCAGGAGGCTGAGGCAGGAGAATCGCTTGAACCCGGGAGGCGGAGGTTGCAGTGAGACAAGACCAAGCCATTGCACTCCAGCCTGGGTGACAGAGAGAGACTCTGTCTAAAAAAAGAAGAAAAAAAACCATATATATATAGAGAGAGACAGAGGGAGAGGGGGAGGGAGAGAGAGAGAGAGAGAGAGAGAGAGAAAGGGAGAGACGCAATGTTAGCTTTATCCAGGACCAAGATGTGGTTAGAACAATTTATGATATAAGAAGGGTGTGAAAGCAATCATGTGAAATCACCCTTTTCCAAGTTCTGAAAAACAATTATGTGTACAATAGTTTGTACTATATTGTCATGTGTTTGTGGTTAGTTCTTCCCCTCTATTTTTACATGTAATCTCTCCCAATCAGACTCTAACACCTTAAATACCTTAACACTCTAACGCCGTAAACCCTAAGTATTCAAATTCTTTCATACACATTCATTCACTGTGCACCGACTACGTGCATTAAGAAAGGGTCCCTGCCACTGAGCAGCTCACTGTCTAGTAGGGAAAGCCAGATCCATAAACAGGTACCGCAAGACAGTAGAGCTGGTACAACTGATAGAAAATGTAGAAGTTGGGAAGAAAAGGACAAGAGTTCCAAAGCCGCAATGCAAGTCAACAACTGCATTCCCTTAGCCAGAAGTAGCAGAACCTGTTTTTGTACCCATCCACTCCCTCTAGATAACTCATTAGATGAGTGACATGAAGACCATCTTTGCAGTTGGGATAATTAATTGAAGTCAGTTAAAAATGAATAAGCCTTCCTAAAAGGGACTAGAGAGGAAAAATAAAGGGTGGTAGAGTGTAAACTGGAAGTAGGTTAAGGGATCATGCTTATAGAGATGCTTAAAGTTGCGCTTTAACTGTAATTTCAAAGTCAGGGTAATCTGTATTTCAACATGAGTCCTTAACACAAATTATTTTTATGAAGAATAAAGATTTAGGAGATGATGTGATCTAATCCATCCAGAACAACCAATTATAACAAAGACCCTCAGTCAAATAGTTGGTAGTAGATAAAAGGCTTTATATGAATATTACAAGAATCACCACCACTCCAAATATAATAAGTGTACCAAATATGAAGTAAAATGACTTTAACAAGGCTGACTTGAAAGTGATAAAGAAGCAAGTTACTGCCAACCAGATAGTGGAAATACTGCACAGGCACCGATAAACAGAAATCACCAAGCTCAAGGAAAGAGAAACGAAGCATATATCCAGAGATCACGTTAGGGTACACCAAGAAAGAGACGGTTCAAGGGAATTACCAGGAGGCGATGAGCCAGGTAAGCAAATTGTGGCAGTTAAGGGGATTTTCATAACCTGAGCAGGAGGGTCCAGACGTTTCTTTCTGATGGTGGCACTAGCGATATCACATCTCAGGGAGATACCACAGAGTAGGAGAGTTGGAGAAATGTTTACGTGAGACGCAGAAGTAGTCAAGAAATATCACTCGGGTCTCAAGGAAGGCGGGAGATGAAGCCGGTACCACAGAAAGCCGAGCTTCCCGGTGAAAACAGCTCTCCCCAGAGAAGACCCTGCTCTGGCGGGAAAGCCCCGGAATCGCAACCGGCCTTTCCCCAAGTACGGCTGGGCGCTGGGATGGGGCCTGCTGTAACGGCAGGGAGACGGTCTCTCCGCGGCCCAGGAGAGAGAGACTAGAAGGAACGGCCTCAGGTAGCCTAACGGCCACCGGCGGCCACAGCGCGGCCACCGGACAGCAGGGGGGAGGGGAGGTGGTCCCAGGGGGCGGGGCAGAGGAAAAGGCGCCGGCCCCACAGTACTCCCCGCTTCCGCCCAGTCCAGCCCGGGGCGGCGGACCGGGTCCGACACAGTCTCCTGGACCAGGCTCCCTCCATCCTCACCCCTCCCCCAGCTTCCCGCCGCCACTCACCGAACCGGAACCGGCTGCCATGCGAAGGGGTTTCCGGCCGGGCGCGGAACGCAAAACCCGGGAACCGCCGCGAACCGGAACCGCCTTCACAGCACCGGAAGAGTCTCTAGGTGGCTGCAGAGGAGGGGGCTGGGGCAGGAGGTCAAAGAACAGAGTTAAGGACCAGTGGGGCGCCTGCGCGGTGTGGCGAGGCCCGAGAAGCGAAGCGAGCATTTAAGACTAGTCGTAATTTCTCAGTACCCTTTTCAGTCTGGGCTTTTTCGCTTTCTCGTACTCGGAATACTGTTAGTGAGCCCTTCTTCCTATGCTTTTCTCTGTTCCCTCTGCTCCCTTACCCGCCGCCTTCTGGTTCCGCACGGCGAGTTTTGCTTGCGTTCCAGTTTCCATGGCAGCTTTTCGCGGTGGCCCTAAGTCTGCGGAAACCTGTGGCTTCCCCCGACAGATAGGGACCTGAGATCTAAATCGATCTCAGGCTATCTCGTGTTTTATTGAGAATCACAGAACGTTAGTGCTTGTAGAGGTTATTGGAGATACTTTAGTCTTACCAGGTTCAGAGAAGTGAAGTGATTTCCCAAAGGTTTTAAGTGCACGGCCCATCTAGGACTAGGAAACAAGTTTCTTAACTTGCAGTCCTGTACTCTGCACTCACTCATACAAACAAACAAACAAAAAAGCAACTTGAGGACGGATTAGGCTAGACTCTGGCAAGATGTAGAACCTTCCAGAACTCTGGAGGAATTTGAAACAGGCAGAGTTGTGAGGAAAGCTTTTGGGAGCCCACTAGAGATCTGCTTTTCTGGGTAGAGATAGAGAAGGACCCAGGAATCACCTGTGACCTTTGAAGGGCTTTGTTGTTCCTGGGACACATTGATTAACCTGGAATCTGCCATACTTTCTAAGAGAACATAATGGGAAGAAATATGTTTGTTCATTCAGGCTTTTTGTCAAGCACCTCAGCTTGGCAGGCCTCTGGACCCAGGCCCTGTAGAAGTCTTAGAGAAATGCCCCCTTAATAGGTCCTTTACACCCAGATCACAGCCACAGGCACAGTCTGAGCTCAGACTTGAAGAAGGGCAGTTTCTGGAGGCCCCCAGCCTTTCTGATACTCTCAGCAGCTTGCTGAGTTCAGGGGATCCTCCCCTGTCAAATACATCAAAGTAGATTGTTTGTATTGCCTCATGTGCTGTTACTTTTATATTATATTGTCAAGTCCTAAGGCCAAGTAGTCATGAGTGTAGCTGGTCCATGTCAGTCACTGACATCTTATTTCACAGCTCTGTTCGTTTGGATTAAACTCTGTCTCTATTTCTAGGAGGCAGCCATGCATAAAGACGAGTTTCATCTGAAATTTTTCATGTGTGTGGTTCAATCTCGCCAGTTAGTCAGGACTCCTCAGAGAACAGGTACCCTTGTCTCCTGATCATACTCCAGTGACAGAGAATGGGTTCTCTCACAAGAAGCCTAAATACAGGATGCGAGGCTTTCTAGTGTAAATACGGATTTTAGGGGTCAACTGACCTTGTTTATCACATTCTCACTTTGATAAAATATTGATCACTGAGTCGTGTATTTTCCAGGTAAGATTTTGACCTGGTTTGTTGTGATAGATGCCAGGGAGATAAGGAGGACTTGAGAGTTGAGGGGGGAACAAAATTTATCCCATCAGCTGGTCATTATTGTGTTGTTATGTGAATTACTTCGACCAGTCTGGGCTCATCTGTGGGAATCTTTATTGTCATTATGACTGACACTCCAAAACTATCAGATAAATCAAGCCCTAAGGAAAAATGGCCTCATCCACCCCACCTCAAAGTATCTAGTTATATGTTCTGCTTTTCCCCCATGTATGTCAAGGGAATAGAATCTTTTTGAGGTACATCGCGTCTCTAATTTTTCACTGGATTTTTGGAAAGAAAGCCCTGGACAGCTCAGAGTCATAGGGAAAATGAAAGGGAGTAAGGAACACTCCCTTCCCTGAATCCCACCTTGAGGGTGACCTAAAGCTATTGTTTCTCAGCTGGGGAAGCTTCTACTTCCAGCATGCTCATACCAAAGCCACCACCAAAGACAGACATCTTGAAGAGTCTAGATACTATGGATGATCCAGACACCGTGGGAAGCATACCTGTTTTCAAAACTGGTGAGGCATGTGGGTCAACGGTGAGAAATGTTCAAAGGAATATGGGAAAGTGAAAGTTGTATGCATAGTATTATAAATCAGGGTAGACCTACTAAAGCTGAAATATAAGTTAAGACCCAAGGGGGAAAGTCTGTGTGTGTGTGAAACAGAGAGAGAGAGAGAAAGAGAAAGAGGGATGGGGAGGGAAAGGGAGAAGGGAGAGAGGTGGGGATGGATCATCTGGGAAATTGTAGGGAAACGGACACTTCTCTCTATGCAGAATAACTTAATTTGGTCAATATTAAATCAATTGGCTCATAACTGTAAACTACTAATCTGGTTTATCCTATTGTCAACATCCTTGATATATAAATATGTGAAACTTAAGAAAGTTGACTAAATGACTTATTATTTTACAAAATGATTCTAAATATTGTAAAAAATTTTCATCTTAGGAAACCATTTAATAATAGATTTCTCATGTATTTTTAAATGTTCAATTCACAGGCAATTTATATGAAGCTTCAGAAACACATCTATGTATTTCGTCTTAACTTAAATACATCTATATTGGAGTCAATTCACTGGAAACCTTTATTGAGTTCCCGCTATTTGCCCAATAATATACTAGAAATGATAGACTATAAAACATATGTATAAGAGATATCCTTGCCATTGCCCCAATAGCTTACACTTTGGAAATGCCTTAGCGATTATTTACTCCAACTGTCTTATATTTTCAGAAGGAACTCAGGACTAAAAGGTTTTCCTCAGAAAGTTAATAATTTCATTAAAGTAACAACTCCTAGCACTTATGAAATATATATATCAGTATTTAGCCATATTTTTGAGCACTCACTATTTGAAATCATTGGGCTAGACTCTGTAGGAAATGCGAAAATGAAATAGACACTTTCCCTGTTCCCTAGGAGCTTATGATTAAGGAGGGGAGATAATATGGAACAATGTGTAAGTTAAGAACTTAATAATTTTGGTTCAAAATGTTGAATTGGTTCAAAATAAGATGCCATAGAAATGTAGGGTTCAAGATAACTTTGGTTCAAAATAAGATGCCATAGAGATGTAGGGAAGAGAACAGCCAGCTGACTGCTCAGAGCCAGCTTTTCTTTTCCTTCCTTCCTTCCTCCCTCCCTCCCTCCCTTCCTTCTTTCTTCCTTCCTTCCTTTTTCTTTTCTTTCCTTTTTTCTTTTCTTCTTTTTGCAACTGTTTGTGGTCTACATCCCTTTAATCAGACTTCCTTTGCCCCTGCATAGAAAGCAGCAAGAAATAAACCCAGCTGATGGTTTTTTCCTATTGTTTATTGAATTTGTACAGATTATTTCTTATTTGCCCTCATCTTTCCTGCTTTTTTCATTCTCCTTTTGCTCTGGTGTACCTAAAACTCACCTCAGACTCCCTTTGCTGTGATGACTCATTTGGACCTGCTTCTGTGGTTTGAACTCAGCATTGTCTCATGGACAAAATTCTGATGTTCAACTTCTGCCTTTAAATCCTGGGGTCTGTGTGGCTCAGGTGAGTGGCCACTCTTAACCCTTTCAGCTTTCCTACTAGAGAAAGGAAATCTAATATTTTCCCAACACCAATAAGGCCTCCATTCCTCCTCTTCTGCCTGCCTCCCTGCTTCCTTCCTCATCCTTTCCTCTTCCCTTCCTCCTTCCCTCCTACTCTTCCTCCTTCTTTGACTTCCTTCCAAGAGAATTTGTTGAGCACATACTATGTCAAGTACTGTACTTGGCACTGGGAATAAAGTAGTAAACAAAACAGGTACATTGTCTGCTCTCATGAAGTTTATAGTCTTGTGGGACTAAGACAGTAATCACACAATCACACACATGGTTATATAACTAGAATGGTGTTAGTGCAGTGAAGGAAAATGACTCCATGTAATCAGAGGATAAAACAGGGGATGTAATATGGCCTGAGAAGTCAGAAAAACCTTTTTCAGGAAGGCCTGAGGGATGAGTATGCATTAGGCAGGCAAAGAGAGAAGAGCTTTCCAGAAAAGGGGACAATAGGCTGTGAAACGGGAAAGAGCAGAATGGGCCAATGTGACTTGATGATGGGAGGAATAGCGGGAGAGTGAACAGTACAGGTGGTGTAAGAGCCAGATTGTGCAGTGCCTTCTAGGTCTTATGGACACTTTTGAGCTCTGGGAAATCACTGAAGAATGATAGGATCATACTGCGTTTTAAAACATCTTTCTGGCTCCTGGGTGGAGGATGGATTGGAGAGGTACGAGGGTAGTTATCTGCTCTAATGAGATGGATGCCACTGCCTTGCTCCATTTCTCACCTCTAGGCAATGCATCACTATAGGGCGCCAGTGAAATGGTGAGGAACTCATGTCGTCAAACAACAGAGATGAGCACAGAGCTACTGGTGCCCAAACATAAAAAACCCCTGGCCTGATGTCTTTCTGCTTCTGCCAGCCCAAGAAATTCACAGGGACTCCCTCCAGGGTGTTCTGCTTCTTGTTCTAAGTGCAGTTGTATATGGAGATTCTGTGCTCTAGTCCTTAAGAAAAATGGAATATATTTCTTTCTTGTCTCTTACCTGGCAGGGAAGCAGCTGCTGTTTTTTCCAACATCTTGCCTATCAGTATAAGCAGCTCTGCCTGTACTATAATGAGGCAGGCTGTGTGTGTGTGTGGCCCATAGAGGATCAGCTCCTGGCATAAGAAAGCCACTTGATCCTACACTGGGGCATAGCAAGGGTGTGAGTCACCTAGGCTGTACACTTTACCCCTATGTCCTGACCCCTAGGCTTTTCAAAAAAAGGTGGTTAGCATTTCAAGATCGGTAAGAGTGTGGGACAACTACTTCCAGGACAAAAGCTCAGGGGTAGCAGGCACCTTTGTGGTCCGGGCTCTGATCCAGCAGATCCAACTGCCCACTAGACATAAAGCCTCTCCTGTGTATAAAGACTTAGATGATGGGCAACCTGCCTAGGTAACTAGTGACTCTCAAGACTACATCTAGTGACCTGAAAATGTGGGAAGCATTCCAAAGGAGTGGTGCTTCACCCATTTGCTCCTTGTGTCACAGCTTCTCCCTGGAAGATAAGACCTTTCTATCATATTTTTCGCTTCATCTAGGCCATCTATCACCAGCATTGCCCATGCCCCCTGCTGCCCTTCTGATCCTCTGTACCTTCCTTTGGAAGTAAAGCAGCCTTGAGAAGAGTTTTTATTAAAGTGGCATTAATGATGGAGGACCTTTGCATAGTGAGGAAACCTTTCTGCCTATATAACAGCACGGTGGTGCAGGATATGGAAGGCATATTTAGAGTCAGTATAAATATTGATGTGTAGTCCCTTTGCAAGAGTGAGGGCTCAAGTTAATACAATGAGTTCAGCTTGCTGAGAGGTAGTGGAGCTGAGTGGGGTAAGGGTGATTAGGTTTTAATGGGAGGGTAAGGGGTGCATGATCAGTCGCCAAGGAGGGAGTAGAGGCATCCTATACTTGTGGTTTAAGGTGGGGAGATACAAGAAGAGGATATGAAGGAGACTTTGAACTGGGAAAAAAGGCAGCAATGAGGTGTGGCTGTAGCCCAGGAATAGTCAGGGAAGCAGGTAATTTAGTTAAAATGCCTTGACCTAACAAGGGAACTGGGCAGGTGGGGATAACTAAAAAGGAGTGCTTAAAAGAGTATTGTCCAAGTTGGCACGAGAGTTGGGGAGTTTTAAGGGGTCTAGAAGCCTGGCTGTCAATACCCACAACGGTTATGGAGGCAAGGGAAGCCGGCCTTTGAAAAGAAGGCAATGTGGAGTGGGTAGCCTCCGTATTGATTAAGAAGGGGACGGACTTACCCTCCACTGTAAGAGTTACCTAAAGCATCTGTGATGGTCCAGGAGGCTTCCGAGGCGATTGGGCAGCGTCAGTCTTCAGCCGCTAAGCTGAGAAGATCTGGGAAGGAGTCAGTCAGAGAGCCTTGGGCCAGAGTTCCAGGGGATCTGGGAGTGGCCGCCGGGTGAGTTGGACAGTCCAATTTCCAGTGGGGTCCCGCACAGATGGGACATGGCTTAGGAGGAATCCCGGGCTGCAGGGATTCGTTGGCCCAGTGGCCAGATTTCCGACACTTGAAGCAAGATCCTGGGGGAGGCGGTCCTGGAGGAACACCTGGCCGCTGTGGTTCAGGCATTGTGAAGTTCTTGTGTGCTGGAGATGTGGCTGGGGTTTCTCTCACAGTGGAGGCAAGTCATTGCAACTCAGAAATACGTTGCCTCTACTCTATTATTGTACACCTTGAAGGCAAGGTTAATTGAGTCCTGTTGTGGGGTTTGAGGACCGGAATCTAATTTTTGAAGATTTTTCTAATGTCAGGAGCTGACTGGGTGGTAAAATGCTTATTAAGAATGAGGTGGCCTTCTGGCCCCTCTGGGTCTAGGGTGGTAAAGCGTCTAAGGGTTGCTGCTAAGCCGGCCATGAACTGGGCTGGGTTCTTTACCTTGGGTAGTTTCTTT
This sequence comes from Gorilla gorilla gorilla, assembly GCF_029281585.2. Lineage (NCBI taxonomy): Eukaryota > Metazoa > Chordata > Mammalia > Primates > Hominidae > Gorilla > Gorilla gorilla. The sequence continues at coordinate 53,165,629 of NC_073234.2, read as the reverse complement.
AAGTTTGTCATAATTAACAGCTTTGTAAGCTGCCTTTTTAAGCCCTTCAACTTGGCAGGAAACCATGTAGTCTCGCCTAGCTATATCTGGGGAATCAGCCGGATAGTTCCATTGGGGATCGCCTCAGGGAACTGCTCTAATGCCTTCCTGGAGGTGTGGTTCATGAAGCCAGCAGTTATCAGCATGCGATTGGGCTAGAGAAAAAACTTTCCCATTCATCTGGGGAGAGGCTAGAAGTTAGGATAACATTTAGGTCACTCCAGGTTAAATTGTAGGACAGAGCTCGATATCAGAATTCCTGTATATATTTAGTGGGGTCTGATGAGAAAGAGCCTAAATGCTGGCTGATTCGGGAAAGGTCTGATAGAGAGAAAGGCACATGTACCCTGACTATGCCTTCAGCTCCAGCCACCTCTCTAAGAGGAAATTGTTGGGCAGGTGGGGGAGAGCTAGTCCTAGAATGAAACTGTAAACCAGACCGGGTGTGGGGAGGGGAGGTAATAGAAGGGTTATAGGGTTGGGGAGCAAAGGCTGAAGAAGAGTTGGAGCCTGATTCAGCCTGGTGGGGAGCAACCTGAGGAGGAGCAGTCTGGGGAGGAAGTGAGAGGTCAGATGGGTCAGTAGAAAAGGAAGATTCAGAAGACTCAGCAACGCTTGGGGTTGGGACTGAAGGGACAGGCCAGAGGGAAAGAAGGAGGATTTGGGACGAGTTGCATTGGGAACACAGACTAGGGAGGGAACAAAGTGTGAAAAATGCCTGGATGTAAGGCACCTCAGACCATTTGCCCATTTTTTCGACAAAAATTGTCTAGGTCTTGTAGGATGGAGAAATCAAAAGTGCCGTTTTCTGGCCATTTAGAACCATTGTCGAGTTTGTATTGGTGCAAAGCGGTGTTGCAGAAGAAAATGAGATGCCTAGATTTTAGGTCAGGTGAGAGTTGAAGAGGTTTTAAGTTCTTGAGAACACAGGCTAAGGCAGAAGAAGGAGGAATGGAGGGTGGAAGGTTGCCTATAGTGAAGGAGGCAGGTTTAAAGAGAAGAGTAGAGTCATGGAGAAGGGGGGTGGGGAGCAGCTCTGGGCTGCAATGTGGGTGAGCAGCCAAAGCAGGCATCCCGGCAATTGACTTGCCACCAAGGGAACACGGGTGAATGATCAAGGCAGGCGTCCCTGCGGAGATCAGACACCAATGGAACATGGGTGAATAATCAGAGAGGCATCCCCACAATGATTAAACACCAAGGGAAGGCTGCTAACCCAGGTCTTCGGCACCAAATGTTTCACGTGTCCATGTGAAGAGATCACCAAACAGGCTTTGTGTGAGCAACGAGGCTGTTTATTTCACCTAGGTGCAGGTGGGCTGAGTCCGAAAAAGGAGTCTGCAAAGGGTGGTGGATTATCATTAGTTCTTATAGGTTTTAGGATAGGCGGTGGAGTTAAGAGCAATGTTTTGAGGGAAGGGGGTGGATCTCACAAAGTACATTCTCAAGGGTGGGGAGAATTACAAAGAACCTTCTTAAAAGTGGGGGAGATTACAAAGTACATTGATCAGTTAAGGTAGGGCAGAAACAAATCACAATGGTGGAATGTCGTCAGTTAAGGCTATTTTCACTTTTCTACAAAAGTTGCTTCAGTTGCTTCAGGCCATCTGGATGTATATGTGCAGGTCACTGGGGATATGATGGCTTAGCTTGGGCTCAGAGGCCTGACAGCCTGACCGACTTGTGCACATGTTCTCAGGATCTCCTGAGGGCTGTATCACAGGCCATTGGTCACTCATATTTGGCTCAGAATAAATATCTTCAAATATTTTACAAATTTTGACACTTTTTGTCATATTTATATGACACATTTTATTTATCCATTCTTTAGTTGATGGACTTTGGGCTCTTTCCACATTTTGCCAACATTGTGAATAATGTTGCTATGAACATTGGTATACAGATTTTGTGTGTACATATGTTTTCATTTTTCGTAGGTATATACCTAGGAGTGGAATTGCTAATTAATATGATAACTCTATGTTTAACATTTTGAGGAACTGCCAAATTCCCACTGCAGCTGCACCACTTTACATTCCTACCAGCAATGCAGAAGGGTTCCAATTTGTTCACATCCACTGTAATACTTTTCTTTCTTTTTCCTTTCCCCCCTTCCCTCCCTTCCTTCCTTCCTTCCTCTCTCTCTCCCTCACTCCCTGCCTCCTTCCTTTCTTCCTCTCCCTCTCTCCTTCCCTCCTTCCTTCTTTTCTCCTTCCTTCCTTCCTTCCCTCCCCCTCTCCCTCCTTTCTCTCTCTCCACCCCTCCCTCCCTCCTTCCTTCCATCTTCCTTCCTTTGTTTTTTTCTTTTTTGATAATAGCCATCCTAGTGGATATGAAGTAGTATTTTCACTTCAAATGAAGCAGTTTTGATTTGCATTGCCCTAATGGCTATTGATGTTGAGCATCTTTTCTTGTACTTTTTAGCCATTATATATCATCTTTAGAGAACTGTCTATTCAAGCCTTTGCTCATTTTTAAATTTTTTATGTTTGAGACAGGATCTCACTCTGTCACCCAGGGTGGAGTGCAGTGGCGCAATCTCGGCTCACTGCAAGCTCTGCCTCCCAGGCTCAAGTCATTCTTGTGCCTCAACCTCCCAAGTAGCTGGGACTACAGGCATGCGCCACCACACCTGGCTAATTTTTTGTATTTTTGTAGAGACGGGGTTTCACCATGTTGCCCAGTCTGGTCTTAAATTCCGGAGCTCAAACAATCCACCTGCCTTGGCCTCCCAAAGTGCTGGGATTACAGGTGTGAGCCATTGTGCCTGGCCAGTTTTCCCTATTTATTAACATCTTGCATTAGTGTGGTACACTTGTGATAATTGATAACCCAATATTTATACATTATTATTAGCTAAGTTCCATAGTTTACATTAGGGTTTACTCTTTGGATTGCATAGTTCTATGAATTTGACAAATGCATAATGTCATGACAAATGTATGTCATGTATCTGTTATAGCATCATACCGAATCATTTTAGTGCCCCTAAAATCCCCTGCGCTCCACCTATTAATCTCTCCTTCTCTATCCCAAGCCCCAGTAACAACTGATATTTTTATTGTCTCCATAGTTTTACCTTTTCCAGACTGTCATACAGTTGGAATCATACAGTATGCAGCCTTTTCACACTGGCCCGTTTCACTGTGTCTTTTTCTGGCTTGATCATTTCTTTTTATTGATGGAAAATATTCCATTGTATAGCTGTATCACAGTTTGTTTATTCACCTTTTGAGGGATATCTTGGTTGCCCCCAGCTTTTGGCAATTATGAATAAAGCTTTTATAAACATTCATGTGCAGGTTTTTTGTGCAGACATAATTTTCAGCTCATTCAGCTAAATACTTAGGAGTGCTATTGCTGGATCATGTGGTAAGACAATATTTAGCTTTGTAAAAAACCGTCAAACTGTCTTCTACAGTGACTGTACCATTGTGCATTCCCACCAGCAATTAATGAGAGTTCCAGTGGTTCCACATTCTCATTAGCATTTGGATTTTTGAATTTTAATCATTTAATCATTCTAATAGGTGTGTAGTGGTGTCTCACTGTTTTAATTTGCAGTTCGCTAATGACATATGATGTTGACATCTTTTCATGTTTATTTGCCACCTGTATATCTTCTTTGGTCAACTCTTTTGCCCATTTTTAAATTGAGGTATTTTCTTTTTATTGTCAGTGAAAAGAGTCAAACTGTAAAACATTTGAAGAGATTTATCCTGAGCCAAATACGAGTGACCAATAGCTCCCCCATGACACAGCCCTCAGGAGATCCTGAGAACATGTGTTCAAGATGGTCGGGCCACAAGTTGGTTTTATAAATTTTAGGGAGATATAAGGTATCAATGAATATATGTAAGATGTACATTCATTCAGTCCAGAAAGGCGGGATAACTGGAAGCAGGGAGGGGGGAGCGGAGCTTCCAGGTCATAGGTAGATTCAAAGATTTTCTGATTGGAAATTGGTGAAAAGAGTTAAGTTATTGTCCGAAGACTTAATAGAAAAGCAATCTGTGAGGACCAAGGTTTTATCAGGTGGACAAAGCTTCCAGGTAGCAGGTTTCAGAGAATAGATTGTAAATGTTTCTTATCAGACTTAAAGAGTCTGTTCTATCAGTAATTCCAAAAGGGAGGAGCATATAATGAAGTGTGTCTGGCTTCCCCTTTCCATCAACGTCTGAACTAGTTTTTCAGATTAACTTTGGAATACCCTTGACTGAGAGGAGGGGTCTATTCAGATGGTTGAGGGGCTTATAATTTTATTTTTGGTTTACATTCTTAATGAGTTGCAAATGAGTTCTTTATTTATTCTGGATGCCAGCCCCTTATCAGATACATGATTTGCAATTATTTTCTCCCATTCTGTGGGTTGTCTTTCCACTTTCTTGATGGTATAATTTGGAGAACAAATGCTTTTATTTTGTGTAGTCAAATGGGGTTTTATCTCCTAGTCACTTGCATTTGTATTGTTTGTGCCAGAATGTGCAGAGGTAGAGATAAAAGTAAGCAAGAGGAAGAGGGCAGTGGTAAAAGCAAGAGGAGAACCGACTGTGGAGACAATGAAGCAAAGGCATAGATGGAGCAAGGGAAGGTGAGACTTGAGTAATGGATGCACCTCTTGCTCTGGGAGCATCTGACCCTTTTTTCAGAGTGGATCCTGTTTGCTGTGAAGCCCAATTTATATGTTTGCTTCACTGCCAGAATCCCGCCCCCATCCCTCCCCACTGCAGGCTTGAGAAGTGGCCGTCACAGCCACGCCCTTCCCTCTTGACACTTTCATTCCAAATAGCTAGCTTTTCTGTACTTTCTCTGAGAAAGGTAATGTAAATGTAAAAGAAGTTTTTGAGGCTATTCTATAGAAGATGTCATAATTCAATGTTCCTCAAAGGCAGGGACTATATTTATTTTTTTAAACCTCTCAGCACCTAATGCAAAATCTAGCACACAGACTCCCAAGAAATGTTTGCTTAAAGACGGATAGAGGGCCACAGGGGCAGGTTTTATTAGCAGTTGCTGAAGATGTTGGAATGCAAGGTGTCTCAGGCAGTCTGGACTAGGAAAAAGTTCTGTGTTGAAAACAAGAGAAGCAACGAAATAATTTATTATTCCCATTAAATAAAGATGCTGATGGCTCTCGAGATAGATATGAGGACCCCAGGACTCTGGGGAGTGAAGGAACTAAGCCGCTGCCGTATCTGAGCTGAGTACTTAGAGGGAGGAGGAAGAGGAGGAGAAAGGCAAGCAGGAGGAGGCGGAGCCTTCTTGTCAGCATCTGTTAGTGGAGGTTGGGAAGCCTCTCCTCCTTCCCCCTCCCTCGTTGCCTCCACCTGGCTCCTCCCCATGTTCGTCCAGCACCCCTCCCCCCTTTCCCAAGGACAATCTGCAAGAAAGCAGCGGCGAAGGAGAGCTAAGACTAAAAGGCAAGAGGGGCCGTTGAGTGAAGAGCAAGGGGGAGAGCTGGGAGTGAGGTGGGAAGGTATGGGCCGGGAGCAGGCGGTAGGGAGAACTGAAAGGAGCAGAAAGGAAAAGAAGAGATACGGCATCCTAAGCTGGAGCCGAGAGGGGGATGGGCAGGGCAGTCGTGAAGGATCCTAGCCCCTTGGCCAGTCCCCTCCGCTTGCAGGCTCAGCTGCATTCCCCAGGAATCTGGGATGGGTGGGTGGGGCTCGGACGGGTTGCCCTTGGCTGCCTGACCCTACCCTGGCACTCACCCAATTCAAATCAGTGCGCCTATGATGCTGCTTCTCTGTTCCTCCCTGCCGCGTGCTTATATACGCACGTGATTTTAGAGATATGTTTTAATATCTGTCTGTTTTTGTCTACGTGCGTGTCATTGTGGGTCTGTAAGGGATGCTTATACATGAGTCTGCATGAATTTCTGTGTCCTGTGCCTCTATAACTGTCTTAGAGATTTCAGGAGAAGAATATGAGCGGTTTTTACAGGTCAGCACTCTTAAACTCCTCTTGTTATGGCGAATTTTCTCCCTCACTGACGCTTCCAGGGGTGGAAGAGCTCTGTGTGGGATTCTACCCCCGTCATGAGCTCCAAGAGTGAATGAGAAGAAAAAACGGGAGGAAAGGGATCAGCATACCCAGATGTCTTGTTTTTTCCTTTCCACCTTTTTGCCTTCCTATTTGCCCTAGTCACTTAATCTTTCTTTTTGGAAAACAGCAGAAATTTGGACATGAACATTCCAGTTAAATAAGAATGTCTCTAGTCACGCGTGTCTCTATGTTCCTTTCACTGTTTGTCACTATATGATTTCTCAAGTCCAAGTTAAAAGTGTGTTTTAAAGTAGAATATGGAGGTATATCTGTATCTAAGCCGATTTTACATTTTTCATATATTTGTATTTCATGTAGTTCATCAGTTCATTAACGTTTTCAACAAGTATTTATTGGGGTCCTGTAATGTGCATAGACTTTGCAAGTCTTTAGTGAGCTGTGGGAGAGTTTTTAAAAATGATCATGATCCCTGCCCTGGAGGAGTTCTCAGTCTAGTTAGGGAAAATGACTTTAGCAGCCATCCAGTCCAGTGGTTGGCAAACTTTGTCTGTAAAAAACCAGATAGTAAATATTTTAAACTGCAGGCTTATGAGTCTCTGTCACAATATCCATTCTGCTGTTGTAGCACAAAAACATCCACGATAATACGTGAATGAACGAAGGTAGTGCACATACTGAAATTTGCACTTAACATTTTTCACATGTCATGAAGTACTTTTTGCAACCACTAAAAAATATAAAAACCTTTCACAGTTTACTGCCATACAAAAACGTGAGAAGGGCTGGATTTGGCCTACAGGCTGTTGTACGCTGACCCCTGATCTAGTCCAACCCTCTTTTCAGTGCGTAAGAAACAATTAAAATGCCACATAAAGCAGGCCGAGCATGGTGGTTTATGCCTGTTATCCCAGAACTTTGGGAGGCAAGGTGGGCGGATCACCTGAAGTCAGGAGTTCAAGACCAGCTTGACTAACATGGTGAAAACCCGTCTCAATTAAAAATACAAAAATTAGCCGGGTGTGGTGGTGCATGTCTGTAATCCCAGCTACTCGGGAGGCTGAGGTAGGAGAATCGCTTGAACCTGGGAGGCAGTGATCCAGTTTAGACAACATGTGGTTAGAGGAAGTCCAAAAGAAGGTTTCCTTGACCTGTGGTAATCAGTGAAGGTTTAATAAGGGTACAACTATCACTGGCCTTAAATGATGGAATGGGGTGTGAATCTGTGGAAAGGGCCAGGGTAGCCACCTGGACAAGGGATGCAGTGTGCCCAGGCACAGAAGTGGGAAGAGCAAAGTAATGTTCAGGTGACAATGGAGCAGAGAATCTATAGGACCAACAGTTGAAGCTATATGCAAGGGCTAAATTGTAGAAGCTTCAAATGCCAACCCAACAAGTTGGGACCTTATTTGTCAGTACTGATTATATGTAGTACGTTCATTAATCTCTGTCTGTTAACACAATGCATGTTTGTGAATGTATGTCTTCATATATGTCTCATTGCATTATTTTATTATTTGTGTGGATTTGGGTGTTTATGTGACTTACGTCTCTATAGGCAGCTACCCTGAGTTCTCCAAATGCAGGGTAGAAGCAAGCACAAGCTGCCCTTAAAACTTGGGTTCCTGTGAATGAATACACATCTCCACTGAAGCCTAGGGACCTATGACCTTCCTATGAAGGTTTATTTTGTGTGTCTAATAGAGTGAAGAAAGGAACACAAGCACAGGGAAACCAGCTATTGTAGTAAGCAGTTCAGGTGGAAAATGGCAATGAGGATAGAAAGGAGGGGATGGATAAAAGAAGATAATAAGAAGGGAGAATAATAGGATTTAGTTACTGTTTTGAATCTGAGAGGAAGGGAGGAGATAAATTTAAAATAACAGGTTTTAGCTTGAAAAACTGGGAGAGTGATAATTCTACTGGCATTTTATGGATACAAAAATATGTCCTCTTGTGTGTTCCTTTGAGAGAGGTGATCCCTAAAGAACAAAATATGAAGGTGTTCCCATGTCGTGTATATACGGCATCTGTGTATATACGGCAGTGACTTTGTGTTAATCTTCTCATTTCATAGCATGTAGTAATGTGAGGGGCAAGACCCAAAGACCAAGGATCAAGAGATGCTCAGGAGGCTGACAGCCTGAGAGGGAAGAGCCATAGAAAGCCCCTGACCATTCTTGAGACTGACACCATTAATTTGCCTAACTCTGATGTGCCTTTATAACCTCAGACTCCAGTTTCAACTCCATATCACCTAACCCCATTCCAATAGCACAATTCCATAACACCCAACCCTAATCTTAATTATAATCCAACCTACCCTTGCTCTTCTACTTCTACTTTGCTGATTGTCATCAGTGCCCTAAACCTCATCTGATTCCAGCCCTCTGCAATAACCTATCCCTTCATTGAAAAGGGAAGGATGATTGAGGCTAACTCAACTTTTTCTCCTCCCTTTCTCATTTCTATTCAGTCAACTTCTCTTTTCCCTGACCTTAGTTTATTCCCCAAATAGGTTCCAATTGGGGTGGGAGGGATCAGGGAGGAATTAGGACCTTAGTAGTCTTGGGCTTGATTACATGACATTTCAGCTTGTCAGTCTACAAGGGTGTGGCTTTCCTCTGGAAGAAGTCCAAAGCTCTCAGGCTGCAAAGCTCAGACTTGGTATAGTGGGAGAGCCTGACTGAGGTGGCTCTAGCCAGTCTAATTACCGTTCCTTGAGCTAGTGGCATCTTGATTCCTGCTGTGTCTTAACTGACCATTGTCTTAAATTCTAGAGTGGATCATGACCCATGAAGAGCACCATGCAGCCAAAACCCTGGGGATTGGCAAAGCCATTGCCGTCTTAACCTCTGGTGGAGATGCCCAAGGTAAGGAGAAGGGGACAAAAAACATGGCTGGTGGGACTTTTGGAATTTACTGACTCCGTTAGCCTATACAATAGAATTATTCTTCTGTAGGTTCACGGGAATTTTGGGCTTTGCTAAAAATTTATGTGAGGCCTAAGTCCTCAAGTGCATTTGAATTTTATTTGCCATGCTTTTATTTACCCACGTCTTCATAAAACTTCTTTCCAAGTTTCTTTGAAGACAGGGGGCTCTTTTGGTCTTTGGGAACCTAAAAGAGTGGTGTTTTCTCAAGCAGCATTGGAAAGAAACTAAAGAGATAAAGTTATTGAGAAGGCAGTAAGTGGATTAACTTCATGTACTTTGGTAATGGTGGGGATGGGAGGAGACCCAGAATTAGTATATGGTGGGTCCCAACTAGGTCTTCAGGTATTAACTCTGATGTCTGGAGAGTTCCTGCACTGACCAAGGTCAGTCAGGCACTCGGTTTTCTCTGGCCTTTCCTCCTCTTCCATTTCATTACCCCTTGAACAAATAGGAACAGCAGCAGTTAATCAATACAGATCCGGTATGAGGTGGAGGGGCAGAAAACAGAGCCAGCAAAAACCCTTTTCTAGGTTGAATTTAAGAAACCTGGGAGTCACGAAAATTAGGTATATAGGAAACACGGAGTGGGAGTAAGAGGGTATGTGATTTTTTTAAAAAAACTTTTTCTCCTTTGATCTTCTGATATATTCTGATACATTGAAAAGAGGTAGAATTTCTTTGAAAAGGATGCAGGACATGGAGACAATTAGAAAGAGAGAAGGAAAGCGATTTCAGCTAGGCTCCCCTCCTCTGCACCACTGTTCCTAGGCTTTTTTAGACTTTGCGCTAAGGACCCACTTTGTATAGAGCCCTGTCTTGTATGTTGTGAAGAAGTTGAATTCCTTTAGGAATTTATAGTTTAATGAGGAAACTAGAATTCTTACATAAGGCACATAAATAAAAATAAGCAAGTGTGCATTAACCAAGCGGAATCTACTTACATAATGAAATGATAGCCTCTGATTGAATTAATCAGTGAAAACTTCATGGAGAAGGTAGATTTCAAGACACTGAACTCTTTGTTTAAGTAAGGTGCTTAGAACAGTAGCAGGCACATAGTAAATACTCAATACATGTGATCATTAATTAAAAATGAATTAGTGAGTATCTACTGTGTCAATCAGGATGATGATGAGGTTCACCAGTGATACATCAGTGAAAAAGTCTGATGCAATCTTTGTTCTTATGATACTTATTAGTATATTAGTAAAGCTAGACTTTTTAAACTAATATTTATTATAATTGTGATATAGGTTATGAATCAGAAAGTGCTAGAATGAAGAAACTGAGGAAGGAGGGTACGGAGGTCTGAGTTTAGGAATAGTGACCAGATTAGGAATGCAGAGCCCTAGTTGAGTTTGCAGAAACCACAGACCTGGCTTTTATTGCATCTGTCTTCTCCGCTGGCAGAGTACCATGCCAATACCGAATTCTTTAACATGTACTTGAGCATTGATCCTGAAACCTTGGTAGAGTGATCTGTGGACCCAGATTGTCAGATTAGGGGAAGAAAGAAGAAAGCCTGCTAAACAATCCAAGTGAGATACACAGAGTTATAAAATGAAGAAGAGCTTTTTAGAGAGGGAAAGAGAGAAAGAAAGGTCAGACTAGGATTTAACTTGGGTCTAAGAGCAGCAGAGCCCTTCCACCTTCTGATCCTGAGCAGTGAGACCCTCTTATTCTAGTGAAGACCATAACTCACTGCTGTAAGAAAAAGACCCTGTTTTACGGAGGCAGGGACTATAGATAAGCTGATTTCTGAAGGACCCAGCTGATAGGCACAGTGTATCCAGGGAAATATCCCACCTGCAAATCCCCATAACATCACAGCCACATGGCACTAGGGATTGAGAGTGATAGAAACTGAAATTCTATGGAGGCAAGGAGGCAAAACAGAAAACTCAAAATAGAGCTGAGAGGTCCTAGCTGAAGGAGAAGCTCAAATTCAGAAGTCGCCTGCCCAGAGCTGAGTTTGATGGACTCTAGTTCTCCCGGGGAGAAAACATAGAAATCTTTTGTTTTGTTTTTTTTCCCTGAGGGCTTGTGGGCCACATGGGAAAGTGAGATTGAGCTGTGTAAAATCCATAGAGGTCACAGCTTTGTCATTCTCCAAATTCAGCAAAGCTAATCATCTCTTGAGGTAGAAAAATGGCCAGGAATCAGACATCCTGAGCTCAAAAACAAAGAACTCTGGGATGCTGGGCTGATGCCGTACCAAATCCTAATTCCCTTTCCAGCCTGGGAATGGCTTCAGCCGCCAAAACTATGCTACTTTTAGCCTTATGACATCAGCATATTCTACCCCTGGAAAGGACCTCAGTCAGTCATCTGCTCTGGCCCTCTGTCTCCAGATAGCCAGCCATTACAAATGTATGTTTATCTTTTTGTTTTTTTTTTAAGAGATGGGACAGGATCGGCCAGGTGCAGTGGCTCACACCTGTAATCCCAGGACTTTGGGAGGCCGAGGCGGGCAGATCACCTGAGGTTGGGAGTTCGAGACCAGCCTGACCAACATGGAGAAACCCCGTCTCTACTAAAAATACAAAATTAGCTGGGCGTGGTGGCGCATGCCTGTAATCCCAGCCACTTGGGAGGCTGAGGCAGGAGAATCGCTTGAACCCGGGAGGCGGAGGTTGCGGTGAGTCGAGATCACACCATTGCACTCCAGCCTGGGCAACAAGAGTGAAACTCTGTCTCAAAAAAAAAAAAAAAAAAAAGAGATGGGAAGGGATCTTTTTATGTTGCCCAGGCTGGTCTTGAACTCCTGGCTCAAGCAATCCTCTTGCCTCAGCCTCTCAAGTAGCTGAGACCACAGGCCATGTGCCACCACACCTGGCCTTTTCTATTTTTAAAGGTTCGCACGAAAAGAGATCCTTTTACCTCTCTGGCTTGCTATTCTAAGGTTTATAATTTTTACTTATGATATCCATTAGAAAGTGCAATTCATCTCTAACAAATGTTTATTCCTCATATATTTTTAAAAATCTTATGAAAGTTAAGGCAGAAATAAATTATTTAGTATCAGCTTTAAAAAAAGTCATGCTCAAGTCATTTATTAGATTTTTTTTCTGTCTAGTCTCATAGAGACCCATTACCCACAGTTCTTCTTTCTAAAACCTCTTCCCAATATGCCGTAATTGGAGACTCCAAACTACGTGCTTATGATGTTCTCCAGAACCCCTCCTGACTACCCCCAGAATACCTACTGGATGGTGCCTGTAATCTTATCCTTCGTCTTGCTTCTAATAAGTCAGACAACTGCCATGGAGGGTTATTTAGGGCAACATGGAACAGCCAAGGAGACTCTGGCCAGGACTGGCTTGGGGCCAGACTAAGCTAGTCAGGTTGGCTAGGAGAGCTCAAAGAATTACCGGGGCTCCTTAGTATAAACTATTTGTATACCCCAAAGTTTGTGATTTTTAGGGAACTAGGGGTTTGAGGCATAGGTACCAGGTACATGAAGAGCATCCTAAAATTTGGTTTCTAGGAAAACACTCAGATATTCAAGTTGGAGACAGGATGAATGACTTCTGGAAGTTGGTGGAGTTGAGGTAAGAAGAAGGCAGAGGGAGAAGAGAATTTCCTCATTGTGAGATTTTTTTTTGTATGCCCAACAGATTTGGATAGTCCCTGCCCACCATCTGTTGTTTGCTTTTGTACTAAAAACGTTCAGAGTCACTTGTCTCTCTTAATCCTGGGTATACCAACAGGATTGCATGAAGTTAGAGTTTTTGCAGGACCATTTACTCAGCTTGGGAACAGGAAACAATGTTCCAACCTATACATTTCAGAACAATTTTTTCCCTTATTTCCTGAAATTACAAATTCATACTCCAGAACTCCAGGTATCCAGAAGAGAATCCCATAGGCCTTGTGAAAGACTGGAAAACAAACTTTAGTTTCATATCTATTCTGATCTTATTGAGCTAACTTTATTCATCTTTCCTAAAGCATTGATGGCTTTGTGTTGACTTTTGACCTTGTTCCTTTCACACACATAGGCTATTCCTCAAGCTACTGAGAAGCCCCTCTCTTCACAGATTTTTTGGTTTTGATGCCTTCAACTTAAGGTTGTGAACTTAGGCTTCTAGACTTCATGGGGCTTTGCCTTAGTGATGTCATAAGTGAGCTTTGACATCAGTGCTTACCAATGGCTTCTTGTTGACAAGCCCAACCTTTCAGGCCTTACCTTAGATCAGTTATCAGAAGCATTTGGCACTGTTCCAACTTCTTGAAACTGTCCCCTTTTGGCTTCTAAGACATTGCTAAGTCCTGGTTCTTTTGTATTTCTTGCTGCCCCTTATTAGTTTTCATCATGGAACCTCCCTTCCCCTTCCTGTTCCTTCAATGTTGGTTTTCCTCAGGGTTGCATTCCTTGCCCCTTTCCGTTATAATTCTGCATATTCTCTTGAGATAGTCTCTTCTGCGTTCACATGGATACGCCACAAGAAATTCAAACAGCATATCCAACTATGAATGTATCACCCCCACCGCCACCTGCCCAAACCAAAACCTGCCTCTGCTGAGTCAATGGACCACGCTTTTACCCTTTGTCTAAATCAATCACGGGACATTTTCTCCTTCTCTGACCCTTGAAATGTAATCACATTGCCAACTGGATATAAGTCCTGTTGCTTCTGTTTCCTAGATGTCTTCTGTCCAGTATTTTGTTTTGTCCCAAATGCTACTCTTCCAGTTCAGGCCTTCCACATTTCTTTTCTAGGCTGCCAGGTAGCCTCCTAACCCTAGAAATCCCTCTCTCAAGCTGTCTTTCACACTGCTGCCAGAGTTATCTTTCTGAGATACAGATTGCATCATGTCCCTCTGCTCTCTAAATTCTTCAGGGATTCTTTGTTGTATGCAACTTTTCTTTTTGGAGGGGCCACAGACCCCTTTAAGAATCAAATGAAAGCTGTGGACCTTCTCCCGAAAGAAATGTCCATGCCCGCAGAACTTTTCATACAGTTTTGTGGGGTTCCTGGATTCCCTGAAACCCATCACCCATGGATCCCTGATTAAACCCTGGCCTGTAAAAGACAAGTCAAACTTCTCATGGCACATAGGTGCCTGCCCACCTGTAGAGCTTCATCTCTCACCATTTCCTAGTTTATATTTTATTCTTTATAATACTAAATTACTTAAGGTTATTTTTTGACCCTCACCTTTATTTGTGCTATTCCCTCTGCCAAGAATACTCTCCCTCAAATTATCCACCTGACAGAAAAATTTTAAAGGAAATTGTCCTTTAGGTCCCATGACGAATGCTGTCTTTTCTGTATAACCTTCTCTGACTTCCTTCTGGCAGGCTTAGATACTCTTTGTCCCTGTTTCGACTGTACTTTGTCTCTCTCTCTCTCTCTCTCTTTTTTTTGAGAGATGGGGTATCACTGTGTTGCCCAGACTACACTTAACTCCTGGGCTCAAGTGATCCTCCTGTCTCAGCCTCCCAAGTAGCTGGGACTATAGGGATGCACCATTGTACTTGGCTCATGTCTTTTATAGGGACCAATAGACCATATTGTAATTCTCCACATGTCTTGAAGACCATTACCAAGTCCTTTATCTTGGTATCCCCAGACTCTGTGGTGGTCATTGCTGTACCCCCAGTGCCTAGCATAGTGCCTGAAACATGATAGGTGTTCAGTTAATATTTGTTCAGTGAACAAATGGACCTTCAATTCAATTTGGAGCTAATAGCCATGTAATACCAACCTGCAAAAAAAAGAAACATTTTGATTTTTTTTATTCCGTTCTATTCCTGATAGCCTTGGATTATTCAAAAGTTTGTGATGGTTTTTTAGTTTGATGCTGCAGATTTTTCCGATTACTAGCTCTCTTAATGCTTGCTGGTATATTACATTTCTCCAGGCAGGGTTAAGGACAACATGAACAGATTTTAGATTAAAACAAAAATATGTACTAGAATGTCTAAGAGAGACTGGCTAAAATGGTTCACAAGAAGTTGACCCATCATGGCTCTAAGATTCCCTGTGCATCACCATGTGCTCCTCATCACATTACATGGTAGGAAAGGAATGTCTCCCATCTCTCACCAATAAGGCCATGCTTAGCACAGGATCAGTGCATTGTTCCTAATATGAAACACACATATGGGACACCTGCTGTGTGTTTTATGTTGGGACGGGTTGGCTTTTTCACAGTGCTCCTGGAATAGAGTTCTTTTCACTGAGCAGCTACTAGGAGAGGGATAATATCATCTGTGAAAAAGGGAAAAGGATTGCCTCTCTATTTTAGTCCTAAGTTTTTGTTTTGTTTTGTTTTAATTTTATTTCTTTTTTTTTTTTTTTTTTTTTTTTTTTTACAGATGGAGTCTTGCTATGTTGCCCAGGCTGGTCTCGAACTCCTAGGCTCAAGCAGTCTTCCCAGCTTGACCTCCCAAAGTACTGAGATTACAGGCATGAGCTACCGTGTCCAGCCCTAGTTCTAAGTTTTTCTTCCAGTAGAAGCAGAGAGAGAATGATTTACAGTATACTTTTTGAGTTCCCCATAAACATCTTATATACAGGGCCACAGGAAGAGACTAGCAAATATTTGTTGACTAATTGAGGAAATGCCAGGAGAACGCAGTGAGAGAATAGAGTCCCCACCAATTCTTCCTGCACACTTGGTCACAGCCTCTTCTGGCAGTGTGATAACTAGTAAATCACAACTGTGTGGCACACATTGGAACATAGACCAACTCAAGTGACACAAAAAAGGGGTGTGTGTGTGTGTAGACTAAGAGAATCAGCTGTCTAGTAACAGATATACTTGTGAACTTGTGAATAGACTGTGACTTGCCAAGTTACTGAACCATATAGAGTCATGTCTTTGTCCTGAAATGCCAACTAAAAGCTGATGTCTCGATTCAGTGCAGAAAGCAAGGAAAAACCTAGTACAGCCATTGACATTAGTAGGACAAGCCATAGAGGCTAATAATGTTAACTTAGGCATCTGAGAACTTGAATTCTAATCTGAACTTTCTAAAAGTACTAGCTTTGTGCCCCTTGACCTTTTTGAGTTTCAGTTTCCAAATCTTTAAAATGGAGACAATTCCAGGATTGTTAACAGCATTAAATAAGATGATGTTTGACAAGCTCTTGGCAGTGTCTAGCCCACAATACACATTCAAGAAAATGTGTTATTCTTGTTGTTATTGTTTCCCAGATGGTCCTATCAGGGAAAGGTCTTGGGAAGGGCAGGATTTTGGGGGGGCTTGAGGAGCAATGAATGCAGATTATCTGAAGCTCCAGTAACATTGACTGCAGTAATTGGGAGTGGGGAGGCCAGAAGACTTTGATGAGAGGATTATTCTAGATTCAGAGAAGATACTAAATAAAGTACTGATTCGTTATCTTTAGCCAAATGTAATATCTCTGGATTCCAGGGCGCCTTTTCTTAGGAGCAACCTCTCCGTGACTTCTTTTGTCCCTCCTTTCAGGTATGAATGCTGCTGTCAGGGCTGTGGTTCGAGTTGGTATCTTCACCGGTGCCCGTGTCTTCTTTGTCCATGAGGTTGGTTCTGTACTTTGTTCTTCATCATTCTTTCTCTGTCCTCTTCTAAATCTGCCTCCTATCCCCTTCCCACATTCTGTGTCCTTACCTCCCAGTTAGTTACATTGCTGTGTTTGATTTTCCTTGACTCCGTAGCTTCATGAGTCACTCTTTCCTACTTGACTCCAATAGTGATGGTGGGACCTGAGCATCTACAAACTGGGTCTTCATGTTGCCTGTTCAATTTAAAGGAAAAAGTAACTCTCAGTCCTCCTTTTATCTCCCTCAAAACAGAGAAAGAAATGGAAATGGGTAGTATTTACAGCAAATTTAGTATATCCAGGGGAAGAGCCCCAGGAGAGAAGAGCCTTGCTGCATTTCTGTAGTTTGCATAACTTTCTGAGGTTCTCAAATCTTCTTTTGCACCCTTCTCCCAGTACCCTCTCATGCTTCACCCACTCTTCTTTTTATAAGGTCCACCTGCTTTCTTGTATCAGATTTTATAATCTTTTAGAGCAAGTCGCATTTCTTTCCTTCCCTCCCACCAACTTCCCCTTCTCCTTTTCTCCATGGTTATCAAGACCATCTGTTATCATTGGTCCCCTGGGAAGCAGGTTGGAGGAGATAGGATGAGCCAAAAATAAGAATTAAGATTAACTATTAGGAAGGATATCCACATCCCAGTATTTCAAAAATGGGAGAAACTAGAAGAGAGTATTGCAAAAGTTGATGCCTCCTTCTTTGGACTGTGTTAAATATGATAGTCTCACGAGCATCCAGGACTCACTAATGGGAGGAGGTGACTTGACTCTCAGAGAATCTCTTCCCAGGGATCCTGTCTTAATCTTGGGAATTTATAGAGAAGCCTAATGGGCTGAACAGGTATAATGTGTCGCACAGGGTTATCAAGGCCTGGTGGATGGTGGAGATCACATCAAGGAAGCCACCTGGGAGAGCGTTTCGATGATGCTTCAGCTGGTATGTTCCAGAGAACTCCCTGTCCCATATTTGCTCTGTCCTTGTTTCATCCCACTCTGGTTTGGGCTCATGGTCTCCCAAATTCCCTGTCATGTGGTTTCATGGGAAGGAATTCAGTGACAAGAGAGGGACCCTATTTGCCCTTTACTCTTAGCATTTGAAAATACCACCCTGGTTTCCTGGGGCAGGGAGAGGGTGGAAGAGTGATCACAGGATGCTTTGCTCTTTATGGAAAGGTCATAAACAAGACTATGGGGACTGACACATAAGCAGGTCTTACTCTAGGGTCACAGGGAAGGTCTGGCCCTGAAAATAACCTTACCAGAGGACTGGAGCCAGAGCAAGAAGTGGAGCTGAAATCTGCCAGTCCTCATGTGATGGAGATGAGGTGACCTGAAACCACACCGCTTAAAGGACGAAGGAACTGAGACAGCCTTTCGGAGTCTCAAAAAAATCCTAAGAGTATCCTGAGGATTTCCACAGTCCTTTATGCTACTTGCTCCATGTTGTTTTAGGCTTCTCATGTGTATCCACTGTGGGCTAGCCCACAGTGAGTGAGAGAAATACAATCATTTGCTGGTTTACTGAAAATTTGTAAATTACATTTGTATCCCCCTTTTTTCAGCTCAGTTCCCTAAAAATCCATGGGCAAAAATTTAATATGCAGTGTCTAGTGAAGGCTCTACCTAGGTGCTAAGTAATGGTGCCTGCCATAAAGTGGTCTGAGAATGAGCCAGAATTCTCCACCAGTATCCCAAGGTCATGGCTGCCCAGGAGTACATATGATATGAAAACCTAAGTATACTTACCTCTCTCAGGTAAGTATACTTTCTCTCAGGGATAGAAGGCCTTAATTTCCCAGGGACTTATAGATACCTCTCTTGGGGTATCTATAAGGCTTTCTTTACCCAGAGCTATTTTTCCTGTAAATACCTGGATATTGCAGCTTCTGCTGCTGGCACCACGGATTGCAAGGAGCTAAGGGGAAAGGATTGGCAGTACCTGGGTACGGTTAGAAATCTCAGTGTAGAGAGAGGAAAAATACTACAAAACACATTGGGATGAACTCCTAATAATAATTTGGACACAATCCAGTAATGTCAGGCCATTAGGGAGAATTTCTAAAGACTGAAGTCACTGCTTCTAAGATGTGAAAGTTGGACATTATTTGAGAAGCCAACAGACATGTATGTATTCACTTGTTCTCTTTAGGATAGTCATGGATGACAAAGCCTTCAATGAAAGGAGTTCTTAGCAGTCTTCTCAGATGTGTAGCAAAATATGGGAATGACCCTATGATGCCTCAGCCAGCATCATTTCCCTTTCCTTTGGAAGGGACAGATCACTCTTAAGGATGTCAAGGAACTTTCTAGGGAGTCATACGGTTATGTTAGGCCATCACAGCATTGGAATAGGGGATATCTCAGCATGTTGAGCCCTGTCTCTGGGGAGCTGACTTCTACCTCTTCCAAAGGGAGGCACGGTGATTGGAAGTGCCCGGTGCAAGGACTTTCGGGAACGAGAAGGACGACTCCGAGCTGCCTACAACCTGGTGAAGCGTGGGATCACCAATCTCTGTGTCATTGGGGGTGATGGCAGCCTCACTGGGGCTGACACCTTCCGTTCTGAGTGGAGTGACTTGTTGAGTGACCTCCAGAAAGCAGGTAAGAGAGTTTTCACATCAGTATTGCTTATTTGTGTCGGTACATGCACGCATGTACACACACACATCACCCCCGCCCCACTTTTACCTCCCATTGGAGAAAAATGTTACCCAGACACAAATAGGCAGTCTTTGCCCTCCTTTTTCTGGTATTGTCTACAATTCCTTTTGGCTAGAGTTTCTCTCTCTCTAGATATCTCCTCTTTAGGCATGCCAGGTACCTCACCCAGTGGCTCCTGGTTTGCTTCTCATTGTCAGGTAAGATCACAGATGAGGAGGCTACGAAGTCCAGCTACCTGAACATTGTGGGCCTGGTTGGGTCAATTGACAATGACTTCTGTGGCACCGATATGACCATTGGCACTGACTCTGCCCTACACCGGATCATGGAAATTGTAGATGCCATCACTACCACTGCCCAGAGGTAAGGGGACTTGGGAGGTAGGCAGTGTAAGAAGATGGCAGCTAGGACAGGCTAAAGGGCTAGAAGCTCCTGAAGACTAAAGCGTTTGAGCTATGGTGACTATAATGACCAGTTTTCTGGGGCTAGAACACTATTTTTAACGAAAAATTATCTAGAGCACTGAAATTGCACTGTTCCCTTAATGATATATGATTTGTCTTTTGCCACTGTCTGGCCCACTGTCCAAATATGCAGCTCTGAGGTCTTTCATATCGTTGGGGTAAATGGTTATTCTTCAGACTGGGCAAATCTAGGGAGCCCAGACATGAGCTACGCTTTCCAACCATATCATAGAAAGTATAGGTGCTGCTATGACCACGACGGCTCAGAGATAAGGGGACCTGGGGGGAGGCAATGTAGGATGGGAGGATAGAAGGGTAACAGTTTACCCCAGGGTAATCCTAGAGGATTCCAGTTAGTCCAATTCTCCCTTCACTTCTTATCCTTTCCTTCCCTTCCCTGACCCGGTTCCTCCCTGGAACCGAGCCTCTGTTTAGACACTTTTTACTGCTGTGTTTTCTCAGGCCTAGGAAGGATACCTTGTGGCTAAAGTATTTCCCCTAGGTCTTCCTGGTCTCAGGAAGCCTGCTAGAAGGCCTGGCAGCATACATGTGTCTCCCACAGAGGGTAATTGGCCTAGATGTGGGTGGTGGCTTGATCTTGGCCATAGGGTCACTTGGACTGTGTCATATGTCTATCTCTTGCAGCCACCAGAGGACATTTGTGTTAGAAGTAATGGGCCGCCACTGTGGGTAAGATCCTCATTCTGACCCATTTATTCCGTGGACCTAGCAATAGTCCTTTCCTTTTCCCCAGAGAGTCCAGTGAGGTCTGTCAGTAGCAGCAGATCTGGAGGTGCACATGCTCCTTGTGGTGTGGTTCCCTTTCCAGCCTCCATCCCCCTCCGTTACATCCCCACACATGCATGTGTGTACGTGCTCAGGCACATGCTTGGTGTAAAGAGTGGGTAGCGCTCTGAGGCTGGAAGCCACTGTGGCAGGTGAACATAAATGGAAGGTATCCGTTAGAGACAGAATCTCATTGAGGGGCCCTGGTGCTCTTACCCTTGCCCCAAGAATAAAATAGAGGCTCTCCAGACCTTTTATCAACTATGAGGACTAGGAGAACTTGTTGGGTATGGGTGAGGCTATTTGTAGAGTACAACTTCTAGCAGGATGCTTCTGACTCTCATCTCAGATACCTGGCCCTTGTCACCTCTCTGTCCTGTGGGGCCGACTGGGTTTTTATTCCTGAATGTCCACCAGATGACGACTGGGAGGAACACCTTTGTCGCCGACTCAGCGAGGTACTTGCACTTTATTTTGCCCTTAAGAAATCCCTCACCCTGTTCCACTGATGATCTGTTTCCCACCCATCAGCTTCATTCCATGGACCATTTTACCCTTTGTTCTCAACCAGACAAGGACCCGTGGTTCTCGTCTCAACATCATCATTGTGGCTGAGGGTGCAATTGACAAGAATGGAAAACCAATCACCTCAGAAGACATCAAGAATGTTCGTATGAATGAAGCCAGAGAGGCCTTAGACTCCATAGCCCATTCCCTTCTGGCTTCTGAGTCTCCTGACACTGCTTCTCCCCTTGGTCCTTCTGCACATCTCTCCCTGGGTCCCTGCCCCTGGTTGCCTCCCACAAAGAACCATTACAAGACAAGAGTCTGAGCTGTCCATGGTTTACCCAAGTCTCTGCTTGTTTTCTTCCTTTGACTCTGCATAACCCTCTCTCTGTCCCTCTGTTGGTCCCTTCAGCTGGTGGTTAAGCGTCTGGGATATGACACCCGGGTTACTGTCTTGGGGCATGTGCAGAGGGGTGGGACGCCATCAGCCTTTGACAGAATTCTGGTAAGTCACTGGGCTGTGTGGCCCTCATGCCTTGAAACCCTCAACCTTGTAGTCCTGCCCCCTCAGGGCTGCACTTCACCAGACAGGGACTTACATCACTGGTCGCATTGCCTCTCCACCAGCCTTTGGGCTGCAGTGGCTACTGACCCATTCCCATACACTTGAGGGTTCTCTTCTGTTACAAAAATGGCGAGAGACTATGCCTTCCTAATGGTGAGGAACAATATCTTTTTGTTTTGTTTTGTTTCATATATTTTTAATAAGAATTTTGAGATAATTGTAGATTCACATTCAGTTGTACAGAATAATACAGAGGTAGTCGCACATACCCTTTGCCCAGTTTCCTTCAATGGTAACATCTTGCTTAACTATAGTACAATATCATCACCAGGATATTGACATTGATATGGTCAAGCTACAGAACATTTCTATTACCACAGGATATCTCATGTTGTCCTTTTATAGCCACGTGTGCTTTACCCCCACCCATCCCTCCTCATTATTATTATTATTATTATTTTTTGAGATGAAGTCTCGCTCTGTCGCCCAGGCTGGAGTGCAATGGCGCGATCTTGGCTCACTGCACGCTCCACCTCCCGGGTTCACGCCATTCTCCTGCCTCAGCCTCCCAAGTAGCTGGGACTACAGGCGCCTGGACCACGCCCGGCTAATATTTTGTATTTTTAGTAGAGACAGGGTTTCACCGTGTTAGCCAGGATGGTCTCGATCTCCTGACCTTGTGATCCACCCGCCTCGGCCTCCCAAAGTGCCGGGATTACAGGCGTGAGCCACTGCGCCTGTCCCTCCCTCCTCATTCTTAACCTCTGGCAACCACTAATCTGTCTCTTTGTCTGTAATTTTTAATCTCATGTATATTATATAAATGGAATTGCATAATATGCAACCCTTTAGGATTGGCTTTTTTTTCCACTCAGCATAATTCTCTAGATATTTATCAAAGGTGTTGTTTGTTTCTATAGTTTGCTGTTTTTTGCAGAGCAGTACTCCATGGAGTGGATGTATTACAGTTTGTTTAATCATTCAAACATTTGAGTTTTCAATTTTTGGCTATTAGGGATAAAGCGACTTGAACATTTGTGTACAGCTTTTTGTGTGAACTTAAATTTTTATTTCTGCAGAGTAATTGCCCAGGAGTTCAATTGGGTTGTATGGTAGTTTTTTGTTTCTTAAAAAATTTTTTTTTCAAAGATACTGCCCAACTGTTTCCAGAATAGCTGTACCATTTTAATTTCCATCAGCAATTTATGAACCACCTGTTTTGTTTGCATCCTTACTAGCATTTGGGGGTCGTCACTTTTTTTTTTTTTTTTTTTTTTTTTTTTTACTATTCTGATAGGTATATAGTGGTATTTCTTTTTTCTTTCTTTTTTTTTGAGATGGAGTCTCTCTCTGTTGCCCAGGCTGGAGTGCAGTGGCATGGTCTCAGCTCACTGCAACCTCTGCCCCCTGGATTCAAGGGATTCTCCGGCCTCAGCCTCCTGAGTAGCTGGGATTGCAGGTGCCTGCCACCATGCCCAGCTAATTTTTTAAATTTTTAGTAGAGATGGGGCTTTCACCATGTTGGCCAGGCAGGTCTTGAACTCCTGACCTTGTGATCTGCCTGCCTCGGCCTCCCAAAACATTGGGATTACCGGCGTAAGCTACCGGGCCCAGCCTTTTTTTTTTCTTTTTTTTTTTTTAAGAGATGGAGTCTTGCTCTATCACCCAGGCTAGAGTGCAGTGGTGCAATCTCGGCTCACTGCAGTCTCCATCTCCTGGGTTCAAGAGATTCTCCTACCTCAGCCTCCTGAGTAGCTGGGATTACAGGCACATGCCACTGTGCCTGGCAAACTTTTTGTATTTTTAGTAGAGACAGAGTTCCACCATGCTAGCCAGGCTGGTCTTGAACTCCTGACCTCAGGTGATCCGCCTGCCTTGGCCTCCAAAAATGCTGGAATTACAGGCATGTAATTCCAACCTTAGACACTCAGTTTAAACCCTCTTATCCTATCTTCACTGGAAGAGCAAAGCAATCTCCTACCTTGTTTTGTCAATAAGAAGGGAATATTATTAAGCCCCAGTGATCCTGTTGATTACCATAATGGGCATCTTTCTCTAGAAGTAAGTAGAATCTTTGGGGTTCTGATGGCAAGAATACAGAGTCATCAAGCTTTAGATGAAATCTGGGGAGGTAAAGCCCAGTAAGTTCTTTACTGCAGTTCTTAATTGTGAGACTCAGTCTTGTGATTTGGAAAAGGGCTCAAGTATCCTGACTCTCTAGGCTGAGCCAAGATGGGGCAGCCTGAGCCAGACTGTCTTTGTTCTCTGGGCTCCTGCAGGGCAGCAGGATGGGTGTGGAAGCAGTGATGGCACTTTTGGAGGGGACCCCAGATACCCCAGCCTGTGTAGTGAGCCTCTCTGGTAACCAGGCTGTGCGCCTGCCCCTCATGGAATGTGTCCAGGTGGTAAGTACTGATCCTAAACCCCTTTCTTAACACTCTCAAGCCCCTGCCTTGGAGCTCAAGGGGCATGAGACTATGTCTAAGGCCACTGGTATAGGAGCAGGTGGAAAGGCAAGATGGTATAGTAAGAGACATGTGGGGAAAGAACACAGTGGGCTTTGCATAGGAGCTCTTAACTAAGCTTCAGTGTTCCCATCTGTAAAATGTTCCTAAGGAAGGTGGGAGATTCTACATCCTCCTTAGTAATGAAACCCAGTATCTCATAATATACAACCTCAAACCTTTTTATCATGTCTTTATTGGAAGAATAATGCTATATTCCTCCTAACTTTATTAAGAACAGGAGAATATTATTAAATTCTAGCTGGGTAGCTTTTGTCTCTGTGATTTCTATCTTGAACATGTTTCTCTGAACCAACACGAGGTTACTAATGCTAACGTTGAGGGTTATTGTAAGGATTGGAGATAAGCTATATTAGCATGTGATGCAGTACCTAGCAAATGTTGAGTGCTCAGGAAATGGTGGCCTTTATTAGGAAGGAATCACTCCTTCGATACCACAGAGTGAACATGGCGGCTGGGAGCGAGAGCTAGGCTGTGTGGCCTGGTTCTGAGGGCTGGTCTAAATACTGCCCATCTCCCGGCCTCCTTCTCTCTGAGACTCAGGAGTCCCAGTTACCTGCAGCCTTGCTTGGAAATGTATCTGTAAAAGCTCCAAAGTGAAGGCACTGCCCCATAGAGCTGAAATCAGTAGTTGAGAAGCACACAGCAGGAATCAGTCCTTCCTAACTGGGTTACCTGTAGGATCTTCATTTACTCATGACTTTAGAGGCTGCTTTAAGGCCGGGGACCTGGGTGTGGAATGGAAGATACTATTTATCTGTGAGCATTCTTCCACTCTGCCCATACTTCTCATAAACAGAGCATAGTGCCAGGTGCGGTGGCTCACACCTGTAATCCCAGCACTTTGGGAGGCCGAGGCAGGCAGATCACAAGGTCAGGAGATTGAGACCATCCTGGCTAACATGGTGAAAAATACCAAAAAAATTAGCCGGGTGTGGTTGCACACGCCTATAATCCCAGCTACTTGGGAGGCTGAGGCGGAAGAATTGCTTGAACCCAGGAGGCAGGGGGTTGCAGTGAGCCAAGATCACGCCACCGCACTCCAGCCTGGGTGACAGAGCGAGACTCCGTCTCAAAAAAAAAATAAAATAAACAGAGCATAGAATCAGTTCTTTTCTTTTGCTGCTCATTACTTAGACAACTCAGGAAAAACAAAAATACTTCTGTGAAAGTTTGGGGGCATAGGAAAGGTGGGGTGTAGAATGGACAGGATCTAGTCACAATCCCAGAGATGGGCAGAGTTTGACTGTGGGATGGAGATCCAGTTGTGCAGAATCCTGACCCTGGAGTTGAAACTGTTGCTGTGCTCCCCCCTCAGACCAAAGATGTGACCAAGGCCATGGATGAGAAGAAATTTGACGAAGCCCTGAAGCTGAGAGGCCGGTGAGGAGATGACGGGAAGCTCACTAGCTACAGAAATCAGAGGCGTGAACGAAGCCAAAGATCTCCATGGCTCCAGGCCCAAAACATGAGCTTCTGCTGCTTCCTTTTCTGATTCTCTCTGCAGCAAGTTCCTGCCCAAGAAAATTAGTTGTGAGGTGACTGGGAGGCTCAGTTCATCTCAGGGGTGTGGTCCCTGGCATCAACCTTTTATAATCTGTTATTTCTATATGTGAGCCCCAGCAAGATGATAAGTTCCTCTAGGCAAGGGACAGTCTCTTGTGCTGAGCATAGTGCCTGAAGAAGAGTACTGAGGGAGTGTTTGATTAACTAGTGGCCCCTTTGTAGCCCCTGCCCTGTCCCTGCTCTGCCCCAGTTCTGTCCTCAGAGGTTTGCCCTATGGAACTTCCCTCTGGGAGCAAAACTTCAGACCAGGATCTCCATGGCTGCTGGCTGTGGGGAATGGCCTGAAGACACCTCTCTCTATTTGTACTTCCTATAGGAGCTTCATGAACAACTGGGAGGTGTACAAGCTTCTAGCTCATGTCAGACCCCCGGTATCTAAGGTACTGGCAAGTTGACTTGCCCTCTCCCCTTTTCCTTCTCCCTCCCCCAGTCTCTCTTCATAAATGCTACCACAGTCCATACAACATAAGCCTTGCCAACTTCTCTGCCCCACTCTGATCTTCAGTGCTGGGTCCCTGGCCCTATTATAATGATTTCCTCTTAACCACCCCAGATACCAGAGCCCCCTTCTTAGTGTACCCTGGATATCTCTAACACAAGACCCATGCCCACTTCAGGACTGGCAAGATAGCATGC
This sequence comes from Gorilla gorilla gorilla, assembly GCF_029281585.2. Lineage (NCBI taxonomy): Eukaryota > Metazoa > Chordata > Mammalia > Primates > Hominidae > Gorilla > Gorilla gorilla. The sequence continues at coordinate 53,139,406 of NC_073234.2, read as the reverse complement.
AAAGAATGGGAAAGAGGGCTTTGTACTTTTTCTCTGGGAAAATATGGGAATAATCACATCTAAGTGTATGTAAGCCACTTCTTCCACTGGAGTAGTGGTTCTCAATATTAAGTATATATCAGAATTGTTTGGGTTGCTTATTAAACATGCAAACTCCTGGGCCCCTCTCTCAGAGGAGATTCATATCTGGGTAGAGGCCAGGAATATGCAGGTTTAACAGGCTCCCCCAGTGGATTCTGATGCAGGTGATCCAAGGAACACACTTGGGAAGTGCTGCTCTGGAAGGTCTCTCATTTATTGTATAATAATGATATCTGAGATGGGGGACAGCAGCTTTATTTATTGATCTGTGATCAAGAATTTTGCTTCCATGTATGTGGTAGCCAGCTGTGCTGGCATTCCTTGGGAGAGGGGTGTGTGTTGTGTTGTCTTAGGCAGATGTCCTGATCCCTGGATGACAAGGGCTTAGAGCTCTGCCTCCTTTACTAACCTCCTCCCTGTTCCCCTGCTGGGTTTCTGTCCTCATTTTTCCCTGCTTCCTCCTGTATAGAGTGGTTCGCACACAGTGGCTGTGATGAATGTGGGGGCTCCGGCTGCAGGCATGAATGCTGCTGTTCGCTCCACTGTGAGGATTGGCCTTATCCAGGGCAACCGAGTGCTCGTTGTCCATGATGGTTTCGAGGGCCTGGCCAAGGGGCAGGTATGGGGACTATTCTGGGACCTAGGAGCAGTCATGGGGAAGATAAGTGTAGCAAGAATGACCTGTCCATTCTCTTGGCTTCCTCTGTTCCTCACTACCTCTCCTGTCTCAGGGTCCAGGCAGAAGTAGATATTTAATATTAGGGCAGTAGGAACAGGCAGGAATTACTGCAGTGAACCATTGCAAACAACATGTCTTATTTAATTCTCTATCCCAAAGCTCAGCACAGTGCCTGGCATAGGTAGATGCTTAATATTTGTGAATGAGCAGTAAGGGTAGAAGTTCAGTGCGTGGGGAAAAGCTAATACCTGGTGTACCTTTTCCAACCAAGGGGGATCCAGGGATAGGGTTAGAACTCAAGCAGTGGCACCAGTCCCACACAGGCCTCCTAGTGCTTTAGCCTTGTGCAGAGCTCTGTGGCTTATCCCCACAGATAGAGGAAGCTGGCTGGAGCTATGTTGGGGGCTGGACTGGCCAAGGTGGCTCTAAACTTGGGACTAAAAGGTAAGTAGCACTGCAGAAGCACCTCCTCCCAGTCACCTCTTAAAGTTGCCCTTGGATGTGGGTTCATTATGCCATGGTCTGCTTCAACCACCCTGTTGTCTGGATCCTCCACCCTCAACCTCACAGTTGCTGCCATGAGGGCAGACATGCCCATCTCAACATCTTTAGCAGCTCTGGCAACTTAGAGCTCCAGTATGTATCCTTGGATAGGACTAAGAGGGTGGGCTAGGGAGGGCGGCACAGGTCAAGAAATTAAAAATAAAGTGCCTCTAACTCTAGCTTTTCTCTCCCTCAATTTTCCTGTCTCTTCCCCAAATTCCAATTCCCCTTCCCCTCCCCCCCATCACTGATCAACTAGGACTCTACCCAAGAAGAGCTTTGAACAGATCAGTGCCAATATAACTAAGTTTAACATTCAGGGCCTTGTCATCATTGGGGGCTTTGAGGTGAGTGCCTGCCACCATTTCTTCCTCTCTCCCTCCTACCTCCTCTCCCTCTCCCCAATCCTGCCCTTGTGCTCTCTTCTTCTTAGGCTTACACAGGGGGCCTGGAACTGATGGAGGGCAGGAAGCAGTTTGATGAGCTCTGCATCCCATTTGTGGTCATTCCTGCTACAGTCTCCAACAATGTCCCTGGCTCAGACTTCAGCGTTGGGGCTGACACAGCACTCAATACTATCTGCACAGTGAGAGCCTATCACCACTTCCCATCCCTTTTGGCCAGGATTATAATCCTTAAACTGAGTGTGGTCCCAAACAGTGAGCTACTCTTTATATCAAGCAAATGGGAATGTTTGAAAATGATTCTTCAGCTGGGCATGGTGGCTCACACTTCTAATCCCAGCACTTTGGGAGGCCAAGGCAGGCAGATCACTTGGGGTCAGGAGTTCAAGAGCAGCCTGGCCAACATGGTGAAACCCCATCTCTACTAAAAATACAAAAATTAGCTGGGTGTGGTGGTAGGCACCTGTAATCCCAGCTACTTGGGAGGCTGAGGCAGGAAAATTGCTTGAACCTGGGAGGCGGAGGTTGCAGTGAGCAGAGATCGTGCCACTTTACTCCAGCCTGGGTGACAAAGTGTTCAGTTTCCTCACCTAGAAATGCACCAGTACCCTGAATACCAAATGTTTTTTTTTTTTCTTTCTGAGATCATGCAGTCTAATTTTCTGAGCAGTAGAAAGGATAGGTACAGCTTTCTTCCCAGGAGAGACGTTCTGCAGTGAGGTTGGCAAATATGCCTGTTACCCTAAATGCAAGAACTTGATGAGCTCTAGGGGCCCTGCCAGCCTATGGAGAATATAGTTCCAGGGTTTAATTAATGGCAAAGATTAAAGAGTGATAAGAATCAGGCCCCTGATCGTGTCTTTCTAACTATAACCCATTGTCCTTGCAGACCTGTGACCGCATCAAGCAGTCAGCAGCTGGCACCAAGCGTCGGGTGTTTATCATTGAGACTATGGGTGGCTACTGTGGCTACCTGGCCACCATGGCTGGACTGGCAGCTGGGGCCGATGCTGCCTACATTTTTGAGGAGCCCTTCACCATTCGAGACCTGCAGGTAGCTGGCCACCCAGAGCCTGCTAGATAGCTCTCCCCTGTCTCCAGACTGTTTCCACAGTGATCTGAACTATGAGAGCTCAAGTTGAGGACAGAGCTGATTGGTCTGTAGAATCCTGTGAAGACCAGAAAGAGCACTATGCAGGCATTCTCTGGTGTCACCTCATATGCATGACCACAGCTACTGTTGTTGGAATGCTGATTTTGAGTCAGGTGACCTGGTGCTAAGCCCTTTATGGGCATTTTTGCATTTTATCTTCACAATAGACATGCAAAGAAGATATTATCTCCATATAACATAGAAAGGTTTAGAGAGGTTAAAAAACTTTTCTAAACTCCTAAGTGAGCAGATGGTTTAAGTGGTTGAGAAAGTCAGTGATCTTTTTACTACATCATGTCTCCCCTTTAGATTTCCCTTGCTGTCCTTCTGCTTTTGAGAGAGATACTCTCTCAAAACAGAGATATAAAGTGTCAACACTGACACTGTGACCACAAGTCAGCCCTCTGAGGCAAGGGGAACCAGAAAGGCTTGGAAAGGGAGATTGGAGAGGGTGAGGGGCTGAACACTGACAGCTACTGCAGCTGTCTGTAGTGCTCCCTCTTCCAGTTCTGTCTCATTTGGAGTCATTGTTTAAATTTCAGTCCACACTGAGCTTCTTACAGGAATTAGGCACAGTTCAGGCCCAGGATTGTAAACAACTCTCTTCCATGTCTCTCTTCCTTCCTGGAGAGGTGTGGTGTGGAAGAAGATTTATACCCAACCTTATCCATTCCCAGTTAGGCTTAGGATTTACTCTTTCATTTTCAGGCAAATGTTGAACATCTGGTGCAAAAGATGAAAACAACTGTGAAAAGGGGCTTGGTGTTAAGGTACCTCATCCATGGTTTGTTCCTAAGTGAAGCAGAAAAATAAGCTTTGGCTCAAACCCATAGAAAGGCCATCACTGGGACACCCTGAGGAATCTGTAGATATAAAGGGAGGGGGCCAGCCTATCCCTTGAATCCTTGGAGGAGATAAAAATTGAAAGGAAAGAACAAAGGCAGAAATGGGGGATGGGAAGCCAACCACAGAGTCACAGGCTTTTGGTCTCCACCTGGCAGGAATGAAAAGTGCAATGAGAACTATACCACTGACTTCATTTTCAACCTGTACTCTGAGGAGGGGAAGGGCATCTTCGACAGCAGGAAGAATGTGCTTGGTCACATGCAGCAGGTAGGGAAGACACCGTAGTCATGCCCTTCATCAGACAGCCATACCTGCCAACAGCCATACCTGCCAACAGCCACTGAGGCTTCCACTGGCCTTTTCCAGTCTTCTGGAGGAGCCTGTCAGTGCCATCATAGAGCATGGGCCTGCAGTCTCTTACAGTCATAGAATCAAAACATCTTTATCCTGGAAATGACTTTAGAGATTATATGGTCTATCCTTTTCAAAAGCCCTCAGGGGAGGGCTTTTCAACCTTGGCAGCTTTGCCTTTTGGGGCTGGATGATAATTTGTCATGTGTGGCTGTTCTATGCACTGTAGGACAGTTGCACAGCATCCCTGGTCTCTACCCACTAGATGCCAGTAGCACCTCCCTCTCACTCCCAATTGTAACAAAAATGTCTCCAAACATTCCCACTTTCCCACCTGCCTCCTCTTAATTCAAAGGAAATCTGTATGATGTTTTATATTAATTCTGAGGTGCTACCAAGGGCAGCCAGATTGGGCCACAAAAAAAAACACTTTTATGTCATCATTGACAGTGATCAACAAAAGCTGCTGGGCTGAAGAGGGGCAGGCAGCTGACCCATTGGCCAATAAAACTAAAACAGGATCTGGCAGCTGTGGAGCTAAAAGAGGGGATTGTGGGGCCAATCATCTTTAATTAGTTGTTATTATATCTGATACATGGCCAAATTTGCTGGGCCAGCTTGCCCTGGATCCTGGCACTGCCTCAGGGCACCCTTTCATAGTTTGACTTCTGGATTCCTATTTTGGGCTGTAAGCCTGGGGCCCATCTTTCTTTTTTTCTCTGTGTGTCTAGATATCTCTGCCACTTCATTAGAGTCCTTCCCTCTGCAATTTTTATGTTTCTTTCTCCAGGGTGGGAGCCCAACCCCATTTGATAGGAATTTTGCCACTAAGATGGGCGCCAAGGCTATGAACTGGATGTCTGGGAAAATCAAAGAGAGTTACCGTAATGGTAGGTGGGGTGAGAGTGAGTGCCCTCTATAGAGGCTGGTTCCCCCGTATAGAAGCTGACTGCCCATCCCTCATTGCAGGGCGGATCTTTGCCAATACTCCAGATTCGGGCTGTGTTCTGGGGATGCGTAAGAGGGCTCTGGTCTTCCAACCAGTGGCTGAGCTGAAGGACCAGACAGATTTTGAGTGAGTACATCTGCTTCCTGGAGTGGTTCTTTTCCCTGGTAGTTTCAAGCTCTACTGTCCTCAACCTGTTCACTGTCTTTAATTCTTTTTTTTTTTTTTTAAGGAGTAACACCTGTATTCTTACCCATTTCAGATGTGATGCACATGTCCTAAATCTAACCTCTTCTGTCCAACTTCTTCCTATAAACCTTTGGTAGAAGTTGATTGGGGTGCTAAAAGATTATATCATCATCTACCTCATTCCTCTGTAGGCATCGAATCCCCAAGGAACAGTGGTGGCTGAAACTGAGGCCCATCCTCAAAATCCTAGCCAAGTACGAGATTGACTTGGACACTTCAGACCATGCCCACCTGGAGCACATCACCCGGAAGCGGTCCGGGGAAGCTGCCGTCTAAACCTCTCTGGAGTGAGGGGAATAGATTACCTGATCATGGTCAGCTCACCCCCTGATAAGTCCACATCTTCTCAGTGTTTTAGCTGCTTTTTTCATTAGGTTTCCTTTTATTCTGTACCTTGCAGCCATGATCAGTTCTGGCCAGGAGCTGGAGGAGCAGGCAGTGGGTGGGAGCTCCTTTTAGGTAGAATTTAACATGACTTCTGCCCCAGCTTTATCTGTCACACGAGGCTGGGCACCTCTAGTGCTACTGCTAGATATCACTTACTCAGTTAGAATTTTCCTAAAAATAAGCTTTATTTATTTCTTTGTGATAACAAAGAGTCTTGGTTCCTCTACTACTTTTACTACAGTGACAAATTGTAACTACACTAATAAATGCCAATTGGTCACTGTGCTTTTGCTTCTCCTGTTATCATCTTCCTAAGTGGAATGTAATACTGTCAGCCCCATGTATCAGACACTTGCCTGATGAAGCAGTAAAGACGTTAAGGGTATCACAGGGGGTGGAGGAAGGGATTATCTCTAGTACACTACTTGCTGGCTGTCCGAAAAATTATCACTGCCAAACTCTAAAAACAGTTCTAAATAGTGACTGAGGTTTGTTGCTGGAGTCAGGGAATAAGGCAGCCAAATACCCTTTGCACAGTTCTTTAGTGGGAAGAGAAATTAACAATAAATATCAAGCACTGCGGTAGGCATTTCATCATTGAATCCTCATAGTAGCTTTTGGAGGGCAATGGTGACAGCCTGACTTCAGAAAGGAGGACACTGGAGCTCAAGGTGATTGATTACATAATGTCTCCTTCAATATTATTCAAGTAGAACTCAAACTCAGTTCTGACTTCAAACCTCATCCTCATTCCCCATTCCTGCTTCCTTATCATGCCATATCAAATCCCCAGAGCCATAAGGCCTATGAAAACAAAGTGAAAGGGAAGGTTCAGGTATTCAGAACATTTTAAATGCTAATTGCCATTGATTTATAGGTTCTCTATCTCTTTCCTGTCTTTAATCTTAGAGCTGTTTCCTCAAGAAAATGAAGAGGGAAGGATGGCTCAGGGAAAGTTAATCAGAGGGAAAATGTCACTCTGTAAAGAGTAAAAAATTCAGGATGATGATACGATCTGGGAAAAAAAGGCATCGTGAAGACCACTTAAAAACAAACAAAAAAAACCTATGAAGGTGCATGCTATTTCCCCAGAGCTAAAAAGATAAGTGCAATTGTGTTTGAACTCTTAAGTGGAGGTGAAGCAGAATTTATTAGCCACCAACCACATAAGTGATTATGAATAATTGAGAAACAGGTAACATTTTTTCCCACATGGACGAGACTTTCTCTTTCTAGAATATTAAGTATCTATGATGAGAAATGAAGTAGCATCTCAAGCAGTTTATAAATCTACCAGAATATTAGAATCACCTGGGACCTTTGAACATACTCATGCCCAGGTCTACTTTATTTATTTATTTTTTCGTAGAGATGGGGACTTCAACTCCTGGTCGCAAATGATCCTCCCACCTCGGCCTCCTAAAGTGTGAGGATTACAGGCGTGAGCCACTGTGGCCAGCCCTACTAGGTCTGCTTTGGACCAATTAAATCAATCTCTGGGGGTGGAGCCTGGGCCTTAGTATTTTGAAAAATCTTCCTAGGTGGTTCTAATTAATAACTAGGATTGAGAACCACTGACTAACACAGTGGAATCTCATTCCTGGCTATATTTGAAGCACTGAAGCCCCCAGCCCTACCCCAGAAAATTCCAAAGAATTGGTATGAGGTGAAATCTTGGCACCAGTGTTTTTAAAAAGCTTCCTTAGTGATTTTATGTGCGGCTGGAGTTGAGAACATAAAAGCAGTAATTCCAAATTTGGGGTGGGAGAAGGTATAAAGGAAGGGGAAGCTCTTCAGATACTCTGCCCAAGCCCTTCTGTTCACTCCAACAATGCCCAGAATCACTGCTGCTAATGGGAGAAAGGTTGGGATGGAAAGTTACATAGAACAGCCAGGCAGTAAACGAAGAACTTTTTCTAAGGGGGGTTGGAGAAAAGCAGGAAAAGTAGAAATTGCCAAACTTGCTTTTAGAACTATTTATTCTTTTTTTTTTAAATGGTGTTTTTTAAACACCAGCATCAATAGGACAGAAGACATCTGTTTTCCAATTAGCTGTGTCAGTAGATTCCATTCATTGTTTGTAGTTCCCAATCAGCTTTAAAAAAAAAGTTTTTCAAATTTGCATATAAGTCATCTAAAATCAATAACAACTTGATCTAATTTAGAAAAATGAAAGAGTATTGTTCACTAAAGCAGATCTCTTTTGGGTAGATGGACCATCACAAAAGGAGCTCTTACATGCTTTTCCCACTCCCATCCCAAGTCCACCCTCCCACCAATTGTATTGTATAAATCAATAAAAAGCAAAGGTTCCAGAACAACTGAAAGAAAAATAATTCCAAACTAAGCAGAGTGAACTTTCCATTGGGAATGAAGACCCATGGGAAAAGGCAGCCCAGCCCATAACTCCTCCCTGCTGGAACACACACCGTAGGTGTAGGAACTGCCTGCGAAGCCCATTAGAACACACTGTTTCTCAGGAAGAGAAAAAGCTGCATTACAAGAAAAGTTCTCAGGACTTTAGGAGTTCTTAGGACTGTTATTTCAGAGCTATTTATTACTGTTATTACAGAGCTGTTGTTATTTCAGAGCTACTATAGCCCTTGGGCACAACCAACAGAAAGAGGCAAAGACTGCTGTTTCCTTTGATGAGGGGAAAGAGGTCCAGTCCCTTCCAAATGCCCCAGGACATGGCACAGTAGGGATGTCATCCAGCCCAGTTCTGGATCTGCACCATTTGAGGTTATAGTATCTTCATCTTTGGGACACAATTGCTGTTAGCTGAAATTGTGATTTTCTTAAGTTTTTTCACAGATTAAAATGCTTTTTTTTTTTTTTTTTTGAGACAGTTTTGCTCTTGTTGTCCAGGCTGGAGTGCAATGGCGCGATCTTGGCTCACTGCAACCTCTGCCTCACAGGTTCAAGCGATTCTTCTGTCTCAGCCTCCTGAGTAGCTGGGATTACAGGCGCATGCCACCATGCCCAGCTAATTTTTGTATTTTTAGTAGAGACGGGGTTTCATCATATTGGTCAGGCTGGTCTCGAACTCCTGACCTCAGGTGATCCACCTGCCTCAGCCTCCCAAAGTCCTGGGATTACAGAAGTGAGCCACCATGCCTGGCCTAAAATGCTTTCTAGAAGGGATTCTTCTGGACCGTTAACCACGTCCCCAAAGGAAAACCACACACACATTATTTAAGTACTTTCCATCTTCTTAGAGAAATTTAGTTACACTGTTGACTCCTTCCCTAAAGGGGAGGATCGAGGGAGACCTCTTCTTTTGCAAAATGCAATATAAAAAGCCAAGTAAGCAATAAACAGAAAACAAAAGTGAGGGATTTTTTTTGTTGGGTTGTTTGGTTTGGGAAGGGGAGGTGCTATGGAGGTTATTGTTGTGACATGTTGCTTCAAAATCTATAAACCACACAACAGGAACAACTGTTTTTCTGTTTTCTGTGACAAGGAGTACTGCAGGGACAACCTCACCCAGAGTTGCCTGCACGATGGTGCAAACATCTTCTCCGGGCTATTCTAAAAGTAACAGGTATTCCTTCAAAGAAGCTGGCAGTGGAAGGCCCTTCACTGCATCGGGGAGATACTGGAGTCCCAGGCTACGGCGCACGGCATAGCGAGCAAGTGTTTTTAGAGTTCCTGGAGCTGAGCACAGAACAGTCAGTTTTTCACATAGCTGCGGGTCTCTGGCCACCTCTCGTGGCATGGTGCCATTTTTCCTCAATTCAAAGTGTCCAACAGCTCTGTGGAGGAGCTCAAAGCAAGAGTCCTCCTTCTCTGTTCCAAGTCCCCTGACTAGCAGAGCCACCAGGCGGGAGATGGGTGTCTGGCCTATTAGGTTGATGACTCTGACCTCTGCGCCATAATCCAGAAGGATGCTGACACTCTCAAGATTTCCCTTCATGGCAGCCCAGCTGAGCGGTGTATCATTGTTGTAATCCAGGGCATTGACAGAGGCCCCGCTCTCTAGGAGAGCCCGCACACACTCAGCATTGTTCTTAAAGGCTGCCCAGTGAAGTGGGGTATCTCTGTTGCCATCCAAAGCATTGGGGTTTGCACCATACTCCAATAGGACCTCCACACAAGCCTCATCTTTCTCTGCTGCATAGTGGAGGGCTGTTCGGTTATACCCATCCAGGGCATTCACCTGTGAAAAGGGAGGAACTATTACAGTAGACAGACTACTGAGAGGAAGACAGGACAGCAGCAAAGAAGCTTGCATGGTTACCCACTACCTTTGCTATGCAGTGCTCTGAACAAGAGGGTCAGCAAGCAACTCCCAGGGAGTCCTGGTGATAAAGATGAAGATATGACAGGAGCTCAGGAGCAAAAAGGAAAAGAACTGTCCTCAAACAGTCAACACTATTATGTGCACTGACTAGCTGGTCTGCATTATTTTGGTTTTTGCTGCAATGTTCATTTATCTATTCATTAGAATCTCTACCACAGAGTAAGGGGTAAGGCAGGAATAGAGGAAGTCTAAGTCCCCGTAACTGCTCTGAAACATTACTGGAAAGCTGCTTGACTACACACAGTTTTGGATTATTTTACTTAACCTGACCCTTTCTGTACCCTGTGGCTAATGTAGCAACCAAACTGAAAAACATAGCTTTTGCTAAGTTCTTTAACCATATAGAGAAGTTCAAAATGTTAGAATATAAGTCAGACCTTTGCAAAAATATGCTGTGGGTTCACAAGAGAACCCAAATGAAAGCATGTGATAGGAAGAGCACAAATCTCCCAGTGCTGGAAAAGCAGCTGGCTTGCTGACAGTCAGCATCACCTGTAGTTTTTTTCTTCAAATTTCCAAATAGCATATACCCTCATTAATGAAAGACAAAAACAAAAAAAACCCCTGAAACATTTAAGTAAATTCAACCTTTTATTTGGCTAAAACCTATCTTAAGTACCACTTCTTAAGTACTTTAAGTACTTTTAAGGGTACTTTAGATTTAATCAGAGTTGAGGGATCTCTGCATTTATATCTCCTGGATAGACAATAAGCAATGAGAAGATTAAATGGAAATATAAACAGCCGCTACAAGGTAAGCTTCCTGAAGTGATGGCCAGTGACAGCTTAAGTTAAGGAGAAGAAAGAAAGGCAGAGTATCAGCATCATACAATGGGGGCAAGCAGGGTGGGGACAGAAAGGCAAAAGAATGAAATCCTTAGATCATTTTATATATTTACCATTACATTTTCCTTAATATTGGCTATGCCAACATTACCTTGAGTTAGAAGTTCAGACTGGAGGAGGGAAGAGATGGAGGAGTGATGGGGAGAAATTCTAAGAAAGCATGAAGCTCAAGTTTTGGTGAGTCATTAATGTGAATGTGTTAAAAACATTACCTCGGCTCCTTTTTCCAGAAGTAACTCCACACAGTCAGCATCTGACACCATACAGGCACAGTGCAAGGGCTTCAGTGTGCCATGAGTGCAGTTCACATCTGCTCCCTGTGGGCAGAAGACAACTTCAGTCAGTGTGCTCAGCTCTGGCTTGCCCAGCAGGACAGAATTCAGAACTGAGTCCAGGGGACAGAGAGTTCTAACTCTCACTATTTTATAGATACAGTGCTAGTTCCTGTTTCCTTTTCTATTAATTAATATTATGTCAATGTCCAAACCAAAGGAGTACACTGAAGATGAAGGAAAGGAACTGTTAATTCCTTAGATCAAGTTACTAAGTTTCTCCACAAGGGAGGCTGCCAGATGGTCACCTGGACATCACTGAAGACAATCTTATGTATCAAAGCACTGGAAACCTTATCATCAGGCAGGAAAGCTGGACCAGCAATCCACTTTCTATGGCCACCATGCTCTGGAAAAGTAGGAAAGTGAGTCTGTCAGACTGAGGCCAGAACTGGCATGCTCTTTTGGCCATTCAACAAATGACCATCATTAATAGTGGCATCATCTTAACACTATTTTTCCTTGTTTATAAACATCTTCGAAGTAGCCTCTTAGTATCAGTATTCTTTACCATCTAGCCTTTGCTGGTGCTTCTATTCAAAATCAAAGGAGAGGCCGAGTACAGTGGCTCACACCTGTAATCCCAGCACTTGGGGAGGCTGAGGTGGGCAGATCACCTAGGTCAGGAGTTTGAGACCATCCTGGCCGACATGGTGAAACCCGGTCTCTACTGAAAATACAAAAACTAGCCAGGTGTGGTGGCAGGCATCTGTAATCCCCGCTACTCGGGAGGCTGAGGCAGGAGAATCGCTTGAACCTGGGAGGCGGAGGTTGCAGTGAGCCAAGATCGCGCCATTGCACTCCAGCCTGGGCGACGAGCGAAACTCCGTCTCAAAAAAAAAAAAAAAAAAAAAAAAAAAAATCAAGGGAGATGGAGATACCAGTCAGACCAAAGTCATTGAATGACTCAGCAGCAGAGCTAGAATTAGAATGTGACAAGGTTTCTACTGCGGAGTCTCCTGACACCACTTTTGCTGACAATAAGCTAACACTGCATGACTTTTCCTTCTTCAGTTGTGTCCAATAACTCTGAAGCAGCTACAGAGATCCAGGCTGTAAATGACGAGCCTGAAGTCTTAGAATATACACAAGTAACCATCTGGATGCATTTTCTGGTGATCAAAAAATTACTGTGTAACTTCTCTTCAACAAGAAAAATAAATAGAAGAGGATAGTAAAGACCTTCTAGGATACTAGTCACATAACAATTATTGAAGGGCCATGATTAAACATCAGATGGTTAAGGTGTTTTCTTAAACTATAATTACCATGCATTTTAGAGGTTGATATCCTCTACAGAGCTAGAAGTGGTAGCTGCTTTTAACATAGAATGTAAGTAAAAAATCTCTCCATGTAATTATTGTAACCCAGGTATGCAGAAAGGCTCACAAGGATTTAAAAACCACCTCTGTAGCCAGGCACAGTGGCTTACACCTCTAATCCCAGGACTTTGGGAACCCAAGGAAGGTGGGTTGCTTGAGCGTGGGAATTCAAGACCAGCCTGGGAAACATGGTGAAACCCCATCTCTACAAAAAATTAAAAAAAAAAAATTAGCTGGACATGGGTGGCATGTGCCTGTAGTCCCAGCTACTTGAGGGGGCTGAGGTGGGAGGATCGCTTGAGCCCGGGAGGTCAAGGCTGCAGTAAGCCATGTTTGCGCCACTGCACTCCAGCCTGGGTGACAAAAGTGAAGCCCTGTCTCAAAAAATAAAAATAAAAACCACCTCTGCTTTGCTCACCTCCTCCCTTAATAAAACACGTATAGAAGACTTTGAGCTCAATGGATTACATATGCATCGTACTCAGATATTTTACAAAGAACATGAGACTAGGGTTATTGAGAACATATTCCATGAAGAAAAATATCAGATACACAAAGTGAAAGGGAGAAGGGACGCGAAGCAAACATAGGGGAAATACAGTTAGCAAAATGTAAAAACTCCCTGTGATCTTGGGTTGAGTCAAAGCTGCAAATCTGTGATCCATGAGGATTTACAGAGCTTTCCCACTTCACATCGCAAGGACTCTCCTGTCAATACCAGCACACTCACCCCTCTGATGAGGTCCTCTACATTATCATGTGGGAAGGAACGGATGGCAGCAATTGTTCGGATTAAGCGCTCCGAGAGAGAGTATTTGCTCTGAATGCTCTGCATGATATACCACATACTGGAACTCATCAAGGCTCAAAGTGTTCACATGCTCCAAACTGCCTGAAACAAAGAAGTTTTCAGAAAAAACAATATCACTGAGCACACCTGTCTTTAGGGTTAGGTCTTCTCTGAGGCCTTCCCAATACTAAAAGCAGATTTCAAGGAGTGATTAATACTATTTCCATAATCATAAGGAATTGGATTATAATAGTTGCCTAGGGAGTTGGATAAACCTGGACACAAATGTTCTACTCTAACCTAGTCTAGCACAAGATTTCCCCAAGAGGTACTAAGACCCCCGTGGAGCTCTGTGTGGTTTACAAACAAGACTAGGCAAGGAATAGGATTTTTAAAAGGCTGAAGAGGTCACAAAACATTATTTTCCTTCTTTGAATTTTTGTGGTTTTTATGATCAGCACCACCATTAAGTTATTTATAACACTGGGCCTTGCAATATAGTTACGTACATATTGTTTCTCCATCGAAACTGTAATCAACTGGAAGGCAAGGACTTTGTCTTCTACTTTTTCACCCATGTAAGGCCAGCCACAGAATCTCACAAAAGGTAAGTATTTAACAAATATTGGTTGGTCGACTGACTAAACAGTATAGAAGTGATTGTTATGTGTGAAAAGAGAGGAAGAAGGCTATGGAGCAAATATATCTTAATAATGAAAAGTTATCTGAAATATTTTCAAATGTGTTCAGAAGAGGAAAAAAAGGAAATATTTGGCAGGGCGTGGTGGCTCATGCCTGTAATCCCAGAACTTTGGGAGGCCGAGATGGGTGGATCACGAGGTCAGGAGATCCAGACCACCTTGGCTAACACAGTGAAACCCCGTCTCTACTAAAAATACAAAAAAATTAGCTGGACGTGGTGGTGGGCGCCTGTAGTCCCAACTACTCGGGAGGCTGGGGCAGGAGAATGGCGTGAACCTGGGAGGCAGAGCTTGCAGTGAGCCGAGATCGGGCCACCGCACTCCAGCCTGGGCAACAGAGTGAGACTCTATCTCAAAAAAAAAAAAAAAAGGAAATATTTGAGGTAGTATTCTAAAATAGGTAAGGAAAGCAAAAGTATAACTACCCTGGAGTCATTTATATAAAACTAGGAAAAAATTAAAGTTCACAATAATAAAATGTACTTTCAGTTTTAGGAAAATTTGCAGATTTTAAAATGAGTTAAAGGTGGGGCGTGGTGGCTCACACCTGTAATCCCAGCACTTTGGAAGGCTGAGGTAGGTGGATCACCTGAGGTCAGGAGTTCGAGACCAGCCTTACCAACATGGTGAAAGCCCGTCTGTACTAAAAAATACAAAAAAAATTAGCTGGGCATGGTGGCGCACGCCTGTAATTCCAGCTACTCGGGAGGCTGAGGCAGGAAAATAGCTTGAACCCAGGAGGCAGAGGTTGCAGTGAGCTGAGGCTGCACTACTGTACTCCAATCTTGGCAACAGAGTGAGACTCCATCTCAAAAAAATAAATAAAATAAAATGAGTGAAAATTTTTAATAATTGGCTATTCATGGCAACTGAGAAATAGATTTGGTGAAATATATGTTGAAACCACAATAGGACAGAGTTCTAGGATGGAAGAAGAAAATAATGCAATATACTTCAATTCAACTTAAAAGGCTTGGCTGTATCAGAGACAAGAGTTAGGGACCATTTAAAATTACAGCCAATAAGGTAGAACACTTCTATGAAACAGTACATATCAAAAACAATAGAGAAAATATAATACACAGTATCAGCTCTCTAGGTGCAACTGCTTAGAAATCTGTGTTCTTATTATAATATGCTCTTTGGGAATAACGATACTGATTTTTTCAATAGTACCTGAACACATGGTAGGTTCTTAACATCTGTTGAACCAATGTAAAGTTTATTACTTTAGATCCTAAGAAATTCAAGACTTGAAATAAATAAGCACATTACCCATATGAAATTGTTTTGGTCATTTAATAATATATAATGTTTTGGCGGGGCGCGATGGCTTACGCCTGTAATCCCAGCACTTTGGGAGGCCGAGATAGGCGGATCACTTCAGGTCAGCAGTTCAAGACTAGCCTGGCCAACATGGTGAAACCCCGTCTCTACTGAAAATACAAAAAAATTAGCCAGGCACGGTGGCGTGCACCACCCCTGGTAGTCCCAGCCACTTGGGAGGCTGAGGCAGGAGAATCGCTTGAACCTGGGAGGTGGCGGTTGCAGTGAGCTGAGATCGCGCCACTGCACTCCAGCCTAGATGACAGAGTGAGACTCCATCTCAAAAAAAAAATATATATATATATATATATGTGTATATATAATCTTTTGCTTTATTTTATTTTATTTTTTTGAGGCGGAGTCTCACTCTGTCATCTAGGCTGGAGTGCAGTGGCGCGATCTCAGCTCACTGCAACCTCAGCCTCCCAGGCCCAAGCAATTCACGTTCCTCAGCCTCCTGAGTAGCTGGGATTTACAGGTGTGCACCATCACGCCCAGCTAATTTTGTATGTTTAGTAGAGACAGGGTTTCACCATGTTGGCCAAACTGGTCTCAAACTCCTGACCTCAGGTGATCCACCTGCTTTGGCCTCCCAGAGTGCTGGGATTACAGACATGAGCCACCATGCCCGGCCAATTTTTGCTTTTTGTGATTGTGTATCCCTTTATATATTATATGCTATAAATTCTGATAGTTTCTATTTTGTGAATCAGTAGCCATTTATAGATGTAAATTCCATTAAAAGAATGCAAGTAAAAATATTCATATGTATCGATAATTCAAATTAGGTATTTTTCTCCCGTTATCATGCACGGATAAGCTGACACACTTGTTTATATGTCTCTATGACATTTTCTAGATAGTTTAGATTTGGCATGTGTTTTAATCTCTCCAGTAGCCACTAAACTGCTCTGAGACAAGTATCTGTATCTTATAATTTTTTTGTTTCAAGGAAAAAAAAAGACAAGTGCATTTGAGTTGGTAATTCCAAGAATGGCAGCAGAAGACAGAGCATCTAAAGCAGGAGGCTTGGACCAAAGTGGTTCTGTTGCCTGTAATCCCAGCACTTTGGGAGGCCAAGGAAGGAGGAGCTCTTGAACCTGGAAGTTCAAGACCAGCCTGAGCAACATGGCGAGACGACCCCCAAAACCCAATCGTCTCTACAAAAAAATTCAAAAATTAAAATAAATAAATAAAGTGGTTTTGTTAACCATTTCTGGGCCATGATAATCGGATGAAACTAAACCCTGAACCAATTTCCCGGGCGCTCTTGGGCTCTGGGCTGAGAACTCATGAGAGTATGGTCAGTGGTCTGCTGCTGCCTGGAAGCTCCCGGTAAAGCAATGAAACTTCAGGGCAGATTGACAGCATTCACTTCAGGAACGGTCAAGGAAAGCTAAATTCGATCTCACTAGACAGCAGCCCGTGTAAGGTTTGATCCCCTTGGAAGGCCCTTTCCTCTGCTAGAGCTGAAAGCCCTGTCTCCCTCGTTTTCTTTTGCTACGGGATCCAGAGAAAACACCAAAGGGCATTTACTGAGAAGCTGAAAAAACAAAACAAAACAAAAAGCAAACTGGAAAAGAGAAGACACAACAGCTCTGATGCGAGGGAGGCCTCGGCCCCGCCCCCTCCCGTCCCGGGAGAACCTTGGCCGAGCCTGCAGCGCCCGTAATCCCCACCGCACCTGCTGCGGGAGGGCTCGCGGCAGCTGTCTCGCTGAGGCTAGGGGGCGGGAGGCAAGGGCACGAAACGCAAGGACCTGCGGTGTCACTTTCCGCACGGGCTCTAAACAGATCGCAGCAATCCCGGTAGGTCCGGTACTGAAAGAGAATCACGCAATTTGCGCTGGGGGGCCTCAGACGCGGACCAACCCCCTCTTCGATCTGCCTTCTAAGGCCCGGAAATAAGTCTCAGCCTCGAGAACTAGAGCACTTCGACCAGGGAGTAGAGGAAGCGTTATTGGGCGTGGTACCCTGGGTTAGGAAACCTGGCTGTAGACCCGCTCCAAGGACCGCACTCACCGAATTGCTGGGCTGAGGTGGGGGTTGAAAGCCGCTGTCAAGGCGTGACCCGGAAGCAGAAGCTGTCGGGGGCAGGCCCTCTGTTTACCGGACTAGAAGACCAACAAAGATGGGCGCCTGCGCACTGATGAGTGTTCGTCAGCGGGGCGCGCCTGCGCAGACTTGTGCAGCAGCTTTCGTCCTCCAGAGGCCTAGTTAGGGGGTTACTTTCTCCTTTTACTCAGAGGCTTTGCGCGCAGGCTCAGTGCAGCGTTCTCGGCCACAGCCGCAGGGTTCGGGTCTTGGTCCTGCAGCGGGGAAAAAAAAGCTCAGGAACCCTGAGTGTTGGGCCGATTCTATATGGTTGCACCTGCGTGGACCAGGCCAGCAGGGGTCCATCCACAATGGTTTAGTTGCTTAGGAGACTAAATAGTAGGAAGTGTCTTTGACAAAAATACTTACAGCATTATTCATAATGGTGGAACGAATCTATGCTCCTTAGAACCCTCCTGTACATGTCCACCCTCCTTCAAGTAAACCATATCAAAGACAAACTCAACCACCCAAGAGGTGTAGTATTCTAAATGTAGAGGAATAAATGACCTTTATAACTCTTATTAGGGTTAATGAAACTTCCCACGCAAAAACATGATGACACCTCTGAGTGACAGACTTTCTGCGCAAAGCATAAACATTTTGAAGTCAGCAGCACATGGTGGTGGTGCATGGAAGGAGTGAAGCAGCCCATTTAGGCAGACTGCAAGAGTTGTGGTCTGCCTGGTAGCCTGTTTAACCAGAGTGCCCCACACCTACTCCCCAGAGCTTGTTCTAAGCAACCAAATCTAACCAATTAGAGATTTAAAGCAGGCCCAGACAGATCATTTACATCAGTAAGAGGATGGTAAACTGAAAGTTCATGACCTGGTCTGAGGAGTGAGCCTCCTTTGAGCTCCAGACTCAAAGGAATTTTGCCAGGTAGGAATATGCCCTCCACTTCCTGCCACTGCACCATGGTGAGATTGTCCATTTTTCAAAAGAAGCTGAAATACAGATTTTTTTTAAAAAGTGAATTTTTCCAAGTGGCAAATGTTGGCAATGTTTTTATTATTATTATTATTATTTATTTTTGAGATGTAGTTTTGCTCTTGTCACCCAGGCTGGAGTGCAATGGCGCGATCTCGGCTGGCTGCAACCTCAGCCTTCCAGGTTCAAGTGATTCTCCTGCCTCAGCCTCCTGAGTAACTGAGACTACAGTCACCTGCCACCACACCTGGCTAATTTTTTTTTTGTATTTTTATTAGAGATGGGGTTTCACCATGTTGGCCAGGCTGGTCTCAAACTCCTGACCTCAGGTGATCCACCCTCCTCGGCCTCCCAAAGTGCTGGGATTACAGGCATGAGTCACCACACTGGACCACATCTCTCAAATTTCTTGGTTGGGAAATGCTGAAGTATATAAATTCTGGGAAACCATCAGCATCTTACAAACGTAAGAATGAGCGGAGTCTCCCAGGGAGTGATAAAATAGGCTCTCAATACAGGTTATTTTACTTATTTATTGAAAAACTGAATACACTTTTATTTTGCTTGGCGTCCAACTCAGTATATGCAGAAAAGTACTCTATGTCACACTCATGATCAATATCCTCTTATTTCCATTTGGCATGTCATTGAAAACCTAGCCAATCACTTAGCTAAAAATCACATAAAAGACCCCTAGAGAAATCATACTAACTTTTTTCCCCCAAAACAATAGATCTCATCTTTATTAGTCAAATCAGTACCTGCTGATAGGGCAGTGGAGCAAGCCTGACAGTGATATTCATTAACAAAGAAGACAAAACTTATGCTTTCAAGCATAAAGATTAACTTTGAATGTCAGAGAGCCTAATCTGACTATCATCAGCCACCAAGAACACAGAAGAGCAAATAACTCAAGAAGAGAGAAGCCAAAGCGCTATAAAAATTATTCTTTTCTGTGAAATTCAGTTCCACAGCCTGTATGAGCAAGGGTCCAAAACACTGGAGAGCCAATAAAGCTGCTGGGAGGGCCCATTCATAATGGGAGATGCACTGGCTGTGCCTCCCTTGCTGTGTCCTTCCATGAGCGTCCTCCACTCTTCACTGACTTCATTTAGACTTGGTCCTCTGGTCTCACCACAGCTACCTGGGAGACTTTGAGTTGTAATCTTACAGTTCCAAGAGTCTATTTTGACTGAAACCAAGAGTAACATGCCAATCCAAAATAGAAACATTCTCATGGTACAATGGTGCAAAGGTCATTCTGTAGGTTGCATATATATAACATATATATACACACACAATATATATATTACATATGTACTATATATTACAGATATACTATATATATTACATATATATATACACAATATATATATTTCTATGGAAGACAAAGCTTCCTTTTTTTTTTTTTTTTTTTTGAGATGAAGTCTCACTCTGTCGCCCAGGCTGGAGTGCAGTGGCACGATCTCAGTTCACTGCAACCTCCACCTCCCGGGTTCAAGCAATTCTCCTGCCTTGGCCTCCTGAGTAGCTGGGGTTACAGGCGGGCACCATCACACCTGGCTAATTTTTGTATTTTTAGTAGAGACGGGGTATCACCATGATGGCCAGGCTGGTGTCGAACTCCTGACCTCAGGTGTTCCACCCACTTCGGTCTCCAAAAGTGTTGGGATTACAGGCGTGAGCCACCGTGCCTGGCTGCTTCCTTCCTCTTTAACAAGAGAATATTGCACCCAGCATCACTGCTTTGGCTAGCTCTTTTTTCCTGTGTGCCCTCATGTGTGCAGCAATTGAACTGGCTAACAATTTCTGCATTCTTCCTGGTCTGGCCAAAATAATCTGGAAACTCACCATCTGGCCCAATCAAAGACATTGTTATTGTATGATTCACTAACATGGTCTTCATCTTCATCCTTGGGGCTAGAGCTGTAATATACTCTGTATGCTCTGGCCACGTGATTGATCTCTTCTTTCGTGCCAATCAAGCCAACCAATTTGGGAGAAAATTCTTTCACATAATTTGCAATGGCCTTTCTTATGTCCCTCTCTGGGTCAATGGTGATGAAAAGTTAAATTTGGCAGAGTTGGAACACTATCTCACCCATGACTTGAATTATTTTTTTCTAGTTCTTCTGGACAGATATCAGTAATAACTGAAACCAGAATAAATCAACAGCCACTGACCCAGGTAGTCTTTGTCAGTTTCAGGCTCTCCAAATGTGTTGTGAGGGAAAATGGTCCCCCAGTGAAGGCTTGTTGATGCTTCACTGCTGTTCCTTCTCTAGCTTCTCTGTCTTTTCTATTTTGAATACTTCACTCTAGGCAGTAAACTTCCTCAGATAGCAAATGTGAATGCTAAAGACTTCCAAGAAATAGGCCTGGGCTTCAAGGGGCATGCGCAGTCTCTGCAGTCCTTCTGCTCAGGCCCTGACCACCTCAAGGGTGGTTGGTGGTATCACTGCCTGAGGGGCCAGCTTCCCAGGCAGCTATCAGCGAATCCCCAGTCCTGCCACACTTCCTCTTGCATGCAGAATTGCCTTGGCAACACTCTCACAGTCTACTTGGCTGGGCCCCAAAGCTCATGTCAGCCAGGCAAGAGACACCAAAGTTGGCCCATACTGATTACTTTGAAGTGCCTCAGAGAATTCAGTGCGCAACAAAAGTTGGTTTTGGATACATTCAATCATCCTTTCATCAAACATTTACTGAGCACCTACTTTATTCCAGGCTTTGTGCTCAACTCTCCAGGGAAGACAGAAATGGAGACAGACAGTCTCTTATTATCAAGGGTTGGGAGACAGATACGAACATCCTCAACTGCAATTAATGATGATTATTTCAACAACATTGTTATGTCCAAAGTCAGTGTTGACAAACAGTTCTACCTCACGGTGAGATCAAGAGAGTGAAGGAAGGAAGGGTCTGTGAAGAGACTTCTTGGGGAGAAATTTGTATGTGCTGAGTCCCTACTCTCCTCCTACCCAGAGGGAAAGGAAGTACTGATGTTGCCTAAAGAGGGGCTTCTGTGGGACCAGAGAACTTGAAGATTGTTCCCCATAGTTGTAAAACAAAAACTGCACCAGTGCTTACTTATAAATTAAAGAGAGCTGTAGCCACAGAGTAGAGGTGGCTACATTGGTATCTGTCTGGACACCCAGATTCAGGAGGGATGACGAATGTATAAATGTTTTCCTGGACCAGATGTGGGCCACATGGAAGACAGCCAACGTGGGGTTGCCTTCGGTCTATCCAAATGGGCTGTCTAGAGGTATGGGGGGACCCAGTGGCTAGAAGCCAGAAATGAACACAGGGATGCTACAATCCACAGTTTGTCACAGTCAACCACTTGCATTGGTTTTGGCCAAAGGAACTCAAGTAAGAGATCTCTGATGATGGGAATCTGCAAATAACCTTTTAAAGCACGCTTTAAGAAAAAGAGTCAGCTTTAACCATGTGCAAGACCCAGGTAGTACAGACCTACCCTACCAAGAAAGAAAAACCTGCCCTATCTCCTTAGCTGTCCTACCTCCTCCCACTTTTACACAAGCAGGTTCAATAGCAGTTATCTAGTAGGGGAGGAAGAAAGTTGAGGAGAAAGCTGCAGGCAGCCACCAGCCATATGCCTTACATGGAGGAGGAGGAAAAGCAGTCTTAGATTAGTACCTTAGAATGAAGACTAAAGTATTGGATTACCGTTTTGAACTGGAAATATTCTAATTACTAAATAGAGACTATTTGGTTTTTTTGTTTTTGTTTTTTGTTTTTTGAGACGAAGTCTGGCTCTGTTGCCAGGCTAGAGTGCAGTGGCACGATCTCAGCTCACTGCAACCTCCGCTTCCCAGGTTCAAGTGATTCCCCTGCCTAAGCCTCCCGAGTAGCTGGGATTACAGGCAGGCACCACCATGACTGCCTAATTTTTGTACTTTTAGTAGAGAAGAGGTTTCACCATGTTGGCCAGGATGGTCTCAATCTCCTGACCTCATGATCCGCCCACCTTGACCTCCTAAAGTGCTGGGATTACAGGCCTGAGCCACCATGCCTGGCCGAGACTTTTTGATTTAAAGTGACTGTTACTTAAAGGATTGCCAATTATCAAAGAGTGAACCAAAAAGTCAGGGGATCTTCCCAATTTTATATTCAGGAGCAGGAGATTATTATCCTGCAATAAAAAATGTTTGTTTGTTTTTTTGAGATGGAGTCTGGCTCTGTCACCTAGGCTGGAGTGCAGTGGTACCATCTTGGCTCACTGCAACCTCTGCCTCTCAGGTTCAAGCAATTCTCAAGCCTCTGCCTCCTGAGAAGCTGGGATTACAGGTGCCTGCCACCACGCCCAGCTAATTTTTTGTATTTTTAGTAGAGACAGGGTTTCACCATGTTGGCCAGGCTGGTCTCGAACTCTTGACCTCAAGTGATCCATGCCTTGGTCTCCCAAAGCGCTAAGGTTACAGGCATGAGCCACCGTGCCCGGCCAGAAAAAAAATATTTTTAAAGTGGAAAAAGACAAAAAATAAACTTGTATTTTGATCACATCCCATGTATCTTGCATTCACTATTCAGATTCCATCTCTGCATATTTTAGTTGGTTATTTCTGTTCTTGATGTTTTGATTACAAGTGATTCCATGAATTTTGTATTTTAGTGTGCTGTGTCTCCCATAAGACTTTTAGGCCACTGTTTTTTTTCTTCCCTTCCCTCCTGATTCCAGTTCCGCTCTCAAGAAGTGCTCATTAGATGATGTTGATCAACAGTATGACTAATGTTCCTATTTTCAGACCTTGGCATAAACTTGATCTGGAAATTTGATAATGATGTTTTGCCTGTAATGATTGCTGCTATCACTGTTCAGCAGTATTAGTATCCAGACTCTGCGGGTACGGGGTATCCCAGGTTACAGACCTGGGTGTCTTGCCCTTTGAGTCTTGCCAGTACTGAATGGCCACAGGCTTTTGAGCAACTCCTAATTGGAGTAAAAAACTCCTTTATTCACTTGGCTGGCTCCATACCCTTTCCTGATTTTGAGTGGATCTTTCAGAGTGACAGTGTGCTGGGGGAGAGGAATTCTGCATTGCAAGCTTCTAAGTGGTAACATGAAGCATTTCACAACAGCTTTTAAAATCTCTGGCCAGAAATTATCAAATACTCCCCTGTCTTAAAGGCCCCATCCTTCTCTATCAGGGGTTGCCTGGCTAATGTTGATGGCAACGTTTCCCTGACACCCTTCCTAGAAAAAAGCAAGTTGAGTAAGAAGGGACCCCTTTCAAATAAGTTCTCCATCACCAAAGAAAAAGAAACAAACCAAAAGGGAGTTTGAGATACCCTAAGAGTGAAGGAAAGAGAGGGAATCAGTCAATGTTTACAAAATAGGGTTAAAAAAATAAGATCCAAGTGTCAGACTAGTTGGCTAGTTGGGAAAAAATAGCTTTCTCTCAATAATGGAATATTTTACTTTACTTTGAATTTGTTCAATTTTTAGGACTATCACTTATAGCACATTCCTCATATTTAGAAATAACGTAATATTATGCAAACTTCATAAAGACCAAGATTCCAGTTCTGATAGTAGCTCTAGTTACTTTACTTGTAAAAGTAAGTACTTTTATAAGTAAAAGTAAAATTACTTACTAAAGTAAGTAATACTTTACCTGAGTCTCAGTCGTACAATGGGATGAGAGTATTAACACCTACTCCAAAAGTTAATTTCATAAAACCTAGACCACATTTGTGAAAAGTGGTTTTGTAAACTACATAAATGTTGACATGTCATCTTTATATGATTTTATATTTGTTCAAGGAGGTTACCAAATATCTCATCCTCCCAGTTACATTGTGGCGCCTTTAAAAGAGCAGAGATTTAGATTTCTTATACTCATCTCTTTTGTCATTGCACAGTTCTAAACACACAATAGTTATTTAATAAATACAATGGAATTGAACTAAAATGAACAGATCTCCCAAAAATGGGAATAGTGGAGTGCCTCTATGTCCTAGTCCCTGACGTAGAAAAATTGAAAAGGAAGCTTTGGAACTAGAGCAAAGAAAAAGAAAGTTCAGAGGAAACATAATGTAAGTCTCATGAAACCTTTCATATGCTTAAACCTTGTACTAGAGAAAGTAATTCAGCAAAGAAAAGAACAGTATTAATGTGCAGCAGGGATACTCTCCCAAGACATGCCATCAGGATTAAACAAGGACTTCTTTCAGAAACTGCTCAGAGGCAGACATGCGCTCAATAGCCAAACTCTACTCTTTTTATTTTTCCTTTTAACTTTCCCCAGGGCTTGGGAAATTTTATGAATTATCTATTTTTTAAAAATTGGCTTTTAATCAATATTTTGTTATTATTTTTGGTCATGTAGTCTACCAATATTTTCCACTATCAGAGCAATTATAAAACATTTTCAGTCTTCATAGAGAAAAATTGCCTGAAGGATTTTGAAAAAAAAGTACAGTAAAAATACAAATAACAATTTTAATGATAACACTGAAATTATATATATATGATACTATTTTTCCAAGAATGTAGGCATTTATAGCTAAATTATCTAGCAAATCAAGACTGAAGGGGACAAACTGGTAAGAGAGTTAACGTCGTCCAGGGGAGGGAAATTACAGAGGAAATGACTACTTGCTTGGTACAATTAGGTGGTCCAGATTAATCTGGAGAGTTCTATGAGCAAGACAAAGAGAAAAGAAAGGAAAAGAAAAAAGATCTGGTTCTCTGAATCCATTTGAGAAGCAAATTACAATCAATGTCAGAATTTTCTGCTCACCTGGGTCTATGCTATTTCTAATGGGAGTGTGTCTCCCCCTGGAGGGCAAGTAGAGCACTTGCTCCTTCTTGCTTCTTGCCCAAAGTTGAATGATTCGTTCTTGGTTCATTCATTGAGTCTTTGATTATATCATTATTGGTCGATTGATTCATTCACCCATTAATTCAACAAATACTTATTAAGTTCTGTCACTGTGCTGTTTGTTGTGATAGACACTAAAGATCCAGCCAGCTAAGATCATGAGAAATATGGTCCTGATCACTAGGAAAATTACAGTTTGATGTGAGAAACAAATATTAGATAGCCACCTGTATGCCTAAATAGTCACAATAGTGATGACTTCTGTAAAGGAAAAGTGCAATGGACTGACTATTTATGTCATCTCAAAGTTCATATGTTGAAATCCTAACCCCCCCAAGGTGACAGTATTAAGAGGTGGGGCCTTCATGAAGGAGGTTATTAGGTCATAGGAGCACAGCCCTCATGATGAGACTAGTGCCCTTCTAAAAGAGGGAACTTTGCCCCTTCCACCATATGAGGACACAGTAAGAAAGTTCTATCTATGAGCAAGTGGGGCCTCACCAGACACCAACATCCGGGATTTCTTGGACTTCCCAGCCTCCAGAGCTGTGAGAAATAAATTTCTGTTGTTTACAAGACACCCAGTTTACAGTACTTTTGTTATAGTGCCCAAATAAACAAAGAGAAATAGTAGAGAGGGTAATAGGATGATTCAGTAGAGGACCTAATTCAGGCTGGGAGGTCAAGAAAAGCTTCCCTGAGCATAGACCTGGAAGATGGGTGGAAACAACCAGGTCAAAGGTGTGGAGGTATGGGGAGGGGGCCTCCCAGCCAATGGAGCAGGGTCAGGGTATTCAAAGACCCTAAGGAGGAAAGAGCTTAGGAACCTGGAAGACAAGGAAGAGGCCAGAATGAGAAGAAGACAAGAAGCTGGAAAGGTAGGGAGGCTCCAGATCAGGTGCGGTCTTGGGGGACATGTTACATAAGGATTCTGAACTGTATCCCAAAAGAACAAGAAGCCTATCAACAGGTTTTATTCAAGTGACATAACCACATGTGTGTTTTTAAAGGACCACTTTGACTTTTTAAAGAAGAATGGATTATAGTGGAGCCATGGCAAGGATTAAAATAGAGAAAACAGCAGCCTAAGTGATCTGGACAAAAAGTCAAGCAGGCTTAGATTTGAGTGGTGGCCATAGAAAGGGAGAGAAGGGGATGAATTTGAAATATTTTAGTGTTAGGACTGATAGAACTTGGTGATTGGTTACAAGTTGGAGAAGGGTATTGTGGTCAAGAATGAGTCCTAGGCTGGGCGCAGTGGCTCACACCTGTAATCCCACCACATTGTGAGGCCCAGGTGGGTGGATCATTTGAGGTCAGGAGTTCGAGACCAGCCTGGCCAACATGGTGAAACTCTGCCTCTACTGAAAATACAAAAATTTGCCGGGCGTGGTGATGAGTGCCTGTAATCCCAGCTACTCAGGAGGCTGAGGCAGGAGAATCGCTTGTACCCAGGAGGCGGAGGTTGTAGTGAGCTGAGATGGTGCCACTGCACTTCAGCCTGGGCAACAGAGAGAAAGAGACTCTGTGTATATATCTTTCTTTCTTTTTTTTTTTTTTTTTTGAGATGGAGTCTTGCTCTGCTGCCCAGGCTAGAGTGCAGTGGCGCCATCTCAGTTCACTGCAAACTCTGCCTCCCAGGTTCAAGTGATTCTCCTGCCTCTGTCTCCCTAGTAGCTGGGATTACAGGGGCATGCCACCTCGCCCAGCTAATGTTTGTATTTTTAGTAGAGACAGGGTTTTGCCATGTTGGCCAGGCTGGTCTCAAACTCCTGACCTCAGGTGACCTACCCACCTCAGCCTCCCAAAGTGCTAGGATTACAGGCATGAGCCACCATGCCCGGCCTATATATATATCTCTTTCTAAAAGTATCCAAGATGGTTTAAAATGATATTCTTTGAAGACCCCTTATCCCAATTCAAAAATTTTTAATGACATAAATATAGCATTGAAACCAAAACCTAATAAAGATTATACAAAAGAGATAATTACAAACCAATATCATTTATGAATATCATAGGCAGAAATGCTTAAAAAAATTAGCAAATTGAATCAGACAGCGCAGTATGTCATGACAAAGTAGAAACTGTTTTGGGAAGATAAAGATGGTCCAATGTTAGGAAATTCATTAATATAATTAATATGATTATATCTAAGCAGGAAAGTCCTGTAATTATCTTCCTAGGTGCTGAAAAAGCATTGAAAAAATTAAAGTTGAATTTCCTATAAAAGTAAGTTACAAAAGAAGAATGGGAGATAATTTTCTTAACATCATAAAGCATCTTGTTTATCATCATCTTACTATTTTCATAGGAAAACACTGGAGGCATTCCTGTTAATGTCTGAAACAAGATAAGGATACCCACCATTACTGTAACATTAACATGATGTTGGAGGTATTTGCCAATGCATTTTTACAAAAGAAACCTATTGGCTGTGTGAAAACTGTTGATGATATAGGTATATCTAGATAACAAAAGCAAATCAATGAATAAACTACACAAACAAAAAGATGAATCTATATGGTAGCAGAATATAAAAGCTATATACAGAAGTCAACAGGCTTCATACGTAAGATACAAGGATGAACCAATTAGAAAATAATATGGAATCAAGAGCCAATTGGTAATAGTGACCACAATTACAAAACTCCTAGGTATAAAGGTAAAAGAAATATGTAAAGCCTATGAGGAAAACTATTAATATAATAGCTTCAGAGACATAAAATAGACCCGAAAAAAATGAAAGACATTCTAAATGAGTTTGTAAATTTAACATTATTGCAATAAAAAAGCCAAGGATTTTTTTTGTTTCACTTTGTTTTTTAGTTATACAAATTGATTCTTAAGTTCATATGGAAGAAATACACAAGAATATCCAAGAAAGTCCTGAAAAGAAGAGCAATGAGGAAGGGCCAGTCTTATCGGACATTTAAGATATTGCAAAACCTTCATAATCAAACTAGTATAAAATTGGTGCATATAGACAGACACACTAATGGAACATAGTAGAAAGTCTAGGCATCAATCCAAGTACATATAAAAATTTAATGTGTGTTAGACATTATAAAACAATGTGAAAAATGGACTTTAAAAATATATGCTGTTGAGACAACTGGGTACCATGTGGAAGAAGGTAACATTGGATCCATAGCTTATACTGCACATCCAAGAAAAACTCCACGTGGCTTGGTTAGCTAAACATGACTACATGGAAACTCTACAAGTCTAGAAGAAGGCATGTGTAGATTTCTGTGTAAACTACCCATGCATCCCTGGGAATAGCGGGCAAAGCATTCCTATGTCTCAAAACCCAGAATCGATAAAAGACTAGTCAATTCTATTACATATATATGTATATATATATGTTATTTTACCTTTATTTCCTTCACTTTAAGCCAATCATGAAATTTCACAGTGATTTTTGGGGTGGAGGGGGTGGGCGGTGGTGTTAAGAATCATCGGGGCTATGGCTCAATTGGCCCGCGGAGGTGCAGGCAGAGTGGGCAGGCCCTCACTGGAGCAGCCAGAGGAGCACGGTCTGCCCCGCCAGCAGGTAGATCATGCTCTGAGAGCGTGAGAGCTGTTACGCGATGTCCTCCGCAGCTTCCAGCTTGGGCAGCTCAGGCCGTCTCCTGCGGTGGCCAGTGAGTTGGCAATCAATCAGCTCGGCTGCCTTGGAGTCGCCCGCAGCAGAGATGATGGCTGCCTTTTTCTGCTGCTCAGCCGTTTCCACCACAGATCTGGCCCTCTCTGCTTCCTGCTGAGCCACCTGTTTGGCTTATAACGCTTCTGTGAATTCCTTCCCGAAGGTCAGATGTGTCAAGGACACGTCGTCCAGGATGAGCCCAAAGGTGGCTGCTTGCTCCGTAAGGTCGTTGTTCACCTGCCTGGAGACCAACTCTCTCTGGGTGATTACTTCTCCAGCATCGAAGCTAGCCACCACTGACTTGAGGACCTTGGTCGTGATGGACGTCAGCACACGCTCGTCATAGTCGTCTCCGATGCTGAAGATGCGAGGAAGCTGGCTAACGATGGGCCGGAAGATGATGCGCAGTGTGATGTTGACATTCTGTAAATCTTTGCTACCAGTGATGACTGGTACATTACGAGGTGGAGAATGGCAGTCAAAGATAATTGGTTTCTGTACCCATGGGATGAGAAAGTGAGTCTCTTCCCCCACCACAATGTCCTGTACTCCACGGAATCGGTCAAAGATGACAGCTCTGCCGCCCAGCATACACATTATATAAGGCGGAGTTCACCACGCCTCCTGCAACAGCTAAGGCCGGGCCAAACTTGCCGATGGACTCAAACACTTTGGCTGCCATGTTTTCTTCTGCTGGACCCTCTCACACCTGCTTCCACTCTGATCTACACATGAATTCCCCAGCCACCCAATTCTATTATATATAGTTTTTTAAAAAATGTGTGGCCCAAATACCATAAGCAAAGCCAAAGACAAATGAGTCACTGGACAAAACAATCGCAATTTTTACAATAGAATAAAAACTAATCTCCCTAATTTACAGGAGCTCTGAGAAATAAAAAGACACAGATCCAGTAGAAAAATGAGCACAAGACATGAACAGATAGAAACAATTCATGCAAGTGGCCCTTAAAATAGTAAAACATGTACAACTCACTGAAAAAAGAAAGGCAAATTACATTACATTGAAACAGCATTTCTTATTGTGTTGGCAAAAATTCAAAAGTTTGAGAGTACACTTTGTTGCTAAAACTCTAGGGAAAAGAGACACAGTGATATGCTACTGGTAGAAGTATAGAGTGATACAGTCCTTAAGGAAGGGAATTTAGTACAATCTAGCAAAATTACAAATGGATTAATTTGTCCTTTAACCCAGCAATGATATTTTTGGGGACTCTACACTAAAAGTACTTCTGTACAAATTTGAAATAATATATACACGGCCTGGTGCGGTGGCTCACCCTTGTAATCCCAGCACTTCGGGAGGCCAAGGCGGGTGGATCACGAGGTCAGGAGATCGAGACCACGGTGAAACCCCATCTCTACTAAAAATACAAAAAATTAGCTGGGCGTGGTGGCAGGCGCCTTTAAGTCCCAGCTACTCGGAGAGGCCGAGGCAGGAGAATGGCGTGAACCCGGGAGGAGGAGCTTGCAGTGAGCCGAGATCGCGCCACTGCACTCCAGCCTGGGTGACAGAGCGAGACTCCATCTCAAAAAAAAAAAAAAAAAAAAGAAATAATATATACACAAGGCTAGTATTCATTGTGGTATTTTGAATGACAAAAGTCTAGAAACTCCCCAAATATCCATCAATAGGGGAGCAGTTGAGTGGTTAAATAAACTGTAGTATATAGTGGAGTACTATGAACCCATAAACATGAGGAATATCTGTATGTGTTGCTCTAGAATGATAGCCACAATATTTTATGAGAAGCTACTTTCGTGCAAAATGAAGCATTGGAAAGATAAAAGCAATAAAAGACTAGTAAATATAAAAGTAATAAAAATGGTTATCTACACAAGAGTAGGGAAGGAAAATGGATGGAAATGGGAGAGGCCAGCATGATGGCTCACGCCTGTAATCACAGCACTTTGGGAGGCTGAGGTGGGTGGATCACCTGAAGCCAGGAGTTCAAGACCAGCCTGGCCAACATGATGAAATCCCATTTTTACTAAAAATACAAAATTAGCCGAACATGTTGTTGCATGCCTGTAATCCCAGCTACTTGGGAGGCTGAGGCAGGAGAATCACTTGAACCTGGGAGGCAGAGGTTGCAGTGAGCTGAGATCACACCACTGCACTCTAGCCTGGGCAACAAAGTGAGACTCTGTCACAGAAAAAAAAAAAAGAAAGAAAGAAATGGAAGGGAGATACGGCTGAGTATACCTTTTTATGTAGTTTCGACTTTAGAATCATGTAATCATTTAATATATTCAAAAATTAAGTTAAACCTAAAAGAGAAAAAAGAACAATCCCTAAAATTGAAACAAGTGAAATAAATAAAGCTAAGTGTTTATGAGGTTGGTAACATAACCAAAAAGAAAGATTTATTTCAAATGACTTTTAAACACAAGACTTTGTCTTTCCCTAGTGAAATATATTCTAGGAACAAAACAAACTACAAAGAACTCTTAAGCTTCATTCTGTAATTTTATTGTTACTTCTAATAGTGGTATTATAAAACTATTTTATGTATTTTATAAGATAAAGCAAGTTTAGTGTAAGAAGCAATAAAAATGTGAAATCAAATAAGTTAAACATCTAGTGTTTAAATAAAATCTGCCAGCTACAAGTGTTCTGAAGATGCCAGTAATCTCACTGAAGACTATGGACAAGCTGAACAACTTGGATCTGTGGATGAATCTCTGAGCGGGAAAACACAAAAGACTGTTCTTCAGTGGACCAAGCAAGATGACTCCTCAGACAACGTCTGTGAAGCTGATGTCATACGGCACCCTGATGCTGAATATATAGATCGTACCTTAATCCTGAGAATTACAGGTGCCAGATGCTTGGAAGATACGGGATATCATGATCTATGAGGAAGACTTTCAAATTACAGACAAAAGACCTTTAAATATTTTGGCACTTCTATCAAGGGAAGTGTGAGCAGAACATTTTTCACAGTTGGACAAAAGGACTCTGCATATAAAAAGAGCATTCTACAGACTTATATCTGGACTACATGTGAGCAAGAATGTGCATTTGAGTGCAAGATAGCATTTATAAGGTACTTGGCCTGGCGCAGTGTTTCACGCCGGTAATCCCAGCACTTTGGGAGGCCAAGGCAAGCAGGTAACCTGAGGTCAGGAGTTCGAGACCAGCCTGGCCAACATGGTGAAACCCCATCTCTACTAAAAATACAAATAATTAACCGGGCATGGCGTGCCTGCAGTCCCACCTACTCAGAGGCTAAGGCAGGAAAGTCACATGAACCTGGGTGGCAGAGGCTGCAGTGAGCTGAGATCATGCCACTGCACTCCAGCCTGGGCAACAGAATGAGACTCCATCTCAAAAACAAAACAAAACAAAACAAAACAAAAACCCAACAACAAAAACATCAACATACTTATTTGGAAAAGAAATGGGGACACACATCACAGAATTCCATCAGAGGTTTGATGGCATTTTGACTGAAGGGGAAGCCCCAAGAAGGCTCAAGAACTTGTATTTTCTCTGCTTAATAAAATTAAGGCCTTAATCTAAAATGCAACCACTCTCTAAGCATCCAGATTTTCAACTATTCATTGGAAATTAAGTTCAAGATTCAGAAAACAAAAAGTTGCCTCTGGAAATATTTTAGGAAGTCAAATCATTTCTTTTGTATTTTGATGGAATTCTTTTTTTTTCTTTTTTTTTATCTTTTTTTCTTTTTTCTTTCTTTCTTTTTTCTTTTTTTTTTTTTTTTGAGACGAAGTCTCGCTCTGTCACCCAGGCTGGAGTGCAGTGGCGCGATCTTGGCTCACTGCATGCTCTGCCTGCCGGGTTCACGCCATTCTCCTGCCTCAGCCTCCCGAGTACCTGGGACTACAGGCCCCTGCCACCACGCCCGGCTAATTTTTTTTTATTTTTTAGTACAGACGGGGTTTCACCATGTTAGCTAGGATGGTCTCGATCTCCTGACCTTGTGATCTGCCCGCCTCAGCCTCCCAAAGTGCTGGGATTACAGGTGTGAGCCACCGCACCCGGCCAATGGAATTCTTATTTAAATTTTTTTGGCTTGAGATGGAAGAAACAGCAAAGTAACTAAAGACAGATTTTAGGCTGCATTATAGAAGCGTTTCAAAAAATAGGGATTGTGTTGGTTGGTTTAAATGTCAACTGTGGGGAAAGCTTCAGGCTCAGGATTTGGCACTGCTCTCAAGATCTTGTTTTCAGAGAAATTGATAGCAAATGTGCCAGAAAGTGGGCCCGGTTAGGAATCCCATCTAACCAGACAAAAAATAGTATTGCTTAATGCATTTGGAAGAATTTCCACAAGTGTGAAAGGATTGTAAAACATCAGGAACTTGTTGCAAATTATTAATTTAAATATGATTTGAAATATGCCTGTTTCTAGACAATGAAGGCCAGGATTATCAAATTTTTAAATAAATAACATTTGAAGTATTCACAGAAAATTTATAGCAAATTATAGACTATGGAAGACAAGAATCAGGGAACTTGAAGACATAGAAGCTATTCAAAATGAAGCACAGAGAGAAAAGAAAAGATTGAAAAAGAAAGGACCAATGCAAAAGTGCTCTGTGTGGTATATCAAATATTTTAACATAATGCAATTGACATTTCAGAAGAGCCATGGGCTAAGAATGTATATTTAAAAATATGGCCAGGCGTGGTGGCTCATGCCTGTAATCCCAGCAGTTTGGGAGGCCGACGTAGGTGGATCACCTGAGGTCAGGAGTTCGAGACCATCCTGGCCAACCTGGTGAAACCCTGTCTCTACTAAAAATACAAAAATTAGCCAGGCATGGTGGTGGGTGCCTGTAATCCCAGCTACTTGGGAGGCTGAGGCAGGAGAATGACTTGAACCTGGGAGGCGGAGGTTGCAGTGAGCTGAGATGGCGCCACTGCACTCCAACCTGGGTGACAAGACCAAAACTCCGTCTCCAAAAAAAATGAAAGTATATTTTTAAATAATGGCTAAGGCTGGGCACGGTGGCTCATGCCTGTAACCCCAGCACTTTGGGAGGCTGAGACGGGTGGATCATTTGAGGTCAGGAGTTGGAGACCGGCCTGGCCAACATGATGAAACCCAGTCTCTACTAAAAATACAAAAATTAGCCTGCCATGGTTGTGGGTGCCTGTAACCTTAGCTACTCGGGAGGCTGAGACAGGAGAATCGCTTGAACCTGGAGGTGGAGATTGCAGTGAGCCAAGATTGTGCCACTGCACTCCAGCCAGGGAGAGAGAGTGAGGCTTCATCTCAAAAAAAAAAAAAAATAATAATAATAATAATAATGAAAGCTAACATTTTTCCAAATTTGAAAGCTCAATAAAATCCAGGCAGAATAAACAAAGAAAACCATTCCCATGCACATCATAACCAAGTTGCTACAAACCAAGGATAAAGACAAAAATTCTAAAAGCAGCCAGATGAAAAAGATACATAGGCCAGGCGCAGTTGCTCATGCCTGTAATCCCAGCACTTTGGGAGGCCGAGGCAGGCAGATCACCTGAGGTCGGGAGTTTGAGACCAGCCTGACCCACATGGAGAAACCCCATCTCTACTAAAAATATAAAATTAGCTGGGCATGGTGGCGCATGCCTATAATTCCAGCTACTCAGGAGACTGAGGCAGCAGAATCGCTTGAACTCAGGAGGCAGAGGTTGCGATGAGCCGAGATCGTGCCATTGCACACCAGCCTGGGCAACAAGAGCGAAACTCCGTCTCAAAAAAAAAAAAAAAGAAAGAAAAAGACACATTATATATACAGCAGGGATTGGTAAACTGTGACCCCTGGGTCAAATCTAGATCACTTCTTATTTCTGCAAAAAAAAGTTTTAGTGGAACACAGCCATACACACTCATTTATGTATTTGCTATGGCTGTTTCTGTGTTACAGTGGCAGAGTTGGTAGTTGCAACAGAGACCGTATGGCTTCCAAAGCCTAAAAGATTTACTATATGGACGTTTATGAAAGGTTTGCCATCCCTGATGTAGAGGAATAAAAAAAAAATGCCAACAGATTTCTTATAAAAGCTATGTAAAGTGAAAGACAAGATTGAGCCAGAATTTTTTCTACCTCGCAAAAATGTCTTTCAAAAATAAAGGTGAAATAAAGACTTTTTACACCAACAAAGGTGAAATGTTAAACGAAGTTCTTCAGGCAAAAGAAAAATAATAACAAAAATTTGATTAATATAAAAAGATAGAGTATGAAAAGTAATAAATATAAGTAAAATAGTTAAAACATTTTCTATTTATTTATTTAAAACAGAGTCTTGCTCTGTCACCCAGGCTGGCGTACAATGGTGCGATCACGGCTCACTGCAGCCTCGACCTCCCAGGCTCAAACAATCCTACTCCCTCAGCCTCCTTGGTAGCTGGCACTACAAGTGCGTGCCACCATGCCCGGCTAATTTTTGTATTTATGGGGTTTCACCATGTTGTCCAGGCTGGTCTTGAACTCCTGGGCTCCAGTGATCCTCCCACCTTGGCCTTCCAAAGTGCTGGGATTGTAGATGTAAGCCACTGCACCCAACCTCTCACTTTTTAATCTCTTGAAAAAAAATAAATGACTATTTAAAGTAGAAATAATAAAAATCCGGTTGGGTGTTAGCATACGTAGAAGCAATATGTATGACAAAAACAATAAAAAACGTAAGGGAGAAACTGAAAGTAAATTGTTATAAGATTTTTACACTATCTAAAAGTAGACTATGATATGTTACAGGTGTATATTGTAAATCCTAGAGCTGCACTGTCCAATCTGCTAGCCTCTAGTCACAGGTAGCAGAGGAACAGTCTTCCAGGCAGGAGATTGCAAGGGCCTGAGTATGGCATTGCTTGGGGAAATAGGGAGAAGAAAATGGATTAGAGAAGCATCTGAGGGTATTAAGAGACTGTGGTAATCTTCCTATTGTGAAAAACATGCAATCATTTCAGGATTCATTCAACTTTTGGTTTGGAGTTAAAATGTGGGAGGTAGAATTGCTGAAATAGCACAGAGCTGGTCTCAGGGATATGTAAATCTGTTTTTTCCCAAGCTAAACTCAGACAAGTAAGACTGTCTTCTGGTTTTCAAGGCTTCCTGGAGAGGAAATACAGGCTCGTTCCTCTCTCACACATCCATCACTCTCAAGTTCTTTAAGAAATCTAACCTAAATGCTTTATCCTGCATCTTGACCTCACAGTGGAAGTAGGAATAATGCTAGTTTGTCTCAGAGTTACAAATCCTTTGAGAAGTTCTTTCTAGCTTTTCCTTCTCTCACATTTGTTGACTATTTGCTTTCTTCCATTAGGTCTTAGGTCTCAAATTACAGCAGTAAGTTTCAAATTACATCATCTCCATCTCTTAGAATCTTTCTCCACAATCTCTCCTTTCTAGGAAGAGACTCTCCCCTAACACACTAGTTTAAGTCCACAAGTATGAAGCAGAGAAGCTTATGTCCCACAGACCTCCCTGCAGTTTAAACTCAGTGATTTCAGTGTGAATATTGTGAAATTGTGAGCAGTTTATCATTTAATATACCTGGAGGTGTCTTGGATGATACTCATTGTTCTAATGAGCAGCAAAACTACTAATGCCTTTGGTAAGAGGGAATTGGTTTTTAATAGTATAAGAAGCAGCTGGAAGCCCATGTGTGATATGGCGATGGATGAACTGGGATGAATGAGAGATTGGATATGTGACTCAGGATCATCCTCTGAGGAGAATCTATCCCAGTTTAACTCATTTGATCCAGGCAATTACCAGTAAACCTGACATACTGTTCCCTTCTGCGTCTTAGAGACCCAGGCAACACTGTGGAGAATAACAAGACCTTACTAAAAATGTCTCACTTAGGTTGTTTAGAGACTAACCTCAATTTCTGGAATAGTATTTTTCTGATCCATGTTTGCTGTTTGGTTTTAATTTAGTTTTACTATGCTGGGAAAGCTGATCTTTACGTATTTTTTGTTATATATTTGATCAATATGGGGAGTTTTTGTCTGGTTTGGTTTTAGAACAGAAGCAAGGAAAGGAGGCAGCAAGGGACAAGAAGGACTCAATTTTATTACAGTAAAATATGTAACTCGGTGATAACACTACCCTAAATCACCATAGTCTACCAGTTTAGGAACACAAAGAGAAGACATACACAAGCTTTAAAGCATAGTAATCTCTATGTTCATAATGTCCCTTTCTCAGTTAGCTACTAATCTTACAACCAGAAACAGGGTACTTTTTCTGAGGCTGTCTCCACCAGAATAAGAATATAAATCAGGAGTTCTCCTTACCATGCAGTATGACGATACAGGCTTGATATCATCCCATTCCCAGGTAATGCTGAGGGGAGCAGAGAGCGTGCATTTCTTTGACCCCGAGTTCTGACAAAACTTGGCCCTGGTATCTTTGAGACTTCGATGGGGATAGTGGTGGAATATCCCAAGGGAGGTTAGAGGGGTGGTGACAGCTGTCATTTCAAAGCTGCAAGCACTTTTCTATTTTGTAAGAAATAGAGACTTCCATTTGTCTCTGAAGTAAGTATTCCTTTGTTCAAGAAAGGCCACCAACAGGGCCAGTTAATAGTGTGACCATAAGCCCAAGATTACCAAAGTAGATGGTTGAAACTGAAAAAGCTAAAATGTTCTCGAAGAAAAGGCAGAGTTGGAGCTTTGCAGACTACATGTCCTTAAGGGAGTTGTTTCTTTTTCTAGGTATGGATTTAGACTTCATTCATTCATCTATTCAACACATATTTATTGAGCATCTGCCATGTGCCAGGCACTATTCTAGGTGCTACAGATAAGGCAGTGAAGAAAACAAACCCCCTGCTCTAATGGATCTTACACCCTAGTTGGGAGTAAAAGATAAATAAATAAGACATAAAATAAATAAACAAAAATACAGGATAACAGATATTGATAACTGGTGTGGAGAAGAATAAAGCAAAGCAAAAGGATTAGAGTTCCAGCATGAAAGTGATCCTGGTGCTTTAAAACAAACAAAAGAGCAGGCATTGTGCCTATGAACTGTGAACGAGTGGTCAACCGTAGAAGATGGAGCTATTTTCATGCAAGACTTCTTAAAATAGGGGCCTCGGGGTTCTAGGTGGAAAAGTTGGGGGAAAGGGTCCTTCTCCTCACTTTTGCCTAAGATCCAGCACTTCTACAGTACTTTGAAGACATGGATTACATTTTGGGGCCCCTGTCCATGGTATCATCACAAATACTAGTATAGTCAGTATAGTCTCCATTTGTGTTTGGGCAATGGAAACAGAATGCACCCTCACAGTGGCTGCTAAACTGTAACTGATAGTGCCTCGCTGGCCCTTGAGAATGTGGTAGAAATAACTTTTGACACTATTTGGGGGGGCCTCTGAGAGGGATGGACTTAGTATAACTAAATGTATTAGTAACAGGGAGACCTACAAAGTTTTGTAGAATTGCGTAGGATAGAATAGCACAGACTTCCTCAAGATATGACAGGCAAGGAAGGGCCTGGAAGTTTGCATAAGTCAGCTATGAGGGACATTAAATTCCTAAAAATACCTTTAAAAGAAGGGAAGTTTATGGCACACATATCATAGTCCCTATCCTACCATAGATATTTGGACATGATTTCCTTCAAATTGGACTGATACTCTGGGAGAGGCAATTGGTCAAACAAAATTGCCTCCATTGAACTAGAAATTGGTTTTTCAGGTGGTGCAGCACTATCAGTGCCTGACTTGGGGCCAAACCAGGCTGTTGCAAAAATGGCAACTTTCTGGGGGCAAAATAATTTATGGAAAAGATGGAAGGTGCTTGAGGCCATGCACCAGGGGTCATTGGTGGTTCTGGAGTTCTGAATGTTTCTGTGTCCATGGCCAGCTACCTAGAGACTTGGGTTGGAACTGGTGACATCACAGTGACACTGAATACATGTTTGAATATGCACTGAGAGGGGGAAAAGGCTCTGCAAGTGTTGATCTAAGAGAAGCTGCTGCAGGGGGCAGTGCAGAAAGGGGAGATGGGATGACACTGGCAAAACAGGTTTAATTGGAATGGGGGGTTATTGTCAGTGGAGATTCATATTGCATGAGAAGTTGGAAGGTCACCTAGAATTCTTGCTCTGAGTTAAATTAATATGGAAGAGAAATAAGAGGTTAGGGGTAGCCTTAAAGACTCTTAAAAATAATTTGATGTCACAGAGCAAGCAACTGGAAGTGTAGTTCAGGCCTTACGTGAGGTGTGGGTAGGTGGCTCACCACACGGCCATGTCTACGACACTAAATAATCTTGAGGGTGTGGACAGTTGGATCCCCTCTCCAGTTAGAGGCTCATAAGGGCCGAGGGTCTCTGCAAACCACCATGTCCATTTCTCTGTGCAAACGTCGGGGAGATGAACAAAGCAGATTGGCTGTAATGCCAGCTAAACCACTCTCTGGTGCTGAGAAAAACTAGTCTATGTGACAGGCAAAACCCACAACAATGCGAATATTCTCAGCCTCTCCATCTTTTTCATCCTCTGAGAAGACCCCTGTAATTGATAGCTGGGATTCCCAGTACTTATGCAGATTGGGGGAATGAGGAACAGAATCAAAAGAGCTAAAATAAGCTTGGCCTGATTTACGTGAGGACAGGAAGCTTCTTGGAGGAGAGAAAAAGAATACATCCAAGAAGTGAAGACAGCCAGGGAGTGAGAAAGCAAGGGCCAGGCTTGAGAGAAAGTGTGGGAGTGTTTGGGGAGAGAGAGACCAGCAGCAACAGCTATGCCATAATGTGTGGAACAAATAGAGAAGGAAGGAAGACAAGTTTCAGATGTTTCGCTGTGCACTAAGAATGTAAACCCCTTTAGAGTTTGCCCAGAGACTGTAATAAAAATCTAAATTTCTTTTTAATTCTTTTGGCTATTGGATATGTTTGAGTGTGATATCAAGCTGTGATGGGCCACAAAACAGCTCAGCTTCATAAAAGTTATATTTGGGGGATACTGTCTGGGATTTGGCGCCTAAGGTACAGCAGTCAGCTATATCTTGTTTTAAATCATTGCTCTAGACCTGAGTCTAGCCAGCATCATCAGATTTATAGTGCAAAAAATACACCAGCTATAGAAAATAGAAACTGGAGATACACGAGACACCAGACAGAGGAAAATGGCAGAGCCTCTTCCAAATCCCAATTTTAGTGAGAATATGAGGTTTGAAACTAGGTGTACCTGATGGAAACCTATATGTAGATAGCATGAGGGTCTCTCCCTATCACAGATTGATAAGAGTGGGATGAAGGAAGAGAATAGCTAAGGGGATTCCCAGAGGATAATAGAAAAGCAGGAAGCAGAAGCTGTGCGGGGGTTATATTCTCTTATTATGTGGCAGTTCCTCTGAATATTCTAGTAGGATGGCTGGGGTATACATCTGGCCACCTTTTGCTTGGAAATGGACCCATGCAACTAACTATAGGGCATTGGGATCCAGAGGGCCCAGGCCTGTAACCCAGCTAGCCGACTGAGGCTCTGCCTCTGTTCTCCTTATTTTCCTGAGACTAGACTTTTCTACCTTGTCTCATTTTCACACAGAGTTCCTGAAATGATCTGGTTTTCTATCAGATGCACCAATGTCTCCTTCCTATATTTTCTTTTTCTTTTCTTTTCTCTTTTCTTTTCTTTTCCTTCCCCTTCCCCTTCCCTTTCCCTTTCTTTCTTTCTCTTTCTTTCTTTCCTTCTTTCTTTCCTTTCTTCTTTCTTTCTTTTCTTTCTTTCTTCTTTATTTCTCTTTCTTTCTTTCTTTCTTTCTTTCTTTTCTCTCTCTCTCTCTCTCTCTCTCTCTCTCTCTCTTTCTTTCTTTCGACTAAGTCTTGCTCTGTCACCCAGGCTGGAGTGCAGTGGCACAATCTTGGCTCACTGCAACCTCTGCCTCCTGGGTTTGAGCGACTGTCCTGCCTCAGCCTCTGGAGTAGCTGGGATTACAGGTGCCCACCACCATGCCCAGCTAATTTTTGTGTTTTTAGTACAGACAGGGCTTCACTATGTTGACCAGGCTGGTCTCAAACTACTGATCTTAAGTGATCCGCCCACCTCAGCCTCCCACAGTGCTGGGATTACAGGCATGAGCCACCGCACCCAGCCACCTTCCTATATTTTCAAATCCTGCTACTGGTCCACTCCCCCAGTTCCCACCTACCCTTGGCTCTCAAATGTTTGACCTGGAACTTGACTGGACCAGCCAAACTGCTTGATCTCTGCACATGTTTCCCATGGCCTTTTGTGCTTCTCCAATAATTTCCCCTCCCTGTGGGCTCAGATCCCTTGTACTCTCAGTGGACTTCATGGCCAGCACCTCTGGACAGCATGATGTAATCTTATGCTGAAAGCCTTCACATCCTCAAGATAGTGGCAAAAGGCCTTGTATGATGACATACCATAGCTCCTCCTGTATGGGGGCTATGCTTAGTGTAAGCTTATGGGATTTCAACAATGAGAGGTCCCCCACTGGGACAGAGTCACTCTTTGTAGGTAGAAGGTAGGGATATACCTGAAGGGTGAATTGGCAAGATGAAATCTTCCATGTGAAGTGCTTGTCAAGAGATGTAAAGTAACAGACCTAGACAGAAAGTCTGAAAGCCATGCCAGTCTTTTCTGGCTATAGCAGAGCTCTCCTCGGAAGGATGAAAGCAGGGTTGGACCTATAAGCCCTGAGAACATGCTTGCTGTAGTATAATCAGAAACTTATGCTGTGTAAGCTCAGCTGTTTTCATGTGTTCTGTTTCCATTTCTAGGTTTCCTATAGTTTTTAATAAAGTATCTTTGTAAACACCAGCCCACTTCAGCTGTGCTTATGGAAACCAAGGAAAAGCATTTCTGTCTTCTCTTGAGCCAGAGTTTCAGGAGTAATCTAAGGTGTAATTACCACGTGTGGGGTACAGAGCAGAGGTAGGAGTCCTAACCAAGGTGAGAGTGCTGGTAATCTGTAGAATGAGGGAAGAAATGAGCAAGCAAATAGAATTAAATCATTAGTTTCAGAAAATACAATACTGTGTTTTTAAAATTTGTTCATATATTTGTTTTGGGAAATCAAATTTCTAATGGCTGCATAATACTTTATGTATCAGCAATTTTGCCTTAGTTTATTTAAACATTCTGCTGCTGGTCATTTAGGATAGTCCCCACTTGTTTCTATTTTAAAAGCAGTAAGATTGGTATAGGCCAAGCAGTCCTCTAGTGTCAAAAAAGTTTCCCTGGGCCAGCCTCACTCTTCATCACCAAGCACATAACCAGGGAAACCCAAAGGTAACACATTTGCTGTCACTGAACCGCCAGTCTACAAAACACTCACCTTTACCTAGTTCTTCTCTATCTTGAAATGATATAGTTTGTTTCTCTTTCCCAGATTTATTCTTATGAACTTCATTTTTGGCTTCTGATCACTTGGCTTCCCTAATTTCCTAGGGTCATGATTAATTATTGTGCTCTGCCCAGGTGCTGATTCCTTCTCAATCTGGAATCATCTACATATATTAAAGACAATTTTTCTTCTTCCTCCACCCTTCCTGCTCCACCCCTTAAATAGGGAAAGGGCTTGTCACAAAGGTTGGGGATACTCAGTGTATGTCTGAACTTGGGCACTGAAAGAGAGAGCGGGAATTATTCTAACACGCAGTCCCCCCATCCATACCCTCCACACAACGGTCAACAGTTTACCTTTTCACCTGTGAGATGATGCAGACTGTTATTCAGAATTAGAAATAGTATTATAGATTATCCAGTCCAATTCCCTAACAGATGAGGAAAATGATGTGGCCAAGGTCGCTGAATGAATAAGTGGCAGAAACGAAACTGAATTCAGGTCTCCTAAAACCCACTACGTTTGGCTTGGGGAGTTCTGGATGAGAGCATGGGACTTGGTGGTTTTTGTTATTCATTCAATAACTACATTAAGCATCTACATACTAGGTGCAGGCACTATTTTAGGAGCTGGGGATTCCGTGATGGAGGGTGCAGGGGAGACAAAAATCTCTCCCCTTATGGAGCTTTCATTCTCAAAACTTAAGCACTTGGCCTCCCCATCCGGGACAAACTCCCAGAGACCTGGGTAGGAGCGGTAGGGTCTCATAAAGGAGGGAGTCCCATCCTTCCCCAGCGCCGGTGATTTCTATAGCTAGAGGGCTGATTTACTGCAGAAACCTCCGTAGTGCCCTCCTCCTGCCTCTGCACCGCCAGGCCCGGTGGGGCCGGCTCCAGAGCGCCACCGTGCCCCAGCTCAACTCTGGGATCATTAGCAACAGCCTCTCTACCCTCTCCGCTTTCCTGCGCATCGCTGGAGGACAGAGAGGCAGGACTCGACTTTAGCGCCATCCTCTGAGAAAGGAATGCGGGCTGGAAAAATCTTTCCAGGGCAGTCTCGCTGGGTCTCATACCCCGGCTAGGGGAGGGACGATCTCTCCCGGACTTGGAGGTTTCTGCAGCAGACGGCTCTCTCATACTTCCCTGTTAAACACTGCAACCACACGCTCTTTCCAGCCTTGGCCGAAGCCACTGCAGCGTCCCCTCTCCTCCCCCCACCCCGCTAGTCCAGACTCCAGAGCCCCACTGCAGCTTCCAGCCATCCTCCCTTTTTCTTCGCCACTTCCTGGTTACCATGGAGACACACGTCATTTACGTGCCGTGCGTCTCCTTGGAAACAGAGGAGCATCCGCGACACCCCCGGGAGACCCACCCCAGCTGCTGCTGCCACACTCGCGGGCGCTGCCCGGTAATGGCCTGGGGGAGTCCCGAGTCCGACGCGCCGCTGGCCTCAGCCTGGACCCGGACCCCTCCGCGAGCGCGTCTGTGACCCACGGAACCGGCAGGCGCTCTCTGCTTGTGGCGCCCAGAGGGCGGCGCTGACACGGGCGCGATCCGGGAGGCGAGGCAGGGCAGGGCACTTTCGTCCCGGGGCGATCCCAAGAGACGCCGGCTCTGGGACCCTCGCCGGGTCCTCGTCCCGCCGCCTCTTCTCGGCCTCCCGCGATCCTGCCCGCGCACTCTGCCCAGGACTCGTCTCTCACGTCGGCTCCCCGCCAGTCTCGGGAGCCTCCGCTTCCCTCGGCTCCCGCCAGCCCCTCCCGGGACCTCTCCCCCTCCACCCCCTCCCCCACCCCGGAGGCCGGGCTGGACGCGACCCAGAGCC
This sequence comes from Gorilla gorilla gorilla, assembly GCF_029281585.2. Lineage (NCBI taxonomy): Eukaryota > Metazoa > Chordata > Mammalia > Primates > Hominidae > Gorilla > Gorilla gorilla. The sequence goes on along the minus strand of NC_073234.2, from coordinate 53,095,488 downwards.
TCCGCCACCCGCTTCTGCCACTCAATGGAGGACGGTCTGCTGGAGATCATGACCAAGGACGGCGGCGACATGCCGGCGCCCCTGGAGGTGTCCACCGTGCCGGCAGTGGGGGACGTGATCTCCGGGGAGTACAACGGCGGCATGAAGGAACTGATGGAGCACCTGAAAGCTCAGCTGCAAGCCCTGTTTGAGGACGTGAGGGCCATGAGGGGGGCCCTGGACGAGCAGGCCTCGCACATCCAGGTGCTCTCGGACGACGTGTGCGCCAACCAGCGAGCCATCGTCTCCATGTGCCAGATTATGACCACTGCGCCCCGCCAGGGCGGCTTGGGCGTGGTCGGCGGCAAGGGGAGCTTCCAGAGCGACCCCCAAGAGCCGGAGACTCCTTCGCCTGGGATCGGGGACAGCGGCTTGCTGGGTCGCGATCCCGAGGACGAGGAGGACGAGGAAGAAGAGAAGGAGATGCCCAGCCTCGCCACACCCTCCAGTCACTGTGAGCGCCCCGAGAGCCCCTGTGCTGGTCTCCTTGGGGGGGACGGGCCACTTGTGGAGCCCCTCGACATGCCCGACATTACCCTGCTGCAACTGGAGGGCGAGGCCTCCCTGTGAGGGGACTCCGTGGGGCACTACCTTCCCGGACTGTCTTTGGGTTTCCGAGTGCATGACGCGAGGGGACTGAACGGCGCGGTGCCGCATGCTTCACTTGGACAGCTGCTCTTGTGGGTCAGGCAGAGAGAGACTCCCTCGAGGAAGGATTTGTAGGGTGAAGGACTTTGGGAGCATCAAGAATTCTTTCTGCCCAACTAAGCGAATTATAGCGAACTGCGGAAAGGTGAGGCTCCGGGAGAGAAAGCGCCCATCTCTGGACTCCCATCCACCCCTATCCTGTCCTTTCCCCCTCCCCAGACAACAGGAGAACCCGTGAATTGTGTAAATAAAATTCTGCTTTTTCTATTCTGAAAAAGGACTTACCTAGGACCATGGCAAATAATCTCTAACAATTTACCTGGAAATTAAGGAATTGGGGGTATTTTGTTCTGGCAACAGGAAATTTACCCTTCTGCTGAAATCCAAGATATTCAGTGCTCTGCAGAAGCCTCTCCCCCTCACAGATCTCTGCGGCTGCTGATTGGTAAAGGAAGCTTGAGGAGGGAACTGCAGCCCTAGGAATCTGGGTGAATGGGGTTCCAAGGGCCCCTGGGCTGGGAGGAGCTGGCTATGAATGTGCATGAAGACATAATAGCTCAACCTCTAGGATTTTGCATGCAGAGCGGATCCTGCCTTGTCACTGACTTCATCTGGGATTGCTTTTCCACTCCCTGGGGCTTAGAGAACAAAGAGCCCGGTTCACAGGCAGAGACTCGGGGGTGCTCAGCAGCAGCCCAGATTTAGGGGACATTTGAGGGACTCTTGGGGCCGCAGCCAAAAACTGTTTCTCCTGGCTACACCTGCTTAACTTCAGTTCCTTTTTCTGTCAATATGTCCTTGCCCACTGCCTCTCGGTGTTGCCTTCATAATGTCTTGTGTGTGTTGTGTGTGTCTACTTGTGTACTAGTGTGTGAGCCCTCAGGGGCAGGGCTTGGGGCTCTGGTGTTAGGTTCAGGGGGCTTCAGACCCTTCTACGAGCTCCAAGCTATCATGGCGCCCTCTTCCCCCAACCAGGACATGGAGCATGTGGCTGTCCTGAGGTTCTTTTACTGATGTGCTGCCCTCCCACCTCCTCAAGTGGTGACTTTGTGTGCCCTCCCCCTCCTTTGTGTATTCCTTCTCAATGCTTTCCTTGGTGTTAACCTTAATAAAAAGGCTTCATCTCCCCTCCTTGCTGACTGGTACTAAGAGGATATCAGGGTGGGCCTTAGTGGGAACTGCAGGGGCCATGCCTTCCCTCCTCTCTCCTTGCCTCCAGTTCAAGGAGTTGACTGTCCCTGCCCTGGTTGGGACAGGCATTGCCAACTCTCCCTGCTTTCCCTTCTGTCCTGGACCTTGACCTCAAGCTGCCCTGGGGAAGGAGGTGGTAAGTGTTGAGACTCCCATGCTAACATGAGTTTTTAGTAGCCAGAACTCCAAATGTGCAGGAGACTTCTTTTTCAGTGAAGCATCCCAGTGAAGCCCTGGGAAATGATTTCCAAATCTGGGTCCTGGAATGGCAGATACTGCACCTGTTCCATGGAGGGAGTGGGGTGGGGGTATTGTTCTGGAGGGATTGCCTGGGATCTCTGGAAATAGTGACACATCACAAAGGGAAACCACAATAACTGCCTCAGGCCTCTAGTGGAGAACCCGGGTAAGGTGTTCCCCAGAGGGCTTGACTGACAGCTCTAGTCTACTCCCTTGGGCAATGGAGATTTCTTGAGGCTGCCCCTGAACAAAATTTGAGAGCAGAATGAGCTAGGGTGCCGTGTGTATATGTGCGTGTGTGTGTGTATATGTGCGTGTGTGTGTATGTGTGTGTGTGTGTGTGTGTATTCTAGCTGCTGGTAGCTGCAGAGTGGTGGAAAGAGCACTAAAGACACAGATCTGGACTTAAATCTCAGTTCCAACAGTTGAGTGCTTGAGGCTTAGTTTCTGGATATGTAAAATGGGGACAAGAAGTTGTTGGGGAGAAAAATATATAGGACTCCTAGTAAGTCTTGTGCAAATGTTAGTTTCCTTATAGTTTTATTGGAGTAGGGGGTGGTGGTGACTGGCTCCTCTGGGAAAACAAAGCTACCCAGGGAAGGTTCTAGAAACTTTCTTTTTATGTAATCTTTTCCTATCTGAAGAATCCTTGAGGCTGGGCGCAGTGGCTCACACCTGTAATCCCAGCACTTTGGGAGGCCAAGGCAGGCTGATCACCTGTGGTTGGGAGTTCGAGCCCAGCCTGACCAACATGGAGAAACCCCATCTCTACTAAAAATACAAAATTAGCCAGGCGTGGTGGCACATACCTGTAATCCCAGCTACTCAGGAGGCTGAGGCAGGAGAATCACTTGAACCCGGGAGGTGGCGGTTGTGGTGAGCCAAGATTGTGCCATTGCACTCCAGCCTGGGCATCAAGAGCGAAACTTTGTTTCAAAAAAAAAAAAAAAAACAACCCTTATTCTTCTTTAGAATTAGATATTAGTTGTTCTATCTAATTCTACTTATCTGATTCTATCTACAGAATTCTAGTTATTTAGAATTAGACGGGACTAAGGAAAGGGGAATGGTGAGATTCCTAAGCTAGCATGGACCTTTTCATCATAAATGAAAGGGTCATCATGAATGTCATGTAACTATGGGCCAAAAAGGTCTTGGGGGACAGCCAGACCTGAACACATAGGCTGGCCAGAGGAATCTTGAGTTATGCAGTGATCGGCGAATGTGTGCTGGGGGCCCTAGAGAGAGCTGCTAAAGTATATAAGTGGGAAAGTGTCCCTGAGGACTGGGAGATAGGTTCCTATTATAGTTCCAGCAGTAGGCACTAAGAAAAACAATAACTATCATTTACTGAGCATCTACTATGTGCCAGACACTGTACCTAATTTTATCTCCCAACAGCCCTATGAACTAGGCACTATTATTATTTTCATATAACAGACTCTAAGATGCTCAGGGTCACAGGCTAGTACTTGGCAGAGCCAGGACTTAAACCCAGGTCTGTCTGACTTAAAAAGCCCTAGATGGAAACCACTTTGCTAACTGCTCTCTTATTTGGATCTTCAGAGAGGGATCTTCAGTTTGGAGAAATAAGGGTATCGAAGCCTAATCCAATCCTGAAAAGGAAATAACCTTAGTTTTGGTTACTTTTCGTCTTCTTAGTTGGAACAAGAAATTGCAGTTCAGATTTTGGTTAGTGACCCTTCCCAGAGTCCAGTGGGTGGTAATATAATAACAGCACCAAGAAGATGGCCTCCTGAACCTGTTCCTTAAGAGGAAGAAGCCGATGCTCCCAGGTGTTCTCTCACACAGCTCCATTCTTGTGCCTCTTTCCTGTTCCCTATATCTCAGATTCTCCAGAGTCTGACATGAATCCCAAGGGCACCTTAGGGTGGGCGCGGTGGCTTACACTTGTCATCCCAGCTACTTGGGGGACCGACGTAGGAGGATCACTTGGGCCTAGGAGATTGAGGTTGCAGTGAGCCATGATTGTGTCACTGCACTCCAGCCTGGGCAACAGAGTGAGACCATGTCTCAAAAAAAGCCAAGGGCAGTTTAGCTCTTTAGCCTCTGTAGAACGTTCTGGCAGAGTCTTTTAGCCTTTGACTTCAGTTCCCCTTCTTACGCCCACTGTCCTCAGTCCCTTAGGGCCTCTTTGAAGTTCTTTAACCATTGCCCCCTCAAGTCCCAGATAGATAAAAATCTCTCCGGAAAAAGCAATGCTTCAACCTTATTCAGTCACCTGCGCCCAGCATCTCACAACGATCCAGCACAGATAGGAGGTCCTTGTTTCTCCCTATACCCCACTCTCCTCTTGCATTTCTCATTTGTAATGCCTCCCGACCTCTTCTCTTCTCTGATGAGTGAGTTTCAGCTGGGATTCCTAAGCGCAGACTCATGGGCAAGGGTCACAACTGAACTTCAGAGGGCCACAACCCCTTGAAATTGAATGCAAAGTCATTACATATGTACATTCTCTAGAGAAATGTACATTGTTTCAACTTTATTCTTAAAAAGTAAGAAGTAAGTTAAAAAAAGGTAAGAATCACTGAGATAAAGGGCAATGAGACTTTTTAACTTGAGAAATACCCAAGGGGAAATGACTTTTCCCGAACCTGGTACTCTTGGCACCCTTTCCTCCAGAGTTTTCCACACTGAATTGAAATTTTTTACATAAATCTGATTACTCATCACCTATTCAACACATTCAAATTCTGTTGACACTCATGATGTTCTAAAAATCCTATCTCCCAATACTTCCGAGTCTGCTAGTACTTGGAGTTTGCTGGAGCATTGCTGATGTTGTGGAGGTGAGGAAATAGCCCCTGCCATGGCTTCATACCATTTTATGTCTGGGGCCAACACACGCTGTGCTGCGTGTAACTCATCACAACTCTTTCAGTTTCTGGCACTCCCGTCTCACACTGGTTTAAGGGGCCTCTCTCAGGATTTAGCTCCTATTCTCAAGATGAAAACACATATAGCTTCATAGAAGTAAGCTACAATTTTATCCTGGTATGGCTAAAATCTGCTCTTAGAGAAATTGTTATTTCCCTAAGAGATGTAAGCTGGCCTCCAACATGAACACTCAGTTTTACATGATCTCAGGATCACCATAAATGATAGTCTCTGTTTGATATGTATGATGAAATGGCTCACCTAGTAGTTTTCCCAGAACTAAGGAATAGTCCTTACCCAAATATATTTAGGTGTATACTTCTTGCAAGACATAAAATTGCTTGCATCTTTGAAAAGGCAGGTTTTCAGAAGCATCTTCCTCATTTGTATGCCTTGAAGAAGAAATTCAGCCAGGATACCTTGGTATGGTAAGAAATATTTTTGAACAAAAGACAAGAACAAAAGACATGTTTTTGAATCCTTTATTCTAGCTACCATTTCCCCTCACATTTAGACTGTCCCCAGAAAGTGAATTCTCTTTCTGCTTGGAAGCACTGTGCTTATAGAAGCAACCCTGCTCTGTAAATAATGCTGTAATGGTGCCACCTGTCGGGGAAGAGGGACATTACAAGGGGAGCCTCAGGGAATTTATGGCTTTCATTTCAACAAGCACTATCAGATGCCTGCTAAAGGCTTGGCTCTCTGTCAAATGGTGGGTGGCAAGGAGAGAAGAGAAAGTAAATAAATAGAATGTATATGAAGAATGTAAAAAACAACTGCAATATACTCCTGACTTGTCTTCCCTGGCCTTGCTCACATACCTTTCATCCGAAGGTTAATCTTCCTAAACCAGAGCTCTGAACATTCATTCTTCTCGAAATGTGTGTGTCCCTAGTGCTTCTTAAACTAAGTTTAAAATCCAGTGGGCGTGGGGAGTCAAGGTCCTCCCTAATTAGGCCCGGAATATTTTTTAACCTATATATTTCATTTCTCAACTACATCTTCTAGACACCATCCCACCAGGTAAGAAGCCCATATCATCCCAGTCAAAGCTGGAAATGATTCCCAGGGGTATCCCAGTTTCTTTAATCCCTGAGTGAGCCATCTAAATGAGCGCCCTCTGGCCTCAATTCCGTATCTCTCAGTCATGCTTCCCAAGTGCAGTCAGATGCACATCTCCTCCAGAAAAAGGACTTCTGCAGCCTGGGCCACCGGCACCAGCCTCTCAGAGGTGTTCCCCACCTCCCCTTGCCCCTTTTCCCTCTCTCATGCTGTGAATGGGAATCCCCAGAAATAGCATGCAAAACTTTTTGACTATGAATTTGTGCTTTTATTTCAAGGAATAAGGTTCATAATTTTCATCAAATTATTAAAGAAGCCTGTAAAGTCAGAAAGGGTAACTAACTCTAGTTAAAATGTGCGTGCTACTCACCATTTCCCAGAAATGCCCCTCATTTTCCTGCATCTGGTTTTCTGGTCATTCTCCTTACTTTCCTGCTCCATCATGTCTCTGTTAGTTAGAATTCTACCGGTTCTCTAAAGCCCTTCTCTAATGCTACCTCCATCATGGAGCCTTTCCTGATGTGATCTCTTCCGCCTTAAAATGTCCAAATCTTTTTCTTTGTACCTATTTGGAGCATGGTAACTGTATTTTGCCTTACTTCTATTATTCCTCATGTACTTTTATGTTCTCCCTTCTGGATTATCAGTTATCTTGAGAGCTGGAACTGCTTTCTCATTTTTATAGTCTCTGAAGTATCTATTTTATTGACTTTAAGGCACAATTGACTGTATGGCATCCTATTTTAGGTACCATTAAGAAAGGAAAAAATACTGTCAAATTATCGCTATGCTTTCTTATATTTATATTTTAAAGTTTCATTCTTAAAGAACTCTTTTAGAGTTGTTTAGAAATAGAACTTAAAAAAATCACTACTATGCACTGAAATAACTGAGTCATTATGGTATTACTTAATTTTGTTCACACTGAGTCTGATACTTGAATCACTTTTTGACTCAGAATAGTTGATGTATTTTCCCATGCATTTCTATTCTCTGGGCCATTTTGAGTATTAGTGAAGTGGCATTTCTTATAAAGAAAAAAAAAGTCCTCTAATATTGTCTATGGAAATTTCTTCCAGGCTACAATACCTAGTATGCAAGTTTTAATTCTGGCACATTTTTTGATCTTGCTAGAACATGTTCAGGGAAGGTGTTCAGACAACAACTAGGACTAATATTCCTTCAAGGGTCATTAAATGGTTGATTAACTGAAACATCAAGGGATTATAGATCAGGCATGTGTAGGCAATGACAACTATGTCATGACTGCTGTGTGGCCAACAGTAATTGAAGGCTGCCATCAATTATAAGACACATTCCATTTCAGAGATGTTACAATGTGGGGTGGGGGAAAGTCTGTCTGGAATTAGTAGTAAGGGACCTGTCTTATAATAGGCAGAAAATGTGTGTAATTGAATCTTAAGTATATAACATCTAAAGAATTATAAGATTTTAGAGCCAGGAATAAAAAAACACATGTTACCATCCCTTAGAATCTTAGAAAATGTTATTGGTGAAATAAACTTTAGTGATGATCATACAGCCATTTTATTTTTATTTATTTATTTATTTTGGATACAGTCTTAGTCTATTGCCCAGGCTGGAGTGTAGTGGCACAATCTCAGCTCACTGCACCTCTGCCTCCTGGGTTCAAGCAATTCTCCTGCCTCAGCTACCCGAATAGCTTGGATTACAGGCATGTGTCACCACACCCAGCTAATTTTTGTATTTTTAGTAGAGATGGGGTTTCGCTATGTTGAACAGGCTGGTCTCAAACTCCTGACCTCAAGCGATCTGCCCACCTTGGCCTCCCAAAGTGCTGGGATTATAAGCGTGAGCCACTGTGCCCGGCCTCATACAGCCATTTTGTATGTAACTCAGATGTCTGAAGGGAGTGCCCATGTCATTAAGAATCTGATTAAATTTGACCCAAATTTCAATTCCAAACCTGGGAAGTCCACAGCATGCCATACAATTTCTGCAGTGTCCCATAGTTTATTTTCATCTTGATTCTCCACATATCTCAGGCCTTACCTAACTGTAAAGCCAGCCAAGTTGTACAGTAAGAGTCATAGTGGCATTTTATGAAGGATTTAGGAGGTCTAACAACCTTTGAATTGTACAACTTTTCTTGCATAAATTCCCTTTCACAAATCCTTTCATGACTTACACAGACCACCTACCACATGCTTGGACTATCTTACTTTCCCTAAACATCCCTCTTTTTAAACAACCAGTCATTTTGCTTTAGGATAATAATTTACCATACAAGATCATTCCTTATATAAAATCTCTTTTCTTTATAACCTTCTTTGCATAGCTAGGGGGCATGGCTAATTCCACATGTCCCCAGGCCTTATCTAGAATTTAATGGCTTCAAGGTAAGTAAATTGAACAATTTCCAAAAGTCAAAGAAGCAGTTTATGACCTTAAAGCATTTAGCAAACCTAATATCTGACCTAATTTAGACCAAATGTCTAAATTTTGAAGACATTTTTATTGTATCAATAGTCTTTAAAACTGTCTTTATTTTTGAAAGTTTACCATAGTCACATGAACTAAAAGGCATTAGTTTTAATTTTTCTGAGAAAATGTTTAAGTGCTTTTCTTTAAGCCAATTAATTAGAGCTCTTTTATGTAAACATTACACACACAATACATACAAATACACAGATAGAAGATCCTGTAGTTGTAAGGCTTTTCATTTGCCAGCTAAGTTTCTCCTTAAAGCAGGCAGTTTTTAATGGCTTAATAAGCAGACACAGATGGAAGGAAAAACAGATTTCCAGAAATTAAGGGTCTCATTTTTATACCAGATCCTGGATTCCAAAAAGAGGGAATCAGCCCATCCCCAATCCCTTGCATCCAACCCCTGAGTCCATGCAGGCCACCTCAGTTTCATTCCTTATCAACTGTAAGAAGGACTCATAAAACACCCTTTCATTGGTTTCAAGAGGAACTATTACATAATCCTGCTAGGCATTTAAAATATTTCACTGTAGATTGAATAGGAAAATGGGGGTGGGTGGGGTAGGGATCCCAGGGAAAGTCCCATGAAGAAGTTTATGCCTTTAATAGGCTCCTCCACCCCATCCTTCCTTCCTTTCTTTCTGCTCCTGCCTGCTTGCTCAGCATTACCAGCACACTCTCATATTTTGAGAAAAATCGTTTATTTCACATGTAACCCTCTGGGTAGGGGAAATTTATCTTATTTTTACCCCAAGTACTTCATTAAAAAGTACAGCCTCCTTCTAAGACAATTGCTGGTGAGCAAATATTAATTATGCCATTGTACATAACTAAGGAAATGGGTGATATGCCCAAGGTTACACAGATAATGACAGTGTTAGGAACAGAAGCCTGTTCACCTGAACTATAGAACAATTTTTTCCCATTAAATGGTACTACACCTTAATCTGCTATAAATGGTTACAATATGCTAAGGAAAGCTTATTGTGACTTGAATCCAGCTTTGAGAATAAAGAGTCAAAAAACTTTTGTATAGCAGGTGAATAATTATATCAGCATGATGGAAAAATACATACAAAAAGAGAACCATGATTGAGTGAATTTGTCAGCAAGCGTTTACCAACTGCCTGCTATGTGTCATCGAAGGCTGCAGGCACTGCTGCAGACGCCAGGAAGTCATGGTCCCTACCTTTAAGGAGCTCACAGTCTAATTATGAGGGAATAATTGAATTGGGACAGAGTGTTCTTGAATCGGGACAGAGTGCTTCTCGGAAGATCAAAGGGAAAATCTGTTTTCTATGAGCATTGCCCACTAAATTGAAAGCACTTCAATTTTAAAATGGGAATGGTGTGTCTGTGGGAGGGGCAGGTGCGTATGCAGGTGGGACAAGGTGAAATGGAGAAGTTAAAAAAATGTGTGATGTTAGCTGTGGGCTTGTAAAAAATTTTTTTTTTAAAAAAGGGAAGTTTAAAAATGCTCAGGAAAGCCGTAACATTTTATGCTACAGAGGACATCAAGTATGATACTGGAGAAAGAGCCATAGCAGAGGCAGCATCCTAGTAATTTTCTGGAAAAAGTAAGTACAATGGAGTTGGCAAAACAAAACAAAAAACCTACTTATGGCCTCCACACCAATGCACAAAATACAGGTAATATAGAATTTTAGATTTTATTCAATGAGGAAAATAAAATCTCATAAAGAAACACGGTAGGATGGGATTCGCACCTGGAACCTGGCAGTGAAAAAAGGTACAATACATTGTTCCATAGAAACAGAACTAAGTTCTGATGCGCAGCTGGGAAAGGGTTGCTGGTTATGGGACACACACCATGTGTTTGTGGGAAACCTGTTTCTGGGTCAGAAGCAGCTTCTTTGGTGTGATCTACAGAAAGTTAGCCTTTGTCCCTGGCATTTGTAAAATTCAGGAAGGAAAGAGGGAAAAAAGAGGCAGGTAAGGGATGAAGGAAGGAAAGAAAGAGACAAAAGAAAATAAGTGCAAGGAATGTAAAAACAAAAGAAAATCATAGAAGGAAAGTCAGAGTAGCCCTTTAATCACGAAGGTAGAGTCTTGTGTGGGCTTTTTATATTCTTGAGCATGGAAACAAGAAAGGAATCATTTAGGTAAAGATAAAGGAGAGGAAATAAGTCATGTCATTTTTAAAATGTGCCAAGGGCTAACAAAACAGATACATAAACTAGATTATAGATCCCAGGAGCAAATAATGAAACTGGCACAAAACCAAGTTCCAGAATCAGAGGATATGTTGTTTAATGTGAATGTCATTCCTCAGAAGGAAGAGGTGACATAGTACAGATTGCTGTTCTGGATCTAATTCTGACCCACAAAGATGGAACTGATTAGTGAAATGGAAGTGAAGAAAAATCTTTGAGAGAAAGTAACCATGTCACTGAGTTTCTGGTAGCCAAGGAGATAAGGTGAAATATGTGTCCAGGGTTATGAAAAACTTGACTTCAAACAGTTAAAGGCTATGATTTTCATAGCTTGAGACTGTATGGGGGAAAAGGTTCAAAGAGGGTTAAATTCAGTCAGAACAGTGACTTTGGAATTCAGTGAAGAGGAGTGAATGGAATGCCTAGAGACCTCACCAGTGAATTCAGATTTGGAGATATCTGGCAGAGAATAAGCACAACTAAGAAAGTGGTACCCATATTTCAATGTTTTAAAAGCGCAAGTCATAAAGCAAAAGCTGGGGAGTTTCATTATTAAAAAATTAAGGATTTCTGTTCCATAAAGGGCATCATTAACAAAGTTAACGGGCAGATGGCAGAATGGAGAACATATTTGCTTTGTCTAAAACTGACAATAGTGTAATATCACCCTAAAATATGTAAGAAACACCTGCAAATGAACAGGAAAAAGCAACCCAATTTAAAAAAAAGGAGCAAAGAATATGAACAGGCAATTAATTGCAGAGGAGAAAGCTAATAAGTATATGGAAATTTACATTAGTAATCAAATGCAAATTAAACAAATAATAAGATGTCACTTTATTCCTATCAAACCAGTGATTAGAAATGTAGAAAATAGCATGTGTTGGCTGGGTGCAGTGGCTCATGCTTGTAATCCCAGCACTTTGGGAGGCCAAAGCAGGAGAACTGCTTGACCCCAGGAGTTTGAGACCAGCCTGGGCAACACAGTGGGATCCTAGTTCTACAAAAAAATTAAAAAATTAGTTGGGCATGGTGGCATGTGCCTATAGTCCCAGCTACTCAGGAGGTTGAAGCAGGAGGATCGGTTGAGCCTGGGAGGCTGCAGTGAGCCATAATTACACCACTGCACCCCAGCCTAGACAGCAGAGTGAGACTCTGCCTCAAAAAGAAAAAAAAAAGAAAAGAAAAGAAAAGAAAAAGAAAAATTGCAAGTGTTGTCAGACGTGGAAATACGGAATCTTGCACTGCTGCAAGATTGGTTCCACCACTTTTGGAAAGCGATATGGCATTACTCGGACACATTAAACAGATTTATACCCAGTAGCCCAGCAGCAATTCCTCCCCTAAGTAACATAAAACAAATTATTTACAAGTTCACAAGGGGATTCAATGCAGGGTTATTTGTAGTAGCATGGAGTTGGAAGCAGCATGGGAGCTCATCAATGGAAGAGTGGACAGATGCATACCGCAGACTATTAGGCATCAATGTGAAGTAACAGATTAAATATTAACATCTGGCAACGTGGATGGAGCCAAAAAACAGTGCTTAGGTTAAACAAATATAAGTAATGAGACAAATAGTAGGTTTGGAGTACATTTAATAATGCATGCTCACGAAATAATAACTATGTTTAGAAAACACATAAATGGAAATATCCACATTAAGCACATTAGAAAATTGCCTATTGTAGTGAGAAAATGGGACTTGAAGGGTATAAATAAATAAATAAATAAAACAAGACGGCCTCACTGTCATGGTCGGATGATAGTATGCCATGAACTGAGGAGTATGACTAACTCAATCCTTTCAGGAACAAACAAAACTTTAAAACATAGCAAAAAAAAAACCCATAAATCATAACACCACCTGAAAGATGAAGGCTGGAATGAGGAAAAACTTGCAAAAAAGAAAACTGGCTGGGCGAGGTGGCTCACGCCTGTAATCCCAGCACTTTGGGAGGCTGGGGGCGGGGCGGGGGGCGGATCATCTGAGGTCGGGAGTTGGAGACCACCCTGACCAACATGGAGAAACCCCGTCTCTACTAAAAATACAAAATTAGCCGGGAGTGGTGATGCATGCCTGTAACCCTAGCTACTTGGGAGGCTGAGGCAGGAGAATCTCTTGAACCAGGGACACGGAGGTTGTGGTGAGCCGAGATCTTACCATTGCACTCCAGCCTGGGCAACAAGAGCGAAACTCCGTCTCCGACTCAAAAATAAATAAATAAATAAATACATAAATAAATAAAAATAAAAGAAAACTGACCGCAAAATGGGCTCTTATTTTGAGCATGTACAAAACACAGGTAAGTCTGATGGTCTGGGCACATGGGATACTGTTAACAATTGGAAGAGGGGAGAAACATTTCTGGAGGTGCTAACTGAAGTGCTTGAAATACTTTATGTTATTTAATCCTCATAACCACACTGAAGCATCGTTGCCCTAGTTAAGCCTCTTCAGCTAAGACTCTTCAGTTGCAAGAAACAGAAACCCATTTCAGACAGCTTTAAGCCAAACAACAACAACAAAAACATTTGTTATATGGGCGTAAGGTTATTTCACAGAACCCAAGAGTGAGAATGCAGCTGGGTCTTCAAGGCTGACCCAAACCAAGTGCTCCTTGAGGATCTAAATATATTTTTCATCTCCTAGATAAACCATATTTCTATATGTTAAACTGAATATTTCAGAGGAAGTCACTAATAATAGGTGTCTCGGGGGCTTCCGTGAGGGTTCAGGGCTCTGGACATTCCCACTCCACTCCTATCAGAACAGCTCTGTTTTTATTTGGTTAATACATCAGGATTCTGCCTAAGAGTTCATTGAGGAAATAGCACTACAGCACCTCCTCTGGCCAGATGCTGTGCAAAGAATTACAAAATAAATCACAGACGAGTGAAGAAGATAGGAAAGTAAATACACTCTAAAACAATAAAGGAGTACAGTGACAGAAAAACGCACAGATTATTAAGGGAACTCAAAGGAAGTCTAGTAAGCCCAGAAAGGGGTAGGGCTTATGGGAGGTTTCACGGAGTGGATACCTGGAAAGGGGAGGTAAGGCAGCTCAAAGGACACTGTTGTTCAACGGAGGGAAGAGGATTCAACAATTATACAGTTCGCTGAGTCGGGGCTTTCACTGCGAAAGAACTTGGCTTCGGATCCGTGGTCAAGGCTGGGAGCTATGGAGGTGGATGTGATTGGCAGAGACCTCTGCTCAGGTCTGCGTCAAACCTTGCTTCGCTCCCATCCCATCCTGCGCCAATAGCGCGCAGTATCCCAACCATTCCACTCGGCTAGGAGGGGATCCTAAGCCTCAAGGTCCGCATCTCCTGCTGGAGGGACTGAGCAGCCGCACTGGTGTCCCAGAATAGATCGTGTTCCCCAGAGGCTGTCAGGTTACCGCAATTGGGCGCGGGCGAGGCGGCCAAAGAGAGGGCGCTCATTGGCTGCCACAGCCCCGGTCCGAGAGGCCGAGGAAGGCTGATTCGTCACAGGCCTTCAGCGCGGGCCACGCCTATTTCCTCTCCGGGTTCTAATTAGGTCAGGGGCCCTACAGCGTCTTGGGTAGTTTGCAAGTGCGTCGCGGAGCCGGCCTCGGAAATATGGGGACAGCTTCAGCTTTCAGTGTGAGGGAGCCGAGGGCCCAGCCAAACCCTGCGGGAGGCAATTCCTGGGTACCCTTCCCATATTTTCGGTCTTTGGGCTGCGCTGTGGTAACCTCAGAGCCTGGTTGCGTGCTCACCAGCGACAAGTGTCTTTGCATTGGGACATGAAAGGGGACTGGGAAGTACCGTGCAGTTTCAGGGTGGTTTCTGGTTAATTACATTTTCATGGGTTTTCGCAGAGTCTGGGGGCAATTTGTGTCCTCCAGAGACCAGGGACCAGGGCCGAAGCTACGGCAGGGGAGACGCGGCCAGGGCTGTGGCTTCTAGTGCGAGCTCGGTTCGCGTCCTTTCCCGTCTGGCGCCGGGGCCTCCGGGAGCCCAGGGCCTTGAATGAGACAGTGCTCGTCCTTGAAAAAGCAATTCTAGGTCACTTGGCCTGCTTTGCCAGCATTCCGGGCCCCAGCTCACCTTCCGCCATCTATGTTGACAACACCAGTTCTACGACGAAGCGGGCGATTCCCCTTGCCTGGAATTTCACTCGTCCCCGGTATCGAACCCCCACCCCAATTTTCTACGTTACAACTCCAGCGTATTTTTAACGGCGCAGCCAATATCACCTCCTTGGTATAAAGCCTGCGCTGTCCTGGACCTTCTTAGGAGTGCAGGCTTAGGAACAGGAGCTATGCTGTTTTATTATTTTTCTTTAGTTTAATTTTTTTTTTTTTTTTTAGAGATGGGATCTCGCTGTGTCGCCCAGGCTAGAGTGCAGTGGCGGGATCATAGCTTACTGCAGGCTGGGGTCAAGCAATCCTCCCGCCTCAGCCTCCTGAGTGTATGGGATTATAGGCGCAGGCCTCTATGCCATTGTAAATGCTGTGGATTTTGAGTATTTGACCTCTATGAGCCTCAGTTTTTGCATCTCAACATTGAGATAATACTAGTACCTCATAAGGTTATGTGACGATTAAATGGAAAGCTCTTACAATATAAATGCTTAATAAGTATGTTATCATATGTGCTTCCAAAGTACTTTGTGTAGGCCTTTTATAATGCTTGCCCTTTCTATTACCATTATTTGTTCTTGCCTGCCCTACTAGACTGAGATTCTCAAAAGCTGGGACTGTCTTGTTTATAATCTCAGCATCTGTCAGTGCTGGGCAAATGTAAAGCTAAGAAATGATTTCTTAGAAAACTTTTTAAAAGCAGTCTTTCTTCTCCTTTCCGTTTCTTCCTTTCCTTCACTTTTTCCTCTTTGAGATAGGAATTTTCAAACCTAGAGAAGAAGCTGAGACCCTAGGGGGAAAGATTGGGACCTTTTTGTTGTTGTTGTTCTCAGTGGTGACCAAAAGAGCCTTAACATTCACCCCAGTCTGACAACTTTAGACAGGTTTCTTCTGGACGTTAGGCCCCTGACCTCCCCTTTCTTTGAGTGTTTACTTTAGAAAACTTGTGATTGCAAAATTCTTCTCTGCTCCTTTGAAATGTGTATAAATCTCCTTAGAAGCTTATGCCAGTTTTACGACCTAGGGAATGTCTTTCTCAAGGACCTGTGAGCCATCCCTTTGAAATGTAATCATCAAGGAAGATAGCACCCCTATCTCTCAGTCTCTGTGGGAGGGTGGGAGCCTAACCTCCTGTGGGTGCCTTGTTTGGAATTGTAAAACTATAGCTTGTTTTGAAGATACAAGAATGTTTCCTTTTCCTTTGCAGTTAGCAAACACAGATGTCATGTGATTGCCCATACAGCAGCTCTTAAAAACTTCCCAGACCCTTGTTTGAGTAGTGTTGAGTTTAATCTCGTATTGCAATAGTCTTAAGGTCTTTCTTGCCTGTTTAACTTTGATGCAAATTTTGACAATGGAAATTTTAGGTTCTGCATTTATTGTTTCTTCCCAATTACAGTGGTTTCTCCTTTCTCCTTGTTAAGAAGAGCTTCTCACATCCTCTGATTTCTGGAGAAATCAATTTGGACTCAAAAGATTGGAGTTTTGTGGAGTGAAGCTACTGTTTTTGTTTTGTTTTGTTTTGTTTTGTTTTGTTTTGCCTGAGATAGAGTCTCACTCTGTCACCCAGGCTGGAGTGCAGTGGTGTAATCATGGCTTACTGCAGCCTCCGCCTCCTGGGTTCAAGTGATCCTCCTGCCTCAGCCTCTCAAGTAGCTAGAATTACAAGCATGCGCTACCACGCCCAGCTAATTTTTGTATTTTTATTAGAGACGGGGTTTCACCATGTTGACCAAGCTGGTCTTGAGCTCCTGACCTCAAGTAATCTGCCCACCTTGGCCTCCCACAGTGCTGGAATCACAGGTGTGAGCCACCACGCCCTGCCAGAAGCTACTGTTTTAAGTCATCATTGCAAAGGGTAGTGTGTGATGTGCAGGAGTGGAAAGGGCAGTACATCTATTTGAGAGCATCCCAAATGAGGTCCATTCATATTATGGAAGTGCACTGGGAAATAAAGAACAGGCCTACCCCCTTGTTTTATTATGAAGGGGTATGAGAAAAATGCAATTTTCAAAGAAAGAGAACTGCTGAGGATGTAGTACCTTCTCAAAGAAAGCTATGTTTGGTTAAGGTGAGAAGCTAGAGGAAGCCACAGAGGGCAGGGTTACAAATTGAAAGACTTCTGCAATGGTGGAGGTAGTATGCAGAAGGGTTCCTTAAAATACAGGGATCCGTGTAAGATGAGGAGGTAAGGTGGAGTAGGATTGAGGCGGAAATGAAAGATGGAAGAGAAAAAGGAAGGCAGTAGGGGGAGAGGGGAGTTAATTTGGGGTATGGATAACAGGGAAGGAAATAGGTAACCTGAGAAGCTTGGTAGAGGCACTTGCCACTTGCATGGGAAGGGAAATATCATGCAGATGGTCCTGTTGCTAATGGAAGCTAGAGGATTTAGGAGAAGGGGTTTGACACACTGGCCTCTATCACCCATCCGTCCCCGACAACACACAACACAGACAAACTGAGTGCACTGTTGACATTTAGTATCATTCTCCCCCCACGACTGGTGGAAGCTAAGAAGATGAAGTTCAGGGTGCTGATTTTTTTTTTTTTTCTTTAACTGACTTTTCTTATGTGAATACTTACCCCTAGTTCCCTCTTTCTTCCCTTCCCTTCCCTCCCTCCCTCCTTCCCTCCCTTCCTTCCTTCCTTCTTCTTCTTCATTTTTTTTTTTTTTAATGAGACAGGGTCTTGCTGTGTTGCTCAGGCTGGAGTGCAGCAGTGCCATCATTGCTCATGCAGCCTTAACCTCCCAGGCTCAAGCAATCCTCCCACCTCAGCCTCCTCAGTAGCTGGGACTACAGGCATGTGCCACCACACCCAGTTAATTTTTAAATTTTTTTGTAGAGATGGGTCTCCCTATGTTGCCCAGGCAGGTCTCAAACTCCATCCTCAGCCTCCCAAAGTGCTGAGATTACAGTCATGAGCCACTGCACCCAGCCCTTTTTTTGTTGCTTCTTTACCTACTTTTCACAGGAATTGGGTAGATGAGGGTAGACCCAGGAAGTGAGAGTGGAATTTGAGAAAGAAAAACAATAAAATGAAAAGCTGAAAAATAAAAGAGTTTATTTCTAAATGTATGTACGAAACTCAGGTTGGGGGACTAGCATGTAAAGGTATATACAAATAAAATGGAGTTAAGTGCACTTATTTATTGAATCCTGTTGTGAGAACTTAAGAGGAAAAGAAACTATGGAAAATCCGAAATTCTCCCGAGGAAGGTCCAAGAAAAAACAATGTGGAAGTGAAGTCAGAGAGATAACATCAGGACATTGGACATCAGGAGGAACTTTCAGGTCTGATTCTAGTGCCAAGGAAGCCATGAACGCTCTTTCCTGGAGCCTTTCAGCATAGGAGAGTTACTCATCTGCCAGGGCTGGGGATGGGGTAACTCTCCCATTCCCCAGGTGAAGGAGCTTTCCTTTCAGGGCCTTCCTGCTAGACAGACTGTGGCTGGGCCAGCCTGGTTCTTCCAAGTGCCCTCACCATGGCCTCCTTAATTTCCTTGTTGCAGAAACTATAAATGATGGGGTTGCACATGGGGGTAATGATGGTGTACAGGAGGGAGAAAGGTTTGTCTTTGTCAGGCCCATGTGTGCTGTGGGGGTTCATGTAAGAGAACATAGCTGAAGTGTAGAGAAAGATGACCACAGTCAGGTGAGAGGCACAAGTAGAGAAAGTCTTTCCCCGACCTGAGGAGGAGGCTTTGCTGAGGATGGTGGCCAGGATGTGCATATAGGAACTGACAATGAGCACCATGGGGCTGAGAATTACCATGATGGCATCGGCAAAGATTGCCCTCAGACTAAACTGAGGGTCCCCACAAGAGAGGCCAATCACTATGGGGGCCTCACAGAAGAAGTTTTCTATGTGGTTGTCTCTGCAGAAGGGCTCTCGGAATGAAGTATACTCAAGAAAGATGCCATTGATCAGCCCAAAGAACCAGGCAGTTCCCACAAGCCTGACACAGACCTTCTGGCTTATGATCTGGACATAGTTAAGTGGGTAGCAGATAGCAACATAACGGTCATAGGCCATGAAAGCCAAGAGGATGCACTCGGCCACACCAACACAGAAGACAAAGTACATCTGGGTCATGCAAGATACAAAGGAGACAGTGTGGTCCCTGACCACGAGGTGGATCAACATCTGTGGGATGGTAGTGGTGATGAAGCAGACATCCAGGAGAGACAGATGGCCAAGGAAGAAGTACATGGGGCTGTTGAGCTTGGGGTCTGTCCAGGAGGTGATAAAGATGGTGAGGCCATTCATGGCCATGGTGAGGCTGTAGAGGGCCAAGAAGAGGGCCAAGAGCAATGCTCGTGTGGAAGTGGAGCTCTGCTGAAAGCCCACGAGGATAAATTCCGTCACTGTGCTGCCGTTCCTTAGCATCTAGGGCCTGCTTGAGGAGGGAAGATGGGAAAAGCACAAGGGTATGGCTGTGGGGTAATAGAAGGTACCCACTTGGTCCCAGAAGCCCAGTTATAAAACAGGATGGATGAATGGTGGTCAACCTTTTGGAACTTAGTAAACTAGTAATTTGGCAGTGTTATGGGGTGGTGAAAATGCCAGGGTCATCACAGGCTGCATACATGGAATCATAATATCAACACATGAAGAAAGGGCTGGTTGTAATGTTCTTTACTCTGGTTTGATCAGGCATCAAGTGAAGTATTGCATCTGCTCCAGAGCCCTCAATATTGAAGGATTAGCCACTAACCAGGATGTATTCAGAGGTGAAAAAATAAGATAATTGGGTCTGGGACCCATGCCAACTGAGGAAAAGTTTTAGGAATTGAAGAATGGAGTGTGTGAGGGAAAGGGTTGGTGGCTATCAGGTTATAGAAGATTGTATTTAGGAAGCACTTGAGATATTTGAAGGTGTATTTTTCTAGAAGCAAAAATGCTCAACCTCTGTGTACCTAATTTAAAATGATGAATGGGTTGAAGTTTCAGGGAAAATAAAAACATTCTAATCCTCACAATTGTCCCTCAGCTAACAGTGATTTGCACCTTTTTGGAGACAGTCATGTCAAGCTCTTCCCAGTCACCCACCTCTTCCCAGACTCACTCGCCCGGCAGTTGCTGCTGCTACCGCAGCCACCCATGCTGTGCATGCTGGAGCTGAGGGCTGGGTGGGGGCTCATGCATGCCTTCCTAATAGGAGATGGTTTTCCTCCTGGGGCTGGAATTTACGGTTACACACAATTGGGTGGAAAGGATCCAACCATCCCTGTGTGAAAAGGGAAGCTATGAGCAGGGAATATATCTAACCTTTCTAGAATGGACCTTCAGAGAACTTTCAACTGTCTCTTTGTCTCTGGCAATAAATCTTGTTCTTTTTCCATTTTCAAAGAATGAGCAGTCACAATTCTTATGCTCTTATCTCTCTATTGTAACTTTTAGGAAGTTGTTATGTTCATATTAAGTCTGTCTTATACTTTTCATGTTGTTTTGGAGCTAAGATGTATCAGATCCCTTCCACCTTCAGATGCTTATACTTTTTTTTTTTTTTAAGAATTTATAGAGACAGGTACTCACTATGTCACCTATGCTGGTCTTGAACTTCTGGCTTTAAGTGATTCTCCTGCCTTGGCCTCCCAAAGTGCTGGGATTACAGGTGTGAGCCACTGCACCCATCCCCACCTTCAGATGCTTATAGATGATAAGTATATTCCTGCTTAACTTTCAGTTGTGCCAACCATTTCTCTTTATTTTCTCCTCTCCTACTCTCTTTTCTACACACTCTCACACTACCCTGTGTTAGTCTTTTTTCATTTTTCAGTCTACTTCCAATCCTCTTTCTTCTCCCTCTCCTTTTCCCATTTGTGGTGTTGGTTGCCTGCCGTTTATCTTACTCTGGTCAAACTCCCCTGTCTTCTCCATGTCTCTCAATCTCACATATTCTCTATCTGGATTTAGAGCTTACCTACCCTTTCACTGCCACTCCTTGCAGCTCTAGATTCCCTCTAGGTATGATTTGATGTTAGGTCAAGGTAGCATCTGGGCAGTAGGCTATTCCCATCATCTTTACTTTGGGATACTTTTCTTGTGCCTAGGACTTCTCTTGGGGGCCCAGAAAGGGAAGGGAAGGGCAGAGAGCACTGTTTAAGATGTTTCTTGGAAGCCTGTGCTCAATGGACATGTTGGGGCTTAGGTCACAGTCTGGGGAAAACAAGTCAGTGAGCTACACTCCAGAGAAGCCTGGGATTTGTCTAAGAATAAACTGAGGTTTGACCTGAGGAATTATTTTGTCCTACTGGAGGATAAATGCTTACCTGTGGTTTATTGTGCCAGAAAGAATTCTGTGATACCCAGCATTTAGTGCCTTGCTAGCTACCATTAGAGGTTACTCAGTGAAGGATTTGTCTAAATAAATGGGACAATTTCATGGAAATCACATCGTACCTCATTCTGTTGCTTGGCTGATAATGATGTTTGTCACTGAATCAAGTAACAAGTAACAGAAAACATCTCATAGTGTTTGAAGAGAAGCTGGTCCAGGTAGGATCATCTGACCTGGCAGGCCACTCTGGAAGAGAAGGTGTGTCTGATGACTTTGTTCTTTGACATCTGTACTATTAGAGATGAATGTCTACTTAAATGACATTGATAAGTTTCATGTGTATACACTTAATAGTAGAGGTGTGAAAACTTACATGCCCCTCGAAGAAGTGAAAGATGTGCCACCCCCAAATATACCACCAGACTGGTACATTATTATTATTATTTTGAGATGCAGTCTCACCCCGTCGCCCAGGCTGGAGTGCAATGGCACGATCTCAGCTCAAAGCAACCTCCGCCTCCCGGGTTCAAGCAATTCTCCTGCCTCAGCCTGCTGAGTAGCTGGGATTACAGGTGCACACCACCACGCCTGGCTAATATTTTTGAATCTTTAGTAGAGATGAGGTTTCACCCTTTTGGCCAGGCTTGTCTCGAACTCCTGACCTCATGATCCACCTGCCTTGGCCTCCCAAATATTGATTATTTTGAGTTAAAAACATTGAAGGCCGGGCACGGTGGCTCATGCCTGTAATCCCAGCACTTTGGGAGGCCAAGGCGGGCAGATCGCCTGACTGTAAGGCCATAAACAAGCTTAGGTAACCATTATTTAAGATTTAAGATTTTATTTAAGATTATATTAAGGGTGGTACAGTAAAGCAGGAAAAGAAAAAATGGTATAAGAATTAGAAATGAAAAACAAAACTCTATTTACAGATGATATGATTGTCTTCATAAAAACTAAAAGGATGCACAAATAATTTATTAAAATTAATAGAATTTAACAAGGTTACTGGATACAAAATCAATATGCAAAAATCTAATTGCAATTCTGTTACCAGCAAACAAATTAGAAAATGTAATTTTAAGATACCATTTTAAATACTATGCAAAGCATATAAAAAATGAAAACCGTATGATCATCTCAATAGATGCAGAAAAACTTTTGATAAAATCCAATATCTCTTCATTATAAAAACTCTCAGTAAACTAGGCATCAAAGGAACATATCTCAAAATAATAAGAGCCATCTATGACAAACCAACAGCCAACATTGTACTGATTGGTCAAAAGCTGGAAGCATTCCCCATGAGAACTGGAACAAGACAAAGATGCCCCTCTCACCACTCTTATTCAACAGAACTGGAAGTGCTAGCCAGAGCAATCAGACAAGAGAAAGAAATAAAAGGTATCCAAATTAAAAAAGAAGTCAAACTATCATTCTTCACAAATGATATGATTCTATACCTAGAAAACCCTAAAGACTCACTGAAAGGCTCCTAGACTGATAAGCAACTTCAGCAAAGTTTCAGGATACAAAATCAATGCACAAAACTCAGTAACACCTCTCCACACCATAACATTCTAGCTGAAAGCCAAATCAAGAATGCAATCCCATTTACAATAGCTGCAAAAAAATAAAATGCCTAGGAATGCACCTAACCAAGGAGGTGAAATATCTCTACAGGAAGAACTACAAAACACCACTGAAAGAAATCGTGGATGACACAAACAAATGGAAAAACATTCCATCCTCATGGATTGGAAGAATCAATATCATTAAAATGGCCATACTGGCCAAAGCAATCTATAGATTCAATGCTATTCCTATCAAACTACCAATGTCTTTTTTTGTAGAACTAGAAAAAAACTATTGTAAAATTCATATGGAGCAACAATAACAAAAAAGCCCAAGTAGACAAAGCAATCCTAAGTAAAAAGAACAAAGCCAAAGGCATCATGCTACCCAACTTCCAACTATACTACAAGGCTACAGTAATCAAAACAGCATGGTACTGGTACAAAAACAGACACATAGACCAAAGGAACAAAATAGAGAACCCAGAAATAAAGTTGCACACCCGCAGCCATCCGATCTTTGACAAAGTTGACAAAAATAAGCAACGGGGAAAGGACTACCTATTCAATATACAAAGCTGGGATAACTGGCTAGCCATATGCAGAAGAATAAAACTGGACCCCTACCTTTTACCATACACAAAAAGTAACTCAAGATAGATTACAGATTTAAATATAAGACTTCAAACTATAAGAACCCTAGAAGAAAATCTAGGAAACACCATCCTAGACATTGACCTTGGGAAGGAATTTATGACTAATTCCTCAAAAGCAATTGCAACAAAAACAAAAATTAACCAGTGGGACCTAATTAAACTAAAGAGCTTCTGTATAGCAAAAGAAACTATCAACAGAGTGAACAGACAACCTCCACAATGGGAGAAAATATTCACAAACTATGCATCCAACAAAGTTCTAATATCCAGAATCTAAAAGGAACTTAAGCAATCCAATTAAACAAAAAAGTCATTAAAAAGTGGGCAAAATACATGAATAGACATTTCTTTTTTTTTTTTTTGAGACGGAGTCTCGCTCTGTCTCCCAGGCTGGAGTGCACGATCTCAGCTCACTGCAAGCTCCGCCTCCTGGTTCATGCCATTCTCCTGCCTCAGCCTCCCGAGTAGCTGGGACTATAGGTGCCTGCCACCACGCTGGGCTAATTTTTTTGTATTTTTAGTAGAGACAGGGTTTCACCGTGTTAGCCAGGATGGTCTCGATCTCCTGACCTCGTGATCCGCCCACCTCGGCCTCCCAAAGTGCTGGGATTACAGGCGTGAGCCACCACGCCCAGCCTAGACACTTCTTAAAAGAACACATACAAGCAGCCAACAAATATTTTAAAATGTTCCACATCACTAATCATCAGAAAATGCAAATCAAAATGATAATGAGATACCATCTCACACCAGTCACTATGGCTATTATTAAAAAGTCATAAAATAACAGATGCTGTTGAGGTTGTGGAGATACCTCAACAATTGTTGGTGGGAATGTAAATTAGTTCAGCCACTGTGGAAAGCAGTTTGGAGATTTTTTAAAGAACTTAAAACGGAACTACCATTCGACCAAGTGATCCCATTACTGGGTATATATCCAAAAGAAAATAAACCATTCTACTAAAAAGACACATGCACTCATGTGTTCACTGCAGCACTATTCACGATAGCAAAGACATGGAATCAACCTATGTGCCCATCAACGGTGGACTGGATAAAGAAAATGTGGTATATATACACCAGGGAATACTATGCAGATGTAAAAGAGAACAGAGTTATGTCCTTTGCAGCAACATGACACAGCTGGAGTCCATTATTCTAAGTTAATTAATGCAGGAACACAAAACCAAATACTGCATGTTCTTACTTATAAGTGGGAGCTAAACATTGGGTATTTATGTACATAAAGATGGCAACAATAGAAACGGGACTACTAGATGGGGTAGGGAGGAAGGGGGGCAAGGGTTGAAAAACCACTGGGTACTATGCTCAGTACCTAGGTGATGTGATCAGTCATACCCCAAACCTCAGCACCATGCAATATACCCAGGCAACAAACCTACACCTGTACACCATAAAGCTAAAATAAAAGTTGAAACAAAAATAAATAAATAAATAATACTGTGCAAACTATGAAGCACCTAAGAATAATTCCAATGTAAAGGGCAATTCTTCATCCCCATCAAGCTACAAATGACCTTCTTCACAGAATTGGAAAAAACTGCTTTAAAGTTCATATGGAACCAAAAAAGAGCCCGCATCGCCAAGTCAATCCTGAGCCAAAAGAACAAAGCTGGAGGCATCACACTACCTGACTTCAAACTATACTACAAGGCTACAGTCACCAAAACAGCATGGTACTGGTACCAAAACAGAGATATAGACCAATGTAACAGAACAGAGCCCTCAGAAATAACACCGCATATCTACAACTATCTGATCTTTGACAAACCTGAGAAAAACAAGCAATGGGGAAAGGATTCCCTATTTAATAAATGGTGCTGGGAAAACTGGCTAGCCATATGTAGAAAGCTGAAACTGGATCCCTTCCTTACACCTTATACAAAAATCAATTCAAGATGGATTAAAGACTTAAATGTTAGACCTACAACCATAAAAACCCTAGAAGAAAACCTAGGCATTACCATTCAGGACATAGGCACGGGCAAGGACTTCATGTCTAAAACACCAAAAGCAATAGCAACAAAAGCCAAAATTGACAAATGGGATCTAATTAAACTAAAGAGCTTCTGCACAGCAAAAGAAACTACCATCAGAGTGAACAGGCAACCCACAAAATGGGAGAAAATTTTCACAACCTACTCATCTGACAAAGGGCTAATATCCAGAATCTACAATGAACTCAAACAAATTTACAAGAAAAAATCAAACAACCCCATCAAAAAGTGGGTGAAGGACATGAACAGACACTTCACAAAAGAAGACATTTATGCAGCCAAAAAACACATGAAAAAATGATCACCATCACTGGCCATCAGAGAAATGCAAATCAAAACCACAATGAGATACCATTTCACACCAGTTAGAATGGCAATCATTAAAAAGTCAGGAAACAACAGGTGCTGGAGAGGATGTGGAGAAATAGGAACATTTTTACACTGTTGGTGGGACTGTAAACTAGTTCAACCATTGTGGAAGTCAGTGTGGCAATTCCTCAGGGATCTAGAACTAGATATACCATTTGACCCAGCCATCCCATTACTGGGTATATACCCAAAGGATTATAAATCATGCTGCTATAAAGACACATGCACACGTATGTTTATTGCGGCATTATTCACAATAGCAAAGACTTGGAACCAACCCAAATGTCCAACAATGATAGACTGGATTAAGAAAATGTGGCACATATACACCATGGAATACTATGCAGCCATAAAAAATGATGAGTTCATGTCCTTTGTAGGGACATGGATGAAATTGGAAATCATCATTCTCAGTAAACTATCGCAAGAACAAAAAACCAAACACCGCATATTCTCACTCATAGGTGGGAATTGAACAATGAGAACACATGGACACAGGAAGGGGAACATCACACTCTGGGGACTGTTGTGGGGTGGGGAGACGGGGATGGATAGCACTGGGAGAAATACCTAGTGCTAGGTGACGAGTTGGTGGGTGCAGCGCACTAGCATGGCACATGTATACATATGTAACTAACCTGCACATTATGCACATGTACCCTAAAACTTAATTTAATAATAATAAGTACATAAATAAATAAATAAATAAAAATTTTTAAAAAGGCAATTCTTTTTTTTGTTTGTTTGTTTTTTGAGATGGAGTCTTGCTGTGTTGCCCAGGCTGGAGTGCAGTGGTGCGATCCTGGCTCACTGCAACCTCCGCCTCCCAGGTTCAAGTGATCCTCCTGCCTCAGCCTCCCAAGTAGCTGGAATTACAGGCATGCGCAAACATGCCCAGCTATTTTTTTTTTTTTTTTTTTTTGTATTTGTAGTAGAGACAGGGTTTCACCATGTTGGCCAGGCTGGTCTCGAACTCCTGACCTCAGTCATCCTCCCACCTCAGCCTCCCAAAGTGCTGGAATTATAGGCGTGAACCACCACACCCAGCCAGAAAAGGCCAATTCTTTGAATGTCATTAGAGAAAATCTAAATAAATGGAAATACGTGTAGACATACTTCACGGAATATCCATAAAGCTAATGATTCTTCACCCTGATAGCTCCAAGAGTTATTCCACTTTTAGCACAACTCTTTTTTGGTATAATTATTTTTTCACCCAAAACACACTAAATAAATACATTGTGAGAGTGATATTTCAACATTACAGTGTCAGATTAAAAACATACTAATTTTCTTCATACAGTACTCTCTAGGAAGAGAATATCATTTGGAACAATTTGAATTGCCCATCATATTTGAGTTGGAATTTTGTCAATAAAATGCTCTGGACCACAGATTTTATGGAAGTGAGCAGTGAAATAAGCTTCCTACTTAGCATACCAATTAGTGGTATAGAAATAGATGCTTTTAAAGTGCTTGAAGAGTTTGCTTTTCTCAGGCACTTTTGAGTGGATATATGAAGGATCATCAGACATCTTGTACTGCAAAGGTCAATTTCCTGATGCCTAGCTTTTGTGTCTTATGTACAAACTGAATTATGCTACCAAAATGTCCCAATTAAATTAGATTTGGTCAGATCCAAATTGGGAATGGTGGAGAAGGTATTCTTGTATTGTAGAATGGGAAGAAAAAGCCATCTTACCAACATGTAGAATGAATCAGGATACAAGCCTCATAAATTTATAAATTCAGTTTTAAAGCAGTCCAAGTATTTATTTATTTGTTTTTTCTTCTTTTTTTCTGAGACAGGGTCTCACTCTGTTGCCCAGGCTGGAGTGCAGTGGCATGATCATAGCTCATTGCAGCTTCAAACTCCCAGGCTCAAGTAATCCTCCTGCCTCGGCCTCCCAAGTAGCTAGGACTGCAGGCACCTGCCACCACATCCAGCTTTTTTTTTTTTTCAGTAGAGACAAGATTGTGCTATCTTGCCCAAGCTGGTCTCAAACTCCTGAGATAAGTAATCCTCCCACCTCAGCCTCCCAGAGTGCTGGGGTTATAGGTATATAGCACCGCACGTGGCCCCAGGTATTTCAAGAGAAGAAAGGAAGGACTGCAGAGAATTGAGGGAGGGAGAGAATAACTGAACTTCTCTGGGTTATGCAGAATTTAAATGGTAGATAATTTAGTACTGGGCCGCACTTCGGAAAAACAGTGGGTAGGTCGGGGAAAGAAGGGTATACAGATCTGAAGAAGAAAATTGTGATAATGAAGAGGTAGAGAGGATGGGGGTTAGGAGGGGAGCAACTTATCAAATATATGCTCCATTGGACAGATGTTTTGTCTGTCTGTTTACCACTTTATCAGCAGTACTTAATAAGGTCCCTGGCACTGAGTGGGGCTCAGTCAATATTTGTTGTTGTGTTGAGCATAGTATACTGATATAACAAATATTTAATTGGGGGCACAAGAAATCGCAACTAAGTCGGCACATACTCTAGCTAGAAAATTAATTCAAAATAAAATTAGAAAATGGGTGGACAAAAGTTAAAGTGTTCCCAGATTTGAAGCTGAGGGCACAAGGATCATGATATATATCCTAGGCTTCCTTATCTATCCAGTCATCTGGTAATGGTAATAGAAATTTCCCGGGGAAACCTGGAACTGCTCTAGACCTTCCTGGGCCACATGCCATGGACAGGGCCTCATGAGGGAACCTTGGAAAGGACTGGTTCAAAACTATTCCCCGGGTTGGAATGGTCAGGCTTCAAGAATAGACAGTTGGTCTTATTACAGTAACCAGTTAGAAGCTCAAGCATGCTTCTCTCTCTCTCTCTCTCTCTCCCTCCCTCTCTCTCTCTCCCCACCTCCCCCCCCCGTGTGTGTGTGTGTGTGTGTGTGTGTGTGTCTTTCTCTCTCATATCTCTCATTCTTTCCCTTTCTTCTCTAAGCTATTTAGAGTTAGTCCAATTTTTTTCAGGCATTGAAAATAGCAAAATAGCTCAGATTAATCAATGCCATGGAACAGCTGAAGTTATTATCCAGTCCACTGATGTATCGTGGTTCTTCTTGATTACTAAGTTCTTTTGAACATACACACAGAGGAGCATTATCATGGATAGCTTTGCATATCATTTTCTCTGTCTTTCCCTTAGATTTCTGGTTGTTTTACTCTTTGTTTAAATCTCCATATTGAAGGTGACTGTGAGAAGCGGGAGGAGCAGCAAGTCTAGTCTGGTTTTTGTTATAGCTTTTCTAGTGGAATAGTAGATTCACTTTAGGGCTCAACTGGAGAAGGGATAGGGATCATGGAAGGCGATCATATCTTATGATATGGAGGGAGGCACAATACAGAATTAAAACCTCCACTATAAAATTAGGATGAGGTTATTTTTGGTATTTTCATTATTTATTATGTCTTCTGTGGAGTCCTAATTAGGGAAAAGGAGTCAGGCTGGAAGGACCAAGGGAAAGCAAAAAAAGAAAGCAGATAAGCTGTAAGTCTGCCTTTCTTCATGGTCCAGGACATATAGCCCTCCTGCAGAAATAACTCGCAATCTTCCTGTACCCCACTATCACCAGACACCCTGAAGTTAGTTCACTGCAACCTTGGCATTATCAGCACTGCACAAAGCTCTTTTCAGCATACAGCATGAACTCCATTCTATAATATAAACTCTCCAGCCAAGCCTGTTTCTTTGCAGTCAGCTTCTCTCATGCTGATACTGCCAGTTGCCTCCCTGGCAAAATATTTTCCTACTTTCTCTAGTAAATCTGCCTTTCTGTACCTACAATTCTCTTGGTAAATTCTTTTGCCCCTGCACCATTGGCTCAGATAGTTGTCTCTCCCCCATAACATCTCCCTTTAATGCAGACCAATAAGAAGGACCTTCCAGGACAGTTTGTGCCTTACACTTATTTTGTAGATCACAGGGATGTCTCATCACAGGGGTCTGGCATGCCAAGTCTGGATACATTCATAATACTTGGCCTTGGTTAGGCATCTTCAGGGGCTGCAGGTACTTCAGAGATCCTCACTTTCAGAGGGATATGGAGAAATTGAAGTGGATATGGTAGCAAAGAGGTGAATGGAGCAAAGTGAAGGCAGAAAAAACTGGGAGGGAAGCAATGAGAGAATTTAGAACACTTCTACAATTTAACTTAATAAATCTGTTGCAAGGCAAGGCACCATTAAAGGCAAACTACTCACTGTCCATCTTGCTGAAGAAAAGGGAAATGGGAATGAACTTAAAATAGAAGAGAAGGGAAATGGACAGGCCTATAGAAGCACTTCTGAAGTGAGCTTGTGCGACATTGGAATGAATTGCTACATTGCAACAGACTTGTCAAGCAGAGGCCTCCAGGAACTCACACTAAGGCTTAGTTGCCCTTCATTAAAAGTCATTTACATCTATTTTGCAAATGCCTCCCCAAACATGGGTCCACATGCTTTTGTCTCCACAACTTCATTAGGAAATACATGGCAAAAGTTTATTGCTTGTTGTTTCCCGATTTTATTCCTAGCAGATATGTCTTAGTGAAAATCACAGAGTTCTGAATTCTCAAATTTTAAAATCTTTAAAAATACCATAATTCCAGGGCTTTCTGGGTTATATGTAAAATCAGATGGAGAAACAGTTTTTTTTTTTTTTTTTCTGTCCATTTAAGGATAGAGTAAGGGCCTGACCTTATGTTTCTAATGATGGGGCTGGTGCTAGGTCAGAGAGGTCTGGCGGACAAGGGCTCTGATTTTTTAAATTTAATTTTATTTATTTATTTTATTTTATTTTATTTTATTATTTAATTTATTTTATTTTATTTTATTTTATTTTATTATTTTATTTTATTATTTTATCTTATTTTATTTATTTATTTATTTATTTTATTATTTTATTTTATTTTATTATTTTATTTTATTTTATTTTATTTTTTGAGACAGAGTCTTGTTCCGTCACCCAGACTGGAGTGCAGTGGCGCGATCTCAGCTCACTGCAACCTCTGCCTCCTAGGTTCAAGCAATTCTCTGTTTCAGCCTCCCCAGAAGCTTGGATTACAGGCGCCCACCACCATCCCCAGCTAATTTTTTGTTTTTTAGTAGAGACAGGGTTTCACTATCTTGGCCAGGCTGGTCTTGAACTCCTGACCTCGTGATCCGCCTGCCTTGGCCTCCCAAAGTGCTGGGATTACAGGCATGAGCCACCACGCCTGGCCAAAGTGCTCTGATCTTACAGGGACTTTTGCTGTGGGCTGTTCTTTTTTGATTTCTCTCTTTTTGCTCCTGGTGAAGGGTCTCAGTGTAGTTTCATCTCTTTCTAGCATTCCTGATGCAAAACACCTACCCAACCAGATGCAATTACTTGGTTCTCTCCTTGCACAAATAGGCAGCTGAGTCTTACAAATGACACTGCAACTTGTGCATTCTCCCCTTATCTATCTGGTTCTGGGTAACCCTGGTCTCACTAATAAGGAACTCTGGAAGATCCTGGTTGAGCTTGTATTTTAGCAGGGCTACTTCCAGGGCTCATTCCTCATTGATTCCTAAAGCTGGTCATCTTATCTGTATTTTTGAATGAATAAAGGTCCTTTCTTTGATTTTATTAGTCTGATTTCTAAATTTTATTAGTTTTCCCATTTAATAAAAACATACACATTCTCTTATTTTTAGTTAACAAAGAGAAATTGATTTACCACTTTAGGGCAAACTATGTGCTCTCTGGACTAGAATCAGGAGGGTGGATGGTTTTGCCTTCTTCCTATAGACTGCCTGTTGATTTAATCTTACTTGACCAGGGAATTTTCAGAGCGGGAGGAGGGAAGACAAGTCTTGTAAATCCTAAGTGCTGGTTCTAGTTCTCTGCCTTGAGTAGCAAAGAAAATCTCCATTCAATTTTCAAATAAGCCCTAATTTAAATCTTTTATTTTATATATTCAATTTCAAAATGATTACGTATTGGCCATTATGGAATTTGGTACCTCCAATCAGTCCACTCATTGTCAAATTCAGGGACAGGAATTGCTGTTGTTTATCTTCCTTAATAGAGATGAAAGGGAAACTGCTTCTCCTCACTGAGTCTCTCTTTTATACCACAATAATCACATATCCACAAACAATTCAATTACCAAATGAACATTTTTTATGGCTACTCTCTGCCTCTTAAGACATTCCTCAAAGTTTAGGTATAATTTCAAGTTTGTACCTAAATGGAAGACTTTCTAGACTTAATTCTTGATCTCACTTAGATTGGCCTTTTTTTTGGTTGTTGTTACAAAAATGTCTTTTTCCATGAACAAGATTCTTTGAATCTGTCAGTCATTAGCAGATATTTTCTCTTGTACCTATTTTTAAAAATTATTTGTGCATATTTTCCTATTTTATTATCTTATTACTGTTGGGATCCACCAGTACTTTATTGAAGCTCTATTAGAGGCTACTTGTGGTGGATGGCTGCTCAACTCTCTCAATCACTCTCCATTGGAGACACTTTTGAGGAAACAAACAATTCAGCAAGATAAAAGAATAATTTTCAGACCAAATAAATTTGTGGGAACTTTGTGACTTCAAAGCAGAAATTTTTAACCCTTCATGGGTTCCGGCAGCCTTAGGGAAGCTGATAAATTGTGGACTCACCAAGAAAAATGCGCTATTGCTCACAACTTTTCCTACAACATTTCAGAGATGCATGGACACTCTGAAACATATCTGTTGATTCCCTGGGGCTCCATGAACACCACATTAAAATTTTCTACTATAAAGTTTATTCACCCAGAAAAAATGATGTTTTTCTGCATCGTGAAATGATGCATTTAATTTAATTGAAAAAGTAAGAGATTTATGTATGCATTAGATAAACCAGGTTTTAAGTGGTGCAAGGTTTGAAATTATGAGAGGCCCATTTTATTTAAAGCAGACTACAAGGAGATAGTTAAGCCTCACATAGGCTGAAGCTTTCTAACAGAAGACCCTACATGATTTAAACAAGATTGGTGAGTTCATTTACAATGTAAGTGCACTAACCCCATTCCTAAAACAGATTCCATATAATAAACCATAAAATATGTATTATATTTTATTTCCTGTGTTTACAGCATGCTAAGAGAACAACAGAAACATTGTTGCTGTTGAATGTATTCAATACTATCCTGCCACTCTTAGGTAAATATGACAAGAATCAGAGCATTACACTATAATAAGACATTTTCCCACCAGTCTAGTCTACAATGGCATACTTTGTACATTGTGCTGCTGTGGTCATGGAATACAGATTTCTGTCCCTTAATTCACCCGCACTGTACTTTGAGAATGCAAAATATGTGTATCACCAGCATTCTTTCCTTCCAGGACCTGCCAGACATTATTATGACTGAGTATATTTTAATTATAACCAAAACTCTATTGTTTTCTTTGTTTGCAATTTTATTTCCACACATATAATAATATCACTTAAAATAATTGTATGGGACCTCGAGGGGGATACAGTAAACAATATTACTCTCTCATATGGTTCTGAATCAACTGAGAAATAAGACAATGAGTCTGCAGATAGAGGTCAAAATATCACCTTTATTAATAACAAAGTAGACATGATCTTACAGATAATGCTTTTAATGTTTCACTATTAAAGATGATGTTTGCTATGCGGTTTTGGTTTATAATCACTTTAATAGCTTCAGGAAGTTCTTTTCTATTCCTGGTCTGCTGAGATTTTTTTCAAAAAATTACAAACAGACATGAATTTTCAATAAAATAGATGGCCTTCCTGCATCTCTTAAGATGATTATGTGATTTTTCATTTTCTGTTCCTGTGGTAATTTACATTAATTCATTTTTTAATGTTAAATCAACTTCAAGGCTGGCACAGTGGCTCATGCCTGTAATCCCAGCACTTTGGGAGGCTGAGGTGGAAGGATCACTTGAGGACAGGAATTCGAGACCAGCCTGTGCAACATAGCGAGACCCCATCTCTAAAAAAAATTTTTTTAAAATTAGCCAGGCATGGTGATTCATGCCTGTAGTCCTAGCTACTCAGGAGACTGAGGCAGGAGGACCACTTGAGCCCAGGAGGTTGAGGCTGATTGCACCATTGCACTCCAGCCTGGGTGACAAAGAGAGACCCTGTCTCTAAAAAAATTAAATTAAATTAAAAAATAAAAATAAAAAATCAACTTTGAGTTACTGGGATAAACTTTACTTTGGTCATGATATAAGGTATAATCTTTTAAATATATTGTAATATACAATTTGCTAAAATTTTGCTTAGGAGTTTTGCAACTATGTCCAAGAGTGAAATTATCTTTTTTGCCGGGGGCAAATTTTAGTGTCAAAGTTATATTTACATCACTAAAAAGGTTGAGGTACTTCCTTTTGTTCTAGTATAGTCAAAGTTTGCATTTTTTTCCTTAATTGTTTGATAGTATCTGCCTTAAAATCATATGTCTGGCTTTTTATTTATAGAAATATTTTTAAACTATTCATTTAATCTCATGCTTATATGTGTGTTTATGTTTTTCTATTTCTTCTTCAACTTGGAAAATTATATTTTTTTAATAACTTTTCATTTATCTACATTATCAGATTTAATGGCATAAAATTTTCCATAGTATTTTCTTAAAAATATTTAAAACAGCCGGGCGCGGTGGCTCAGGCCTGTAATCCAAGCACTTTGGGAGGCCGAGGCGGGCAGATCACGAGGTCAGGGAATCGAGACCATCCTGGCTAACATAGTAAAACCCCGTCTCTACTAAAAATACAAAAAATTAGCCGGTTGTGGTGGCAGGCGCCTGTAGTCACAGCTGCTCGGGAGGCTGAGGCAGCAGAATGGCATGAACCCTGGAAGCGGAGTTTGCAGTGAGCCGAGATCGCGCCACAGCACTCTAGCCTGGGCGACAGAGTGAAACTCCGTCTCAAAAAAAAAAAAAAAAAAAAAAAAAAAAAAATTAAAACATATATTAGTTTTCTATTGCAGTGTAACGTTACTACAAATTTAGTGGCTTATAGTAAAATTTATCATATGATTTTTTTGCTTTATCTTATCTTACAATATCTTAAAATTTATCTTACAATTTTTCTTTACTATTACAGGTGAAAATTATCTCACCATTTCCATGGGTTGGGAGTCTGGGTATGAACTAGCTCAGTCTTTTGCTCAGTCTCACTAGGTGGAAATCAAGGAGTCATCTGGGGCTGCCATTCTCATCTGAGGCATTGGTCTTCTTCCAAGCTCACTGGTTGCTGGCAGAATCATTTTTTTGCAGTTGTATGACTTACTAGCTGTCATCTGGGGATTGGTCTCAGCTCCTAGAGTTCCTGGCCACACGGCCCCCACAGGCAGTTCACAGCATGGATGTTTGTTTTCTTCCAGGCCAGCAGGAGCATATCACTGTGACTTACAACCCTTCTCTAGTCTGCTACAATGGAGTCTTAAACAAGAAAATTTTATATTTTGACTTGCATCATTGAGAAAAACACTGCCAACCTGATCGTGGTTCCTTTGAAGGTAATCTGCCTTTTTTTTTTTTTCAGGCTCCTCTTAAGTTTTTCTCTTTGCCTTTCATTTTCAGAAGTTCTAGTGATGTGTCAAGCTATGGCTTTCTTTTTATAAATAAAATATTTTGAAGATATTTAAGGCCTCTTTAATTCCAAGCTATTTTCTCTTCAAATATTGCTTTTGCTCTATCCATTCTTTCTTTCATCTTCTTTATGACATACCTTCATCTTTACCAATTCTTTCTTTCTTTTTGTTTTTTGTTTTTTGTTTTTTTTGACAGGGTCTTGCTTTGTTGCCCAGGGTGGAGTGCAGTGGCATGATCATGGCTTACTGTAGCCTTGACCTCCTGAGCTCAAGCTATCCTCCCACATCAGCCTCCTGAGTAGCTGGGACTACAGGCTTGCACCACCATGCCCCAATAATTTTTTGTATTATTTGTAGAGACAGGGTTTTGCCATGTTGCCTAGACTGGTCTTGAACTCCTGGACTCAAACGATCCTCCCATCTCAGCCTCCCAAAGTGTCTGGATTACAGGCATAAGTCACTCACTTTACCAGTTCTTTCCTCAGCTACATCAGCTATTGCTTTGCTTTGCTTCTTTCTGCCTTTCTTTTTCTTTCTTTGTTTCTTTTTCTTTCTTTCTTTTTCTGTCTCTCTCTCTCCCTCCCTCCCTTCCTCCCTCTTTCTTTCTTTCTTTTTTTTTTTTTTGAGACAGAGTCTCGCTCTGTCACCCAGGCAGGAGTGCAATGGCATGATCTTGGCTCATTGCAACCTCTGCCTTCCGGGTTCGAGCGATTCTCCTGCCTCAGCCTCCTGAGTAGCTGGGTCCGCCACCACTCCTAGCTAATTTTTGTATTTTTAGTAGAGGCAGGTTTCACCATGTTGGCCAGTCTGGTCTCGAACTCCTGACCTGAGGTGATCCACCAGCCTCGGCCACCCAAAGTGCTGGGATTACAGGCGTGAACCACCACGCCTGGCCACATCAGCTATTTCTAATGTGGCTAAATACGTAGTGAATGCTCCTGGATCTTGGCTCTAAAATTCTTCACTGCATTTTTAGTTCTTTAATGCCTTTATTGTAGATATTTTAAAATGTGTCAAGCTTTTGGTTGTTTTTGTTGAGATGGTTGATCCAAATTACCTTGTCTATAAATATCAGAAGCAGAAGC
Source organism: Gorilla gorilla gorilla (assembly GCF_029281585.2). Taxonomy (NCBI): domain Eukaryota; kingdom Metazoa; phylum Chordata; class Mammalia; order Primates; family Hominidae; genus Gorilla; species Gorilla gorilla. The sequence goes on along the minus strand of NC_073234.2, from coordinate 53,059,107 downwards.
CCCCCTTATAATTCAGTCTGCAACATCTGTGCCCCTTTCATTTTTAATATTGTTTATTTAAGTCTGTTTTTTTATAACATAAATCATGCCAGAGAACTGTCAAAGTATTAATTTATTCGACCTTTATTAGTTTAATCAATCTTTGAATTTTGTTCAATCCATCTATTATGTGCATTTTTTCTTCCTTTCACTTTCCTTGCATAATGTATTTTATTCTGTGATTAAGTTGTTTGCTAATTTTTAAAATTTTAACTTCTTTTAAGAGAAAGTTCTGCCCTAGTTATATTCCACAAAATTATATGTAGTTTCATTGTTATTTTGGGTTTCACAAATTTTTCTAATTTTTATTATCATTCTTTTGCTGAAAGCCAAACATGGATGTTTACAGGTTTTCCATTTAGAAGAGAGAATTTACTTTGTCTGTGTAACCTCAATGAATAAGACTGGAACCAAAGAGAAGAAACATCAGAGAAAAAAATTGACTGATTTTTCTAATTAAAATGCACCAATTATAGCTGACTCCAGATTAGGGAATATACTACAAGCCCAGTTGGGAGAAAGGAAAGAGGATAGAAATCCATTTTTATTTGAATGGATCACTGGGGCCAATTGCACTCCACCTACTTTACAGCCAAAAAGAGTTCATTCATTTAATAGGCGAGTGCCTGTTATGTTGTCAGTATTGCGCTATGTGGCAGGGATACAAAATGACACACGGAAACTCTCTCCCTTCCCTCATTGGTATTCTCCTACATCCCAAGTCATTCTTATATCAGGAAGATAAGTAAGAATATAGAGAATCCATGATATATAGACATTACTACAGAAAAGGATATGTTTATCAGTAGAAATATTTTAAAATCTATCATCTCCAAATAGGGAATATACCTTCTTGTGAAGGGTCGTGGAACATTTACAAAATACTACTGTTGACATATTAGACTATAAAGAAAACTGAATTCCAAAGAGCCAAAACAGTTCAGACCATATTCACTACACTAAAACTAGACATTAAAATTCTGTTTATTTCTTAAATTTTCTTAAACATTTCTTAAACTTCTGTTTATTTTCTCCCCTTGAGATATGAGGAAAGGAGAGCAGGTATCAGCTTGTGCATGGGATTTTCCTTAAGAATATTCTTTCATGTTTTTCTTTTCACTGCAAGAAAACAAATAAATTCATATGGAATATTTTAAATTTAGAATGTGTTATTTTGATTAAGTAAATTGTAGATAACATTCTTCTGGTCAGCCAGCTGTGTCATGCAGTCTGTGCACTGCATAGAGGCTCCTGAAGGGAAGAATAGATGCTGAAATCTGGCCTGCACTCAACTGACCAAGCTGTGTATCCTGGCGAGGGGCTGTGTGAGTTCAGAAGAAGTGGTGCCTTTGTGTATGTTCATTGCAGCACTATTCACAATAGCAAAGACATGTAATCAACCTAAATGCCCATCAGTGATAAACTGGATAAAGAAAATGTGGTACATATACACCATGGAATACTATGCAGCCATAAAAAGGAGCAAGATCACGTCCTTTGTAGGGACATGGATGGAGTTGGAAGCCGTTATCCTCAGCAAACTAATGCAGGAACAGAAAACCAGACACTGCTTGTTCTCACTTATAATTGGGAGCTGAATGATGAGAACACATGGACACACAGAGGGGAACAACACACACTGGGGCCCATTGGGGACTGGGGGGAGGGAGAGCATCAGGAAGAATAGCTAATGGATGCTTGGCTTAAATACCTAGGTGATGGGATGATCTGTGCAGAAAACTACCATGGCACATCTTTACCTGTGTAACAAGCCTGCACATCCTGCACATGTACCCCTCAACTTAAAATAAAAGTTGAAGGAAAAAAAAGCTGTGCCTTTTTTCTAATTCTTCCCTGAGAGGGAGTGACTTTTTATAATTAGCCTAAAGTTTCCATATGTGTTAGAGAAGCCTTGCTGGCTAGGAAGTTCTGGACATGAGACTATTTAAATTTCAGCATTTAGAAGTTTTTGTCTCGTAAGATTGATGAAGTCTTTAAATAATAATAAAAAAGCCTATGTTACTCTAAGTGGGTTCTAGCAACAAAAAGGCAATAAGGCACTTCCTTGAATGCAACGATACTCAAAGTGTGGCCTACAGACCACCAGGAGCAGCATCACCTGGGAGTTTGATAGAGATGCAAACTGTTGAGATTCACCCCAAATCTAGGGAATCATGAACTCCAGGGATGGGGCTCAGAAATCAGTGTTTTAACAAACCTTCCATGGTATTCTGATGCACATAAAATGTTGAAAAACAGTGGTTTAACACAGAGGTGGACAAACCATGGCCCTCAGGCCAAATATAGCCCACTGCCAATTTTTATAAAGTTTAACTGGAATGCAGCCACACCCACTGATTCATGTATTGTCTATGGTTGTTTCCCACTACAACAGCAGGGCTAAGTAGTTGCCACAGAGACCATATGGCTTATAAGTAGGGTGGCCAGATTTATCAAATAAAAATATAAGTCACCCAGTTGAATTTGAGTTTGAGATAAACAATAAACAATTTTTTATTATGAGTATGTCCCATATGCAATATCAGTAACTCAGCACACGAAATCTATAATACTTACTATCTGGCCTTTCATAGAACAAATTTGCTGACCCTTGCCTACCATAATGACCTTACAGTGAACTTGCTTCTGACATAGCATGGAAGGAAGCAATGAAAAAAGCCTCACTCCTGGTTGCACACCTGGGATTCTGTACCTGACGGACACCATCCATCCTTTTAGATGATGCATTGAGTCCTAACTATTCCCTTCCCAAGAAAGTTCAAGCCAGGAGATCAATCTGCTTGGGATGGAAGGGTATCTGGTGCCAGTTCTTCTGTTTATAAAACTCAATAGATCAGTTACTTTTCCTATTGTTTAAGTGTCTAGTGTTAAACATATTCAATTAAGTTTTACCAAGGAGATGTTTTTGAAGGATTGTTCAACCAATTCAGAAGTGATTCCGTGACAATAATAAAACTGACATTACCTACTTGAAAATTGAAAAACTAAGAAGCCATCCAAAAACAACTCTTATATTAAGCAGGAACTCAAAACAATTGTAAGTGATCTTAAAAAATTCAGATAAAAGTATTATATATTAACGAATACTGTACACAGATATTTATTGGAGGAAAATTTAATAGCCTGAAATATTTCTATTACTTAACGAAAAGAATAAGGATAAATGAACTTAAATGAAACAAAACAAAATGAAATTGCTGAAGAGATTAGAAGCATATAAACAAAATTAACAAAGGGAAGACCAGAAGCAGAAAATTTGTAAAGATCAAAGCAGAAATTGTTGAGTAAGAAAACAGAAAAAGGGTTGTATGTTTTCAGTAATTTATCTATCTCCTCTAGGTTTTCTAGTTTATATGTGTAAAGGTGTTCATAGTAGTCTTGAACAATCTTTTTTATTTTTGTGGTGTTGGTTGTAATATTTCCCATTTTGTTTCTAATTGAGCTTATTTGGATCTTCTCTCTTTTCTTGGTTAATTTTGCTAATGGTCCATCAATTTTATTTATATTGTCGAAGAAACAGCTATTTGTTTCATTTATCTTCTGTATTTTTTTTGTTTCAATTTCACTTTGTTGTGCTCTGATCTTTGTTATTTCTTTTCTTCTGCTGGGTTTGGGTTTGATTTGTTCTTGTTTCTGTAGTTCCTTGAGGTATGACCTTAGATTGTCTATTTGTACTTTTTCAGACTTTTTGATGTAGGCATTTAAGGCTATGAACTTTCCTCTTAGCACAGCCTTTGCTGTATCCCAGAGGTTTTGATAGGTTGTGTCACTATTACCGTTGAGTTCAAAGAATTTTCAAATTTCCATTTGGATTTCATTGTTGACTCAATGATCATTCAGGAGCAGGTTATTTAATTTCCATGTATTTGCATGATTTCAAAGGTTCCTTTGGAGTTGATTTCCGATTTTTTCCACTGTGTTCTGAGAGAGTACTTGATATAATTTCAGTTTTCTTAAATTTATTGGGACTTGTTTTGTGACTATCATATGGTCTGTCTTGGAGAAAGTTCCATGTGCTCATGAATAGGATGTGTATTCTGTGACTATTGGGTAGAATGTTCTGTAAATATCTGTTAAGTCCATTTGTTCTAGTGCATAGATTAAATCCACTGTTTCTTTGTTGACTTTCTAGCTTAAATCAAGAAGAATTAGAAACCCTGAACAGAACAATAACAAGCAGCAAGATTGAAATGGTAATACAAAAGTTACCAAGGAAAAAAAAGTCCAGGACCAGATGTATTCACAGCTAAATTCTATCAGACATTCAAAGAATTGGTAACAATCCAATTGACACTATTCCATAAGATAGAGAAAGAGGGAATCCTTCCTAAATCATTCTATGAAGCCACTATCACCCTAATACCAAAACCAGGAAAGGACATGACAAAAAAGAAAACTACAGACCAATATCCCTGATGAACACAGATGCAAAAATTCTTAACAAAATACTAGCTAACTGAATCCAACAGCATATCAAAAAGATAATCCAGCATGATCGAGTGGGTTGCATGCCAGGGATGCAGGGATGGTTTAACATACACAAGTCAATAAATGTGATATGCCACATAAACAGAATTAAAAACAAAAATCACATGATCATCTCAATAGATGCAGAAGAAGCATTGACAAAATCCAGCGTCTCCTTATGATTAAAACCTTCAGCAAAATTGGCATACCAGGGACATACCTCAATGTAATAAAAGCCATCTATGACAAACTCACAGCCAACATAATACTGAATGGGGAAAAGTGGAAAGCATTCCCTCTGAGAACTGAAACAAGACAAGGATGCCCACTCTCACCACTTCTATTCAACATAGTACTGGAAGTCCTAGCCAGAGCAATCAGACAAGAGAAGGAAATACAGGGCATCCAAATTGGTAAAGAGTCAAACTGTCGCTGTTTGCTGATGATATGATCATATGCCTGGAAAACCCTAAAAACTCATCCAGAAAGCTCCTAGAACTTATAAATAAATTCAGCAAAGTTTTAAGATAAAAAATTAATGTATACAAATCAGTAGCTCTGCTATACACCGGCAGCAACCAAACTGAGAATCAAATTAAGAACTCAACCCCTTTTACAATAGCCACAAAACAAACAAACAAACTTAGGAATATACCTAACCAAGGAGGTGAAAGACCTCTACAAGGAAAACTACAAAACACTGCTGAAAGAAATCGTAGACACCACAAACAAATGGAAACACATCTCATGCTCACGGATGGGTAAAATCAATTATTGTGAAAATGACCATTCTGCCAAAGGCAATCTACAAATTCAATGCAATTCCCATCAAAATACCATCATCATTCTTCACAGAACTAGAAAAAAAATCCTAAAATTCATATGGAACCAAATAAGAGCCCAAATAGCCAAAGCAAGCCTAAGCAAAAAGAACAAATCTGGAGGCATCACATTACTGATTTCAAACTATACTATAAGGCTATAGTCACCAAAACAGTATGGTACTGGTATAAAAATAGGCACATCAACCAATAGAACAGAATAGAGAATCCAGAAATAAACCCAAATACATACAGCCAACTGCTCGTTGACAAAGCAAACAAAAACATAAAATGGGGAAAGGACACTCTTTTCAACAAATGGTGCTGGGATAATTGGCTAGCCACATGTATGAGAATGAAATTGGATCCCCATCTCTCACCTTATACAAAAATCAACTCAAGACGAATGAAGGACTTAAATCTAAGACCTGAAACTATAAAAGTTCTAGAAGATAACATTGGACAAACACTCCTAGAGATTGGTTTAGGCAAATACTTCATGACCAAGAACCCAAAAGCAAATGCAACAAAAACAAAGATGAATAGCTCAGACTTACTAAAGAGCTTTTGCACAGCAAAAGGAAGAATCAGCAGAGTAAACAGACAACCCACAGAGTGAGAGAAAATCTTCATAATAGATACATCTGACAAAGGGCTAATATCCAGAATCTATAAAGAACTCAAGCAAATTAGCAGGAAAAAATCAAACAGTCCCATAAAAAAGTTGGCTTAAAAGAAGATACAAATGGCCAAAAAATATATGAAAAACTGCTCAACATCACCAATGATCAGAAAAATGCAAATCAAAACCACGGTGTGATACCACCTTACTCCTGCAAGAATAGCCATAATCAAAAAATCAAAAAAGAATAGATGTTGGCATGGATGCTGTGAAAAGGGAACACTTCTACACTGCTGGTGGGAATGTAAACTAGTACAACCTATGGAAAACAGCATGGAGATTCCTTAAAGAACTAATAGTAGAACTGCCATTTGATCCAGCAATCCCACTATTGGGTATCTACCCAGAGGAAAAGTAGTCATTATACAAAAAAGATACTTGCACACACATGTTTATAGCAGCACAATTCGTAATTGCAAGAATATGGAACCAGCCCAAAGGTCCCTCATTCAATGAGTGGATGAAGAAGTTGTGAGATATATATACATATATATACACATATATATGTGTGTATATATGTGTATATATGTATATATATATCTCATATGTATATCTCACTTTATATATATATATATAAAATGGAATACTACTCAGTCATAAAAAGGATTGAATTAATGGCATTCATAGCAACCTGGATGGAACTGGAGACTATTATTCTAAGTAAAGTAACTCAGGAATGGAAAACCACACATTGTATGTCCTGAGTCATAAATGGGAGCTAAGCTATGAGGATGCAAAGGCATAAGAATGATACAATAGACTTAGGGTACTCAGAGGAAAGAGTGGGCGGGGGTGAGGTATAAAAGACTACAAATAAGTGCAGTGTATCCTGCTCAGGTGATGAGTGCATCAAAATCTCACAAATACTACTAAAGAACTTACTCATGTAACCAAGTACCGCCTGTTCCCCCAAAACCTGTGGAAATAAAAAAATTAAAAAAAAAAAACAGAAATAGAATAGAATCAATAAATGAATTCAAGAATTGGTCCTAGGAAAAAGCCAATAAACGCCGGGCACGGTGGCTCACACCTGTAATCCCAGCACTTTGGGAGGCCAAGGTGGGCAGATCACCTGAGGTTGGGAGTTTGAGACCAGCCTGACCAACATGGAGAAACCCCATCTCTCCTAAAAACACAAAATTAGCTGGGTGTGGTGGCACATACCTGTAATCCCAACTACTCAGGAGGCTGAGGCAGGAGAATGGCTTGAACCCTGGAGGCGAAGTTTGCGATGAGCCGAGATCGCGCCATTGCACTCCAGCCTGGGCAACAAGAGAGAAACTCCGTCTCAAAAAAAAAAAAAAAAGCCAATAAAATAGACAAACTACTGTCTATCTAATAATTAAAAATGCAGTGGTAGAAAGAGAGCAAAAATACACAAATTTTAAAAGGTGAAATAATCACAGCCACAAAGAAAATAAAAATAATTATGCAACAGTACTTTGCAAGACTCTATGGCAATCACTTTGAAAGCCAGAAAGAAGTAGGTAATTTTCTGGGTTAATATGAATCAATAAAATTTGTTGAATGAAAGATAGAAACAAAATTAAATATACTGAGTGAAATGAATGTAATGCAGTAGTTCTGAAACTTGGCTTTACATTGTGGTCACTTGGAGAGCTTTTAAATATCCCCATCCCTAGGATGCATACCAGACCACTTAAAATAACATATTGGAGCTGGGCATGGTGGCACATACCTGCAGACTCAGCTACTCAAGGGGCTGAAGGGAGAGGATCACTTGAGCCTGAGAGTTCAAGGCTGCAGTGAGTTATGATTGCACCACTGCACTCCAGCCTGGGCAACAGAATAAGACCCCTTCTATATAAAAAAAAAAAACTAGGAAAGAAACACTCAGGTATTAATATTTGAAGAAAATCTAATTGACAATAATTATATATTTATAGAAAACAATGTGATGTTTTGATATGTTAGCAAAATGATTAAATCAAGATAATTAATGTATCTGCCACATCACATAGGCAACAGTATTATTTATTTATTTATTTATTTATTTTTACTTTGTAAACTTTCATTTTAAGATCAGGGGTACCTGTGCGGGTTTGTGACACTGGTAAACTTGTGTCATGTGGGTTTCTTGTACAGATTATTTCATCACCCAGGTATTAAGCCTAGTACCCATAAGTTATTTTTCCTGATCCTCTCCTTCCTCCCACCCTCCACTCTCCATCCTCTAATAGGCCCCAGCATGTGTTGTTCCCCTCTATATATCCATGAGTTCTCATATTTAGCTCCCACTTATAAGTGAACACATGTGATATTTGTTTTTATGTTCCCGTGTTAGTTTTCTAAGGATAGTGGCCCCTAGCTCCATTCATGTCCCTGCAAAGGACATGATCTCATTCTTTTTTATGGCTGCATAGTATTCCATGGTATATATGTACCATATTTTCTTTATCCAGTCTATCAGTGATGGGCATTTATGTTGATTCCATGTCTTTGCTATTGCAAACAGTGTTGCAGTGAACATACATGTGCATGTGTCTTTATGATAGAATTATTTATATTCCTTTGGGTATATACCCAGTATCTGTCTTTAGGTCTTTGAGGAATCACCACACTGTCTTTCACAATAGCATCAGTATTTTTTAAAAGCTCCCCAGGTGATTTCAATGTGCAACCAACTTTGAGAGCCATTCAGATAGAGGAAGTTAACAAAAGGCTATGCCTCAAAATAGCTTCAGGCCCTGATAGCTCCATAGGTAAATTTTAAATCTTGTAGCAATCGGATATTTTCAAGGCTAATGAAACTGTTTGCAAGGACAGAAAAAATAAGGATCGCTGATTACTTTCACAAAGTCATCAAACCATTGAGACTAAAACTTGAAAAATTATACAAAAGAAAATTATAACTAAGGTGATTTATTAATAATGGTGAAATAGACTAAATTATTAGCAAATGGAATTCAGCAGTGCATTCAAAGAATAGTACATCATGACCAGGTGAAATTCATTTGAGGGATTAAAGGTTCTTCTAATAGGGGGAATCCCACTAATACAACTCACTATATTAATATTTCAAAGATGAAAAACTTCTAATCAATTATATAGATGTTTAAAAGGCATTTGATAAAATTTGATGTTGATACCCAGTTCTTAAAATTTTTTTAGTAAAATAGAACTAGAAAGATGCTTCCATGTCATAGTTAAAACTAAATTAACATAACTAACCTAAATCAAAGTAATTACATACTGTGTGTTAGGTATTGTTTGTTCTGTATGTGTTATTAGTAGTAATCGTTTTAAGCTTCACAGTAATCCTATGAGGTAGGAGTTCTTCTTTTATCCTCATTTTACAGATACAAAGAAAGGGTCAGTAACTTGTCCAAGGTATACAGTAAGCGGTAAAGCTCAAATTTAAACCTCAGGAGTCTGATTCCAGAAGCTGCATTGTCAACTAACTCTCCACACTGCTTTGAGGTTTTGGGTGCCCTGCAAGTACTAGCCAAAAGCATTTAGACAAATGAATTAAATGAGTGGTGTGCTGGTTAAGTGTTTAACAAATGGCTCTGGGTGGGGGGTACCTTATTTGTAGCATTTGCCAATTTTCATGGTATAAACACTTCCACAATGACTTATTTCAAGTTACCCATGAGACACCACTAATCATGGAGCTGGAAAGAGATACGTTAGGTCGCTATTATATGGCTTTCCTACCATACGGATACAATAGACATAAATAATCTTGAGAGTATAGATAATAGTAAAATATAGTGACAAAATTAGGAAGTGATGAATTTTAAGTATTTATTACCTTCATTTTAAAATATTAATAATGGCTACGTTTAACAATCAATTTTCAAAACTCTTGAAATTTAACAATTGGCTCTTGAGAGCTGGTACCAGCTGGCTCCACTACATCACTTGGAATGAAAATGAACAGGCAAAATTATTATTTGAAGATGACATTTCTGGGAATAGGGTGCATTTCTGCCCCTCTCTTCATGTCTCTGCCTCAGCCTGTAGGGAGGCAAGAATTTCTACCTAAACTTTTCCCATTAGGAGGAAATAACAGGTAACATTTCTGACCCTACTGTTCATCTTTGCCCTAGAAATAGTCTTCATATCCCTCAGATTGGGCACTGGTTACATATATCACGGCATGTACACAAAATGGGACAATTTTTTTGGAAATCTTGTTTTACCTCCTTCTGTTGCTCTGACTGGGAATGATCTGTTTGTTGCAGAATCACTGCAGCAGGTGTGAGAGAGGACTCATGGAGCTTGCAGATGAGCTAGCCCAGGCAGGACATCTGATGTTGGGACCCTCTTCAGAAGTGAAGCATATATAATCCCACATGAAATCTCTCAAGCCATTCCAGAAGAATGTCTTCTCAGATAAAGGTTATTTACCTATTTATAATAATTTATAGTTTACAAAGCATATTCATATATATGATCCCATCTAACTCATAAAATTATATGAAATGTATACTATCTCCATTTTACAGATGGGGAAACTGAGCCTCAGAGTGATAAAGTAACTTCCCCAAAGTCATGTAGCTAGTAAATGAAAGTTATGAGACTCACACTAGGTTCTTCTAAGTTTTTAGAGTACTTCGTCCACTGCGCCAAGGTGTCTAGGGCAGAGACACCACAACCTCCTAAGGTAGGTTATGCCATTAATGTTCCAGTTGGGTGGGAATACACACACACACACACACACACACACACACTATAATTCACACTTCCTTATAGTTATATTCCTCATTCTTTGAACTTAATCCATGGTAAAGAATTATGTATTATGGTGGGGTAGAAGGAGACCCTTTGAGATTTGAAGACACTGATTAACCATGTTAGTGTTTTTCCTCAGGCAAAATATTCATGGGCTCTTTTACCATAACTTGCTGTCCTTATTTCCTCATTAAATTTCAAGTTTCCACAAAATAAGAAAAGAAACAACTAAAGAAGAAATTGTTGGAAGGCATGGAGCAAAGTGTAAGAACAACTAAGTAAACATGTACATTTTGCATTTTTAAAAAATTCAGTGGCCATAATACCACTGGCCAACAGGCTGATCAAATAATCCCTGAAACAAAGAGTTATATGTTATGGAGGGGATTGAATCAGAATACAGAAAAGAGAGATTTGAGAGGTTAAGACAAAACATCCTGGGAAATACACCTATTAAAATATGGTAACTAGCTGTTCTCCATTTCTTTCAAGACAGAATGGGAAATGGAGGTAAACACAGCAAGAGTATTAGTCGGTTAGACAACAGGAATATTTTGCTGATTTTTGTTGTTGTTGTTTTGTTTTTGTTTTTGTTTTTGAGACAGTGTCTTGCTGCGACACCCAGGCTGGAGTGCAATGGCATAATCTTGGCTCACTGCAACCTCCGCTTCCCGGGTTCAAACAATTCTCCTGCCTTAGCCTCCCTAGTAGCTGGGACTACAGGTGTGCACCACCACACCTGGCTAATTTTTTTTTGTATTTTTAATAGAGATGGGATTTTATCATATTGGCCAGGCTGGTCTCAAACTCCTGACCTCAAGTGATCTGCCTGCCTAGCCTCCGAAAGTGCTGGGATTACAGGCGTAAGCCATTGCACCTGGCCTTTGCTGATTTTAATGGGGGATTTGAAAGCATCAAAATGACTGAACAAAGGAGCAGTGAAAAATCTTTCCTGGGGTCTTTGGAAAAAAAACAGATTCCAGTGTGTCAGATCTTTCAAGGCAAGATGGTCCAAGAGCAACGAACGGACAGTTGCCTTCATGTCCTTCTGTGTTTTCTTTCTTGTTTAACAGCATCAAGGTACATCCACTCATTTAAGTGGGAGCCTGAATGTCATCGTCCACTCACTCATCTCCATAGTCCTTCATGTTCTTATTTAAAACCTCCTTCACCCTTCCCATGTATCCTACAATCCAGTTACTATTTACCATACACAAACCCATCCATTTGTCTTTACTTTCTATAACCTCATGTTAGAAGTGATGATGTATTTGTTCATTCAGTTTTTATTTGGTGCTACGATGTGTTCTCCTCTCCCTGCCTCCATGTTTTTAACACTTGCTTTTTCTATGGAATGTTCTTTGAATCTATGGGCACCTGGTGAATTCTTTCTCGTCTTTTGTGATGTGGATCATATGCTACCTTCTCAAGAAAGCCTTCCCCCCCAAACCTAGCGTTTTCCCCTTTCTTTTAGAGAAAGCAGCTTTATTTTTTAAGAGGCAATCTCTTTTATCTGCATATTTGCTCTTTGGGCCACAAGCGTCGTGGACAGTTTATACAAGGTCCAAAAAATAATAAGAAGAATTAAATTGGCTTTGTAACAGATGATTCTGGGCAAGAGACCAATACTGAGAGATTTAACAATTTTATCATGAATTAGCTAAGAAATAAATACTAACTATAACAGAACTAATTTAAAAAACTAGAAATAATATAAAATAATGAAACCACCTTTGCAAAAATTATAACAGTGAGAAAATTATGACAGTAAAAGAGATCTGACCTAACCGACTCCATCTTGCTTCCAACCTCCAACCTGTCCTCGTTCATTCCTGGGCATAGGCCAAACTAACTTTGGGAGGAACATAGTTTATAGTTTCAACTTTGAAACAAAGATGATAACAGCTCTTTCCTGAAACAAACCCTCTTCTTGCTTTATAGGACTAACAAATTAGCCACAAGTTTAGAAATTATGGTTTAGGAGTTAGGCAGGGAGAGGTCAAGATTCCAAACCTCCCCATTTACAATAGGGATGACATCACTATTGTAAAATCTAAGATTGGTGCTCAGAATATTTTTCAGACCCTGAACTTGATGGGTCAGCTGCCACCACGCAGATGGATAAAGTGGCTTATCTGGTATTGTGGCCCCCACTCAGGAACTGACTCAGCGCAAAGAAGACAGCTTCAACTCCCTATGATTTCATCTCCAATGGGACCAATCATCACTCCCCAGTCCCTGGACTCCTGTGCACCAAATTATCCTTAAAAAACCCCAGTCTCTTAATTGTCAGTCTCTCCAATCTCCGAATTTCCAGAAAGAGTTTAATTCATGCAGAGGCAGCTGAACTGATTTGAGTATGAATTAAACTCTTTCTCTATTGCAATTCCTCTGTCTTGATGACTCGGCTTTATCTGGGCAGTGGGCACAATGAATCCTTGGGTGGCTACAATAAAACTGAAAATAGATAAAAACTGTGTGTGGCAAGATTTAGATCTATAAATTTTGACCTTGGAAAATAGAGCTCCATAAAAATAATGCCCCCAAAAGAAAACTCATAGTAGTAGAAGCTGTTATAGTAAAATTTGAATTGAACAAAAGACTGTTAAAACAGGACTGTGTTGATTAGTTACACATAAATGAATTCATCTGGATCAAAATAATTTTAGTATTTTTACTCATGACATTGTATTCATGTTTATTTATGACAACATAAATAGTAATTTTATTCACATGACAAAATTGGAAATACTTTAAGTGTGCTATGTAGAAAACTAATCAAGGAATTAATTTGGGTTAACGAAATTAATTGTTAAAAGTAATTTCTTATCAACAACTTTTGTTGCTGGTATAATTGTTACATGCCAGGTTCTGGTCTGTTCTACCTTCAAGCAGTAAATCAATCACTATGATTCAGGATTTGCAAAAGAGAAAAGATTTATTCGAAAGGGCACCCAGCGAGGAGGAGGTGGGAGAACAGCTCTCAAATCTGCCTCCCCAAAGATAAAGCTTAAGGGTATTTATGGGTTAGGGAAGTGAGGTGGTCTAAGGTGTGGGGAAAGGTGGTTGCTAGTGGGGAAAAATGAAGTAACAGGTTCATTCTGCAACAGCCTAGCTGGAGTTCGTGGCATTCCACAGCACATATGTACAGAAAATGGCAGCATTAGCATGGACTGAGGATGGAGTCTTTGGCCCTCCAACATAAAAAGGCCGCCTCTCCAGCACTTGCGCAGACCCAGTTAAAAGGTCAGTGGGCTCAACCAGTTTGAACTGGACAGAAGCAGGTCCAGGATTCTGAAAAACAACTGAAGCAACCGTTACCATGGTGACCTGTGAATGTTATCTATAAAGTAGCTGGTGAAGGTTACGTTTCAGCATTCAGTGGCATGCCCTTCAGTGATTGCAGACTTCAACTTCAGGGAGAGATAAAAAATAACAAAAAGCAAGCAACCAAAAGCAAGCAGGACAGGCAGACCTGACCAAACTAACCCCTCAGTTTTATAATTCTAATTTTAATGTTTGTATTCATTAACACAGAATCACAGCACTCCCAGGACAAAAGTGAGGGTAAAAAAACTACAAAATAGTAATAGCAGGACAAAAACATCTACTGTTGCTCCAGCACAGAGTAAGCTTTTGATTAATACTTTTTGAGAAAGTAAATGAATATTTAAACAATGTGATGTTTGTTAATCACTTTCTAACTATAAGCCCACTAACTAAAATCTGCCTGAAATTCACTTATCAAATTTGCAATATTTAATGCAAGATTAGATTGATTGTTTTAATCCTCTGAAAGTTTTGCATTACTTTGGATACTTTCCCCTTTCTGTTAGTTTTCTTTTGAGCATTTCAAGGAGTTTTAAATTCCAATTTATCTATGGATCCTTCTGCCTTAATTTCAAGCAAACAAGCAAATTATATACTATAATTCAGGAAATGAGAGTGTTCAGTGTAAGTCAATCATACAGAGAAAAAAGGCGACTTTTTCTTCAAGATGAGAGAAACCACTATCATAACATTTAATATTTCTCCATCATTTCATTGATCCTTCTGCAAGGGAAGAGAACTTTGAAACATAAATCCATCTCTTTCCTTTCTTGGTTTTATGGAAGCAACTAGATGCTTGCTTCACACCACAATGCTAAGTACAAGTAGTATAAAAATTTGAATATATAAAAAACTCACTAAAAAACCTGGAAGGAAATATAATTAAATACTGATTTAAAATTTTGAATGGAGAACTTCTGAGGCAAAAGTGGTAAGTTATGAGCCCTCTGTCCCACCCCAATGTCTTATTAAGCCTGCAGTGTTTCTTTTGAAGGATGTTGTATGTAATAATCTGGATTCTGGAAAAATTCGGATCTTGCCACAGTGGGCCTATTCTTATCAACAATGAATTGGAATTTAGTGGTGTTCCTCCTGTTTGGACAAGCTGCAAGTTCTTCCCAGTTTCAAGACTCCCTGTTGCCTTGTATCGGGCCCACATCAGCCCCACATCAGCCCCACATCAGCCCATTGTACTATCTCTCTGACCACTGGTGGAGTTTGAGCTTGTGGACTTTGTCTACATCATAGAAGAAGTCATGAAGAGAAAGATGACATATCTGACTAACATCAGGTGGAAAACTTTGGTATATAAAAATAAGCCACTTCACTTATTTTTAACAAGTAACTGATTAGAAAAATGAGCAAATACAAGAGTCAACCATATATTAAATTTATGATATCAAGAGTTCATCAAAAATACCAATATCTTAAGGGACAAAAGGATAAGAACTCAATTGATAGAAGAGGAAACACCATCCAAAAGCATTCAAACTCATTAGTAACCAAACAATAGTTTTAAAACAATTACATATGATTTCTGATCCATTAAATTAAAAAAATTAAAGTATAACATCAATGCTAATACTCCATTGTTGGCTGGAAAGTAGTTTGGCAATATGTACCAAAAGCTTTCAAAATGTTTATTCCCTTTAATGTGGAGTCCCTATACTCACACAGATCCCAGAGTCCAAGGGCCTGGATTCAAATCCAGACTCCTCCATTTATCAACTATGTAAACAGGGGTAATGTAAACCAGCACATCTTGATTTCCTCATCTCTAAAATGAGAATAATCATAATAGTACTTACATTATTGGATTATTATGATGATTAAATGAATAATAGGACTTTTGGGAACAGTGCCTAGCAAACAGTGGTACAATACAAGTTTGCTAAATGAATAGATTTATCTATTTTAAAAATTTACTTGAGGAAGCTACCAATTGAGAAAAGGATTTATGCAGAAAATTGCATATTATAGTACTATTTATAATATTTATAATAGCAAAAAATTAAGAGCTATAATAGAGAATGATTAGCTATTTCATAGAAAATGAAATTAATGAAATGTGATGCAGTCATTAAAATTATGTTTATGAACTTTGTGTAATAATGTTGAAATCATAATTTTAAGTGAAATAAAAAGCAAAATATATACCAGCATATTTGGCATATTACAATAATTAAATTACAATAATTAAATTTTTATTTAAATTACAATAGATTTAGATTACAATAATTAAAAAGAAATTTTCTTTGCTTTGGAAGGAAGATTAGACAAAGGATTGGAAGGAAGTCAGCCAAAATGTTAAGAGTAGCTGCTTACAGATAGTGGAGCTATAAACGATTTATTTTTTAATGTTCTTCTCTATTTTCTATTTGTTTTTAAACTCAGCATTCTTTAGTTTTGTATATTTTTTAATTCACATCTTTAAGGTAGAAAGTGATACTTTGTGTAAGGATTTGGAAGGCTTAAACTCATGGTATAATTAACCAAAATACATCAAATTTATTAATTCTTAGATATACAAACTTCAGAAGTCATATTCTGAGACAATTTCTTTAAATATTAAAATTAAGAAAAAAAAAGACAGGCTCTTAAGCAGATGCAAAAATACCTATGTTACAAGCCTGCACATTCTGCACATGTATCCCAGAACTTAAAGTAAAATAAAAATAATAATAATAACTAAGATCATGCCAGTGGTTTTTAAACATACTTTATGTATTTAATTGAAAATCACATCTCCTTTACCTTCTTTCAGCATATATTGTACTTAAAACTCTGAACATTAGCCCTCAGAATAAGGAAATGAATAATAAAAAAAGCAAAAATAGAAAACTCAAAAATAACTGAAACAATCTAATCACATATAAGATGTAATGAATTTAATAAATGTGAACTTATATTTATATACAATTTATATACATATTGAAAATTAATCACTTAGGCTCACAGGAGAATTCGTTTTAGGATACTTTGTCTGCTCCCTTTAGGCCTTGATGGAATTAATGTCTAAATAGCTTTTGAGATTGTTATGGAAATTAAAAGGATACTGGTATCAAATATCTGGCTATGTCTTACCTACATTTCTTCTGGTCTTATTTATGTTGTCCCAGCCTCACCAAAAATTGAGATTTATGTTTAACCTTTGTTTACCATGTCATGGACAAATTTGGCAAGTTTGTCAATTTATAATAGTATTTTCTATTGTATCATCTAGACTTTTTTTGAGGTAAATATGATTTCTTTCTCTTTTCTCCATCAATTCTAGATTTTGCCCTCTTGTAGTTTCTTCCACTGCAAATTCTCCGTATCTCTGCAATTGAGGAGCCCTGAACTACACTTCACATTTAATGATGATCTGACTGACACTTTGAGGGATTTTGCTTGGCATGCCACATTTTTACTGCTATAGAAAAGGCAAAAGCACATGCTCTGTTCACAAGGAAACTTCTCTAGCATCCACATGAGTGGGAGATAGCAGATAAGCTTATGGATCTCATATCCACTTATTCTTTCCACCCAAATACTTGATAGTTGTTTATCATCTTCCCTCCAGAGTCCCAATCTAAATTACAAATGAATTAAATATCAAACAAATCTTGGAATAGATTCCTTCTCCTGACAATAGCCACCCCTAGAAGGTACTTTAAATAATTTGTAAAAACAAACAAAAAAATACCCATTCTGTCACCAAAAAAAAAAAAACACCCTAAAAGGTAGAGAGAAAACATAGTTGAAAAGTGACCAGTTACTCCACACATAGATTAGGACCTGCATATTAAGAGTGTGGTTATTTGTACAAGATGAGTTTGTAGGAAATTGTACAGAAGGACTTTGTCATTGATGATGGCAAGACTGAGCATTAGACTGGATTTTTTCAATAGTCTTAGCAGGACTATGGTTAATGTGAACTACAGTGCTGTTTATGTTGTCTTGAAAAATTGTACTGCTGGTAAAAATAAACAAAGATAAGGGGATGAGATACTGTAATCATATGGGAAATCTTGAATTAAAGAGTTATCTAATCAATGACATAAATAGTATTAGGAAGTGAAATTGATACGAACATACCTTGTTTTTTGTCCTTTGCTTTATTGCACGTCACAGATAGTTTTTTACAAATTGAAGGTTTG
Organism: Gorilla gorilla gorilla; assembly: GCF_029281585.2. Classification (NCBI taxonomy): domain Eukaryota; kingdom Metazoa; phylum Chordata; class Mammalia; order Primates; family Hominidae; genus Gorilla; species Gorilla gorilla. The sequence continues at coordinate 53,040,910 of NC_073234.2, read as the reverse complement.
TGACAACCCTGCATTAAGCAAGTCTATTGGCACCATTTTTCCAACAGCATGTGCTCAGTTTGTGTCTCTGTGTCACATTTTGGTAGGTCTCACAATATTTCAAACTTTTATTACTATTATTATTATTGTTATTGTTATCTGTTATGGTGATCTGCCTTTAGTATTTTTGATGTTACTGTTGTAATTGTTTTGGGGCATCATGGACCACAACCATCTAAGAAGACAAACTTAATAAATGTATTTGTTCTGACTGCTTCACTAACTGGCTGCTCACCCTCTCTACCTCTCCTTGGCTTCCTTAGTCCCTGTGATATGGCAATACTGAAGTTAGGCCAATGAATAACTCTACAATGGCCTGTAAGTGTTCCAATGAAAGGAAGAGTCACACATCTCTTATTTTAAGTCAGTAGTTAGAAATGACTAAGCTTAGTGAGGAAGGCATATTGAAAGCTGGGAAAGTCTGAAAGCTAGGCTTCCTGCACCAAACAGTTAGCCAAGTGGTGAATGCAAAGAAAATGTTCTTGAAGGAAATTAAAAGTGCTACTCCAGTGGATACACGAATGATAAGACAGTGAAACAGCCTTATTGCTAATAGGGAGAACGTTTTAATGGCCTGGATAGAAGAACAAACATAAAAGTGTAGGGGAAAGCAACAAGTGCTGTTGGAGAAGCTGCGAGTTATCCAGAAGATCTAGCTAAGATCAATGATGAAGGTGGCTATGCCAAACAAAAGATTTTCAATATAGACAAAACATCCTTATATTGGAAGAAGAAGCCATCTAAGACTTTCATAGCTATAGAGGAGAAGTCAATGCATTGTTTTAAATCTTCAAAAGACAGGCTGACTCTCTTGTTAGGAACTAATGCAGCTGTTAACTTTTAGTCGAAGCCAATGCTCATTTACCATTCTGAAAATCCTAGGGCCCTTAAGAATTACAGTAAATCTGCTCTATCTGTGCTCTCTATAAGTGGAACAACAAAACCTAAGTGACAGCACAGCTGTTATAGCCTGGTTTATGGAATACTTTAAGTCCACTGTTGAGACCTACTGCTCAGAAAAATAGATTCCTTTCAAAATATTACTACCCATTGATGATGCACCTGGTCATCCAAGAGCTCTGAGGAGATGTACAAGGAGATGAATGTTGTTTTCATGCTGCTAACATAATATTCATGCTGCTGCCCCTGGATCAAGGAGTCATTTAGACTTTCAAGTCTTATTATTTAAGAAATATATTTCAGGAGCTTCCAGATAACTGAACACACAGAGGTTCTTTGAGGGTACTGCTCCAAGAAAGGGTATGGAAGCTTCATGCCCCTTCCTATATACCTTACCATATTCATCTCTTCATTTGTTGCTCACTGATACTGTTTGTGATATCCTTGATAGTAAGCTGGTAAAGTAAATGCACACCTAACAGCATAGCAAGCCCTAGAAGGATGGCTTCTGAAGATTACAAAGAAGCCTGAAACTTGAAATCACTCCAAGGACTCTCAGCTTCTCTTTCTCTTGGGGTGTTTATCTGATGCTGCCACAACCAGTAGAAAGAGTGGAGGAAGAAGAGAGTCACCACATACCATACTTAGAGTTCCTACAGAAAGGACACAGCGAATTTCATGTTTGAGACTCGGTTTCTTTGCCCAGTGGATGCATAGGCAAAGCATCGCACATCTGCTCCATAGAAATGATCCTGGCTAACACGGTGAAACCCCGTCTCTACTAAAAATACAAAAAATTAGCCGGGCATAGTGGCGGGTGCCTGTAGTCCCAGCTACTCGGGAGGCTGAGGCAGGAGAATGGTGTGAACCCGGGAGGCGGAGCTTGCAGTGAGCCGAGATTGCGCCACTGCACTCCAGCCTGGGCAACAGAGCCAGACTCCGTCTCAAAAAAAAAAAAAAAAAAAAAAGAAATGATAATGAGCCCTGTCTTTTCAGATGCAATTCCAGGAATGCCTGGAAGCAAACCAATTCCACCCCAAGATACAAACAAAGAACAGCACCCTCTCAAATGATGCTGCATGATAAGTGGCCACAGAGAGCACCGCTGTAATCAGTCAGAAAGGCAGGTGAGCTATTAGCTTACCCAGGAATGTCCTACATAATGTAGAATCAGTGGTGATGGTTAACAGACCCTGGCTATGGTGACAAGCCTGGGACCTGATTGAGGAAATCCAAATGAAAAACAGCCAAGAGGAACAACAAGCTAGAAAAAGATGTTCCAGGCCGGGTGCGGTGGCTCATGCCTGTAATCCCAACACTTTGGGAGGCCAAGGCAGGCAGATTGCTTGAGCTCAGGAGTTCAAGACCAGCCTGGGCAACACGGTGAAACCCTGTCTCTACAAAAAATACAAAAATTAGCCGGACATGGTGGCATCCTAGCTGCTTGGGAAGCTGAGATGGAAGGATGGCCCAGGAGGTGGCGGTTACAGTATGCCGAGATTGCACCCCACTGCACTCCTGCTTGGGCAACAGAGTCAGACCCTATCTCCAAAAAAAAAAAAAAAAAAAAAAAAGAACGAAAGAAAAGAAAAGAAACATGTTCTAGCTAAGAGGAGGTGCACGCATTTCACCTGAATATGTAGTTGGGATGGGATGAGAGCATTCATTTCTAAATATGTAAATTTTACCTCTTCCTCCATATAGATATTGTTAAGTTCAATTGTAGCCATCCACAGTAGTTTTGTCAAATTTTCAGCAATTTCTTAAAAATAAGATTTCAAAATGATAACAGATATTAAGGGAATTCAGGGCATTTGACTTATCTACCCAGTTTTCCTAAAACATTCCAGTTAAATCATCTGTTCTTCAACTTCAGTCTCATAGCAATTAAAAAGTATCTTAAAAATTGCCCACTCTTCAAAAGAAATACATTTCATAAGGCTGTAGTTGACATAGATAGTGATTCCTTGGATGAATATGGGCAAAGTAAATTGAAAGCCTTCTGGAAAGGATTTGCCATTCTAGATGCCATTAAGAACATTTGCAAATCATAGGAGGAGGTCAAAATGACAACATTAATGGGAGTTTGGAAGAAATTGAGTCCAACTGTCACGGATAAATTTGAGTGGTTCAAGACTTCAGTGGAGGAAGTAACTGCAGATGTGGTACAAATAGCAAGAGAATCAGAATTAGAACTGGAGCCCGAAGATGTGACTGAATTGCTGCAATCTTATGATCAAACTTGGATGGATGAGGAGTTGCTTCTTATGGATGAGCAAAGAGTTTTTTTGAGATAGAATCCACACCTGGTGAAGATGGCGTGAACATTGTTGTAATGACAACAAAGGATTTCAAATATTACATAAACTTAGTTGATAAAGTAGAGCAGGATTTGAGAGAACTGACTTCAATTTTGAAGGAAGTTCTACTGTGGGTAAAATGCTATCAAACAGCATCATATGCTACAGAGAAATCTTTTGTGAATCTAAGAGTCAATTAATGCAGAAAACTTTGTCGTCTTCTTTTTTTTTGAGAGACAGGGGTCTCTCTGTGTTGCCCAGGCCAGAGTGCAGTGGCTTTCACGTATGCTATCATAGTGCACTACAGCCTCCACCTTCTGGGCTTGTGTGATCCTCCTGCCTCGGCCTCCTGAGCAGATGGGACTCTACAGGCATGCGTCACCATGCCCAACTACATTGCTTTCTTATTTTAAGAAATTGCCATGGCCGCACTAACCTTTGGGAACCACCACCCTGATTAGTCAGCAGCCATCAACATTGAGTCAAGACTTTCCATCAGCAAAAAGATTACTATTTGCTGAAGGCTCAGATGATCATTAGCATTTTTTAGCAATAAAATATTTTAAAATTAAGGTATATGCATTAATTTTTAATAATAATGCCATTGCACACTTAGAAGACTATAATATAATGTAAATATAACTTTTATAAGTACTTGGAAACAAAAAATGTGTGTGACTCTCTCTTTATTGAGATATTGGCTTTATTGCAATAAGGTATGCCTATACTTTTTTGAGACTCAACATCTACATTTGAAACCCATATATATATATGGCAGATGTGTAGAAAAAGCTCAGGGTTTGGAATTAGATAAACCAGTATTATGTCTCGGCTTTACCAGTTACTACTAGCACTTTGGGATAACCTCTTTCATCTGCCAATTTGTGTAACGATGAACTGATAATGGAAATAATACACTTAATGTGACTGGCAAGCAGTAATTGCTTGGTTCGTATTCATTACCTTCTCCTTTACCCCCTTTCTCCTTTCTTTTCTTCTTTGCACCACATATGTTGGAAAAGATCTTTTAAGGTTTTGACCGATATTCTACTTCATGAAAAATTACGGGGTAGAAACTATGGTTTTAAAGAGATCACTTTTCCAGATCAGGAAATTCTTTTATGTAGCAGATTAAGTTCTTGTCCCTTCTCCAACTCCTCATCCTACTTCCTTTTAATTCTATTTATTCTTTAGATCTTACAGAAAACAGGAACAACTAGACCATGTTATTTATCTTATTTTGTCATATATCTGCAAACCTCTTTGAGACACCTCAACCAGCTTTTGTCAAAGGAGCAGGAAAGAAAAATGCATAAACAGGAAAACTATTCATACAGGCAAATGGATTGAGAGAAAGGTACAGACGGGAAAGGAGGAAAAGACAAATTAAAAATTTTTTAAATGAAAAAGAGAATTCTCAGGCAACTATAGTATCCTTATGGAGGGGCCTGGCTTTTCTTACTTCCTCTTCTGGAGTCAAATAAAAAATACAAATTGAAAAAAAAAGGAGAAAGAAGGAAAACAAATAAACCATGAGGCAGATAAAAAGAAAAAACAAAACAGATGAGCAGAAAACAGAAGAAGTGTACAAGAGAAATAAGGTGAGAAAGTTAGAAATAAGAGGAGATCAAGGCTAGGTTGTGAAAAACATAAAAATTTTGACAATCTTTCCCATTTCTGTGACTCTCCAAGGTTTATATCCTCCCATATGCACCTCATGACAACCTGTGAGGGAGTTGGTGCTATAAAAAGGTGCTAATAATGTGTCTTCATGATAGAGAAATGGCACCTCAGGCAACTTCTCAAGTAGCTAAAGGGGGACAGAGGCAAGACTCTAATTATGGCTTTTTAGTATCAGAACCTCTGTGGATCAAGGCTACTTAAGAATAAATTATTAAAACTAAAAGAAATTACCTGGCTCCTAGAACAGTGCCCTTTTTACTATTCCTGTTGAAAGAAGATGAAATGGTGGCGGGGGTGGGGTGTGTCTAGAGAGATGAGAGACATGGGAAAAGCAGACAGAGAGCTATAACAAGAGACAAAGAAACAAAAACAAAAACAAAAAAACCAGAAAGGCAAAAGCCAAATAGGAAACAGATTGAGAGGCCCACATGAGCATAATGGCACATGTCCTTGGATCATGAGGAATCAGCTTCCCAATCCAGGAGTTTGGAATCCTCTCACCTCAGCCAGGTGGCTCTGAGAACACTTGGTCTTTTCAGGCTCTTTCTACCCTGTACATAGGTCAAAACCAGGCTGGCCCTCTCAGTCACACCCAAGCCATCTGCCCTCAGCCAGAGCCAGGAAGGGAGGTGGTGAGAAAGAGATCCTGAGGGAAACACAGAGGGGAAATAGAGAGGCAGAAGCAACTAACCAGAGAGAGTTGGGACAACAGAGAGGGAGAAACAGAGCAAGTGGGGAGGTCAACAGTTTCAAGATCTGTGACATCTGCCCCATGGTCACTGTGTTCAGAGTCCTGGTGTGATCTGAACAGGTGGCTGCTGAGGGAGCCAGGGAGTGTTCATTACATGGGTTGCTCACAGATGCAGGATGAGCTTTCACTGCAGCAGCGAGCACATTCACTGACCTTGTTCACGAGCTTTTGCACAGGCTGGTGAAGACATTGGTTGTGCTGACGTCAGGCTCAGGGTGAAGGTGCAGTGAGTTCTGCTGCAAACCAGCTGCTCATTTATAGTGGTGTGAGTGCCTGCACACACACAACACACACACACACACACACACACACACACACAGCAAGACATCCAATGTGCTCTTACCATCAGGGAGGTAGAAGATGCCTTTCATTGATCACAGACAGGAAAGTGACTCAAACAGATGAGCAACCCTTTCTGGATGTCCACCTTAGTATGACCAGATCTCAGGGGTGCAAGTAGATTAGACCGACCCTAGGATCCTCAGGGAGACTTGTCCGTTGGCAAAGGGCCTTGGAATTTCTGAGATAGTTTCAGATTTCCCAGGCAGAATCTTTTCCCAACCCAAGACTGCTGTTTGAAAGAACCATGAGTCAGGTTATTTCCATGTTTCCTGCCCCCATATGCTAGACAAAAGACTCCCATCTGCAGAGTTAGAACCTACATAGAACCGATCACCCTGATCCCCAACTCAAGGCATTTAGGGAGATTTAGTCTAACATGGGACTCCAGAAATTGCAAAGGATAGTAAGTTTACTAATTCATTACCATGTAGTGCTTCTATCTCTCTGGATATGAAAAAGTAGCAGAGGAACTTGAGAGGCTGTGTTTTCTGAATAATCCATATCAACTCTTTCATCTTCCCATTAGGCTGCTCCAGACAAACTTTTCTAGTTGTTTGGAACTACCAAAAGTCTTTGAAAAAAATATTGATTAAATCCTCTTTGTACCAGTTTCCTTACATATCTCTTTTAATCTTCATACCAAGATTCAAAAAGATCAAGTGACTTGCCTAGTATCATACAGCTGAATAAGAGGAGACATAGCAAGGCCTTGCACCCAGGTTGGCCATGGGTCATAATCTTTCAACTACATCTGGGTAATTGTCCCTTTCTTTCTTGTTCAGAGGTTGCCAGGAAAGATGCATCCACAACTTCTTTTAGCATCTTCTATGTAGCATTATTTTTCTGTGTGCTACTTGGATTATCTCCATCAGGATCTAACAGTGACCCTTGTTGAAAAGGCAGATTCTCTGGTCCAACTTCAGAACTCATGAATCAGAATCTCAGAGAATGTACCAGGCAGAATATATCAGCAAATTCCCAAAACAGAAACCAAGCAGGTCACATCTGCTGATCCCAATGCAATATATTAAAACACAAAAATTAAAGGATAATTAAAAATAAAAAACAGATGGATATGTTTATGGCATTAATTGTGGTAATGGTTTTGTGGGTGTATACTTATCTCCAAAATTCATCAACTTGTATATATTAAATATGTACAGCTTTTTGTATGTCAGTCATAACTCAATAAAGTGGTTTAAAATAAACAATAACAAAAATGAAGTTAATTTTTGCCCAAAAAAGGTAATAAAAATAAAGTTTTCAAATTATTCAGGGATGAATGACCAGTGACAGCACTGCATATCAAAACCTGTGGGATGCAGACCCAGTACTTATATGAAAGCTTAATAAAATCTAAACTACATACAAATTTTTCTGAGAAAATGTAAATGATCTACATGAACTCAAGGATAATTTGAAAGTTTATATAGCCTGTTAATCACAGCAGAAATTGAAAAGGCAGTAAAATATTCCTAAAACAGATACCAGGCACAGATGGTTTTAGGAGAAAGTTCTAGAAAAGCTTTAAGAAATAGGAATTCACATATTAATACACTGTTCCAAGCACCATAATAAGAAGAAAAGTTATCTTATATGAGGCTACTATAATACAGTACAAGAACTGCACAAGAAATCTATTTTAAAAAGCATATGAACGTAGATGCAAAAATACATCATGATTTAGTAGATTTAATTCCATGAATGTAAAGATAAACATTAGTAAATATTTCAATGTAATTAATGGACACACACATATATACACATATGCCCTTAGTATGTATATATACACATATATGTATACATATATATGCAGAATAACTAGCATAGCTGATAAATGCCAATACATCGTAAAATTCAAAGGCATGTGTGAAAAAGTTTTCAGCAGATCAGAAATAGAAAAAAAGTCCTTAACTTGATAAAGAATATCTACTAGAAAAAATAATAATAAAACCATACTCTGGAAACAGAACAAATTTCATTAAAATTAGAAATATGACAAGCAAGTCAAGCATGTCCATTATAACTGTTAATATTCAATATTGTATTTGAGATCCTAAGCAACACAGTAAGACAAGAAGAAAGAAATATGAGATACATGAATTAGAAAGAGTGAAAACTATTTGCCCTGCTAAAACCTAGAAAATCAATTAAAAATGCCAAAAACAGGAGAATTCAGTAGGATAGTCAGATAAAAGATTTATATAACAATATCAAGAACTTTAATATGCAATAGAAATAAGCCAATTAGAATATAATAAAAAGGATCCCATTACAAAGGAGGAACATTAATTATAAAATATCTAAGAATAACAATGTAAAATATGTAAGACTCATAGGAAATAACCTATATATTTCACAGAAGGTCATATAGGACACGCATAAATAGAGCACTATACCATGTCCTTTTCAAATTATAATAATAAATGCAATAAACACAATTAAAATATCACCAGATTTTTTCTAGAACTTGGTAATCCAATTTCAAAAAGGATTGGGAAAAGTATACATGCAAGGATAACCGAGTCTTTTTTTTTTAAAAGATCAGTTAGAGACCATTTGCCCACCCAGGTACTAAAACACATCATAAAGCTGTAATAATAAAAACAGTGTAGCACTGGCAAAAAGGTAGAGCAATGAAACAGAATAGAGTGTACAGAAACAGATCTATGTATATATAGGAATTTGGCATATGAGAATGCAGAATTTCAAATCAATGGAGAAATAAATGATTAATTCAACAAATGATATCAAGGCAATAGACTATTCAATTAGGAACAATTTCTACCATTTGCATTGTAGGTAGCATTTCTACCATTTGCATTGTAGGTAGCATTTCTACCATTTGCAAGGCAAACTCCAAGTGGATTAAAGAACCAAACATAAAATAGACTTTTAAAGTAGTAGAGAAAATATATTTAACCTTGATGTCAGAAAAGCCTTCTTAATTAAGGTACAAAATTCAAAAACCATAAGGTTTAAGACAATATATTAAGTCAAATGAAATGTCTTTTGTACCACAAAAGACATCACAATCAAAATACTAAACAAGATGTAGACCTGAGTAAACATTTGCAATATATGTAACTCATGTAAGATTGATACAATGAATATCACTCAGTAAGAAGAAAAGAAACAATTAATAAAAATGAGCAACAGAAATTAAATAGAAAATTCAATAAAAATGAAATATGTATAGAAAGCAAACATATCAAAAGATCCCCAACCCACAAGTAATCAGGGAAATGCAAACTAAAACAAAAAACTATTTTCACCCATCAGATGTGAAAATATTATCAAGATTGATAATAAGGCCAGGTGCAGTGGCTCACACCTGTAATCCCAGCACTTTGTGAGGCCGAGGCAGGAGGATCGCTTGAGGTCAGGAGTTTGAGATCAGCCTGGCCAACATGATGAAACCTCATCTCTACTAAAAGTACAAAACATTAGCCAGGTGTGGTGGCAGACACCTGTAGTCCCAGCTACTTGGGAGGCTGAGGCAGGAGAAACGCTTGAACTGGGGAGGCGGAGGTTGTAGTGAGCCGAGATTGTGCCACTGTACTCCAGTCTGGGTGACAGAGGGAGACTCTGTCTCAAAAAAAGAAAAAAGAAAAAAAGATTGATAATAGCAACTGTAGGCAAAAGTCTACGTTGCTGGTAGGACAGTAAATTAAAACAACCTTTTTGGAGGGCAGTTTGTCAGTATCTACTAAAATTAAAGAAAGGACATGCCCTTCAACCCAGAATTTTACTTTGAGTATTTGCCCTAAAGAAATACCTACACAAATGTGTAAGAAAGTATTCACAAACATTTTTACTCAGCACCATTTCTGAAGTCAAAACATTGGAAACCACTGAAATAGCCATTAATTGTTGAATGAATTACCCATTTATACCAAAGAATGTTCTATTAATTGTATGAAAAAGAATAATGACAGAGCAGATTCTCTTAAAACAGACCGCTAAGTGAAAAAGCATGTTGCAGAACAATACATATCATATCATATCACATGTATAAAAGAGAGCCCATGAACAATATAAAGCCATCTCTGTCTATCTTGTATGTGTATTTAAATACATGCAAAAGACCTGGAAGAACACACATCAGTGTTTTGTTAACAGTGGCTGGGTCTGGGAAAAGACTGAGATTGAGCAGACGTTCAAGAGAAATGCTTCACCTGAGTTGAATTCTTCACAATAATGAATCCCTTGTATCATCTTTTGAAAACTGGAAAAGGTCAATGAGAGAACAACCTCACTGCTCAACACACTCTATAGCCCACCCCAAGTCTTTTCTTTTCAGTGCCTTTTTCCATGCATCCTGTCTCCCTGATCACTTGTCATTTAGTTGTTCTTTAATTGTCCTCTCCACACATTTTCCTCATCCCTAGGAAATTTTGGAATGATGACAGACCCCAAGATTATGGCTAGAGCACGGCTAGGGATGAAAGTAACTGAAATAAAATAAAAAAGTCCAATACTCATTTTGTAAAATAAGAATTAAAAAGGAAAAATCTGTTGTCATATTTTGATAAAATATTAAATATTTCTTCCAACCATTCCCTCTGTAGTCCCTCCTTCCATCTTCTTTACTAAAATGGAGATTTCTTTCACAGGAGTGTTACCCGTGATGCCAGGTGCAGGTGAAAGAAGTTGGAACTGAAAAGAGCAGCAAAAAATGTACTGCTTTTTAGTGCATAAGATCATGAAAATATTGCACTGTGAGGGGAAAAGGTTGGTTTTCAGAGTTGGACTGTGTTGTCACCAAGAGAAGCACCAAGAAAGGGTGTGGATAACTTACAGTCTGCTCATTATAGTCATCTTAGCAAAGTATATTTTTCAAATAATTTTGCATAATCTTTCAACAGGCTTATTCTTGTCATATTTTGTCATTTCTCTCACCCACATCATCTTAATATTGTAAGCCTTATATTCCTCCAAATAACCTATATGTTATCTTTGAACTGAAATGAACTATTAGGGAGCTGCATATTAACAGCTCTATTCATGCTCCATCTCTTTTTTTTCTACAATAAGCATTTATTTATTCTTTAAATTTTTTTTTAGTTTTATCCATCTCCTCTAGGATTTCCAGTTTATCCTCTTTACCGATAGGTTTTTGGGGAACCAGGTGGTATTTGATTACATGAGTAAGTTCCTTAGTGGTGATTTGTGAGATTTTGATGCACCCATCACCTGAGCAGTATACGCTGAACTCAGTGTGTAGTCTTTTAGCCCTCACCACCTTCCCACCCTTTCCCCCTGAGTCCCCAAAGTACGTTGCATCATTTTTATGCCTTTGCATCCTCATAGCTTAGCTCCCACTTATGAGTGAGAATATATGATGTTTGGTTTCCGTTACTGAGTACTTCACTTGGAATAATAGTCTCCAGTTCCATCCAGGTTGTTGCAAATGCCATTAATCCATTCCTTTTTATGGCTGAGTAGTATTCCCGTATATATATATGGGAATTATATATATATATATATTTATATATATTTATATATATTTATATATATTTATATATATTTATATATTTATATATATTTATATATATTTATATATATTTATATATATTTATATATTTATATATATTTATATATATTTATATATATTTATATATATTTATATATATTTATGTATATATTTATATATATTTACGTATATATTTTTATATATTTACATATATATTTATATATATTTATATATATTTATATATAAATATATATATTTATATATATTTACATATATTTATATATAAATATATATTTTTATATATTTATATATTTATATATTTATATATATTTATATATTTTTATATATTTATATATTTATATATATTTATATATATATTTATATATTTATATATATATTTATATATATTTATATATATTTATATATATTTATATATATTTTTATATATATACATTTATATATTTATATATATTTATATGTATATTTTTATATATATTTATATATTTATATATATTTATATATATTTATATATTTATATATTTATATATTTATATATATTTTTATATATATTTATATATATTTATACAAATATTTATATTTTTTAAATATATATTTATATATACTTATATATATATTTATATATATATACACACCGCATATCACATATATATACCACATATATATATATATACCACATATATATCTGGAGGAAAAATAACAAAACTGGAGAAATCACATTACCTGACTTCAAATTACACTACAGTTTCTATAGTGACCAAAACAGCACAAAAACAAACACATAGACTAATGGAACAGAATAGAGAACCCAGAAAAAAAATCTACAGTGAACTCATTTTCAACAAAGATGCCTAGAGCATACACTGGGGAAAAGACAGTCTCTTCAATAACTGGTGCTGGGAAAACTGGCTATTCATATGCAGAAGAATGAAACTAGACACCTATCTCTCACTATACAAAAAAATGAAATAAAAATGAATTAAAGACTTAAGTCTAAGACCTCAAATAAAGAAAACATTGGGGAAACTTTCCAGGACATTGGCCTGGGCAAAAATTTCTTGAGTAATACCCCGTAAGCACAGGAAACCAAAGCAAAAATCAAGTTAGAAACCTTCTGCACAGCAAAGGAAACAATTTAAAAAGTGTAGAGATAACCCACAGAATGGGAGAAGATATTCACAAAGTACTCATCTGACGAGGGATTAATAACCTGAATATATAAGGAATTCAAACAATTCTATAGAAAAAAATCTACTAATTGGATTTTAAAATGGGCAAAAGATCTGAATTTCTCAATAGACACTGCTCAATAGAAGACACACAAATGGCAAACAGGCATATGAAAAGATGCTCAACATCATTGATTATCAGACAAACGGACATTAAAACTACAATGAGGTATCATCTCACTCCAATTGAAATTGCATTTATCCAAAAGATAGGTAATAACAAATGCTGGAGAGGATATGGAGAAAAGATGTACGCTGTTGGTCGGAATGTAAATTAGTACAACCACTATGGAAAAGAGTTTGGAGTTTCCTCAAAAAAACTAAAAATGGAGCTACCATATGATCCAGCAATCCCACTGCTGGGTATATACCCCAAATAAAGGAAATCAGTATATCGAAGAGGTATCTGCACTCCCATGTTTGTGGCAGCTCTATTTACAATAGCCAAGATGTGGAAGCAACCTAAGTGTCCATCAACAGATGAATGAATAAAGAACAAGCGGTACTTATACACAATGGAGTACTATTCAGCCAATGAAAAGAATGAGATCCTGTCATTTGCAATAACGTGGATGGAAGTGAAGGTTATTGTGTTAAGTGAAATAAGCCAGGCACAGAAGGACAAACATCACATATTCTTCCTTATTTGTGGGATCTAAAAACTAAAACAATTGAACTCATGGAGATAGAGAGTAGAAAGATGGTTACCAGAGGCTAGGAAGGGTAGTTGGGGGTGCATGGGGGAAGTCAGGGTGGCTAATGCTTACCAAAAAAAAAAGAAAGAAAGAAAGAATAAATAAGACTTAGTATTTGATAGCATAACAGAGTGACTATAGTCAAAATAATTTAGTTGTACATTTAAAAATAGCCAAAAGAGTATAATTGGATTGTTTGTAACACAAAGGATAAATGCTTGAGGGGATGGATACCCCATTTTCCATGATGTGATTATTACAAATTGCAAGCCTATATCAAAATATCTCCTTTATCCGATAAATATATATACCTACTATATACCCACAAAAATTAAAAATTAAAAAAATGATAAAGCAAATTAACTGTAATTTGGAATATTTCCAAAAATGCAAGGTGAAATATTACAGACTACTGATATGGAAATATATGAAGGATTTCTTACTCTGTTAACTTAAAAATTTTAAATTAAAGAACCAAGGGGAAATTCAGTAAAAAAATTAACAGACTGTGAAACACAAGACAGAAAGATGAAAGATGAAATCAATAGAAATTATCTTGACATCAAGATGCTAACTGTAACAAAAATTCTGATCATACAATAGCATGAATTGATTAACAGAAGGAGACAAATTTCAAATAGAAGAAATGGTTAGGCTTTTACATTATTTGATAACACAGTAACAAGTCATATGAGCAAACTGGAAATAATTAAAATATATTGCTAATTTGACAAGAAATATTGACATCCATGGAGATAAGATTAAACTCATGACAGCATTTCAATTAGAATATTAATGACAATGTCATTAAAAGTATTAGCAATATGTTAATACATTAAAAAAGTATTTTAATGTTCTTAGTATATTAAAAGAGTATTTAAAAAATTGACATCAATGGAGATAATTTTAAACTCATTATACCACTGCAATAAGAACATTAATGACAATGTTAGGAAAAGAGTGTTGAAGATTAGTCACTGCACAAGAAAACTTGCAAAGCCTTTACATTTCATAGTGCAACACATCATAAAAATTGAGAGATTTTTTTCAAATTTGACATCCATTTAAAAATTTTACATGACATTACTGGATGTAATAACTGGAGCCATGAAGCTGAGAAATCTTTTCTAAACTTTTGATAATAAAAAATGGATTTCAACTAACTACGGTAAAGACCAAATTATCTATTTTTTCTTTTTTGTGGAAAATAATATAACAAAATTTATACTTATACATATTAGTAACATTTTTCTTTTACATTAAGTAATATTTAATTTTTATGTTAATATATTTCCTAATTGAGCCAAATAGAATTAGGATATTATCTGGTTGTAAAGCTTTTTGTTTTTCCTGGAGTAAATCCCTTTTTCTTTTCTTGTTTAGAGAGGGGGTCTTGCTGTTTCACCAAGGCTGGAGGGCAGTGGCGTGATCTTAGCTCACTGCAGCCTCGAACTCCTGAACCCAAGCGATCCTCCCACCTAAGCCTCCTGAGTAGCTGGGAATACAGGTGCCTGCCACTGCACCTGGTTAATTTTTTTTTCTAGAGACGTATTTCATCTTGTTGTCCAGGGTGGTATACTTTTTACTTTTTCTCATTTGGTTAGGTTTCTACACATCTATTTTTAATTTATTCCCAATCTCTCCAAGAAAACTTTTTCATCTTGATGTTTTAATTTTATTTTAAATAATGCTCTTAATGGAAATGTTCAATATTCAAGAAATAGAATAGAATAAATTTTTATGTTCCCATCATTCTGCTTCAACAGTGACCAACACATCTTCAATCTTGTTTCATCTATACCCTCACCTCACTCCCTAATTTCCACTAAATTATTTTGAAACAAATTCCAAACATCTTACAATTTCATTAATAAATACTTCAGTATGTATTTCTAAGATAAGAAATCTTAAAGTTAGCATCACAATCACACCGTTATCCTACCTAAAAATACTTTAAAATTTCTTAATAACTTCAAGTCCAGTCAATGTCCATATTTCCTAATTATCTTCTATATTGTGATTGGTTGATGTATCTGTAAGTCTCTTAATCTATACTGCTCTTCTGCCATATTTTTTTCCTATTATTCTAACTTTTGTTGAATAAATCAGATTATTTGTCCTGAATGATGTTACATACTTGGGATTTTGCTGATTGCCTTTCTGTGGTGGTCTTTAACATTATTCTGTCCCATGTATTTTCTGTAAATTGGCAATTAGATCTAGAGGCTTATCAGGTTCATGTTTGATTTTTTTCTTCTAAGACTGCTTTATAATTGGTGTTGGATACTTCCACCAGGAAGCATATAATGTCTGATTTTCTCTCTTTTTGTGCCGTCAGCTATTAATAATTCTTGTTAGGTCCAGGAATTCATTATGGGCTGTAAAATGTTGATATTCTAATTCTATTATTTCATCTTTGACTTTAGAGAGAAACTTCCTCTCATCAATTATTCGATTACCTACCAGTCCTTACGTCAATACCTCTCCAATCACTTTGATTGTCTGAAGCTTGTTCCGTCATAGATTCCTCAGCAAAAAATTCTCTTGGGTTCTTGCATACATAACAGCTTGAGTGTGATCTTTATAGTTAAAGGTCAGTTTAGTTAGATAAAAAATTCATGGCTCACCTTTTCTATCTTGACTGCCTAAAATAAGTTAATCTGTTGTTTTCTGGTGTACAGCATTATTACTGACAATGTGATGACAATCTGGTTTTTTTCCCTTATCAGTGACTTTGTCTATTTGTATGGATGCCCAGAGGGTTTTTAAAAATTTTTGTTTAAAATCTTATTATTTTACAGACTATGTCTTGATAGTGACCATTCCGAATCCATTTTCTCAGGTACACAGTATTTTCTTCTTACATGGACATTCAAGTAATTTTTTTATTTTAGGAAAGTTTTTTATTGTTGTTATAGTTTTTAGGATTTCTTACGTTCCATTGCTTAAATTTTCTACTTTGGGGATTCCTGTTATGCCAGGGAGTGTTGAACCTCCACTGAAGACTGTAATCCCTTTCTTAGAATGATGTTTTCAGGGCCGGGTTGTGGTGAGTCTCTCCTGTAATCCCAGCACTTTTGGAGGCTGAGGTGGCAGGATAGCTTGAGGCCAAGAGTTTGAGACCAGCATGGGTAACATACCCATCTCTACAGAAAAAAAAAAAAAAATGTCGGTTATGGTGGTGGGAGGATTGCTTGAGCCCAGGAGTTTGAGACTGCATGGAATATGTTTATGCCATATGATCATGCCACTGCACTCCAGCTGGGGTGAGAGCCTGTCTCTAAGAAAATAGCAATAATAAAAAATAAATAGTGTTTTAAAATTCGTAAAACACAGGCCGGGCTGGTGGCTCACGCCTGTAACCCCAGCACTTTGGGAGGCCGAGGTGGGTGGATCACCTGAGGTCAGGAGTTCGAGACCAGCCTGGCCAACCTGGTGGAACCCCATCTCTACTAAAAATACAAAAATTAGCTAGGCAAGGTGGCACATGCTTGTAATCCCAGCTACTCGGGAGGCTGAGGCAGGAGAATCACTTGAACCCAGGAGGCAGAGGTTGCAGTGAGCGTAGATCGTGCCATTGCACTCCAGCCTGGGCAACAGAGTGAGACTCCATCTTGAATAATAATAATAATAAGACACAATACATAGGTTTAGAAAGGAAAGCAATTATATGCTGCAATGTAGTTTTGTTAAAACTACATTTGGAAAACACAAGTTGAAAAGATATTTGCACACCCGTGTTCAACAGCAGCCTTATTCACAATAACCAAAAGGTGGAAGTAACCCAAGTGGCCATCAATAGATAAATGGACAAACAAAATGTGGTATAAGCATACAATGGAATATTATTCAGCCTTAAAAAGAAAGGAAATTCTGCTACAACATGGATGAAACTTGAAGATATCGTGCTTAGTGAAAGAAGCCAATCACAAAAGGGTGAATATTGTATGATTCCACTTATAGGTGGTATAAAAGCCAAATAGTCAATAGTAGTCAAATTCATAGAGATGGAAAGCAGAGTGATTGTTGCCAGGGGCTGGCAGGAGGAGGAATGGAGAGTTATTGTTTAATGGGTACAGAGTTTCAGTTGGGAAAGATAAGAAAGTTCTGGAGCTGGATAGATGTTTGCACACAGGTCGTACTTAGTGCCACAGACACTTAAAATGATTAAAATGGTAAATTTTATGCTATGTATATTTTACCACAATTTTAAAAAACAGAAAATGCAGTTGTATATGTAACATGTATGCTTCTTTATATGTACTAAATAAAAAGTTTTATATGTATTAATAACAAGATTACACATAGGTATCTATGGTAACATGTGATCTAGTGGCAAGTCTCATAATTACCAGAATTCTGAAGTAGTGATGAGTCTAAACAATATTTTAAAATATCTGCAGCATTGGCAATGTGATGTAAAAATATCTGGTGACAAAGTCAGAGGTTCTGCTAATATTACTGTGGCTTCTTAGCTAAGGTCGCAATTCAATAAAAGGATAAATTTCAGTTAGATTAAGTGAAAATGAAGATGTAATGTTCATCCAAGTTCACAGACCTCCTTTTTTCTAAGTAGGTATCCCTTCAGAATTTGTGGCCTCTCAGATAAGAATCCTTATATTTGTGTTAGATCTTCTTTTTTATATTTGAAATTCATTATTTTTCCTTTATCTTTTTAAAAACCTTTTTAAGATTTCTCTTTTTAAATTGAGATAAAATATACGTGCATAAAGGTGGCCAAATCAGTGAGTTTTTTACAAAATGTATGTAGTTGTATAACCAAGTATCCCAATGAAGATGTAGAACATTTCCATCATCCTAGAAATTTTCTTTGTGTTGTATTCTAGTTCATTTCTCTAAAGCTCAGAGGCAACCACTTTTCTTGAATTTCATGTAAATATAATTACATAGGTAAGTACTCTCTGTTGTCTGGCTTCCTTCACTGAACATACTATTATTGAGATTCATTCATACTGTTACGTGTATACTCTTTTATTTATTTATTTATTTTTGAGATGGAGTCTCGCTCAGTTGCCCGGGCTGGAGTTCAGTGATGCAATCTCGACTCACTGCAGCCTCTGTCTCCCGGGTTCAAGTGATTCTCCTGCCTCAGCCTCCCAAGTAGCTGGGATTACAGGCATGTGCCGCCATGCCCGGCTAATTTTGTTAAGTGTATACTTTTTAATTTTATTGTTGAATAGTATTCCGTGAAATGAATATATCACAACTGTTCATTTATTCTGCTGATGATAGACATTTGGGTAGTTTCCAGCTTTTCACTATAATGAATAAAAGTTCTGTAAACACTTGTGGATGTATGTTTTTATTTCTCTTGGGTAAATACCAAAAAGTAGAATTGCTGGATCATATAGTGGGTGTATGTTTAATTTTACAGAAAACTGCCAGTTTTCCAAAGCGAGTGTACCATTTCATACTCCCACTAGTAACATATCAGAGGGGGTGAGAAGTGGTGTTTCATTATGATTTTAATTTGCATTTTGCCTGCAACTAATATTGAGAATCCTTTTATATGTTTTTTTAGCCACCTGTACTTTTTTTTTTTTTTTTTTTTTTTTTTTTTTGAGAAGAGTCTCGCTCTGTCGCCCAGCCTAGAGTGCAGTGGTGCGATCTCGACTCACTGCAAGCTCCACCTCCCGGGTTCAAGCCATTCTCCTGCCTCAGCCTCCCGAGTAGCTGGGACTACAGGCGCCCACGACCACGCCCGGCTAATGTTTTTGTATTTTTAGTAGAGACGGGGTTTCACCGTGTTAGCCAGGATGGTCTCGATCTCCTGACCTCGTGATCTGCCCGCCTCGGCCTCCCAAAGTGCTGGGATTACAGGCGTGAGCCACTGCGCTTGGCCCTACATCTTTTGTGAAGTGTCTGTTCAAGTCCTCTGCCCATGTTTTGAAACTGTTGTCATTGTAGGACTTCTATGAATGTTCTGGATACAATTCTTTTATTTGACAAACAGATTGCAAATATTTTCAACTGGTCTGTGATTTGCCTTTTCATTTTTTAGAAGGTGTCTTTCGGCTGGGTGCTGTGGCTCATGCCTGTAATCCCAGCACTTTGGGAGGCCGAGGCGGGCGGAATACCTGAGGTCAGGAATTTGAGACCAGCCTGGCCAACATGGTGAAATTCCGTCTCTACCAAAAATACAAAAATTAGCTGGGCGTGGTGGCACGCAGCTGTAATCCCAGCTACTCGGGAGACCAAGGCAGGAGAATAGCTTGAATCTGGGAGGCAGAAGTTACAGTGAGCCGAGATCGCGCCACTACACTGTAGCCTGGGTGACAGAGCGAGGCTCCAGGCTCCCTCTCAAAAAAAGAAAGTATCTTTCAAACAGCAAAAAATGTTAATTTTGATGATATCTAATGTATCAATTTTTAATTTCTAATTATTATTTTGGTGTCTATTATAAGAAATCTTTGCCTCCTCAAGGTTGCAAGACATTCTTCTATATATACACCTAAAAATTTTAATGTTTCAGATTTACATTTATTTCTATGATTCATCTTGAATTAATTTTTATTTTCAGAAAGATGTCAATATTGAGCCAAGATTGATTTGTTTTCCTATACGTTTGTCAACTTGTTCTACTACCATTTATTGAAAAGCTTTCCTTTCCTCATTGAATTGTCTTGGAAACTTTGTTGAAAATAAATTCACCACATATATGTAGGTTTAATTCCAAATTCTTTGTTCTGTTCCATTGATACTGTAGTGTAACTCCTCCAACTTTGTTCTTTTCCCAGATAGCTCTAAACATTCTAGGTTCTTTGGCTTCCTACAAAAATTTTAAAATTACTTTGTCCATTTCAACAAAAGATCTGGCTGAGATTTTGAATGGAATTGCATGAACTCTATAGAGCAATTTTAGAAAAATTGATGTCTTAATAATATTGAGTCTTCAAATCCTTAAACAATGTATTTCTCTTCATTTATTTAGGTCTTTTAAATTCATATCAGCAGTGTTTCATAGGTCAATGTCAAGATCTTATATATCTTTTGTTAAATTTATATATAAATATATCATGTTATTGGATAGCATTGTAATTTTTTTAACTTTCATTTTAGGTTTGGGAGTACATGTGCAGATTTGTTATATAGGTAAACTCATGTAATGGGGGCTTGTTGTATAGATTATTTTGTCACCTAGGTACTAAGCCAAGTATCCAGTAGTTATTCTTTCTGTTCCTCACCCTCTTCCCACCCTTCACCCTCCTCCCACCCTTCACCCTTCACCCTTCAAGCCCTGGTGTTTGTTGTTCCCTTCTTTGTGTTCATGAGTTCTCATAATTTACCTCCCACTTATAAGTGAGAATATGTGGTTTTGGTCTTCTGTTCTTGCGTTAGTTTGCTAAGGATAATGGCCTCCAGCTCCATCCGTGTTTCTGCAAAAGACATAGGGCTGTACAGTATTCCATGGTGTATATATGCCACGTTTTCTTTATCCAATTTTTCCCAATTGTTTGTGGCTATAATATAGAAATACCATAGAAATTTATATATAAATAATGCATCATGTGACTTTGCTATATTCACTTATTACTGCTAATAGCTTTATGTAGATTGCTTAGGACTTTATATGAATGCAATCATGTTGTCTGTAGTTAAAGACAATTTGTATTCTTCCTTTACACTCTTCATAACTGCAGCTTCTTTTTTCTTACTTTATTGCACTGGCCAGAAATCCAGTGTTACATTGAATAAAAAATGCAAGAGTGGAAATACTTTTTAAAAATTCCACATTGGAGGGAAAAAGTTTTCAACATTTTATCTTAAGTATGATGTGAACTATAGGGTTTTTTTTTGTTTTGTTTATTCATTTTTTGGTAGATTTATTTTGTTAGATCAAGGACATCTACCTTTAGTATTTCAAATTTATTTTCTTGAGGTCTGCAATGTACCTCCAAAGATTTTTAAAATTTCCTGTGTTTTAACAGTTATCATTTCTTTTGATATGTTTATTCTTTCTCTTTTTTTTCTTAGTTGGGTTAGGTAATAGTTTATTTTGTTCCAAACAATCAGGATTTTCATTTATTAAGTAAATATATCTTTTTCTGTTCTTCATTAATTTTTTATTTTATCTGTATTTGTTATGCTTTTTCTTTTACTTTATTATTCTAGCTTTATAAATTATACATTTAATTGATTTATTTTCATTATTTCATTTTTATTAATGTATATGTTTAAAGCCTTAAAATTTTGTCCGATCACTGCTCTAAATGTACTCTATAAATTCTTAACTGTCATGTTTTTTATTGTAATTACTTTTTGGAAACTCTTGTTGTTTTGGTTGTATGTCACCCTGGAATTGTTGGATAAAATGTTTTAAGGCTGGGCGCGGTGGCTCACGCCTGTAATCTCAGCACTTTAGGAGGCTGAGGTGGGCAGGTCACCTGAGGTAAGGAATTCGAGATCAGCCTGTCCAACATGGTGAAACACTGTCTCTACTAAAAATACAAAAATCAGCTGGGCGCGTTAGCAGGCACCTACAATCCCGGCTACCTGGGAGGCTGAGGCAGGAGAAACACTTGAACCCAGGAAGCGGAGGTTGCAGTGAGCCAAGACAGTGCCATGCACTACAGCTTGGGTGACAGAGCAAGACTCCATCACAAAAAGTAAAAAATAAAAAATAAAAATAAAATAAATAAAATAAAATGTTTTAAAATATTCTAGTGGAACTTTTTAAAATTTTAATTGTTGCTTATTTATGGTTTTATTATGTTGAGATCAGAGTAATTTTTGTAATATTTTTACTTTAACTTAAATAATTCTTTATGACCTAATATGTAATCAACTTCTGTGAATTTCCCTCTTTACTAGAGAAAAGTGTAGTATCTATTATTAGGATATACTCCAATATGTCTCCATATGATCTACTTACTTGTTAAGTTGTATACGTGTATTAGTCTGTTCTCACATTGCTATAAAAAAACTACCCAAGACTGCATAATTTGTAAAGAAAAGAGGTTTAATTGGCTTATGGTTCTATAGGCTGTACAGGAAGCATGGCTGGGGAGGCCTCAGGAAACTTATAAGAATGGCAGAAGGTGAAGGGGAAGCAGGCATGTCTTACATGCTGGAGCAGGAGGAAGAGAGAGAAAGGGGAAGGCTACATACTTTTAAACAACCGGATCTCATGAGATCT
This sequence comes from Gorilla gorilla gorilla, assembly GCF_029281585.2. Taxonomy (NCBI): domain Eukaryota; kingdom Metazoa; phylum Chordata; class Mammalia; order Primates; family Hominidae; genus Gorilla; species Gorilla gorilla. The sequence goes on along the minus strand of NC_073234.2, from coordinate 53,018,320 downwards.
CAGTCACTATCACAAGAACAGCAAGGGGGAACTCCCACCAGGGCCCCCCTCCAACACCAGGGATTATAATTTGACATGAGATTTGGGTGGGGACACAAATCCAAAACATATCAGTAAGTCTTATACATATTCTTACTTATTTTTTGCCCAGTTGAGAAGAGTTTGTTAAAATCTTCTATTATGTGTTTCAATCTATGTTTCCTATAGATTTTACTTTATAAATGTAATAAAAGTTCTGTAAACATTTGTGGATGTTTTCTGACTTGAATTCTACATTGTTACGAGAAACAGCCCTGCTTTCTTGTTTTTTTGTTTTGTTTTGTTTTGTTTTGTTTTCCGATTTGCTTGCTATATATTTTCCCAGCCTTTTTTTTTTTTTTAGCCTTTCTGAATCATGTTGTTTTAGGTGTGTGCCTTACATATACCATAGAGTTAGATCTTGCTTTGTGAGCCAATTTTAAAATATTTTTCTTTTAATAGGTAATTTAAGTTCATTCACATTTATTAATAAGGCTGATAAGCAATTATTTTATATGTCTTTCATGAGTATTATGTTTTTTCTGTATGTAAATGTTTTCTTTGTCCTTTTATTTAGAGGTTATTTAACCTTTTATTATATTTTTTCAGTTTTTAATAATAGTCTGATTCTCACCTATTGCCTATGCAACTATAAATGAGTCTGTTCTACTCTGTTTTCCTTCTCCTTTCTCTTCTCCTTTTTTTGCATTATTCTTACATCTTTCTCTTTTCCTTTGTTTTATCCTTAGTTTTACAATTAAATATGTAAAATACTCCCCATCAGGTTTTTTGATGATGTTTTACCATTTATCTTTGATTGTATAAATCTCCCCCCACCCCAGTAGGTTTCTCAGAAAGCACTCAAATGTACTGTACCCCCTGAGATTTTGCATGTTCAATATGCTTTTTTATAACATTGATACTTGAAGTACAACTTGGTTAGATATCAATCTTGGCTCACAGTTTCTTTTCTTAAGTTTCTTGAAAATGCCACTCCATTTTTGCCTTGCTTTGTAAGTTGCTCTTGAAAAGTTTAATGCCTAATTCTCTTGTCTTTTCAGGTTATTTGGTCTTTCCTTCTGCTGGAGGCCCTGAGTGTTCCTTCCTGATCTTTAAAGTTTACACTTTTTCTACTAGCTGACCATTGGTACTTTCAATATGTAAATTCAGATTTTTCCAAATTTCTATAAGGTTTTCTTTTATTGTGATTTTAAATAAGTGTTCTATTTCATTGTCTTATTTTTCTTTCTTTCACAGACTACAATTACATGCCTGTTGAATCTTCTTTACCTTCCTTCCATTTCAATACTTTTCTAACTCTTCATATTTATTTTATCTTTATTTTCTTGGCTGTTTTCTTGCCTTACCTTTTATTACGTTTTTATTTGAATCTATTATACCTAAGGCAACTTGTAACTTTATCCTTGTATTTGAAGCGATTTTGCCTTTTTCTGACATTCCTCTTCTGAGTATAATCAGTTCTAGTTTTATTTAGCCCTATTTTTTGTCCATTTATTATGTTTTACAACTTCTGATTTAAGCTGGTTTTTCATATTAAAAAATGATTGTTTGAGGTTATTTAATTCAGTTTAAAATTTGTGCTACAGTTTTCTTCTGCTTTTTGCTTGTTTGAAGGGAATGACTTTTTATAAGCTGAAATGTTTTGATTCTTATTTTCTATGTTTTTCCTGTAGTAATCATGTCTGTATTTAGGCTGTTTCACCTATTCATTTTGTGGATTTCTGGTGATTTACAAGATTACTGGCTGAAAAACATCTTCTCCTATCAGTGGAGTAAAGTATAAGTTTTGGTTTTGTTTTTGAAATGGATAGATTTTTATTTTTGGTGGTCATGGTGGGAGGAAATGAGGAGTTTGAGTCCTCTGATTATTTTGGTTTTTCTTTTCTTTTTTTTTTTTTTTGGTCTTTTAAGACTCTAAATTTCTTCCTTTTATCTGTTTTTCCTTTTACTCATATTTACAAAAGGTCTTTTCTCCCACATAAGCAATGCCTTTCAAAGACTGTCACTCTCAATTACATGCATTTTTGAGTTGCTTCCTTGCAATCATTGCTCTGATCCACCAGAGCACACATCCTCTCTCTGTTTCTCTCTCTCTCTCAACAACTTAATGAGTTTATATTTAATATGGCATTTCTCACCATGGGGATGCTACTCAGTTAATCAATATAAAGGTTTTAGTTTTGGGCTTTTGTTTTACATTAAATATCTTCTCCATTTCAATGTTAATATAAAGGGCTTTTTACAGTAAATATTTTCTCTATTTCATTAATAGATACATTGAATACATTTTCTAAATATTTTGTCTCTAAGGAACTGAAACTTTCCATTTTTGACTGGCTCTATTTGATATTCAAGTACAATATTAACTTGGGAGATAACAAAACAAGTATCTAATTAAAATATAGAGAAAAGACTTCTCAACAATTTAGTAGGCAGTGATTATAACTGAACGGTGGTGATTTTCTAATATTTTGGGAAGAGATCTTTTTTCTTCCTATTTCATGTGCTTCAGAACTTCCTATTTCATGTGCTTTCAAAACCATGAAATGTTACTTATGCAAATTCCAGTCATCTTACTTTTTGATCTCTTTTCTAACTGTCAAATATAAATTATAGGTTGCATTTTTCAGCACATTATTTGTTGTGAAGAAAACTTTTTTCCCCATTTAACATATATCAATTGGTTCCCATTTATACAGAAACATCTTAGAATGTGAAATTAGCTCCATTTGTTGTTTCTTGGGAACTTTCAGACACTGAAGCTCAGTTTTAACCTTAACAGTACAAAGGCTTTTAGGGTGAGATTTTTACATCTCATCTGTCTATTTTTCTTTCATGCATAAACTCAAATAAGCACAATTGCCTGTAATGCTGAGAATCATACAAAACAAGAGTGATTTCCTCTGGCTTCCCCTACTTCAACAACAATCAGCACCGAAAAACACAAAATAAGGATGTACAGTAATTATGCTAAAACAGGTCATAACGTTGGGATATTAAGGTGGCTGGATCTTGAGGACTTCAGGTTCCAAAAAAATGGTATAATTCTATCTGACGTGAAATACTCCCTTCCTGGAGCTCTGGTTATGAGGTTAAGAGGTTCTGCTTGACACCTGCTTCCTAGAAGCAGTCATTATAGGAATGAGAAAAGAACAGTCTCCAAACTGCATTTCCCACAATCCCATAAATCCTTTCCAGTCTTTTCAAACCTAGGGTGGCCCTTCTTCTGTGGAAGAGACTTTAGATAAATCTTAGGCACTCCACTAATTTCCCTCTTCTTTTTTCCACACAGTTCTTCTAAATGGCCTTTACGCACCATAAAAATTTGCCAAAGGAGCATGAGTGATAGATACGTTTGGATTTGATATTTATTTTTCTACTTAGAGCTATTTTGAAATTTGTGTCTTTTTTTTCTATTCAATGGTCCCCTTCCTTCTTTCCTTCCTTCCTTCCTTCTTTCCTTCCTTCCTTCCTTCCCTCCTTTCTTCCTTCCAAGCCTATGTTGCTTTTGGAGTACATTTGGAGAGATTGAGTTTTAGGTAGCCATCATTATCCTTGGCTAGCCAGAATTCAGCCATTTTGGTTCCTATTTTTGCTACTGAAAAGTTTCTTTTAGTCTAATTATGTTTTCTCTTTATATTTGGTATTTTGAAATTTTACCAAATTGTTTCTTTATTTTTATTTATCCTGTTTAAGATTTGTGGTTCCTCTTAAATTTAAGGACAAAGGTTTTTCATTAACTTGAAAAAATTTACCCAGCCATTATCTTTTTTAATAGTTTCTTTTTCATTCTTTTGATCATTACCACATGTTAATGTTTTCTTTTTCTATCTTCTACATCTCTTAACTCTCTTTTATTTTCGTTTTTATCACTGTTTTTTTGAGCTGCATCTGGGTAATTTTTTAATACCATTTTAGAAATTTTCTAGTTGTTTCTTGTTCTGTGTGTAACGTACTGTTGAAATGTCTGTTAAGTTTTTTATTTCGAAAGTTATATTTTAGTTCTATAAGTCCTATTTTTTTCTTCTCAATATACCTAACTTCATTGGTAGTATCATGTTCCTTTCTCATGCTTTCAACTTCAGTCTTGCTTTCTTGAAACATCTTAAGCTTACTTGTTTTGTAAAATAAAGTCAAAAAATTTCACTATCTGAGGTGTTTAATTTAGTGTTTCTTGTTTATTTCAACTATTGATCAAAGTGATTGCTTTGTAATTCTGGATTCTTAGTTCGTGGTTGGCTGGACTTTAGATATAGAAGTCCTGTGCAGTCTGTTTTGTGAGAGTCTTTATCTTTGCTTCTGCCAACTACCCTAGAAAGATACCAACTCAGAACTACCTTATGATAATTATTTGGCTTAACATTTCTGGGACCATAGATGAAGTGTAAATTCATGAGAGAAGGTTTCTGGTTACACATTTTCAAGGGAGATTTTTTTCCCCCAGAACACTGGCCAACAGGGACAAGTCTCCACATTGTTTTCCTCTGTCAATGGCAAGATGGGAAGTCTTCTGCCTCTTTTTCTTTTTTTGGAGACAGGACCTTGCCCTGTTGCCCAGGCTGAAGTGCAGTGGCACAAATGTACTTCACTGTAACCTTGAACTCCTGGGCTCAAGTGATCCTCCCACCTCAGCCTCCTGAGTAGCTAGGACTGCAGGCATGCTGTCACAACTGGCTAATTAAAAAAAAAGATTGTGGACATGGGATCTCTACAAATGTTATGTTGCTCAGGCTGGTCTCCAACTCCTGGCCTCAAGTGATCCTCCTGCCTCGGCCTCCCAAAGTTCTGGCTTTACAGGCATGAACCACAATGCCCAGCAAATTTTTGCCATTCTTTAATTGGGTGTATAAGCCTTTGAGGGTACAAGCATCAGTGATTATCTCATTTTCAACTCCCTACATTATGTAGGTCTATGCCTTTGCCTCCTCTTCTAGCATAATCATTTGTAACCTCTTATTTGTTAAAATCTGCAAACATTTCCTGACAAAATGGCGTTAGCACCTAACTGTCATTCTGACTTTCAGCTTTTACTCTTTTTGCCCACTGAGGACTTTTCTTATTTTCTTGAAAGCTCAGTAAGCATTTGATAGGATTTAATAAATATTTTATATAGCATTGCCAGGGTTTTATAGTTATGTGGGAGGGAGAATGGAAAGGTGGTTTAGTAATGGAAACCTTTCCCCAAATCCTTTTCTTTATTGAGATATAATAATTGATGAATCAGTACCAATAAATTTATTATTTGCTAAAGTCCATTGTTTACCATTAGGGTTCACTCTTTGTGTTGTATTTTCTGTGTTTTGACAAACATATAACGGCATGGATATACTATTATAGTATCATACAGAATAATACCTATTCATCCTCCACCTATTCATCCCTCTTTTCTTCCTGCTAAATAGCTAGCAACCACTGATTTTTTTTAACCATTTCCATATTTTGTCTTTTCCTGAACATTATATAGTTGGAATCATACAGGACGTAGTCTTTTTAGATAGGCTTCTTTCACATAGCAATATATATTTAAGGATCATCCATATATTTTTTGTGGCTTCATAGCTAATTTCTTTTTATTGTTGAACAATATTCCACTGTAAAGATGTACCACAGTCTGTTCATCCATTGACCTACTGAGTGACATCTTGGTTGCTTCCAAGTTTGGATAGTTGTGAAAAAAAGCTGCTATAAACATTCGTGTGCAGTTTTCATCTCATTCAGTAGATACCAAGGAGTGTGACTGCTGGATCATATGGTAAGAGCATGTTTAGTTTTGTAAGAAATTGCCAAACTGGATTCCAAAATGGTTGTACAATTTCCCATCAGCCATAAATGAGACTTCTCATTGCTCCACATCCTTGCTAGCATTTGTGTTGCCAATATTTGGGATTTTATCCATCCTAATAGGTATGCAGTTGTATCACACTGATGTTTTAATTTGCAATTCCCTAATGATAGATGATTGAACATCTTTTCACACACACATTTTCCATTTGCATATCTTCTTTGGTGAGGAGTCTGCTCAGATTTTTGTCCACCATTTGATTAGGTTGTTGTTTTCTTTTTGTTGAGTTATAAACGTTTTTGTATATTTTGGACACCAGTCCCATATCAGATACATGTTTTGCAAATATTTTCTTGCAGTCTATGGCTGGTTTTATTCTCTGAGCATTGTCTTTCACAAAAGCACAAGTTTTTAATTTTAGTGAAATACAACTTAGCTTTTTCTTTTATGCATCATACTGTTGGTGGTGTTATCTAAAAAGTCATTGTCAAAGCTAAGGTCACCTAGATTTTCTTCTATATTATTTCTAGTAGTTTTATAGTTTTGTATTTTATATTTAGGTCTATAATGTATTTGAGTTAATTGTTGTGAAAGGTGCAAAATATATGTGTAGATTCATTTCTTTGCATGTGGATGTCTAATTTTTTTCAGCACTATTTGTTGAAAAGAATATCCTTTCTTTGTTTAATTGCCTTTGCTCCTTTGTCAAAGATCAATTGACTATATTTGTATGGGTCTATGTCTGGGCTCACTATTCCATTCCATTAGCCTATTTCTTTCTTTCTTTTTCTTTTTTTTTTGCCAATACCACACTTCTAATTATTATAGTTTTATATTAAATCTTTTTTATTTTTAAGTTCCAGGGTACATGTGCAGGATGTGCAGATTTGTTACATAGGTAAATAAACGTGTGCCATGGTGGTCTGCTGCACCTATCAACCCATCAGGTAGGTATTAAGCCCCACATGCTTTAGCTCTTTTCCCTAATGCTCTTCCCCTATATTGAGCTTTGAAGCTGGGGAGTGTCAGTTCTCCAATTTTGTTCTCCTTCAATATTGTGTTGGCTATTCTCGGTCTTTTGCCTTTCTGTATAAAATGAAGAATCCGTTTTTTATACTTGCAAAATAACCTGCTGTGTTCTTTTTTTCAAAATTGTTTTGGATACTTTAGTTCATTTGCATTGCCAAATACATTTTAGAATTCGTTTTCTGATTTCTACGAAAATTTGTCTAGTATCTTTATGGAGACTGTGTTGAATCTATATATCAGTGAGGGAGAAAGCATATTTTAACAATATTTAGTTTTCCAATTCATGAACACAATATATCTTTTCACTTATTTATGTCTCCTTTGATTTCTTTTTTTCTTTGTAGTTTTTATCATAAAGGTATTGTAGATGTCTTGTTAGACACAATTAATTTTGGACATTGACGTTGCTGAACTGACTTATTTTGCAGATTCTCTGTCAACAACCATGTCATCTGTGAATAGAGACAGCTTTCATTATGTCTTTCTCTCTCTCTCTCTCTTTTTTTTTTTTTTTTTTTTCTGAGAAGGAGTCTCGCACAGTCGCCCAGGCTGGAGCACAGTGGCGCTATCTCGGCTCACTGCAATCTCCGCCTCCCAGGCTCAAGAGATTCTCCTGCCTCAGCCTCCCGAGTACCTGGGATTACAGGTGCCCGCCACTACGCCTGGCTAATTTTTTGTATTTTTAGTAGAGAGGGGTTTCACTATGTTGGCCAGGCTGGTCTCAAACTCCTGACCTTGTGATACACCTGCCTCGGCCTCCCAAAGTGCTGGGATTATAGGCATGAGCCACTGCGCGCGGCCTCATTTATTTCTCTCTAATCTGTATCCCTTTTCTTCCTCCCTCTCCCCACCTTCTCTCTTTGTCACTCATTTCTTTCTTTTCTTTTTATTCCTTTTTTTCTTTTGGCATTATTTTACAGGCTAGACCTTCTGTATAATGTTGAATAAGAGTGGTGATAACAGATATTTTTGCCTTTTCTCAGTCTTAGGATAAAAAGATTCGGTCCATCATTATTAAATACACTATTTTAAGGTACTCTTAGAATATCTACTACTGCAGATTTTTTAAGGTATTCTTTTTCAGTTCAGAAAGGTTTCCTTCTATACATAGTTTCCAAGAGGTTTTGTAATAAATGGGTGTGGAATTTTTCTGCCTACTTTTGTATTTAACTTTTTTTTTTTTTTTTTTTTTCAGTCAGAGTCTCGCTCTGTTGCTCAGGCTGGAGTGCAGTGGCACGATCTCGGCTCACTGCAAGCTCCACCTCCCAGGTTCAGGCCATTCTCCTGTCTCCTGCCTCAGCCTTCTGAGTAGCTGGGACTACTGGCGCCTGCCACCACGCCCGGCTATTTTTTTGTATTTTTAATAGAGACAGGGTTTCACCATGTTAGCCAGAATGGTCTCAATCTCCTGATCTCCTGATCCGCCTGCCTTGGCCTCCCAAAGTGCTGGGATTATAGGCGTGAGCCACCACGACCAGCCATATTAAACTTTTTTAAATGATTTCATTTTATCTTCACTATTGGCTTATCATTTATACATCTTTACAGTTTTTAAGTGGCTGCCCTAGAATTTTTTTTATTATTTTTATACTTTAAGTTCTAGGGTACATGAGCAGAACGTGCAGTTTTGTTACATGGGTATACATGTTCTGTTTATGTGATGGATTATGGTTATTGATTTGCATATGTTGAACCAGCCTTGCATCCCAGGAATAAAGGTGACTTGACCGTGGTGGATAAGCTTTTTGATGTGCTGCTGGATTCGGTTTGCCAGTATTTTATTGAGGATTTTCGCATTGATGTTCATCAGGGATATTGGCCTGAAATTTTCTTTTTTTGTTGTGTCTCTGCCAGGTTTTGGTATCAGAATGATACTGGCCTCATAAAATGAGTTAGGGAGGATTCCCTCTTTTTCTATTGTTTGGAATAGTTTCAGAAGGAATGGTACCAGCTCCTCTTTGTACCTCTGGTAGAATTCGGCTATGAATCCATCTGGTTCTGGACTTTTTTTGGTTGGTAGGCTATTAATTACTGCCTCAATTTCAGAACTTGTTATTGGTCTATTCAGGGATTCGACTTCTTCCTGGTTTAGACTTGGGAGGGTGTATGTGTCCAGGAATTTATCCATTTCTCCTAGATTTTCTAGTTTATTTGCATAGATGTGTTTATAGTATTCTCTGATGGTAGTTTGTATTTCTGTGGGATCAGTGGTGATATCCCCCATATCATTTTTTATTGCGTCTGTTTGATTCTTCTCTCTTTTCTTCTTTATTAATCTGGCTAGCAGTCTATCTATTTTGTGGATCTTTTCAAAACACCAGCTCCTGGATGCATTGATTTTTTGAAGGGTTTTTCGTGTCTCTATTTCCTTCAATTCTGATCTGATCTTAGTTATTTCTTGTCTTCTGCTAGCTTTTGAATTTGTTTGCTCTTGCTTCTCTAGTTCTTTTAATTGTGATGTTAGACTGTCAATTTTAGGTCTTTCTGGCATTTAGTGCTACAAATTTCCCTCTACACACTGCTTTAAATATGTCCCAGAGATTCTGGCATGTTATGTCTTTGTTCTCATTGGTTTCAATAAACATCTTTATATCTGCCTTCATTTCGTTGTTTACCCAGTAGTCATTCAGGAGCAAGTTGTTCAGTTTCCATGTAGTTTTGTGGTTTTGAGTGGGTTTCTTAATCCTGAGTTCTAATTTGATTGCACTGTGGTCTGAGAGGCTGTTTGTTATGATTTCCGTTCTTTTGCATTTGCTGAGGAGTGCTTTACTTCCAATTGTGTGGTCAATTTTAGAATAAGTGTGATGAGGTGCTGAGAAGAGTGTATACTCTCTTGATTTGCAGTGGAGAGTTTTGTAGATGTCCATTAGGTCTGCTTGGTCCAGAGCTGAGTTGAAGTCCTGAATATCCTTGTTAATTTTCTGTCTCATTGATATGTCTAATATTGACAGTAGGGTATTAAAATCTCCCACTACTATTTTGTGGGAGTCTAAGTCTCTATGTAGGTCTCTAAGAATTTGCTTTATGAATCTGGGTGCTCCTGTATTGGGTGCATATATATTTAGGGTAGTTAGCTCTTCTTGTTGAATTGATCCCTTTACCATTATGTAATGCCTTTCTTTGTCTCTTTTGATCTTTGTTGATTTAAAGTCTGTTTTATCAGAGATTAGGATTGCGACTCCTGCTTTTTTTCTTTTTTCTTTTTTTTTTTTGCTTTCCATTTGCTTGGTAAATATTCCTCCATCCCTTTATCCCTTTATTTTGAGTCTATGTGTGTCTTTGCACGTGAGATGAGTCTCCTGAATACAGCACACTGATGGGTCTTGACTCTTTATCCAATTTGCCAGTCTGTGTCTTTTAATTGAGGCATTTTGCCCATTTACATTTAAGGTTAATATTGTTATGTGTGAATTTGATCCTGTCATTATGATGCTAGCTGGTTGTTTTGCCCCTCATCTGATGCAGTTTCTTCATAGTGTTGATGTTCTTTACAATTTGGCATGTTTTTGCAGTGGCTGGTACCAGTTGTTCCTTTCCATGTTTAGTGCTTCCTTCAGGAGCTCTTGAAAGGCAGGCCTGGTGGTGACAAAATCTCTCAGCATTTGCTTGTCTGTAAAGGATCTTATTTCTCCTTTGCTTATGAAGCTTAGTTTGGCTGGATATGAAATTCTGAGTTGAAAATTCTTTTCCTTAAAAATGTTGAATATTGGCCGAGCACAGTGGCTCACACCTGTAATCCCAGCACTTTGGGAGGCCGAGGTATGCAGATCAGGAGGTCAGGAGATTGATACCATCCTGGCTAACATGGTGAAACCCCATCTCTACTAAAAAAAATACAAAAAAAATTAGCCGGACATGGTGGTGGGTGCCTGTAGTCCCATGTACTCGGGAGGCTGAGGCAGGAGAATGGCATGAACCCAGGAGGCGGAGCTTGCAGTGAGCAGAGATCGTGCCACCGCACTCCAGCCTGGGTGATAGAGCGAGACACCATCTCAAAAAAAAAAAAAAAAAGAATGTTCAATATTTCCCCCGACTCTCTTCTGGCTTGTAGGGTTTCTGCCAAGAGATCCACTGTTAGCCTGATGGGCTTCCCTTTGTGGGTAAACTGACCTTTCTCTCTGGCTGTTTTTTCCTTCATTTCAACCTTGGTGAATCTGATAATTATGTGTCTTGGAGTTGCTCTTCTCGAGGAGTATCTTTGTGGTATTCTCTGTATTTCCTGAATTTGAATGTTGGCCTGTCTTGCTCGGTTGGGGAAGTTCTCCTGGATAATATCCTGAAGAGTGTTTTCTAACTTGGTTCCATTTTCCCTGTCACTTTCAGTTACTTCAATCAAACATAGATTTGGTCTTTTCACATAGTCCCATATTTCTTGGAGGCTTTGTTCATTCCTTTTTATTCTTTTTTCTCTAATCTTGTCTTCTCGCTTTATTTCATTAAGTTGATCTTCAATCCCTGATATCCTTTCTTCCATTTGATTGATTCGGCTATTGATACTTGTGTATGCTTCACGAAGTTCTCGTGCTGTGTTTTTCAGCTCCATCAGGTCATTTATGTTCTTCTCTAAACTGATTATTCTAGTTAGCAATTCATCTAAGCTTTTTTCAAGGTTCTTAGCTTTCTTGAATTGGGTTAGAACATGCTCCTTTAGCTCGGAGGAGTTTGTTATTACCCACCTTCTGAAGCCTAATTCTGTGAATTCCTCAAACTCATTCTCCATCCAGATTTGTTCCCTTGCTGGCAAGGAGTTGTGATCCTTTGGAGGAGAAGAGGTGTTGTGGTTTTTGGAATTTTCAGCCTTTTAGTGCTGGTTTCTCCCCATCTTTTTGGATTTATCTACCTTTGGTCTTTGATGTTGGTGACTTTCGGTTGGAGTCTTTGAGTGGACATGCTACTCCTTTCTGTTTGTTAGTTTTCCTTCAAACAGTCAGGCCTCTCCACTGCAGGTCTGCTGGAATTTGCTGGAGGTCCACTCCCGACACTGTTTGCCTGGGTATCACCAGTGGAGGCTCAGTTGGAAATGCAGAAATCACCCACCCACCTTCTGTGTTGATCTCACTGGGAGCTGCAGACTGGAGCTGTTCCTATTTGGCCATCTCGCCAGCAATCTGCCCTAGGAGTTTTCATAAACACATTTATTTAATCACAATCTACCTTCAAATAGTATTATGCCACTTATGTGTAGTGTAATAACTTCCCTAATTTCTCTCACTCTTTATGCAATTGTTATATGTTTTACTTTTACATGTGCTCCAAACCCAGAGTAGGTTGCCTTTGTTTTTGCTTTAGACAGTAAATTATCTTCTAAAGTTATTAACAAGAAAAAATATTTTATATTTACTTTGACTTTAACAATTCCAAAAGATCTTTCATAGATTCAAGTTTCTGTCTGGTATTACATTCCTTCTTCTTAAAGAACTTTCCTTTTTTTTTTTGAGGTGTAGTCTCACTCTGTCACCCAGGCTGGAGTGCAGTGGCGTGATCTTGGCTCACTGCAAGCTCTGCATCCTGGGTTCATGCCATTCTCCTGCCTCAGCCTCCCAAGTAGCTGGGACTACAGACACCAACCACCATGCCCTGCTAATCTTTTTTGTATTTTTAGTAGAGACAGGGTTTCACCGTGTTAGCCAGGATGGTCTCAATCTCCTGACCTAGTGATCCACCCACCTCGGCCTCTCAAAATGCTGGGATTACAGGCATGAGCCACCGCGCCCAGCCAAGAACTTTCTTTAACATTTCTTGTGGCATAGGTCTGCTTAATTTCTCTTTCATTTTGAAAAGTATTTTCACTTGGTATAGAATTCCATGTTACTTTTTTCTTCTTTTAACATTTTAAAGATGTCACTCTATGTCTTAGTTTCTCGTGATGACTATGCTGTAAATTTAATTTTTTTCCTTTAGGTAATGTGTCTTTTTTGTCTGACTGTCTTCGAGATTTTCTCTTTATCTTTGATTTTCAAATGTTTAAATAGGACACATCGTGTGTGTGTGTGTGTGTGTGTGTGTGTGTGTGTGTGTGTGTGTTGGTATTTATATCACTATGATTCTCTGAGCTTCTTGGATCTGTGGTTTGATGTCTTTCATTATTTTTTGAAAATTCTCAGCTATCATCTCTTCATTTATTTTTCTACTCTGCTGTCTTTCTCTTCTGGAATTCTAATTACATGTATGTTAGCCTGTTTAATATAGCCACATAACTCATATGTTCTGTCCTTTTTCTATTCTTTTTAATTTTTTTCCCTTAGTTTTGGTAATATCTGTTGACATATCTTCCAGTTTACTAATTGTTTTCCCTTTGGCTATGTTCAGTCTACTTATGAACCCATTGAAGGCCTTCTTCACCACTATTACCATACATTTAAATATTTTCTAATATTTCTTTGGCCTTTTCTTAGTTTCTTTTTTTAAATTTATTATTATTATACTTTAAGTTTTAGGGTACATGTGCACAATGTGCAGGTTAGTTACATATGTATACATGTGACATGCTGGTGCGCTGCACACACTAACTCATCATCTAGCATTAGGTATATCTCCCAATGCTATCCCTCCCTCCTCCCCCCACCCCACAACAGTCCCCAGAGTGTGATGTTTCCCTTCCTGTGTCCATGTGTTCTCACTGTTCAGTTCCCACCTATGAGTGAGAATATGCGGTGTTTGGTTTTTTGTTCTTGTGATAGTTTACTGAGAATGATGATTTCCAATTTCATCCATGTCCCTACAAAGGACATGAACTCATCATTTTTTATGGCTGCATAGTATTCCATGGTGTATATGTGCCACATTTTCTTAATCCAGTCTATCATTGTTGGACATTTGGGTTGGTTCCAAGTCTTTGCTATTGCGAATAATGTCACAATAAACATACGTGTGTATGTGTCTTTATAGCAGCATGATTTATATTCCTTTGGGTATATACCCAGTAATGGGATGGCTGGGTCAAATGGTATTTCTAGTTCTAGATCCCTGAGGAATTGTCACACTGACTTCCACAATGGTTGAACTAGTTTACAGTCCCACCAGCAGTGTAAAAGTGTTCCTATTTCTCCACATCCTCTCCAGCACCTGTTGTTTCCTGACTTTTTAATGATTGCCATTCTAACTGGTGTGAGATGGTATCTCATCGTGGTTTTGATTTGCATTTCTCTGATGGCCAGTGATGGTGAGCACTTTTTCATGTGTTTCTTGGCTGCATAAATGTCTTCTTTTGAGAAGTGTCTGTTCATGTCCTTCACCCACTTTTTGATGGGGTTGTTTGTTTTTTCTTGTAAATTTGTTTGAGTTCATTGTAGATTCTGGATATTAGCCCTTTGTCAGATGAGTAGGTTGCAAAAATTTTCTCCCATTTTGTAGGTTGCCTGTTCACTCTGATGGTAGTTTCTTTTGCTGTGCAGAAGCTCTTTAGTTTAATTAGATTCCATTTGTCAATTTTGGCTTTTGTTGCCATTGCTTTTGGTGTTTTAGACATGAAGTCCTTGCCCATGCCTATGTCCTGAATGGTAATGCCTAGGTTTTCTTCTAGGGTTTTTATGGTTTTAGGTCTAACATTTAAGTCTTTAATCCATCTTGAATTGATTTTTGTATAAGGTGTAAGGAAGGGATCCAGTTTCAGCTTTCTACATATGGCTAGCAGTTTTCCCAGCACCGGCCTTTTCTTAGTTTCTAACTCCATACTGAAATTACCCACCTGTTGATGAATATTGCTTATTGTTTTCATTTCAGACTTTTCTACTTTGGATCTTTTCTACTAGGATCTAGCTGCTCTTTTGCAACTAGTAGATGACCTTGAGGATTCTAGCTTATTATCACTTCTGCCTATTCTGCCTACATTCCAGTCATCAAAGCAAGCCACATGGTCATTCAATGGGCTGTATAGATCCCTAACACAGATAGGGATTATTATTCTGTTACAAGGAGAAAGAAAACAGTCTATTAAATTAACCTATGGAGTTGCCCATTTTAGAAACCTAGGAGTTATCTTTGATTCCTCCATTTTCCTCAGTCCCCACATTTAATCAGAAAGTGCTAGTGAATCTTTTGTCAACGTACATATAGAATCTGTACATTTCTCTGTGCCATCCTAATCCAAGATACCATCATCTCTTCCCTGGACTCCTAATTGGACCTTCTCATTTTTACTCTTGCCTTCCTCCTATCAGTTTTCCCAACCAAAGCAAGAATTATCTTAAAATGTAAATCATTTCACATTGTTCATTCACTTAAAAAACAATATTCTGTTGCATTTGAAATGTTAACAAAAGAGCAATGAGATCTCTTGTGGAGGCAAAAGGAGAACTTTATTTTCTAAAAGCATCCTGCAGATTGAGGAGACAGCCTTCAGTGCAAAACAAAAGTGCACTCTAAGGAGGGGATTGGAGAGTTACATATCATAAAGATGAAGATTGCAGGCCAGAAGAGGAGTCGGGGAGTGAGGAACACAGTCTTGACTGGAAAACCTTTGATCTCCCAAATAACCAGTCTCTCTTAGTTGGCTGATTCCAGGTAATTGGCTGGCACCAGGTGACCTATTGGTGGTCAGTTGGGGAATTTCCAGCTGTAGTTGTTTTTGACATTGTTTTCAGAAACTGTTCTTTGACTTGATTGCAGAAAAACTGGTTTTGCAATAGTTTTGACAGATACAGGTGCATGATCACTCCCTCACTCTGCTATGGCCTCTTGGTTCTGCTTTTAGCTTTTGAGCCACAGGGAGTCTGCCTTGTCTGTCAATTGGGGGCATAATTTGATACATTTAAAATAAAATTTAAACTTCTAATAAGAGCAAAGCCATCCTCCCTCTGCCTCTCTTTCCAACCTCATCTCATTCTAGTTTCTTCTTTATTCACATTTCAGAAACTTGATATCTATAAGCTCTTCCCTATTTCATAGCTTTTGAATATGCTGTTCCATCTCTCTAGAATGCTCTTTCTCTAACTTTTGCCAAGCCTTGCTCATTCTCTAACTTTTGCCAAGCCTTGCTCATTCTCATGCCTTAAGTCTTAGCATATGTGTCACTTTCTCAAATAGGCCTTCCCTGACCTTCCTCTCTAAGCTGATCCCCTGCTGTTCTCTAACTAGCTCTTTGTTTAGTTCTATCATCATTCTAATTTGTCTGTTTGCTTATCTTCCCAACTAGACTGTAAGGACCATGAAGGAAAGGGCTATTTCTGTGTTGTTTGCTGTTGTATCCCCACAGCTGGCCTTGACCTTGGTAATTTGTAAGTTTTTTAAAAAAGTGTTGAATGAGTGAGTTAATAGGTAGATGAGATAATGGGGGTATAATCCAGGGCAGCAGCCATAGGCAAAGAAAAGAGAGAACATTGGAAACTTTTAAGACTCAGATTAAATGCTTAATCTTCTCTGAGGTCTCTCCTTATCTTTTCAGCCAGAAATTGAGTATAGTGTCCCACTTCTGAACCTCTGATTTTGTTTATGCCTCATTTGTTGTGTTTAACATTCTCTACATCTTGTAATGATTGTTTTAAATGACAGCTCTTTCCTGCCAGGATTTTACCCATCTTAAAGGAAAGACCATATTTTATTCATCTGTCTCCCATAATAGTCAACACCCTGCTTGGCACATAATAAGCTGATTATATGTTTTGAATGAAAAAATGAGGGAATGACTTGAACACTTTTGTGTTCTAGGGTGAGGAGAAAAGGTCTGCATAGATCGGGTTCTTGGATAACTTCCCTGTGACAGCCTCTCAGGGAGGGGCCTAAGCTTCTTGAAATAAGTTTTCCAAATCTTATTACAAAGGTTATTTTTTCCATGATATGAGCTCACTATACTTCACTTTCTGAAGGAGACCAAAGAAGATATAATGTATTGACCTTTTCTGGATTTTATCATCTCAATTTATAGTGCAGAGCATTGCCTGGCACATGCCAGTTAGGCCAATAAAAATGACTTTGAACTTCCAAACTTTTCTCCCTGGAGAAGCAGAGTAATAGTCTTGATCACACTCTAAGAAGGCACTTGGGTCCCAGCCAGTCTCTGCCCAGTTGGTCCCCTCATCCTTCCTCCTTCTCTGGTATCTGGGGGAACAGGCCTGAGGGGAGGGGAAGGTAGTGTTGAGCCGGGACCCTCAGGGTCTCATTAGCATTTGCTACTTAGATAATCCCAGCCGTTCCATGTGTGGAAATCTCCACAGGCAGCTTTACATCAGATCAATTAAGGCCAGCTTGAGTTTTGCTTTTACTCTAAATGATTCTCAAGAGTTTAGTTAGGAAGATACCTACAGGGACTGCTCAGTGACTATCCAAGGAGGATCACAGGAGCAACTGGGATTTATTAAAAGAGTGAGCAAAGGGCCCATGTCCAGGAGGTTTCCCTGCAGATCTTGTTCCAAGTATCATGAGTAAAATGGCAACTCCAGCACCAGCTCTCCCAGCTGTGTAACTTAAGTACTGTCCCTACAAAGTCCTCTCTATTCTCACCCTAAATCTTACCCTTGCAGTTATTTCTGGATTAGTCAGAAAGTCCCTGACTTTGTGACATATCTATTAACATACACTTCTCATTTAATCTATCCCAATCACTGACTGGGATAAAAATTAAATCCCCTTCTGGAAAAAAAAGACATTAATCTCATTGCACCCAGCATCACAGAATGTTTCTAATAATAACAAATGGACAACAATTATTCTACAAGAGATAAACTGTTAAATTAAATATAGAACACCTACATAATGGCATTTTATACAGTCAATATATCTATGATGAGTTCTTTATACCACGGATACATACTTACCTATAATTTTAAGGAAAATTCAGGATGAAAATTCTACCTATCATGTGAAAAAGGTATGCCAAATCACATTTAGGCAGTGGAAGTATACCAAAATGATAACTATAGAAGTCATGAATATTTTTGAATTGTTATTCTTCTTTATAGTTTTTTTGTAGTTTCAATGTATTACTATCATAATCAGGAGAAAACACATTAAAATTGTAATGGGTCCACTCAACACAGATATTTCTAACATAACACCAAAGAAAAATGTCCAATCAATCTATTCATCTCCTAGGGCTGCCATAACAAACGACCACAAATTGAGTGGCCTAAAGGAGCGGGAATGTATTCTCTCACAGTTTTGGAGACTAGAAGTCCAAAATCAAGGTGTTGGCAGAATTGGTTCCTTCTGGAGATTCTGAGAGAGAATCTGTTCCATGCTTCTCTCCTGGTAACTGCCAGAAACCCCTGGCATCCTTTGCCTTATCATTACCTTAATCTCTTCCTCTGTCATCACATGACATTCTCCTTGTGCAGCTCTGTGTGTGTTCAAACTTCCCCCTTCTTCTAAGAATTAGTCATTGGATTAGGGACTGCCTTTATTTAGTTTGGCCTCATCTCAACTTGATTGTATCTACAAAACACTATTTTCAAATAAAGTCATATTTACAGAGAGGTTTGCTGGCAGCATAATTCCTAGATCTCACTCCAGTGTCCCCCCTTGGTAGAACCCAAATGGAAGCCAGAGGACAAAGGAGCTCACTGATGTAGAACATACAGATTAGCTACTATAGGGGTTCCCAGCCCCCAGGTCACAGACTGGTACTGGTCAGTGGCCTATTAGGAGCCGGGCCACACAGCAGAAGGTGAGTGGTGGGCAAGCAAGTAAAACTTCATCTGTATCTACAGCTGCTCCCCATTACTCACATTACCACCTGAGCTGTGACCCCTGTCAGACCAACAGTGGCATTTGATTCTCACAGGAGCATGAACCCTGTTGTGAACTGCACGTGTGTGGGATCTAGGTTGCACACTCCTTATGAGAATCTAATGCCTGATGATCTGTTGCTATCTCCCATCACCCCCCAGATGGGACCATCTATTTGCAGGAAAACAAGCTCAGGGCTCCCACTGATTGATTCTACATTATGGTGAGCTGTATAATTATTTCATTATATATTAAAGTGTAATACTAATAGGATATTAATAGAATAATAATAGAAATAAAGGGCACAATAAATGCTTGAATCATCCTGAAACCATCCCCAACCTAGTCCATGGAAAAATTGTCTTCCACGAAACTGGCCCCTAATGCCGAAGAGGTTGAGACCACTGAGCTACTAGGAGCATGGAGCAGGATGGAAAAGAGTGGGAAATGGATTTGTGAGGGCAAAAGGAAGTTATCCAGCACATTGGGTTATTATTTAGTGTCATGTATGTTCGTATGTTTAGACTGAGGCCTCAGTGCTTCCCTAGTGGTTGGCTAGAGGCTGCCCTCATTTCCTTGACATGTGAGCCTCTCCCTTTGGCCTCATCCAGTATGTGCACACAAGAGCCAGAGAGAGAAAATGCCACTGATGTGAAAGTCAGAGTCTCTTATGGCCTAATCATGAAAGTGACATTTCATCATTTTCTGTATCCTATTTATTAGAAGCAAATCATTAGGTTCAGTCCACACTCAAAGCAAAGAAATTAAACAAGAATGTGAACAACACTTCCTTCCTTCATTCTCTCTAATAGGTTTCTAATTTTGCTTCCCCTTCTCCTGATGACCAAATGCTTACAAGGTATCTGGGCCCCTTTCTAGCCCCGGAAGTTCAATCTTAGTTAGCCTAAACCAAACATGGTGATCCTATTTCCCTTGTGAAGGGTTACTTTAAATACAATCATGTGTCTCTCAATGAGGATGCCTTTTTTCTTTTTTTTTTTGAGACAGAGTCTCGCTGTTGCCCAGGCTGGAGTGCAGTGGCGCAATCTCGGCTCACTGCAACCTCCGCCTCCTGGATTCAAGCAATTCTCCTGCCTCAGCCTCCCAGGTAGCTGGGACTACAGGCATGTGCCACCATACCCAGCTACTTTTTTGTATTTTTAGTAGAGACGGGGTTTCACCGCGTTAGCCAGGATGGAGAATACATTCTTAAAAATGCCTCTTTAGGTTATTTTGTCCTTGTGCAGACACGGAGTGTACTTCCACAAACCTAGACGGCATATCCTACCACACACCTAGGCAATATGATATCCCTATTGCTTGTAGGCTACAAACCTGTGCATGTTACTGTACTGAATACTGTGGGCAATTGTAGCACCATGGTGTTTGTGTATCTAAGCATATCTAAACATAGAAAAGGCACAGTGAAAGTATGGTATTATAATCTTATAGGGCCACCATCATATCTGCAGTTTATTGTTGACCAAAATATCACTATGTGGTGCATGACTTATAAGATTATGATGAAATTCTAGTAAAAATTATGTGAGACTAATCCGGAAGACTTCTGGGAAAATTTATTCTCACTCTTAAAAGGGACACAAACACAGGGATGATTCCTGGTTCTCTGAATGTAGTGTTTTGCATTTGATCTCCACAACCATGTCACTCAACTTGGAAACATAAGGACATTGAGTCTAAGAAGGCAAATCAACACCCCATGAAGAGGGCAGAGCAGAAAGATTTAGAAAATACCTGGATTTTGATGAGGTTATTGAGTTGCTGACTTAACCAACCCTGGATCATCGCCATCTCTGTAGTCCTTGTAATGTGACTTAACAATGTACTCATTGTTTTGTCACTTTGGGTTGGATTCATACTACATGCAACTGAAAGGATCCCAACAGATGTGTGCCTTATTTCTTAAATAGCAGCTATTATACCCAGAGTATCTAACTATTATTGGAAGTTGTAACTATGGGAAAGTTATTTAAGCTCTTTTTAACTCTGTTTTCTCATCTGCAAAATGGGAGTAATAATAGTATCTACACCAAATATTTTTGGGGAAGAGTAGATTCATCAATGTATGTATGCAAACTGAACAATGCCTGGCACATTACAAGGGTGCGATAAATGTGAGGTATTCTTATTACTTACATCAGACATTAAGAGAGTCTACTTATACAGTATTTTTTCTGCAGGTAGGCATCACTACTTTTATTTTACTGTTGAAAAAAACTGGGGGTCAGTCAAAAAAAGAAAAAATTACTGTTGCATTAGCAGGTCAAAAAAAAAAAAGAAGGGGTCAAGTAGATAAAATAATTTACTCAAGGTCACACAATAACCATATTATGTAGGAACCAGTATACCTCCAGTTTATAGATATAGAAATTGAGATATAGTC
Organism: Gorilla gorilla gorilla; assembly: GCF_029281585.2. Lineage (NCBI taxonomy): Eukaryota > Metazoa > Chordata > Mammalia > Primates > Hominidae > Gorilla > Gorilla gorilla. The sequence continues at coordinate 52,997,405 of NC_073234.2, read as the reverse complement.
ACATAACTAGTAAATTGCAGAGCCAGAATTTCAACCAGATGTTCTAGTTCCAGATCTCATGCTTTTAACCACTATTGCATGTACTGACTCTGTAGGTGCATTATAATTTATTAAACTATTCTCTTACTGATGAACAATTAGGTTTTGAAACTTTCACTGTTATAAGTAAATGAACATCTTGTACACATATGCTTGGGACAGATGAACAACTATTTCTGTATGATAAATTCCTAAAGGTGGAAGAGGGTCTGCTTTTTGTTACTCAAGAATGCCTTGCATAATCAGTGGAGCAAAGATAAAAAATTAATAAAAGTTTTTAACATGACCTAGGGTAAACCACTTGAGCTGTACAGGAGACAGATTTTTGTGTATGTTCTAAATTAGACTTGGACATACAAATTAGGAGCAGATCTGTTCTTCCAGCACCCCCTTCCCATTTTTCTTTTGTAGATGGAGTCTCACTCTGTCGCCCAGGCTGGAATACAGTGGTGCGATCTTGGCTCACTGCAACTTCCACCTCCCGGGTTCAAGTGATTCTCCTGCCTCAGCCTCCCAAGTAGCTGGGATTACAGGTGCACGCCACCACACAACCCAGCTAACATTTTTTTGTATTTTAGTACAGACGAGGTTTCATTGTGTTGTCCAGGCTGGTGGCGAACTCCTGAGCTCAGGCAATCCGCCCGCCTCGACCTCCCAAATTGCTGGGACTACAGGTGTGAGCCACTGCGCCCGGCCCTTCCAGCCTGTTTTGTCCCACCAAACAAAACATTACAAGGGTGTAATAAATGTGAGGTATTCTTATTACTTACGTCAGACATTAAGTGAGGCTACTTATACAGCATTTTTTTCTGCAGGTAGACATCGCTACTTTTATTTTACTGAGGTGACTAGAGTCACCCCAAAACTGAACCTAAAAATGTGTGCTTGCTTTTGTCTTGAAATGTCTGAATGTGAGAGGCTTGCTGGAGTTACCTGACCCCATGGGAAAATAGGGGCAATGAGGTAATGAGCTTTGGATGAAATTATGGGAGCATTCCACCAAATCCCCAAGGTCCTAGTAGATCAAGAAAGAGGAATTCAGTGGTGCCAGTGGCTTTGAGGCAGGACAGGGGAGCCCTAAAATTGCAGTTTAGCCCAGGAGGGTTCTTGGCTTCACCCAGGGAAGAATTCAAGGATGAGCTGGTGGTGTTAGACAACAATATTTTATTAAATGATACTACTTCTAGCAAAGCAGGGCTAACTCATAGGCCATGTGCCCAGAATCAGCAATGCATGGGCTCTTGGCAACTATACTTTTACTCACTTATACTCACTTTCAATTACATGCAAATTAAGGGGTGGTTTAATGCAAATTGAGGAGTAGATTATTTAGAACTCTCTACCAAAGGGGTGGTAACTTCCAGGTCATTGCCATGGCATTTGTAAACTGTCATGGTACTGGTGGGAATGTCTTATGCTAATGAGCAATGAGAGCAGCTAGGGATTGCTTTCAGTCACCATCTGCTGGTTTTTGGCTAGTTTCTTAACTTTATCCTGTCTGGACTAAATCCTGTTTTGGTCAGCAGAATTGTGACCAGAAAACAAGTTCTGCCAGTCTCCTAGCTCACCTTCACATAAAGATGAGATGAAGAAAAGGACAGGAAACAGGGTTGTCTAGGCAGCCACATAGAGAGGAAACATCCTGTCTAGAGAGGGAGTTGGGTCATGAAGGCAGATGCCAAATAGAGGCTTCAATGCATATCTCTGGGTTGGGGTGACTTTAGCAAAGGAGGATACCTGTTTAAAGCCAAGTATCACCCCAGAAAAATATATATAGCATCTATATGGAAATCACCACATCCATGGTGGCCACCAGTAGGAAACAAAACCAAATTGAGTCCAAGAATAACTAGGAATACTTTTCTATCTTTAGCAGGTACATTACTGCATAATAAACTCCTGCTTCCCTTCAATTTCCCCTTTTAGTGCCTGATGCCAGACGTGTTAGGGTGTTGAAAATGAAGGGAAAAGCAACGTCTCAGAGACAGACCACTCTCCATCCAAAGGGCCCACTAGAAGGTGCTAGAGTGGGAGTGAATGAACAGATCATGCCTTCCCTCTTCTCTAAGCTATTACAAGCCTGATAAGCATTGGAGGATAGGAGAGGAACCAGCTGTTTTTATTTTTCATTTTTATTTTTTAAAGATAGGGTCTTGCTCTGTGGCCCAGGCTAGAGTGCAGTGGTATGATCATGACTCACTCCTTGAGCTCCTGGGCTCAACTGATCCTCCACCATCAGCTTCCTGAGTAGCTGGGACTACAGGCATGGACCACTACTCTTGGCTAATCTTTTAATTTTTTGTAGGGATTGGATCTCACTATGTTGCCCAGACTGGTCTCAAACTCCTGGCCTCAAATGATCCTCCCACCAAGTGCTGGGATTACAGGCATGATCACTGCATTCAGCCTCAGAAGTCAGCTTTGAATTGACTGTAAGATAGGAATAGACTGTAAGTCTCTGAAAGTAACCAGGCAGTTATGGAATATTCATCAAAAGATCTGTTATCCAATAGAAGGGATTATTTGGCATATCACAGTTGGTGCCAGTAACTAGAGAAACATAAAACCATTTCACGATTCGTACTTGTGCCTCACTGTATGAAATTGTTCAATAAACTAGTTACATATATATATGATATAATAAACTCCATAGATATTTTTAATGTAACATTCTATATAATACTATATTAATATAATATTAATTATATATTAGTTATATAATATATGTAATCTGTATTAATTAATAATACTATACTAATCTAATAGAGATATTAGATTCTAGTTGTGGCCAGGCATGGTGACTCACGTCTGTAATCCCAGTACTTTGGGAGGCCAAGGCAGATGGATCACTTGAGGCCAGGAGTTCAAGACCAGCCTGGCCAACACAGCAAAACCCCATCTCTACTAAAAATACAAAAAAATTAGCCAGGCATGGTGGCACATGCCTGTAAGCTACTCAGGAGGCTGAGGCAGGAGAATTGCTTGAACCCGGGAGGCAGAGGTTGGGGTGAGCTGAGATTGCACCACTGCACTCCAGCCTGGGTGACAGAGAGAGACTCTGTCTCAAAAAAAAAAAAAAAATTCTAGTTGTATGTTTAATGAACTTTTTATTTAAGAATACTTTTAAATTATGGAAAAGTAGCAAAGATAATACAGAGTTCCCATATACCTCACAGCAAACTCCTCTATTATTAATATTATTAGTATGGTACATCTCTCACAATTAATGAACAGTTAATGTATTGATACGTTGTATCATATATTGGTACATTGTTATTAACTGAAGTCCATACTTTATTCACATTTCCTTCGTTTTTACTGAATGTCCTTTTTCTGTTCTAGGAGCCCATTCAAGATAAGTTACATTTAGTTGTCATGTCTCCTTAGACTCCTCTCGGCTGTGGCATTTTCTTAGACCTTGAGAGTTTTGAGGATTACTAGCCAGGTATTTTGCATAATGTTCCTCAGCTGTGTTTTTTAAGAAGTTTTTTTTTTTTTTTTTTTTTTTTTTTCTCAAGGGTTGTGGGTTTTTGGGAGGAAGACCACAGAGGTAAAGTGTCATTTTCATCACATCATATCAAAGGTTCATTATATCCAGATGAATTATCACTTTTGTTAACCTTGATCACCTGGATGAAGCAGTGTTTGTGAGGTTTCTCCTGTAAAGTTACTTTTTTGACCCTCCCCTCATGCTGTTTACTTTGGAAGCAAATCACTAGGTATAGCCGACACATAAAGGAGTCAGGAGTTATGCTTCACTTCCTTGATGGGGGAGTGGCTACATAAATTGTTTTAAATTCTTCTGCATGAGAGATTTGTCTATTCATCCTCATTTATGTATTTTTCCAATCATTTACATCAGTAGGAACTCATGGATATTTTATGTTTGGGGTTATAATTCAGTACTGCACTATTTTCTTGCTCAAATTGCTCCAGCCTTGGCAACTGGGAGCTCTTTGAGTTGGCGCCTGTGTCCTCTTGACATGTGCTTAGCTTTTCATGATTGTATGTGTTTAGCATTCCCTGCATCTTTCCCTAGTTATGTGTGGTCACTTTCTATTTTTTCCCATATATGCAGTTGTTTTTTTAAAAGTCCTAGTCTTTAATGTTTTGCTTCAAAAATAAGAGACAGAGAAAAATGAAGGGAGAAAAAGAAGACTTGCCCTTTAAATACCCTGGAAGTCACTCAGCTGAGGGAAGATGAGGGAACTAAAACAATAATGGCTGCCTGCCTCTTTGTCTGCACCTGTGTGTTCAGAAGCAGCAATGATCCCTAATATTTTACTTATTTAGTTAATTACTTTTTAGCTCAGACCTTGAACCATAATCCCTGATATTTAGAGAAAAAGGTCCCTTTTGGACCCTGCAAGTTGTGTGTGAGCTGTTCCAGGAACATACGCACAGCTACTTGCCACATGGCTGACAATGGGGAATAGGTAGCTGCTACTGTGCAAAGTACTGAAATTGGTTTAAGTTAATCACACTTTATTGTCCAAGCTTTCCCCTATGGAAGCTACAATCCTTCAAGAGACTCCAGAGTTCCAAAATAGTTACATCAGACTGATTCTGCCAGTGCAATTTTTGTCTAGGTAGGAAGACAGATTGTTGGTGCTACCTATTCTGCTGTCTTCCCAGAATCTTCTCTGGACATTTGTTTTTGTTGAATTGACATTCTACATATTGTTAGTGAATTCACTGAGGGCCGTTGAGAGATGTCAAAATTCTTGGGAACCTGAAAATTGTGGTTTGAACACTAACATCTAACTCTGCTCCCTTTTAAACAAAAACAAAAATAGATAAATGGGACTACATTAAACTGAAGATCCTTCTGCACAGCAAAGGAAATAATCAGCAGAGTGAAGAGACAACCTGTAGAATGGGAGAAAATATTTGCAAACTATTCATTCGATAAGGAATGAACATCCAGAACATACAAGGAATTCAAATATCTCAACAGCAAAAAAAAAAAAAAAAAAAAAAGAGAAGGAAAAAGAAAGAAAAAATAAAAAAAACTCCACTAAAAAGCAGGCAATGGAACTCAGTAGATAGTTCTCAAAAGAAGACACACAAATGGCCAAAAAACATAAAAAAAATGCTTGACAACACTAATTGCCAGAGAAATGCAAATCAAAATCAAAATATCATGTCACCTCAGTTAGAATGTCTATTATCAAAAAGACAAAAATAACAAATGCTAGTGAAGATGTGGGGAAAAGAGAATTCTTATACAGTGGTGACGGGAATATAAATTAGCATAGCCATTATGAAAAACAGTATGGAGGTTTCTCAAAAAACCAAAAGTAGAACTACCATATGATCCAGCAATTTCACTGCTGGGTATTTATCCAAAGGAAGGGAAATCAATATAGCAAAGGGATTCCCACATCTCCATGATTATTGCAGCACCATTCACAGTAGCCAAGATATGGAATCAAATGTCCATGAGTAGATGATAAAGAAAATGTGGTACGCATACACAATGCAATATCATCCAGCCGTAAGAAATAATGAAATCCTGTCATTTGCAGCAACATAGATGAGCCTGGAGGACATGTTAAGCAAAACAGGCCCAGGTAGGTAAATACTGCATGTTCTCATTCATATGTGTGAGCTAAAAAAAATTTTTAGCATATGGAAGTAGAGGGTATAATTCGGATATTAGGGGCTGGGAATGCAAGAGGAGAGGAGGAGAGGTTGGTTAACAAATTCAAAATTGGCAGGGCACGGTGGCTCACGCCTGCAATCCCAGCACTTTGGGAGGCCAAGGCGGGTGGATCACAAGGTCAGGAGTTTGAGACCAGCCTGGCCAATATGGTGAAACCCCGTCTCTACTAAAAATACAAAAACTCGCCAGGTGTGGTGGTGTGCGCCTATAGTCCCAGCTACTTCGGAGGTTGAGACAGGAGAATTGCTTGAACCTGGGAGTTGGAGGTTGCAGTGAGCTGAGATCGCACCACTGCACTCCAGCCTGGGTGACAGAGTGAGACTCCGTCTCAAAAACAAACAAACAAACAAACAAACAAAACCAAATTCAAAATTATAGATACATAGGAGGAATTAGTTCCGGTGTTATGCATCATTGTAGGGTAAATATGGTTAACTATAATTTATTGTATATTTTCAAAAATCTAGAAGAGAGAATTTCGAATGTCCATAATACAAAGAAATGATAAATATTTGAGGTGATATACTAATTACCCTGAGTTGACTTTTACACATTGTATACATGTATTGATATATCATTCTATACCCCATAAAAATGTATAATTATTACATGTCAACTGAAAATAAAAAGACAGCATTTCTGAGTAGAAGGGGAAACAATCCTGAGCAATGAAATTTTGCAAACAGATAAACAGATAGATGTGTAATATTTGATTTTGCGAAGCTAAGAAAGAAAAATTCCAGTACAGCAGCTAGGTAGGGGAATGGGACCAAGAACCAACTGTGATGTACATTGTAAAATCCTCTGGAAATTAGGAATGAAGGGTGGGGGGTGAAAGTTAAGAAAGAAGAATTGGTTGAAAAAATTTTTAAAAACATTTAAATTACTTTATCCCTTCCCCCATTGCACATAGCTGTGAGAACAATCTGTTATCCACCCTAACAGAAAATTGAAAATTTATTCTTTGGAGAAACAGAGTGATTTTGTTGCAGATACACCAGGTCTACTTGAAGATATTAATACTATGTGCAAAATAGAGAGACGAAAGAAATATATGCCTTTTGAGTGCTAAGATTTCCAGATCTCTTCTCCCATTTGAATTGCAGAATGTTGGTAACCAGGTATTTACCCTCCAGGTAAAGGACTGAAAGAGTCTTAACTGATGAATCAGAGCAGCTCAAGAGGAAAGACCTAAATATATTTATATTAGGGCTTCTCAATAAAAGAATCTACCTGATTAACCAATAAAACAGCTCAAAGTTGATAAGTTTCGCCAAAGCACTCAGAATTCCAATTCATATTACAGTCTTCCACTCTAATTGTAAACAGACAACCAAGTATCACCAGACAAATGAGGAAAGCTTCCAATATAAAAGATAAAGACCAAACCAAACTAACAGAAAAAAAAGCACTTTGGAGGAAACAGAGAATATGCAGAGAGAAGAAAACAAAAGTCAAAACCGAAAGATACTCAGATAGATAAACTGCATCCACAAAACAAGTACAGGATGCTATACAAATGATATTTATAAAACAAACAAGAGTTCTTAGAATTAAACATGATAAGAGAAATGGAAATCTCAATAGAATAGTTGGAAAATAAAGTTAAGGATATCTCCTAGGAAGTAAGAAAAAGAGCCAAAGAGACTATCATGTGGGAGGAAACTATCACCACAATATAGCCATGTGTTGCTTAACAATGGGGAAAAGTTTTGAGAAATGTGTCATTAGCTAATGTTGTCATTATGCAAATGTCATAGAGTATACTTACCACGTCTTTTAGTATTTACAACGTCTTTTAGTACCATTTGTCTTTATTCTTAGTGTGCACATATTCTGTTAATCAAGAGGGGCCATAATGTCTGATTTTGTCCTATATTTAAGTTGGATATTCACTTGGAATATCCAGCTTGCTCTCCCCTTGTAAACACTCACAGTTGACACTACAACCCACGCCCTGTTTCTTCCCAAAATGCACAATGAAATTTTGTAGACTTAGAAAAACTCTTAAGCTAACTCAGCCTGCTGCCTATTTTTGTATAAGAATAGTTTTACATTTTTTAATGGTTGAAAAAATCAAAATAATAATATTTTATGATACATAAAATTGTATGAAATTCATATTTCAATATCCCTGCTCAATTGTTTACATTTTGTCTCTGGCTGTTTTTGTGCTACAATGGCAGGTTTGAGTAGTTGTGACAGTGACCAGGTGGCCAGCAAAGTAATGAATATTTACTAACCGGCCTTTTAAAGAAAAAGTTTACTGTAAAACCTTTTCAGTGTGATGAGACTTAAAAACTCAGCATCACAGGATGGGTATATGTCTGAGCATATCTCCTCTTTTAGCACCCTTTTGAGATCATACTCCAGAAATACACATTTACAAGCAAACACACACTCCAAACTGTCAGAAAATCACCTCCTATAGCCTCACACCGTCAAAGCTTTTTGTCAAATTTTATCATGACATTTCATGGTAGTCCCCATTCTTCAGCCTTATGATTTCTGAATCATGAACTTATAGCCTATTGTTTTTCTCAATAGAAACAAAGATAATTAAAACTTACTTAGGATTTGACTATAAGAAAATGCCACCTGGGGATGTCATGTTCCAGTCTCTAGAATTACTGTCAGTGGGAAGAGTGGAAAACTAGGAAGGTGGATGATCCAGAAAAGAAGAAAATCACTAAAAACTAGTAATATCTTGATTTTCCTCACTACTATTCTATCTTCCCAAAGGTAGTACTACTAACAACCCTAGAAAAATGAAAGCTAAAATGTATTTTTTCATCATTAACTTGAAATCTGGATCTATTTTCCATAAAATTTAGTTAGAAAGGTATTTTGCTTTTGAGAGCTTCTCTTGGTGGGCCTTGAGAACATTGAGACTTAGGGTTGTCCCAATCCGAATTTGCCTCAGAAGGTGAGATTAAGAAGTTTTGGGTGGATGCAGAGGGATAGAAGTGATAAACTATTCTCTGCCCCATTCATCTATATTGGGATTAACCTACTGAAACATTTCCCTTCGTTTACCTGGGCCATCTCTGTTCCCACAATCTGGGATGCAGATGCTGTAACCCCTCTTTTTAGGGCAGTTCTTCAGGTTAGGTATCAGTTTTCTCTACTGTGGACTCAGTGATGCCAGCCAACCCCATCAGAAGGACTTCCTGGTCCTGTTTCTAGATTGCAACCAGAAGACCATTTCTTGTTCCTATAGCATTCAGGATTAAGACTTCTTGTTATATTGAGTTAAATTTTGCATAACCCTAAGAAACAAGAGGAAGGGGAAGAGGGAAAAGACCTGTTTTCAGGCGTTGTTAGTGACATTAAAGAAATTTCTGAAAGATTCTGGCCTAAAGCCTAGGATCCATTGAGATAGAGAGTACAGAGAGTTAGCTGAAGGACCTTGCAATCTCTACTCGAATTTTTTGCCCTGGCTTCTACTTCCAGTTTCATCCTTTACTATCGTGACCTCTCCTGTCCTACCATAGTTTATAACTTCAAGCAAAGAGGCAGATAAATATTGGGAGCTATGGAACCTCAGGAAAGAATCACTAACCTGTCTCGCAAAGGATTAGGGGCCCAAAGGAAATATAAATCTTCCAAAGACAAAGAAGGGATGCTAGCCCCATCATAAACTCCTTCCTCACTGTTCACTACTTTGTTTTCTGCCAGATAATTCTCAAAAACCACCTACCAGTATTCTGTATATTGAATTTGTGTGTGTTTCCTTATAAACAGAGGCAATAAGCCCTGTTCCTTCTCTCCAACTCTGCCCTTCTAAACTCCCTATCTCTCTGATCACCCAAGTGCCCCATCTCACCTACTTTGTGAACTCCCAAGACGCTTACAGGATCAAATTCTTAGAACTCCAGGATCTGTTTCTGAGTGTGGTTCTGGCCTCAAGCTGTACCCTTAAGGTACAGCTTCTAGAACTGAGTCACAGTTCATTCAAAAAAGCTACAGTAGGAAATCTTAGAGCCAAAAGAGTTCCCACAGGTTGAACTCCTGATTCCAGGGGAATATTCTTGAGTTTTACCACAGGGTACCCTTCTGACTCCAATGTCTGGCCCTGAAGGCATTATGTAGGTCAGATGATAACTGTAGGCCAGGAAAGAGCCAGCCTCTAAGAAAAGAGATACAGATTTTCAGAAGTATACCCTTGTACACACAGGAGCTCTGTGGAAATTAAATACCATCTCATTCTAGGTGCTAGCATTCCAAATTCCTATCATATACTCCTGCAGACTATCCTGTCAGGGAGAAAGATGTTGCCCAGAACTTCCTCTAAAAGTGTCTATTTGTGCTTCTTACTTTTTTAGTTCCTGAATTACAATTCAGGTACTTTTGGGGAACTGAGTGAAACCAATGCCCCTTTTACCCTGTGGTAGGTGCTTAACTCCAGTAAGAATTTCATTTGTTTTCTACCACAGCCTTAAGAAGTAAGTACTATTACCCCTTTTAACAGATGAGAATACTTAGAGAAGTAATTTGATCATGTTAGTTTTAATTATAGAGTTAGGACTTGAATCTAGGCTTTTCTAAGGCCAAGGCCTCTGCTCTTTCCATTTGCCATGCGGCTGGTCATCACTCAATTAGGAATTCAATTTCTAAAGGGATCCAGGAAAGAAAGAATGAAATCTTCTAACTCCATCATTCCAGAGGCTACTTTAGATCTGATGATAATTATCATTAAGAAGAGGAAGGCTGCTCTGCCTATGGAGTATCCATTCTTTTTTCCCTTTACTTTTCTTTTTCTTTTTTTTTGGAGATGGAGTCTCACTCAGTCGCCCAGGCTGGAGTACAGTGGGGCAATCTCAGCTCACTGCAAGCTCCACCTCCCAGGTTCACGCCATTCTCCTGCTTCAGCCTCCCGAGTAGCCAAGACTACAGGCACCTGCCACCACGCCCAGCTAATTTCTTGTATTTTTAGTAGAGAAGGGGTTTCACCGTGTTAGCCAGGATGGTCTCGATCTCCTGACCTCGTGATCCGCCCGCCTCGGCCTCCCAAAGTGGGATTACAGGCGTGAGCTACGGCACCCGGCCTCCCTTTACTTTCTTAATAAACTTGCTATCACTTTACTCCATGGATTTGGAAGAAGAAGGAAGAAGAAGAAAGAAGAAGAAGAAGGAGGAGGAGGTGGAGGAGGAGGGGAGAAATGGGAGGAATCATATGGATTTTAGGATACAGTTGAAAGTTTACTTTAAATTTCCTGGGTTCCATGCTCCTTGTCATTGGCAATTCAAATAGTTATTCATTCCTTTCTGAGACTCACAGGAAGGGTAAACTCTCTTTGTTTAGCTAACCTACAGAACACATTACTGAAGAGCAGGAGACCTCAATCTGTCTTAGAAGAAAGGCCAGATTCTGGCATCGTCTTTCCTTGACACTGCCTTCCTAGCCTTTATTTACCCTCAGAGGTGTGAGAAGCTGATCTCCACACTTCATTGTCTGACCTGGAGGTAAACCATGGGAGGGGAGCCCTGGGTTCTAGTTTCAATGCTGTTGCTGTGTAGTGGTGGACCTTGGGCAGGCAGGGCCCTTTTATCTCAGTGTTCTGTGAAATGAAGCAGCTGACCAAGATGTACTGTGGAGGGTCAAGCCATGTGCCAGGACCACAGATCCTTTGACTCACGCCATATATTCTGCCTCCCAAGTCCTTATCCCACAGTGGGCAATCATTTTCCTCTCAAAGCCCTTTACCATATTAAATTCAACAAACATCATATACCTCCTGGCTATTTTGCACCGAGCACTGTTCTGGGCACCTTTACATATTTGGGCTTTCTAGTTTGCACTCTCAAGGAAACAAACAAAAAGAAAGAAAAACCTGACACGACCCCCTCCACCCCCCGCCCCACCCACTTTCCCACCTACACGCCCAAAATGCTTAGGTGAGCAGAATGAAAGGCCGAGCTAGATTCTGGAACACTTTTAAGGAAAGAGACGGAAGGACAGTAGGGTCAGTTCTTCAGGAGGGTGAAAATTAGGAGGCTACCAAATTCTACCCCAGATTATCTATAGTCTCCCACCCATTTCTCATTCGTTTATGTCTCAGTAATAAGAAGCACGACAGTCTTTTCCCTCAGCGGTCAATGACTGAGTCAGCATTTTGAGGCAGCGCCGCCTCTCAGGCTCCAGGACACAGGACGCCTTGAGACTACATTTCCTACAGGCCACAGCCCAGCCTCCCGTCTTCTAACAGTCTTCCTAGAAAGGTGCGCATGTTCCGACCATTAGCACACGGCTGGTGCGCTCGGTGCAGGCTATCGGAGCGCGGGACAGGGCCGATCCAGCCAGGCTTCAGGGTGCGGGAAACGGGTGCGCCATGAGATAGAAGCTTTCTGCTTTCACCCACTCCAGGCGCCCAGTCTTTCTCCAGCACCTCTTAAGCTAGCCCCAGGACTCTGCAAGGTACCCGAGGACAGGAGTCACTGCTTGCATCCCCTCAGCCTTGGGGCAAGAAGAAGGAGCCAGAATCCAGGAAAGGGGCTTTGGCGAAACTGCACGGAAATCATTCCTTCCGTTTACGTAGTTTTAGTTTTAAGTGTAGCAGCCGGGGAGAAAATTGTGAAGGGGAGTGAGACAAGCGTTCGATTACTTAGCCAATTGTGGAGCACAATTGAAGTTGCAGACCTGAAGAAGCCGCCGCATTGCCATGGCAACAGTACAGGGACTGAATCTCTGGTTTATTTCAATTTCATATCTACCCGGTAGAGGCCCACCAAATACGATCCAGCCCCTGCTCTCAAGGAGAAGTAAGGAGGACAGTCAATCGATAAATATTGATTAAACTCCTACTGTGCAGGCAACCTACTGGACACGGAGATACAATTATAAATAAAACACTGCTCTTGCTCTCAAGCAAACTATTCTAAGTGATGATTGTTGCGATGTGTGCTATGGGAATAAAACGCAAGGACACCTAACCCAGATTGTTGAGGTGGTGGGAGAGAGTCAAGGAAAGCCACCCAGAGAAAGCCATGGGTGTGAATTAAGTCCTGAAGTGTCCTAGATTTAGAAAAAACTTCGATCTTCGTTACCTGCACACAAAAGTAAAGTCCAGATGAATTAAAGAGCTAAACATTTTTTAATTGTAAAAATATTAAAAGAAAATATGGTATAATACTATTTATAATCTAAGGTAGGGAAACAAGTCACAAAGCTAAAGAAGCCATAAAGGAGAAGATTGATAAAATTGACAACATAAAATTAGAAACGTATCAGTAACAGAGATACCATAAACAAAGTTAGGAGACAAAAGAAAGGCCAGGAGAAATTATCTGTATCAAGCATCAGAGCAAAGGATTAACATCCAGAGGTCGAAAGATACCAGAAAACATACTTGCAGGCAAACAGAATTGGATCTATTACTTGTTGCAAAAAGAGATTGTGTGCCGGGGAACCTGTGAGATATCTCAGTAAGAGGCAGTTAAGAGGGGATTGTTTTGTGGTTTGAGCTTGTGTCAAATATTGGGGTGAGTCTTTCAGAAAGTGAAGCAATTCCATGATTGCATATCTTAATTACCATCTAGGAGGTAGGAGGTATCCAATGGAGCTAAAGTTGTAAATAGGTAAAACAGCAGCAGGCCCTCACTTTTGTGGTCATTTTTGTGATTTGCACAGTGTTCTTGTTTTTATCTTTGCTCAGACATAATTACAGAGTGGTCATATTTTTTGTCTTATTTTATCACAGATACAGAATAACCTTGTCTGATGTTGGTGTTCTCTGTTACCGTTTAAGTGGAGAACAACTGGACCAGCTCCTATCTGACACTGTCATTTCTCTGTCTCCCAGAATATAAAGAGCTCCTACAAGTCAATAAATAGCCCAGTGAAAAACTAGAGAAGGATAGGAAGAACAATTCATGAAAGAAGAAATAAAAATAGATGAAAAGATGCTCAGTTGCACCAATAAGGAAATGCAAATTAAAACAATAAAACACAGCCAGGCATGGTGGCTCATGCCTGTAATCCCACTGAGGCTGAGGCAGGAGGATCCATTGAGGCCAGGAGTTCCAGACCAGCCTGAACAACGTAGCAAGATTCCACTGAGAGGACTGCTTGAGCCCAGGAGTTCCAGGTTACAGTGAGCTATGATTGTGCCACTACACTGCAGCCTGGGCAACAGAATGAGACCCTGTCTCAAAACAAACAAACAAACAAACAATAAAACACTGTTGGGAGTAATTTAAATTAGCCCATCCTTTTTGGAGGGCAATTTGGCAATATATACCAAAATATAAATGTATATACCCTTCAACTAGGAATTCCATTTCTAGAACTCTCCCAGAGAATTATATACATATCTACACAAAGAAGAATATAAAAGGATATCCAGTGTAGCATGTTTGCAGTATTAAAAACAGAAAAAATATAAGTAACTGTCAAAGGGCAATAATTAAATAAACTCTGGAATACTATGCAGTAGCTTAAGTTTGATCTTTAAAAAATTTCTTTAATTTTTTAAATACATGAAAGTTAATATTTATATGTCTAACAACATAGTAAAATACTTACAATGTTTAGTAAAAAATCCAGCATTCATAATTATACATCAATATGATTTCAAGTGTTTTTTTTAACTATACAAAGTAAAACAAGATTTAGAAAATACTTCTAAATTTGCATAAGGTATTGGATGATGAAGCTATGGGTTATTTTTTCTTCGTTCTAATTTCTGGTTTTCCAAACTGTGATTAATAAGCATGCATTTCTTTTAAAAATGAATAAAAGCGTGTTTTAAACGTAGCAGCCTGCATTGCATAAGCAGGGACTAATCCAGACTATCTGGCCTGGCTTGTCAAAGAATAGTACCTATAGAGAAAAGAGCTCACATTGGAAAAAAGTTTTTCCAAAGCTACCTAGACTCTATGACCCACTTTAAAATTACATGAGGGCTTGAAATAGGGAGTCTGGTTACTCGTGTGCACAAATGCTGCCAGGTTCCAAACTGATTTAATGACCTTGGTGACACATTAACACTGCTTTAAAAAGCCTTTATTATTTTTCATTACCAAGCAATGTGAACATCAGGTGCCCTCTTATTTTATTCCTGAGACTTACCCCACTCCCGATCTTTTTCTCAATTTTGATCTTTGCCAGGGAAGGTCAAGGATTGGGTGAGATTTCAAGAATGAGGTCAGGGAGGAATATGTAATATATTGATATGATATATAATCTATTATCAAAATATTTAAAACTTTCCTATACTTCACTTTCACTGAAGCTTAATTTTCATGTTTTCACTTTTTTCTGGTGTATCTCATTTTATCATCTCAAATGCAAAATTCTCAAAATCAAATATAATCATTTCCTCTCAGAATGAGCCATTATTTCCTAATTAATACAGAGCTTTGAAATGAATATAATCAAAGCATAGGCCTATACCATATCAATGTACAATGACCAAAGCCTGGTTGGCCTTTTAAAATGTTGACAAAAGTGTATCCCACAGTTGCAGATCTCATTTGACCTTATTCAAGTAATTTCCCCAAAAGTAACTTTATTTCTTTCATATAGTGACTATAGAGTACCACAAAATTAAGAATGAGGGTACAAGTTTTAACCCATATAAACCATTAACATGAAAACTACAGTAAAACTTATTTTAACCCATATAAATTATTAACATGAAAACTACAGTAAAACTTACTGGATTTGAACTACAGTAAAACTTACAGTAAAAATTCCCTGAATTTGTTTACTGTGAAAGAATGAAATAAAATCTGCTGGGAATGGGCTAATACATAAATAAATACATGTAGCTAGAAAAGAATATTTATAATTACTTTTTAAACTATTGGGGAATATTCAAATTTAATGTGGATTTCCAATTACAACCGACATTTGTTATGACGAATGTGTGCTAGGGTATTTTATTAGTTGGTTCTTGTGGAACTCAGACGACGTTGTGAAAATTGGGCTCTAAAAATTCTTTCACTTGAAATTTATGGAAAGTTGTAAAAATCTCTGACTTATAATATTAACTTGGTTACATTTATTGATATCCTTAATTGGGTTTATAAAAGTTGGACTATTGCAGCACTGAAATAATATCCATGTTATTGGATAATATCCAGTTATTGGTTATATTATAGGTTAATATCCAAAGGCCTTTGCAATGATCTACATGTTATATACCTCTAAAAGTCATATGTGGAAATCTAATCCACAGTGCGATGATATTTGGAGGTGGGATCTTTGGGAGGTAATTAAGTAATGAAGGAATGAAGGTGGAGTTCTCGTGAATGGAATTAGTGCCCTTATGAGAAGAGGCCAGGGAACTAGCTCCCTCTCTTTCTTCCAT
The DNA here is from genome assembly GCF_029281585.2 of Gorilla gorilla gorilla. NCBI lineage: Eukaryota > Metazoa > Chordata > Mammalia > Primates > Hominidae > Gorilla > Gorilla gorilla. The sequence continues at coordinate 52,981,388 of NC_073234.2, read as the reverse complement.
GTGAGGCTACAATAAGAAGTTGGTAGTTTGCAACCTGGAAGAGGGCCCTCATCAGAACTCCACCATGCTGACATTCTGATCTCAAACTTCCAGCCTCCATAAATATTATATTAATATTTAATAAATAAATATTAAATTCATTAAATAAAATATTAAATAAATATCTGTTGTTTATAAGCCACCTAGGCTATGGTACTTTGTTTTAGTACCCAGACTGACTAAAACAGTGACCTTAGACCACCTGGATTTATTTCCTGACTTGCTGGCTTTGTGAGTTTCAGAAAGTTATTTAACTTGTCTGTTCCTCAGGTTTCCTTATCTATAAAACAATTTTAATAATACTTGTAAGACATTGTTGGAAGACTTATATATGATAACCCACGAAATCCAATAGAAAATATGCCAAATAACAGCAGGAATCTTGTCCGACTTGTTAACTATCCTATTCTCCATTAAAGTAATGCCTATTAACACATACTTGGTGCTTAAGAAAGATCAGTTAAATGAATAAATGTAAAATAAATGACCTTTGGACATATTAATCACTCAAGAATATTATTATAGTTATTATTATCATCATTATTATCTCATAAGGGTTAAAAGTAAAACTCTGCACCATTTTCTCACTCTTCTAGAGATATACCACCAATCTAGTTATAACACTGTCTGGATCCAATCATATTATAGCAGCTGTGCTTTGCTTATATCTTCTAATTGGTTCTAAACTCTTGAGTATATTCAAAACTTTCTAACATCACTATTACATGTCATCACAGTGTTATACACTAAACCCCTACAGTGGACCCACAGAAGCCCTCATTCTTACCCTTCTCTATAAAATCACTTCAAAGTCTATGTGGTGATTTCACTTGGAGCCTGACCCTTATCAGACGATAACCTTGATTTGTGTGTAAGTCCTGTTCTGACTCTTCTTTACCGTGTAGGCCTACTTGAACTTGCTTATTCATTACATTTCTAACCTCTTATTCATTAGTCACTAAATGGCCCATCAGAGATTCAGTCTTTGGCCAGCCTTGTGACACATGACAACACTTTGTTGTGGAAAAGACTGTACTGTGTTTATTAGGTATTGCAAAGCTTCATGGTTATTCAGCTATAAAGTTGGAAATGCTAACCCATCTAATCACCTTACTTTTTAGATAGTAAATAAGATGTATTATTAAATTATTTTAAATTGATTATTAGATACATATTAAGTACCAGGCCCAGTGTTTGACAGTTTATTATAAATCATTACTAATGTCATGACAACCCTGCCAGGCTGGTATTGGTACCTCAATTTTATAGATAAGAAAGCTGAGTAACTTGTCATGGGCTGCATAGTTAATACATCTGACATTTATTCATTGGTTTACTATATTCCAGGCACTACACTAAATGCTTGACACACATTTTCTCATCTACCCTCACAGCAACCTTAGAGGTAACAGCGACACACATCCTTGTACTTTTCATTCCCAAACATTTCCTAAATGATGAAGACGTTGTTGTGACCAAGAACTAGTGGAAGCTAAGGTCAGGGAACATCTATATATGGAAATGTTTGTTGCACTAACAAGGAAGGTCACATAATAAGATTTCACATCCTGTGTGTTTCCCACCAGTAAATATTTCTTTGATTTAGCAATTTTCCTCTGTTATCCTATTGAGGCAGGAGAATAGGGTCTGGAGTCAGGGAGCCTAAGGACTTCCTAGAACTAAATCCAACAGAAAAACCCCAACTTGCTATGCCCAAGTAAATAACTTTGTAACTTCACTTCAGCTATGACAGGAAACTTCCTCTTCATTTGTACAAGGTGTACACCAGTAAATAACCTTGTAATTTTACTTCACCCTCTTCATTTGCATAGGGCATACACCAAGTAACCAATGAGAAACCTCTAGAGGGTATTTAAACCTCAGAAAATTCTGTAACTAGTGCTCATGAGCTGTTTGCTCAAGACTGCTCCCACTCTGTGGCATGTACTTTCTTTTCAATAAACCTGTGCTTTTCTTTTGTTGCTTTATTTGTGCATTTTGTGCAATTCTTTGTTCAAATTGCCAAGAAACTGGACACCCTCCACCAGTAGTGTAGAGTGGAGTAGATAAATAATTTAGTAGAATTATTTATTAGATCTTTTTTTTGCCTAATATAACTTTTTCAATACTTAAGTAAATAAAAAAAGAAATTTATTATAACATAGTCTAATAATAAATGGTATAATTAGATTTTGGTGAGTATGCTCTTGATTCTTTTGTTCAATCAATTAAAACACCAATCAGTAGCTGAATTAAGTTTGGGAATCCAAATAAAGAGGGAGTCTTGAGAAGTGACTAATTCTATCCCTGAATGATAAAACATATTCTTTTATTTAGAATGGAAGGGTTTCTAGAAAATTAGCTGGTGTTTCATCGAGGAGGGGTTAAGGAGAAGGTGGTTTCAGGGGCCAATGGAATACAAGAGGGAACAAGGGAAAGGTTACTCAAGGTGAATCAATTAAGGATATTAAAAATGGTAGCAACAATACCAATTTGGTTACCTCGCCATTTATTCTACAACCTATATAGATTTTGCGTATGTTGCTCTGCAGATAATTAAGATTTCATTTCATTTGTAAAAGTATTTGCATTTAGTCTGTGAAAGTATTAATCTATCCATAGCACTGTCACAGGGTATATCCTTTACATAGTGGGTTCCCAAGAAGATGTAACACCCTTATCTCAATAATTTCTTTGCACATCAATTGATAGTGATAACACATAAAAGCATTCTGTTTTGCTGATGGCATTTTATGTCTGCTTGATAATCAAAAGAAGGTAGTCTGCTACATTAATAGTTAGAATAGAAAATTTCCAACAGTGACTTCTCATCCAGCACTTTTGAATGGTGTGAACTATCAAGGATACTTGCTATGGTCTGATCCAAAAAAGAGCCAATAAGGAATTTCATAAATGGTTCTTGATTAGGACCCAGTCACTGTGTTGGAGTTAGTGATATGGTAGCACAGATCTCTCTGGGATGGAGGCCTCAATCTATGAATAACATTATACACAATGGCTCAATAATATGAGGTAATATTATCATTCGTAGTCTACTAGCCTTTTAAAGTCTTGAGGGCAAAAAAGAACAAATGGGTGGTCCCTGCCCTTGATTGTTTTATAAGAGCCTAACACAGTTTTCCTGTTTAATGTGGCCATTATGCTTATTTGGGCAAATGGTTATCTCAAATATGTGATATGCAGTACAGTCAATTTCTTCCTTAAAAATATGTCTGTTTTCTCAACTCCTCTTACATTTTGAGGATAGTGCAAGAATTATTTTACATGGAAAAATGTATGGATTTTGTATTGAGTCAGTGGGATAACAACTTCAATGCTTCTCTTTTTATACTTTTGCCAAGGAACGAAATGGGAATACCAATACTTATGCTACTACCGCTGGCAATAACAACAGGCCATCTCCAATGGCGAACAGAGCATTATCTATCTTAAAAGAGAGAAAGTTAAATCTATCCACAGTGAAATATTTGAAAATATAAAAACAGAGAGAACATAATATCATAGAAAGAGCCCCACACAATTAACAGACATTAACAATGAAAGGGACAGCAGTGTGTTGGTATAAACACAACCTCATTTTCCTGAACTCCATTTCAACTTCTCATTCCTATTTCGTCTCTTGGCAAAAGTATAGAAACAGAGGCATCGAAGGTGTTATCCCACATACTCAAGCACTGGTCAAGGCAATGATGATTACATCAGCACTGAGCCTTACAGATTCATTTAGTATTACAAGAAAGAACCTTGAAAACAAACCATTTCTATCGTGTTGAGCCCGTGGTCTACAAACCTCTAGGCATTCATAAGCAACTCTCAATATTTCAGTGTTCTAAGAGAAATCACATAGCTACCTAAGTTTGTGCATGCTAAATAAAATCTTGTTTCTTTGTTTTTGGCTGAAATACCAACTCAGGGTGGCAACCATGGTTATCTTATGCTAACAAAAATGTCTTTGGCTAATATAATAAAAATTGTTCCACTTTGGGAGGCTGAGGCGGTCGGATCACAAGGTCAGGAGATGCAGACCATCCTGGCTAACACAGTGAAACCCCGTCTCTACTAAAAAATACAAAAAACCAGCTGGGCGTGGTGGCGGGCGCCTGTAGTCCCAGCTACTGGGGAGGCTGAGGCAGGAGAATGGCGTGAACCCAGGAGGCAGAGTTTGCAGTGAGCCGAGATCGCGCCACTGCACTCCAGCCTGGGCGACACAGCAAGACTCCATCCGAAAAAATACATAAATACATACATAATAAATAAATACATAAAATAAAAATAAAAATTGTTCAAAACATGGGACCCAACAGGGGAAAATAGTAACAGGTTAGGGGTCTTGATAGCCTAACTCCAGTAGTCCAATCTGTCCCCCATTTTGAGGACACTAAGACTTGCAGAGGTGAAATTATTTGCCCAAAACCACTACCCAAGAGAACACTCAGTTCAGCAAAGGTATTTTTAAACCATAGCACATAACATTCTATGCCTGCTTACTTTTTAGATAAAAGAAGAATGTGAAGCCAGTGGCCCGCCTGATGGTGGATAGGTGTGTTTTTCTAAACTTCAGCAGCCTTCTCTTACAATAAGTAATCTCAGTCATTATCCTAAGCCAGGTTTCCTCCTATAAGATAGAAATATTAACCCCTATCTGTTATGGTATTGATAAGAATTGCATGTTAAGTCAACCACTCCTTTAACACACTGCAGAAACTTCAGTAAATGCTACCTATTATAATTAGATATGCTAGAGCAGTAGTTCTCAAAGTGTGGTCATCAGAACAGCAGCATCATCTGGAAATTCGTTAAAAATGCAAATTATTGAGCCTCACCCTAAACCTACTAAATCAGAAACTTTTCAGGTAGGGCCCAGCAATCTGTTTTTGTTTTGTTTTGTTTTGTTTTGTTTATTTTGAGATGGGGTCTCACTCTGTCACCCAGGCCAGAGTGCAGTGGTATGATCTCGGCTCACTGCAACCTCCACCTCCTGGCTCAAGTGATCTTCCCACCTCAGCCTCCGAGTGGCTGGGACCACGTGCCATCCCAAGCAGCTAATTTTTGGTATTTTTGTTGTTGTTGTTGTAGAGATGAGGTTTCACCATGTTGCCCAGGCTGGTCTCAAACTCCTGAGCTCAAGCGATCTGCCTGCCTCAGCCTCCGAAAGTGTTGGGATTACATGCATGAACCACCGTGCCCGGCCCAATGTGTTTTTTAAACCTTTCAGATGTTTCTGACGCACAGTCAAACTTTGAGAATTAGGTCCCACCATGACAAAACAAAACTGAAATTCCCCTGAGGATATATTTGTACTTACAAGCATTTTTTTATGTTTATCATTCGCACATTTTAAGGCATAAACTAGCAGTAATATTGGGAATTAATTTTAATAATATGGCTAGCTAAAAACTTGATGATGGGCAGGAGAATAAAGTCAAGAGAAAGCCTGAACACTCAGTGCCACTCCCTAGGCATGCCAAACAGAGAGCCTGTAGCAGGAAAGATTGTTAGAAGAGAGAGGAAGCACTTGCGTGTGGATAGACAGAGGGAAAAATAATTCTTCCTTAATTATTCAGAAATCTGGGCCGGGCCTGGTGGCTCACGCCTGTAATCCCAGCACTTTGGGGGGCCAAGTGGAAGGACTGCTGAGGCCAGGAATTTGAGACCACCCTGGGGCAATGAGGCAAAATCCTGGTCTCAGCAGCAAAATAAATAAATAAATACACAAAATCAATCAATCAATCTATCTATCTATCTATCTATCTATCTATCTATCTATCTATCTATCTATCTATCCAATTACCTGGAGTGTTAACAACAAAAATTCCAGATCCTTGGCCAGGCAGGTAGCTCACGTTTGTAATCACAACACTTTGGAAGGCCTAGGCAGGAGGATCACTTTCCCCCAGGAGTTCCAGAGCAGCCTGGGCAACACAGGGAGACCACATCTCTACATTAAAAAACAAACAAACAAAAAAATAGCCAGCTGTAGTGGCACGCGTCCGTAGTCCCAGCTACTGAGGTAGCTGAGGTGGAAGAATCGCCCGATCTCGGGGAGGTCGAGGCTGCTGCAGTGAGTCGTGATGGCACCACTGCACTCCAGCCTTGGTAACGGAGCGAGATCCTGTCTCAAAATAAAATTAAAAGTCTGCATTGTATGGTGGAGAAAGGCTGTCTCTGCCTATGCCATTCCTTCTAACTAAACGTCTTGTTTCCTCTTCTCTACCCAGCCTAGCCCTTTGGTTAGCATCTCCTCCTCAACTCCAAAAGTCTCAGGCATCCATTCGGCCAGTATCTTTCAATCCTCAACCTCGCAGAAGTCATCCCCCTTGTGTTCCCTTCGCTCTGGGGCCTTATCCAAATGCGTACATTTTGCGCTCTTTATGGGCTGTAAAAGAAAAAAGTGCCCCTTTCAGTAACTATCCCCAGCAAGGGTCTAAGGAGCCATTTCTCTTCCACCTCCGGAAATAAGAGCGGACTGCGGTGGGGCGGAGCCAGGAGAACGGCGGCTCTCTCGGCCAACGGACTTGCTTCCCACCGCGCTGAGACTCCTGGGAGGAGAATTTCAGTTTTTTGGCTTTTGGTTTTGTTTTGTTTTGTTTTCCTTCTTGGATAGAAGTAGCACCCTAATCCCTGGGCTTCTGTGCCGTTTAGCATGTGCTTTCCTGGATCTCAAGGCCCATGGCCTACCTTTCTCTGTCCAGGCAGCTCTGGGAGAGTGGGAGAGTGGCTCACCCATCTCTGAAAAGGAGATTCCCCAGTACTGTGAGCTACCGTGTGAATTTGGGACTCCCCTGGCCTCCTGAGGGCCCCTCCAGCTCCCCTGGTGCCTTCTGCCATGTCACTATGAAGTCTTCCTGTTATGAGCCCACACGTCTAGGGTGGGAAAGATTACGAATTTTTGAAAATTCTTAATCTTTTAAATAATTCTTAATCTTAATTTTTGTTTTCAGAAGAACCGGGAATGGAGGTTTTCTGAAGACAAACGTTTTCCTAAAAATTGAAGAGGCAGAAAAAGACCCATTATACCATTAGTGCAGGTAAAGTGAACAGAAGGAAGATGGAATAAGCAGAGGATGTGTTGCGTATTCCATTTTCTTTGGGAAAATTTCCGTTTCTTTTAGGAAGTGAAAAGCCCCTACTTTTTGGTGACTATTAGAGGAGCAATCCTCCTTGGAATCTTATTTTGGGGGCTCTCTCCCTTCCCTCACTTTTTTTCTCTTTCTAAAAAAGGTCTGCTTTAATTTCTTCAGAGTAGGTGATTTCATTTATAAGGCCTTAGGAATATGCACACTTTATTTTCTTTAGTCTGTAGCAGCGGTCCCCAACCTTTTTGGCATCAGGGACCACTTTTGTGGAAGACAATTCTTCCATGGACGGGGCGTTGGGGAGAACGGGGGTTGGGGAGATGGTTTCGGGATGAAACTCATCATCAGGCATTAGAGTCTCATAAAGGGTGGGCGGCCTAGATTCCTCACATGGGCAGTTCACGATAGGGTGCTGATCCTGTGAGAATCTAATGTCGCCACTGATCTGACAGGAGGCAGAGCTCAGGAGGTAATGCTGGCTGCCCACCACCTGGTGTGCTGCCTGGTTTCTGACAGGTACGGGTTAGTGGCCTGGAGGTTGGGGACCCCTGGTCTGTAGTACTTTTTGTATTTTCTACATTCTATGCAATGCACTTATATTAATGAGTCAGAAAAGTAGGATATAACTATTTAAAAAGAAAAATAACTGTTGAAGTTCAGGAGCTGCAGACAGGACAGAATTAGTTTAACATATTATTTCGAAGTTTTTAGGACTAGGGATACCTTCTTCAGTTTTATCCAACTGTAGGCATTGCTGTTATTATTGGTGCATGATGAAGAGACTTGGTACTTGTGTCTTAGGGATTTTAAGGCAAATGGATCATGGAGAAAAGACCCATTTAGGTGACGGGCTTATGAAGAATGGCTATATGTAAGCAACTAGTGGACTAGGAGAAAGTAGCAACTGTATCTGAAAGTTTATAAGTGTCAACATAATAACTCAACAAAACAAACACTTTGTAATGTAAATCACATGTAGCCTGATCCTTGTCTTCTAGAAAGTCATATTTTAGAGTTCTAAGACATGAGATGAAGGATATTTTACCCTCTTCTGGTTAATTAAGGCCTTCAGATACTAGTCCTGAAATTCAACTTTTTTGCTAAGGTTTAAAAATACATTTTTCTCTCCAAAAGCTTCATAGAAGCCCTAGAGACTTTTTCCCCATTGGTTTTTTAAAATAGTTTAAAACATAATTATAAACTGTAAATTTTATTTATTCTTTTGATGGTTGAAGAAAGCAGCATATAAGACAGTGGGACAAGTATGATGAAGGCGAGTATTTCCCAAGCATCCAATAAGGGAAATTAGAAGTGAGTGGTGGAGAAAGAACATCTCAATATTTCTGAAATCTGAGAAATATGGAAGCTGATAAGCGAACAGGAATCCAGTGTTAGAGGAAAAACTTACCAAATATTTCCATATAGCAAAAATGTTGGGTTGATTTTAAGTTGGAGTTGTCCTTTGAAGTATTGGCCCACCAAAGCTGCTATTATAGCAGAGCTGTCTGGTTTTTGAGGGACAAATTGCTTCTGATGGTGATGGAGGTGGGGGTTGAAATATGTGGGATTTGTTTCTAGGACTTGCTGTCATCCTGTGGCAATTAGTGCTAGATCAATGTTTATCTAGCACAGTGTATTAATAGAATTCTCTGTTTTAAAGAGTATAACTTCTGAACCAATTTAGGTGCTTTGTAAAGTTAGCTCTTTTATCTGTTAAGTTTTGTAGCAGGCTTGTGGTTGCAGTATTGTTACATGATTCATATTTCTAGCCTAAGTCCATGGATCCATGAGTTTATTTATTTTGGGATTTGTAAAGAAGGCTGTGTCTCTTTTTGGCATACTTGTATATATTAGTGTGAAAAAAACATTTTTGTATACTATTTATCTGTAAAAATAATTTTAGAGGTCTTGTGTATATGGTTATATAGAATCTTTCCCCAGATTAATATAAATTTCCCCAGACAATATAAATTGTCTCATGTGCCTAACAGATGAAAGATCAATACGTGCTTTTCCACATTCATAGGGATTCTCCCCATTATATACTCTTATGTGTGGTAAATGAAGGATTATATTGGAAGGATTTTTTGTACTGATTACATTCATAGGGCTTTTCACTAGTGTGGTTTCTCATGTTTTCTAAGGGATGAGGTAACACTAAAGGCTTTCCCACCATCTTTGCATTCTATTTTGTATTCTCTTGTACACTGTAAGGGAAAAGCTGTAATCAATATGTCCCCAGTTTGAGCTCTCATGTACATCAAACATGAGTGCTTCCTGAATATTTTTCCAATATAATCATGACAGTTACAGGGTTTTTCCCCAGTGTGAATTCTCATGAACACAATGGGAGTACAACTTACACTGAAAACTTTTCTGTATCAATCACATTTATAGAGATTCTCCTCAGTATTCTCTTCTCTCCTCTAAGGACAGATCTAATGCTAAAGACTTGAAAATGCTGCTTACAGTCATTGTGTTTTATTCTAATGTGAATTATAATATGTATCCAAAGGGATGAGTGATAACTGAAGGCCTTCTGCAGTCCTTACATTCATAAGGTTTATCTCCATTTTGTATTCACATGTACCTCAGAAATTAAGAGTTACTACTGAAACATTTTTCATATTAGTTATATGCAGAGCAGAAAATTCACCAGTTTGAATTTTCTTCTGTTGAATAAGGTTAGACCTTGCACTGATGATATTCATTGAGTGTTTCTCTAAGATGACTTATCTCCATTTTTGCACAATTGTATTGACTTTTACGTTTTACCTAAAAATGTCCTACTTAAGATTTGACCCTTTGATTTTTAAGTAGAACATACAAATACTTGGGGAATTTCATCTTCTGTCATCAACTCATCTTCTTTCTCTAACCAAGAGATCAAACGGAGTTTGCCCATATGATGCCTAAGTGATACCACGTTGGTAGTTCTCCTGTATCTCATTCCTGTGCAGGTTTCACTGAGATGAGTCCAGTAAAGGCCTCTTCATTGAAGGTCACTGAGTCCTGTGATTAGCTTGTCAGCAGCCAGGCAGCCAACACTTCCTTTCTTGCGTTTCCTGTTTGGTGACAGGGAGGGTCCTGAGCAGACCAAATGCTAGTTAAGGGCAGATAAACAACTGCCATCCTGTGAGTTTGACTGTAAATCTTGAAATTCAGAGCAGTGGGAACTCAAACATACCCTCTTTTTGTTCTCACAGTCCATCTGGGGCAAGGATCTTAGACTTTTTAGGTAGCATCTTCCCACTGAACTGTGATTTTTCAGATGAAGACAGTACTCAAAAGTTGAAATTTAGTACAATTAATAATTTTTATTGCTTCATCAAAGATATTGAAAATTAAACTTGCTTTTTTTCTCTTCTTCCCTGTGAGTGTGTGGTGATGAAGAATACAGTGATTTATGCTAGGAGGCCAGAATTTTGCCCACTGTTGGTTTTGTGCCATCAGTGTAAATGTCAACATAGGTGGGTAATGTCTTAGAATTATTATGAAAATAGTTTTGACTTTGTGGCATTTCCTCCAAAGTGTTTGGTTTCCTTACGAGTATAAGGACAGTATTCTGAGAATCGCTGCCCTAGAGAATTGTAAGTCCTTTTCTTTTGCTTTCTAATCTTTTTCATGCAGAGAAGGCATTAAGCTTTAGTGAATTATTCAGTATCTCCTTTTTTGTGTGTGTACAATCGCTTATCCAGTTGTATGGAAATATCGTATTCAAATTACAACCCATAGAAGAGATTTTACAAGCCATGTAGACCAATTACTAGTCATTTTTAAATGTTCCTCTTATTTCTGGCCTCAATGCAATCATTTGAATCTTATCATATTTATTTGTCTGCTTCCAAGTTTTTTTTTCCATATCTTTTCCCAGTTATCTTACACAGTTTGATTATGTTGTCTGACTGTGGTTTTCTTTAAGTTGATACATTTGAGTTTTGCTGTACTTCATGGATCTGTCAGTTTATGCCTTTTACCAAATTAGGGAAGTTTTCAACCATTATTTATTAAAATACATATTTTCTTCTATTCCAATGTCTTTCTCCTCTCCTTCTGGAACTTTTGTAACACAAACATGCTTTTTAAAAAATAGTATCTCAGAGGTCTCTGATTCTTTTTTTTTTTTAAATTATACTTTAAGTTCTGGAGTACATGTGCAGAACATGCAGTTTTGTTACATAGGTATACACGTGCTATGGTGGTTTGCTGCACCCATCAACTCATCACCTACATTAGGTGTTTCTCCTAATATTATCCCTCCTCTAATCCCCAGTCCCCCGACAGGCCCCGGTATGTGATGTTCCCCTCTCTATGTCCACGTGTTCTCATTGTTCAACTCCCAGTTATCAGTGAGAACATGCGGTGTTTGGTTTTCTGTTCTTGTGATAGTTTGCTGAGAATGGTGGTTTCCAGCTTCATCCATGTCCCTGCAAAGGACACGAACTCATCCTTTTTATGGCTGCATAGTATTCCATGGTATTATGTGCCATATTTTCTTTATCCAGTCTATTACTGATGGACATTTCGGTTGGTTCCAAGTCTTTGCTATTGTGAGTAGTGCTGCAATAAACATATGTGTGCATGTGTCTTTATAGTAGAATGATTTATAATCCTTTGGGTATATACCCAGTAATGGGATTGCTGGGTCAAATCTGATTCTAAAAGAATTATTTTTTTCACTTTTTTCTTCTGTTACTTATTTTTTAATTTTTTAATTTTTTGAGACAGGGTCTTGCTCTGTCTCCCAGGCTGGAGTGCAGTAGTTCGATCTCAGCTCTTGGCTCACTGCAATCTCCACCTCCCGGGTTCAAGTGATTCTCCTGCCTCAGCCTCCCAAGTAGCTGGGACTACAGGTGCGTGCCACCATGCCTGGCCAGTTTTTGTATTTTTAGTAGAGATGGGGTTTCACTGTGTTGGCCAGGCTGGTCTTGAATGCCTGACCTAAAGTGATCTGCCCACCTTGGCCTCCCAGAGTGCTGGGATTACAGGCGTGAGCCACGGTGCCTGGCCTTTCTTCTGTTTTTCAGATTGGATACTTTCTATCTCCAAGTTCAGCAACTCTTTCTTCTGTCATCTCTATTCTGCTATGAGCCCCTAAAGTGATTTTACTATTTCTGTTACTGAAATTTCTAATTATGAAATTTATTTGGATCTCTTGTTATTTATTTATTTATTTTTTTTTTTTGAGACAGAGTCTCACTCTGTCACCAGGCTGGAGTGTAGTGGCGCTATCTCGGCTCACTGCAACCTCTGCCTCCTGGGTTCAAGCAATTCCCCTGCCTCAGCCTCCTGAGTAGCTGGGACTACAGGCCTGCGCCACCACAGCTGGCTAATTTTTTGTGTTTTAATAGAGACGGGGTTTCACCATGTTGACCAGGATGGTCTCGATCTCCTGGCCTTGTGATCCGCCCTCCTCAGCCTCCCAAAGTCCTGGGATTACAGGCGTGAGCCACCGCGCCCAGCCCTGATTCTCATCAATCTTAGCACGTACAACTAGGGGTGAGATAAGGACCTCCATACAGAAACTTTAATGTGCCCTTTATCCAGCCCCCTCATTTTCTTGGTTGTCTACTCACTCTTTGGTTCGTGGGGTTCCCCACTCCTGGGTTTCTGACCAGAGCATTAGCTTCCCTGCGCTGTTGACAGGGTTCTCTGCCGGATCTGCCACTGCCACACTTGCCTGTCCTAGGGTAGGAGGCAACAGGCTTTGCCTCTCAGGGGCCATCTCATTGCTGGTGAGGAGAGGGAGGGCACAGATTAGTTGCTTGTACTTCTTTGGTGTACAGCAGGGAGAGTCTATAGGGCTTTTACCCACATGTTGACCATCAGTTGGCTGGTGGGAAGGGGAAGATGTGCTGGTTGTTTGCTGGCAATCTCCTGGAGTAGGATAAAATAAAAGATTCCATCCCTCCCCCCATCACCATCCCAGTTTTCCATTCTTAAAACTAGAGGAGTCGATTTTTCTTGGGACTTTTTCTTTCTAGGCCCATTGACAACCATTGGCAGCTCTGGTTTTTAGGTTTTCAGGTTGCACTGCTGCCCAGGCTGGGATATGTGAGGCAAAACAAACCCTGGGGAACTTGCTGCTCCATTTTCCTTATGTCCTGAAATCCTTATCCAGTCATCTTGCTTTTATCTGCCTTTCAGAGTCTTCTGGTAGTTGTTCTATGTGTTTTAGTTCTAGGTTTTTAGTTGTAGTTAATGGGAGAGGTGGGAGGTGATTAATCCATCTTATCTGAAAATGGAAGTCTCATCTGTCTATCTTTTTATTAAAACATGGTCTTCGTCACTACAATAGGCAAAAATTATTGCTTATTTTGTATCTTAATTATAGCTGAAGAATGAGATTGTTTTTCATATATTAACCATTGTTTTCATTTATCCACTGGTTAATTTTGAGATTTACTCTTAATTTTGGGATTAATGCTTAGACTTCTTTTTGGGAGAATATTCTCTAGTTTGCCTTTGTACACTTGTTTTAAAATTTTTTAATGTACAAATTTTAAGATTTTTATATAATCTTCTATGAGTAATTTCCACTGTTATTTTTTCCATTACTTTTAAGCTTAGAAAATCCTTCTTCTTCCTGAAGTCAAATAAATATTCATACAAACTTTTCTCTGCTTTCAGTTTCTATGTTTAAGTCTTTGATCCATCTTAAATTTATTGATGTGTGGTGAAACATGAGTATTTACTTTAAAATTTTTCAAGTTGTAAGCTATCAGATCTTATATATTTCTTATTAAAAATTATTCTTTTTTTTTGTGACAGAGGCTCACTCTGTCAGCAGGCTGGAGTGTAGTGGCACGATCTCGGCTCACTGCAAGCTCTGCCTCCCAGGTTCACACCATTCTCCTGCCTCAGCCTCCCAAGTAACTGGGACTACAGGTGCGTACCACCATGCCCGGCTAATTTTGTTTCTATTTTTAGTAGAGATGGGGTTTCACCGTGTTAGCCAGGATGGTCTCGATCTCCTGACCTCGTGATCCACCTGCCTCAGCCTCCCAAAGTGCTGGGATTACAGGCGTGAGCCACCGCTTCCGGCAAAAGTTATTCTTAACATGCTAAAAGTTCTAATGACAAACAGATAAAAGCTCCATGGTCTTTTTTAAAAATATAAAATGGTTTTAAAGACTGGGCTTCAATTTAAAGATGTACATTTGCTTTTCAGATTGAATTTAATAAACAGCCCACTTCTGCAACAAGAGGGCTACTTTTTTGCCTTTATTTTTATTTTTAATAATTCTATTTATGAGGTATGATATGATATTTTGATACATGTATATAATGTGTGATGATCAAATCAGGGTAATAGGGTTACTTTTTCAGTCTGGTCCTCAGGAGACAGAAACCACACAGTAATTTAAATAGGGAAAGGTAATATAAAGAATTTTTAAGCAATGATAGAAGAGTAACAAGCAAGAACAAAGTTGGGATGGGAGTTTAGACCTTGTTGAAGAATATATAGTTGCAGCCCACTGGATGGAGGAGAGGTTTGCTGGTTTGCCCAGGCTACAGCTGATCCCTATTCACTGGGCAGGCAGGAATAACCTCCTGGGGTACTGACAAAACAGGCTGATAAGTAGGCCTGGAGAGAGTGTCAGATGTGCTACTTTAGGCATTCCTGGAACCAGGAGCTCGAGAGACCACTCTTTTCAGGAATCTAGTGTACTTTTGTATACGACTTGGACCAGCATGTCTAAGAGCAGCTATGTGGAACAAAGGCAGGGCAGCAAACCCTGTAATGACCCTGGTTGGTGTGTACTCAAAACTGGGGAAAGGGTGTGGGAAACAGCAACCTGGGCCAGAGAGGCACTTGCTGGGAGTGGAGGGGGAAATAGAGGCAGGATGTTCTGTCTTGTTCTCTGTAGCTCAAAATACTAGACCACTTGAGGGGTTCCCTCAAGCCATACAAACAGGCAGCAGGCTGGATTTAGCCTATAGGCCACAGTTTTCCACTCTCTGTTCTAGGAACCTGGTGATGGAGAGACCAGAGAGAACTAGCGAGGAAAACCCCTTCTTCCTGCAGCATCTACAATGGGCTTTACTGACAAATTTTAACAGCTTGCCAGCTAGGAAATGTAAAATATTTAAAAGGCCCAGATCTGTTTTCACGTATCAGGCAACAAAGGGTGAATTTGATGCTGAGAGACAATACATTGGAAACTGGCATAGCTGGTGTGGTAGAAATTATGGTAGGGGAAGGATGGTTGCTTGAGCAAAGCTTTGATTAATGAGAAGATGTGAGAAAAGAGCTGATATGGCAACTTTTCTTTTCTGGATGGAAGATAGAAAAGGAGTGTCCTTGTTGGGTTTACCTATGAGGTATGAGAATGATCATTCTGAACTTTTCCCTAGGTGAGGTGTTTATGTTCTCTTCTGTAAAATGTGAATAACACTATTCACCTGCCAGTGGTGTTGAAAGAAGTAGTGATAATTTAAACACAATGCCTGATGAATAGGCCTTCAGTAAATGGTAGCTATTCTTCCCTATATGGATCGAAAGCTGAGAAAAAGCCATAGAAGCCGGAGCTGGGTTAAAACAGAAAATCAGTATGATTTCCCTAGGAAATGGAGAATTTAGTGTCTTTTGAATGGAAATATTTAGAATTGGAATTTTGAAGGAAAAATGGAGGAAATTATGTTATTATGCAGTGTAATTATGGAATGTATTGTGAACTGGGAATGAAAATAAGGTTTGCTATTGGTTATATTCTTTAGCATGGACATGTATTTTCATGGTTACTTAATTTGGTGGAGAACAAATTTTAATGAATTTGGATTTTGTGAACTTTCAGGTTTTTAGAGATTGGATAGAAATAAGGTTCTCTGAGGTGGGGATGTAGTACCATACAACATAAAATTAGGCATGTAGGTCTGAGATGTTTTAGTTCTCAGACTATAACAGCAGTTGCTTATATATATGGTAAATGATTTTCTGTGTTTCTGCTTTGGCTTCATTTGTGCAGTATTCTGTGATTCTGACAAGGGTGGATGTCTGGGGATTACTATAACAGAATTGAATGATGCCTAGAATGTAGTATTATTGTGAGGCTGCAGCTTGACTGTGCCTTGGGATGCCTCAAACCTCATATTGAAAGTATGAATCCTCAGAGAAATGGGTTTTCAGTTTGAGATTAACTGATCATAGTAGAATGGTTCTTAGAGACCTCATATTGTGGGCTCGAAAGACCTAACTATTAGTAATGCTTGGATGAGGGGCTTAATTTATGTAGCACACTTGTGTTTGGGTAAGAAAAAGAACTTGGGTAGACGAATTTGATAACACTAAAAGCCAACACTTCTCCCTTGCTGTCATTTGGGGGTGGGGGTATAGGTATAGATTTTTTTTTTTTTTTTGAGACGGAGTCTCGCTCTGTCGCCCAGGCTGGAGTGCAGTGGCGCGATCTCGGCTCACTGCAAGCTCCGCCTCCCGGGTTCACGCCATTCTCCTGCCTCAGCCTCCCGCGTAGCTGGGACTACAGGCGCCTGCCACCACGCCCGGCTAATTTTTTGTATTTTTTAGTAGAGACGGGGTTTCACTGTGTTAGCCAGGATGGTCTCGATCTCCTTAGGTATAGATTTTATGTTTGTTTATGTTATGTGGGGTATTTAGAGATCCTTAGTATTCTTCAATGGAAAGGGCCAGGGAGACCAGATCTTCATATTTTCAGGCTAATTGCTGAGAGATTTTCCTGCTCCTCTAGTGAGATCCCTTGGGTCTAGGCTCCCCGGACTCACTTCCAAACAATTGTGCTGAGGATTAAAAGGATGAACGCACAATTGCCAAACTATCCCCATGCTTTTAAGAAACATTGTTATTTTATTTTTGCATTCCTTTTTATAAGCCACGTTAGTCTTCTCCAAAGCTATGACTGGGACTGGTGGGATCATTTGTTCAAATGACTGTTGTTGGGGTCATTTGTATTAAAGTAGAAGCCACATAGTAGTGCAGGGAGAAGACAGGGTCTTAGAATATAAAACAAGATGAGTCAGAAAATGACTTTTGGAAAAAAAAGTAGTAGCAGGTTCAGGTCAATCGGGGAGTCTTAGTATACTGCTGAACAGGTTTCTGTCATTCATCTTGGGGTGAGATAAATTAAATAAATGCAAGATAATTGAGTCAGAAAGATGCAGGACCTTGGAATCCCAGGCCTGTGGATCCAGGGAGGGACAGTGAGATAGAATGAGGTTAGATCAGTATACTGCTGAATTCTGCTGTGCTCTGGCATGGAGTTATCCTTGGTGAAATTAAATCAGTATAACTCTGTATGAGTGAGTGAGATTAATGAAACCTCTGTCTGATGTTCTTGGGATTTAGCATTTAAAGGTTGCTTACTCTTTAAATCAACCAGGTTCCTCTAGAGACCTCCAAGAACAAAAACTATCTTGCTCTGGAACTCAAAGCACAAGGATATAGGTTAGACATCATTCCCAAGTGTCCTTCCTCCCTACAACCTTCTCACCCCTGACCCACAAAACTTCATGAAATTAAGAGCTATTGCCCTTTCTCACAAAAGGTTGGTGCTGTCCTCTTTAAGTGATAACTTCTGATTTATAATCATAGACCATTAAAATTCAAAGAGATACTTCAGGCTTGTCTTTGTGGAGGTGGAGTTGGTATCTCTGGATTAGTGGTGTGGTGCTGGTTTTTACTGACTTTTTTCCTAAAGAAATCACTTTTCTGAAGTATCTTTTCCTTTTGGGATGTCAGAAGAAGAGAGCTGGCAGTAGATTTCTTCCAAAGAGGAAGGAAAGAACTCTTAAAGGATTGGTGATTTGGAAAATATCTGTCAGCTAGCTTTCTTGCCCTCTGAGCCAGCTGAGTGGCAAGTGGGGCATTTGTTTCCTGCTCTTATTAAAAAAAAGTATTCCTCTACTACTTACAGCATATTTATACAGAGATCTATGAAAAAATGAATGGTTATATAGATAAATGAAAATGTTTGCTTTTTTGCTGTTGATGTTTTTGATTTTTTTTCTTTTTTTTTCTTTTATTATTATACTTTAAGTTTAGGGTACATGTGCACAATGTGCAGGTTAGTTACATATGTATACATGTGACATGCTGGTGCGCTGCACACACTAACTCGTCATCTAGCATTAGGTATATCTCCCAATGCTATCCCTCCCCCCTCCCCCACCCCACAACAGTCCCCAGAGTGTGATGTTCCCCTTCTTGTGTCCATGTGTTCTCATTGTTCAATTCCCACCTATGAGTGAGAATATGCGGTGTTTGGTTTTTTGTTCTTGTGATAGTTTACTGAGAATGATGATTTCCAACTTCATCCATGCACCTACAAAGGACATGAACTCATCATTTTTTATGGCTGCATAGTATTCCATGGTGTATATGTGCCACATTTTCTTAATCCAGTCTATCATTGTTGGACATTTGGGTTGGTTCCAAGTCTTTGCTATTGTGAATAGTGCCACAATAAACATACGTGTGCATGTGTCTTTATAGCAGCATGATTTATAGTCCTTTGGGTATATACCCAGTAATGGGATGGCTGGGTCAAATGGTATTTCTAGTTCTAGATCCCTGAGGAATCACCACACTGACTTCCACAATGGTTGAACTAGTTTACGGTCCCACCAGCAGTGTAAAAGTGTTCCTATTTCTCCACATCCTCTCCAGCACCTGTTGTTTCCTGACTTTTTAATGATTGCCATTCTAACTGGTGTGAGATGGTATCTCATTGTGGTTTCGATTTGCATTTCTCTGATGGCCAGTGATGATGAGCATTTTTTCATGTGTTTTTTGGCTGCATAAATGTCTTCTTTTGAGAAGTGTCTGTTCATGTCCTTTGCCCACTTTTTGATGGAGTTGTTTGTTTTTTTCTTGTAAATTTGTTTGAGTTCATTGTAGATTCTGGATATTAGCCCTTTGTGAGATGAGTAGGTTGCGAAAATTTTCTCCCATTTTGTGGGTTGCCTGTTCACTCTGATGGTAGTTTCTTTTGCTGTGCACAAGCTCTTTAGTTTAATTAGATCCCATTTGTCAATTTTGGCTTTTGTTGCTATTGCTTTTGGTGTTTTAGACATGAAGTCCTTGCCCATGCCTATGTCCTGAATGGTAATGCCTAGGTTTTCTTCTAGGGTTTTTATGGTTTTAGGTCTAACATTTAAGTCTTTAATCCATCTTGAATTGATTTTTGTATAAGGTGTAAGGAAGGGATCCAGTTTCAGCTTTCTACATATGGCTAGCCAGTTTTCCCAGCACCATTTATTAAATAGGGAATCCTTTCCCCATTGCTTGTTTTTCTCAGGTTTGTCAAAGATCAGATAGTTGTAGATATGAGGCGTTATTTCTGAGGGCTCTGTTCTGTTCCATTGATGTATATCTCTGTTTTGGTACCAGTACCATGCTGTTTTGGTTACTGTAGCCTTGTAGTATAGTTTGAAGTCAGGTAGTGTGATGCCTCCAGCTTTGTTCTTTTGGCTTAGGATTGACTTGGTGATGCGGGCTCTTTTTTGGTTCCATATGAACTTTAAAGTAGTTTTTTCCAATTCTGTGAAGAAAGTCATTGGTAGCTTGATGGGGATGGCATTGAATCTATAAATTACCTTGGGTAGTATGGCCATTTTCACGATATTGATTCTTCCTACCCATGAGCGTGGAATATTCTTCCATTTGTTTGTATCCTCTTTAATTTCATTGAGCAGTGGTTTGTAGTTCTCCTTGAAGAGGTCCTTCACGTCCCTTGTAAGGTGGATTCCTAGGTATTTTATTCTCTTTGAAGCAATTGTGAATGGGAGTTCACTCATGATTTGGCTCTCTGTTTGTCCGTTATTGGTGTATAAGAATGCTTGTGATTTTTGTACATTGATTTTGTATCCTGAGACTTTGCTGAAGTTGCTTATCAGCTTAAGGAGGTTTTGGGCTGAGACAGTGGGGTTTTCTAGATATACAATCATGTCGTCTGCAAACAGGGACAATTTGACTTCCTCTTTTCCTAATTGAATACCCTTTATTTCCTTCTCCTGCCTGATTGCCCTGGCCAGAACTTCCAACACTATGTTGAATAGGAGTGGTGAGAGAGGGCATCCCTGTCTTGTGCCAGTTTTCAAAGGGAATGCTTCCAGTTTTTGCCCATTCAGTATGATATTGGCTGTGGGTTTGTCATAGATAGCTCTTATTATTTTGAGATAATAATAAGATGATGATGATTATTATTATTATGTCCCATCAATACCTAATTTATTGGGAGTTTTTAGCATGAAGGGTTGTTGAATTTTGTCAAAGGCCTTTTCTGCATGTATTGAGATAATCATGTGGTTTTTGCCTTTGGTTCTGTTTATGTGCTGGATTACATTTATTGATTTGTGTATATTGAACCAGCCTTGCATCCCAGGGATGAAGCCCACTTGATCATGGTGGATAAGCTTTTTGATGTGCTGCTGGATTCGGTTTGCCAGTATTTTATTGAGGATTTTTGCATCAATGTTCATCAAGGATATTGGTCTAAAATTCTCTTTTTTGGTTGTGTCTCTGCCCGGCTTTGGTATCAGGATGATGCTGGCCTCATAAAATGAGTTAGGGAGGATTCCCTCTTTTTCTATTGATTGGAATAGTTTCAGAAGGAATGGTACCAGTTCCTCCTTGTACCTCTGGTAGAATTCGGCTGTGAATCCATGTGGTCCTGGACTCTTTTTGGTTGGTAAGCTATTGATAATTGCCACAATTTCAGCTCCTGTTGTTGGTCTATTCAGAGATTCAACTTCTTCCTGGTTTAGTCTTGGGAGGGTGTATTTGTCGAGGAATTTATCCATTTCTTCTAGATTTTCTAGTTTATTTGCGTGGAGGTGTTTGTAGTATTCTCTGATGGTAGTTTGTGTTTCTGTGGAATTGATGGTGATATCTCCTTTATCATTTTTTATTGCATCTATTTGATTCTACTCTCTTTTCTTCTTTATTAGTCTTGCTAGCGGTCTATCAATTTTGTTGATCCTTTCAAAAAACAAGCTCCTGGATTCATTAATTTTTTGAAGGGCTTTTTATGTGTCTCTATTTCCTTCAGTTCTGCTCTGATTTTAGTTATTTCTTGCTTTCTGCTAGCTTTTGAATGTGTTTGCTCTTGCTTTTCTAGTTCTTTTAATTGTGATGTTAGGGTGTCAATTTTGGATCTTTCCTGCTTTCTCTTGTGGGCATTTAGTGCTATAAATTTCCCTCTACACACTGCTTTGAATGCGTCCCAGAGATTCTGGTATGTTGTGTCTTTGTTCTCGTTGGTTTCAAAGAACATCTTTATTTCTGCCTTCATTTTGTTATGTACCCAGTAGTCATTCAGGAGCAGGTTGTTCAGTTTCCATGTAGTTGAGCGGTTTTTGAGTGAGTTTCTTAATCCTGAGTTCTACTTTGATTGCACTGTGGCCTGAGAGATAGTTTGTTATAATTTCTGTTCTTTTACATTTGCTGAGGAGAGCTTTACTTCCAACTATGTGGTCAATTTTGGAGTAGGTGTGATGTGGTGCTGAAAAAAATGTATATTCTGTTGATTTGGGGTGGAGAGTTCTGTAGATGTCTATTAGGTCCGCTTGGTGCAGAGCTGAGTTCAATTCCTGGGTATCCTTGTTGACTTTCTGTGTCATTGATCTGTCTAATGTTGACAGTGGGGTGTTAAAGTCTCCCATTATTAATGTGTGGGAGTCTAAGTCTCTTTGTAGGTCACTCAGGACTTGCTTTATGAATCTGGGTGCTCCTGTATTGGGTGCATATATATTTAGGATAGTTAGCTCTTCTTGTTGAATTGATCCCTTTACCATTATGTAATGGCCTTCTTTGTCTCTTTTGATTTCTGTTGGTTTAAAGTCTGTTTTATCAGAGACTAGGATTGCAACCCCTGCCTTTTTTGTTTTCCATTTGCTTGGTAGATCTTCCTCCATCCTTTTATTTTGAGCCTATGTGTGTCTCTGCACATGAGATGGGTTTCCTGAATACAACACACTGATGGGGCTTGACTCTTTATCCAATTTGCCAGTCTGTGTCTTTTAATTGGAGCATTTAGTCCATTTACATTTAAAGTTAATATTGTTATGTGTGAATTTGAACCTGTCATTATGATGTTAGCTGGTTATTTTGCTCGTTAGTTGATGCAGTTTCTTCCTACTCTTGATTGGCTTTACATTTTGGCATGATTTTGCAGCGGCTGGTACTCGTTGTTCCTTTCCATGTTTAGTCCTTCTTTCAGGAGCTCTTTTAGGGCAGGCCTGGTGGTGACAAAATCTCTCAGCATTTGCTTGTCTGTAAAGTATTTTATTTCTCCTTCACTTATGAAGCTTAGTTTGGCTGATATGAAATTCTGGGTTGAAAATCCTTTTCTTTAAGAATGTTGAATATTGGCCCCCACTCTCTTCTGGCTTGTAGAGTTTCTGCTGAGAGATCAGATGTTAGTCTGATGGGCTTCCCTTTGTGGGTAACCTGACCTTTCTCTCTGGCTGCCCTTAACATTTTTTCCTTCATTTCAACTTTGGTGAATCTGACAATTATGTGTCTTGGAGTTGCTCTTCTCGAGGAGTATCTTTGTGGCATTCTCTGTATTTCCTGAATCTGAATGTTGGCCTGCCTTGCTAGATTGGGGAAGTTCTCCTGGATAATATCTTGCAGAGTGTTTTCCAACTTGGTTCCATTCCCCCATCACTTTCAGGTACACCAATCAGACGCAGATTTGGTCTTTTCACATAGTCCCATATTTCTTGGAGGCTTTGTTAGTTTCTTTTTATTCTTTTTTCTCTAAACTTCCCTTCTCGCTTCATTTCATTCATTTCATCTTCCATCGCTGATACCCTTTTTTCCAATTGATCGCATCGGCTCCTGAGGCTTCTGCATTCTTCCCGTAGTTCTCGAGCCTTGGCCCTCAGCTCCATCAGCTCCTTTAGGCACTTCTCTGTATTGGTTATTCTAGTTATACATTCGTCTAAATTTTTTTCAAAGTTTTTAACTTCTTTGCCTTTGGTTTGAATTTCCTCCTGTAGCTCATAGTTTGATCGTCTGAAGCCTTCTCTCAACTCGTCAAAGTCATTCTCCGTCCAGCTTTGTTCCATTGCTCGTGAGGAACTGCGTTCCTTTGGAGGAGGAGAGGTTCTCTGCTTTTTAGAGTTTCCAGTTTTTCTGCTCTGTTTTTTCCCCATCTTTGTGGTTTTATCTACTTTTGGTCTTTGATGATGGTGATGTACAGATGCGTTTTTGGTGTGGATATCCTTTCTGTTTGTTAGTTTTCCTTCTAACAGACAGGACCCTCAGCTGCAGGTCTGTTGGAGTTTGCTAGAGGTCCACTCCAGACCCTGTTTGCCTGGGTATCAGCAGCGGCGTCTGCAGAACAGTGGTTTTTCATGAATGGTGAATGCTGCTGTCTGATCGTTCCTCTGGAAGTTTTGTCTCAGAGGAGTACCCAGCCATGTGAGGTGTCAGTTTGCCCCTACTGGGGGGTGCCTCCCAGTTAGGCTGCTCAGGGGTCTGGGGTCAGGGGTCAGGGACCCACTTGAGGAGGCAGTCTGCCCATTCTCAGATCTCCAGCTGCGTGCTGGGAGAACCACTGCTCTCTTCAAAGCTGTCAGACAGGGACATTTAAGTCTGCAGAGCTTACTGCTGTCTTTTTGTTTGTCTGTGCCCTGCCCCCAGAGGTGGAGCCTACAGAGACAGGCAGGCAGGCCTCCTTGAGCTGTGGTGGGCTCCACCCAGTTGGAGCTTCCCAGCTGCTTTGTTTACCTAAGCAAGCCTGGGCAATGGTGGGCGCCCCTCCCCCAGCCTTGCTGCTGCCTTGCAGTTTGATCTCAGACTGCTGTGCTAGCAATCAGCGAGACTCTGTGGACATAGGACCCTCCAAGCCAGGTGCAGGATATAATCTCCTGGTGTGCCATTTTTTAAGCCCGTCAGAAAAGCACAGTATTCGGGTGGGAGTGACCTGATTCTCCAGGTGCCGTCTGTCTCCCCTTTCTTTGACTAGGAAAGGGAACTCCCTGACCCCTTGCGCTTCCTGAGTGAGGCAATGCCTCGCCCTGCTTTGGCTTGCGCACGGTGCGCTGCACCCACTGACCTGCACCCGCTGTCTGGCACTCCCTAGTGAGATGAACCCGGTACCTCAGGTGGAAATGCAGAAATCACCCGTCTTCTGTGTCGCTCACGCTGGGAGCTTAGACCGGAGCTGTTCCTTGATTTTTTTTTCATTTATTTGTTTTCCTTTGATTTCGCCTCTCCCAAAGGTTTCAACTTGGCCTCCCTTCTGATCACAGGGGCATCAGTAAACATGGCTGGTTGATTTTGTTCTTGTCTTTCATGATTATACCATTATGTACAGTCAGTCTATTTTTCTCTGGATCAGCTGACTTCAAGGGTCTGACTTCACTCATTTTCTTCCTTATTCTCAAAGCAAGCAGTTATGCCTCTTTTTTATCTGGTGTTTGCCCCATCCTGTGGCCACTGGTCTCTGCAACCAGGAAGGGTAGCTAGACCAAGAGACTATACAAATGGGAGAAATCCTGCTTAATGTGGTCCTGCCTTTCCATCTGGCTGCCCTTCCTGGGTGCACTGTCCCTGTGCTGATGCAGTAGTCCCCTGCCCATGTAAATCCTCAGGGTCACATTACTGTGCCCTGATTTTAAAGATGGGAAAAGGTACAGTGAGTGCCTTTAGATACTCTTGAATCTGAGCAGCTCTGAACTGTGATTATGGAGATAAACTAGCCCCTGCTTTATGGTGGAGATATATAATAGGGAAAGGGTCAACCTTAGAGAAAAGGAAACCTAACACAGTACTTAAGAACTTAGGCCTTAGGATTAAGTAGACTTAGGTTTGGTTCCAAACTCTACCACTTGCTACCGTGTCATCACTTACAGCTCTGTCATTATCACTAGTTGTCCTTCCCAATGTCCCTTAACTACCTTTTCAGTCCTATCTCCTGCTACTCCCCTTCTCATTGTCTACCCTCTCCCTGCCCCTCAACACACACCTGTGTTTTAACCAGATAGAACTACCTGGAAGCTTCTTAGAAGGTAAAACCTCTAGCCCTATCTTCAGACCTATGAATTGCACTTTATGAGTATCCCAGGGTATTAAATATGCACATTGAAGTTTAAGAAGCACTGGTCTGGCTGGGCGCAGTGGCTCATGCCTATAATCCCAGCAGTTTGTGAGGCTGAGGTGGGTGGATTGCTTGAGGCCAGGAGTTCGAGACCAGCCTGGCCAACATGGCAAAACCTTGTCTCTACCAATAAATAAATAAATAAATAAATAAATAAATAAATAAATAAGGGCCAGGCGCAGTGGCTCACACCTGTAATCCCAGCACTTTGGGAGGCCAAGGTGGGTGGATCACCTGAGGTCAGGAGTCTGAGACCAGCTTGGCCAACCAGCCTGGTGAAACCCCATCTCCTCTAAAAATACAAAAATTAGCTGGGCATGGTAGCAGGCACCTGTAATCCTAGCTACTCGGGAGGCTGAGGCACGAGAATCACTTGAACCCAGGAGACGGAGGTTGCAGTGAGCCGAGATTGCACCACTGCACTCCAGCCTGGGCAACAGAGTGAGACTTTGTCTCAAAAAAAAAAAAAAAAAAATTAGCTGGATGTGGTGGCACATGCTTGTAATCCCAGCTTCTTGGGAGGGTGAGACACAAGAATTGCTTGAACCCAGGAGGTGGAGGTTACAGTGAGCCAAGATTGTGCCATTACACTCCAGCCTGGGCTGAGCAAGACTCTGTCTCAAAAAAAAAAAAAAAAAACACTGGTCTAAGCTACTTCGTGGAGCTTTGATTTTTAAAAGAAACTGTCACTGTCTAGCCTGTGACTGATGAATGTATGTGATTGCCCTCTGGAAAAGTATGATATGCTTGGCAATTTGAAGTATTCTTAGAATAATTATTTAAATTATTCCCAACTAAACTGTGTCCAAAATAGGTCCTTGATAAGCTAATCCTTACTTGGCCCCCTTCATTTCCAACCCTTTGAAATTCACTCTGCTCCTTTCTCCTGATCTTCTGGAAGTTTCTTTCTGAATCTAGAGAAACTCTCCTCACCAGAGAGGAATGATGTAAGCAGGCTCAATTAAATGCCCGCTATGTATAATGAAGCATATTGTTAGGTGCAGCATGGGACATAGAAGTTCAAAGACTATAGCTCTTGAGGATATTTTTATTTAGTTGGAAAGACAAGACAGAAACATTCAAAGTAAAGTAAATTTATTCTTTGTATTTAGGTAGCCCTTGTTCATCTACCTCTTGAAATTTTGCAATAATTCTGTGATGTTGGTAGGAAGGGAATGTGATGTTAGATAAGAAGTCAGATGGCCGGCACATCCATCCGACAGCCACACCACTGATATTAAGGGATTTGTTAATGTCATATGGCTCCTAAAGGGCTAGGATATGCATCCATGTCTTCCAGCTCCAAGTACGAGTTTTTTTCTTTTTAAAAAATATTGTGTCACATTATACCCTCTAATGCCAAATTCATTTAAAATAAAGAAAAAGCCATATAAGATTGCAGAAGTAATTTTGGTGGTTGTGGTAGTTAAGAGGCAAGAAATCATTTGAAAGAGTTTGGGGAGTCTTCAGTGAAGAAGGATAATGTAGCAGTACCTTGAAAGATGAGCAGGACTTATCTGGGCAGACAAAGAGGATGAGCAATCCAAGAGAGGGGATGAGACGGAAAAAAACACAGTATGTTCAAAGAATAATGATTAGACCAGTATCCTCAGGCGATGTGAAATCTAGATTGTTTCAGTACAGTTGAATGCGTCATCTAAATTTCCCAGGTGTGGGAATCAGTGTTTAGGGTAGAGGGATCACACAATTGGTTCCTTTTTTACTTCATGCTCTTGCACAGAATCCACTGTGTAGAATTAGGGAGACATGACTTCAGATACCTGACTGGTGGAATTAAAGGTGGGAGTTTCTAATCTGGGTTGTGTTTCATGGACTACCCCGTGTACTTTCTACAGGCAGTGTGTTGCTTGTTTTGGATAGTTGGGAGCAGCTTCGCTCACCTTAAGGAACTGTGGGTAGATGGTTTGCAGGACCACATACACACACAAAATAGCCGACTAAAGAAAGCGGTGGAGATTGAGATCAGTAAGTTTGATTTGGGAACAAAACCCTGGAGACTCTATAGGTAGGTGACTGTTGGGGGTGGACAGGCGCTGAAGACTTGGATTGGTTTAGACCTAGAAGGAAGTGGCATTTGATTGGTTATTATAAGTGAAAAGGGCCCCTCCCTGGGTGAGATATGCCAGCCCCATAATTAGGACCTGAAAATCTCTGCCAGGCCTGCCTTTGTGACGTGGCCCAGTCTACCTCAGCTATGGAACAGGCCTTGACTGGTGAGGCCCAAAGCCGGTGGCCCCGCAGAGGCGGGAGTGGGGCCATGGCTGAGGCGCCTGGGCCCAGTGGCGAATCCCGAGGACACTCAGCCACTCAGCTGCCAGCGGAAAAAACTGTCGGGGGACCATCGAGGGGCTGCTCAAGCTCCGTGCTCAGAGTGTCCCAGTTGGTGCTCCAGGCCATCTCCACTCACAAAGGGCTGACTCTGGCAGCTCTCAAGAAGGAGCTCGGAAACGCCGGCTACGAAGTGCGCAGGAAGAGCGGCCGCCACGAAGCGCCCAGGGGGCAGGCCAAGGCCACACTCCTCTGGGTCAGCGGCAGCGACGCCGTCGGCTACTTCAGGGTCTGGAAGGTTCCCAAGCCCAGGAGAAAGCCGGGACGCGCGAGGCAAGAGGAGGGCACGCGCGCTCCCTGGAGGACCCCAGCCGCGCCCCGGAGCTCACGGAGGCGCCACCAGCCCCTTCGCAAGGCGGCCAGGAAGGCCAGAGAAGTGTGGAGACGGAACGCGAGGGCGAAAGCCAAGGCCAATGCCAGGGCGAGGAGGACCAGGAGGGCAAGGCCGAGAGCCAAGGAGCCGCCGTGTGCCAGAGCCAAGGAGGAAGCGGGAGCGACAGCGGCAGACGAGGGGCGAGGACAGGCCGCGAAGGAAGACACCACGCCGAGGTCAGGGAAGGACAAGAGGCGAAGCTCCAAGCCCAGGGAAGAGAAGCAGGAGCCCAAGAAGCCCGCACAGTGGACCATCCAGTAGCCAACGCCGGCAAAAACCGACCGGACATCTAGCGGGCAGGGGAAGACTCCACTAAAGACTTCCACAAAGACCTCCCCTAAATCTGAAGGTCTTCCTGATCCAGTTGGGAATGCATCTTGTGGGAGCAGCTTCACTCCCACCGCGGACCAATGCCTTTCCCCCATAGGCCCCAAGAAGAGCGGCTGTCACACTCATTGAAATGAAATGGACCTCTAGACCACCTTGTGTCTGTTTCCTCTTTGCCGCACCTGGAAGGGAAGGGGTGGGTGGCGGTAACGTTCAGTGAAGACAGTAAATTAGCTGAGATTCTGTTCCTGCTGCAGAACTCAGAGAAATGTCTTTTAGAAGGAGAGAAAACAGAGGAAAACCAGCAGCTTAACAAGTGTTGAAGTATTGTTAGATACTCTAGCAAATCCAAATTGAGTTCTGGGGAGGAAGGCATGTTGGGAAAAGAGTAGACAGTCTTTAAGTTGAGTGGTCCCACTGATTCAAAGTGTTCTTACCTGAAATTCCTTTTAGGACAAAGTCCTCCCAAAATTGATTATAATGAGTTTGTAGTTTTTGCCTTGAATTGATAACCTATTTTAATTTAAAAGATAATCTTATGTTAATCCTCAGTTAAATAAGTGTATGAAAGCATCCAGCATAGGGCCTGGCATAGGATAGGTACTCATCACTGAGAGTTAAATATGTGTATAATTAATTCCCGATGGGGTGGTAATGTGCTATAGCAGAAAACTGCTGGACCAGTATGTAGTAAGACCAGGATTCTAGTCAAAGTTCTGCTAGTCCGACCTTTGCTGAGTTATTTCTTAACCATTTATGGTCTTGGTTTTCTTCTCAGTAAAATGTTGGGATTGAGCTAAAATGATTTCTAGGTGATTTAAATGTCAGTAAAATGAAAAGGGGACTTAAACATCATGGCATAATGGTTTGCTTGACAAAATTCAGCAATAAGGAAATTATCTTCTGAGAAAGTGCCAACTCCTAAAGAGGAAATTATGAAGATTGACAGATTGCATAACACAAATACAAGGAGATGGAGAAGGCTAGATAATGAATAGGTCTTTTGCTTTTCTTAACAATAACAACATGTATTGAGCACTGTGTAACAAGTACGAAACAAATGTATGATTTTAGTTCTGAATGCAGGGGTTAAGAAAAGTGCAGGAGTAGTTCTCATGCCATAGGCTGACAGGACACAAATGATCCTGGGGAAGTAAAACGTCAAAGTAGCTGATTGAAGGAAAGAGTAGCTGTTTTCAGCTGAAGTCAAAGGAATGGGGACATGGAAGTGGCTGGGAAGTACTTTGTATTCTTAAAGAGGTAAAAGTGGCAGTGGGAAGGTATTAGAACCTCCTGGGAGCTTTCTCCAGGTACACCTGACCAAGCTTTTCCTCAGGAGAGTCTTGTATCTCCTACAAGCGGCA
Organism: Gorilla gorilla gorilla; assembly: GCF_029281585.2. NCBI lineage: Eukaryota > Metazoa > Chordata > Mammalia > Primates > Hominidae > Gorilla > Gorilla gorilla. Next base: position 52,951,756 of record NC_073234.2, on the reverse strand, counting down.
ACAGGGTATGTGTATTTAAAACAGACCAAAAAAAAAAAAAAACACCAAAAAACCACCCTTAAGTGATGCTAATATTTACCCTTTCACACCCTTGAGAATCACTGCTTTAAGCCTATGGAAAGCCTAGTAACCGCAGAATTCTTGCAGCATTATCTCATCTATAGATGATCAGAACTTGATATTTCCCCATGTTGTAATTAAGTTTACTATGCACGTGAATGTGAGTGGAAGAATGCCTCTGAAAAGAGGCAATGAGAAAATCAAACATTGTCTATTGAACACAATTAGAATAAAGTTAATCAAGTGCCCTGATGATAGCCAGATGTATTACCCCCTTTATAGTCTTAGGATGTTTTTACCTAAAGAACCAGTGAGAGAGGAGGCAATTAGAGGCTGGCTAGGTAGATAGAGAGGGAGGTTCTCGGGAAAGAGACAGCGCCAGTGGGACCGCACCTGTACCCTCCCTATGGTGTAACTAGCAGATGGAAATGTGGTTAAGAATTTCCTCTTATACCAGGATGTCTGCTCAGAAGGGACTGTCCCAACTTAGGCACAGGCACCATAAATCAACTAAATGTCCTGAACATGACCCAGAGCTAATTGTAATATCATTAGCACTGTGGTTTGGGTGCCTCACCCCCACCATGGGTTTCGCTAAGGTGCTTGGGTAATAACCAAGATGGAATCACTATGGTGCAACACCCCCGGGGGAACTTTACCCCTCCCATTATGACAGAACCCACAGAAGACTTCTTTTGCTACATAAAAAACCCAGAACTCAGCCTCATTTCTGACAACCCACTTTTGAGTCCCCTCTTGCTGCTAAGAGCTTTTCTGTTGCTTAGTAAATTCTACTCTGCCTTACTTACTCTCTGGTGTCTGCTTGCCTTCTTCTTGGTCATGGGACAAGAACTCAGACCTCGCTAAACTAAGGAGTAAGAAGGCTGCAATACTAGGTGGTCTAGTATTAGCCTTTTTCCTCTAAGGTAGGATGGGAATGATGCTGGGAACAATTTGTTTTCTAGATTTCCTAAAAATCATCACACTTATATTTGTTTTATGATGGTTTCTTCATTTCAAACTTTCATTCATTCAGCAAAATGTATCCAATTTATTAAGTGCCCACCATATGCAAGAACAGTAGCAGACATGAGAGACCCAGACCTTGACCTTAGCTAACAATGCTCATTTCAGATTATTTTTCATTGATAAGCTTTAGGGTGGCTGTACTCCGATGAAATATAAGAAATGACCATATCTCATTAGCAAGCCACACAGATTGTGAAGATCATAATGTTGGCTGGGTACTCAGCCAGAGGCATTCCCAAGAACAGCTAATCTCATCCCTAGTATTCATTCCTTAATGACTAAGTGCCTGCAAGATTCTAGGCCCTGTGCTGAGAATACTAAAATGGATAAAACATAATCTCCACTTTTCTGAGCTCACATTTGAGTGAGACATTTGGGTATTTAACTTTAGTCAGAGCAAATTGAATGAACCTGACCTCAATTCTTTGCTTTTCTTTTACCTCAACTGCTTAATGTAATGCTGATCACATCATTGTTGGATTTGAGTTGTAACAAATGTTCAATGTCCTCTAGAACAAATATTCAATGGTTGTTTGAAAAACACTTAACAGAAACAAAAATGTCCTTTTAAAAACATGAAAAGGTCCAATTTAGAAATGCATGTTTAAACTATACTACACATTAATACCAAAAAAATAGTATTTTTAATCAGATGGGCAAAAATCCAAATGTTTGAGAGCCTACTCTACTGGTAAGGCTGTGGGGAAACAGGCACTCATATACAGTGTTGGTGGGAGTTTATACCATCCCCGTGCCTGCCATGTTTCTAGCTAGTGGGCAGTCATAGTGGCTGTGTTTCTCTTTTCCCTTTTCTCAATTCCCTTACCTCCTTCCCTTTTTGGTGATGGAAAAGACCAGACTCCAAGTGGCTGAGGGGAAGCGAGAGTGAACACAAGAAAATAAGGAAACTTATGAGGCCCAAGGGCAACAAAACAATCTGGCTGGGGTAAGGAAAGCTGCAAGGCATCTGAAGATCATCCCCTAAGCAATAGGCTTGAGGCTTTTTAAGGCAACTCCTGTAGAGGAAGAGCCACGCCTTTGACTTTCACTCCACACAGGCCCTTCCTGTCCAAGAGGGGAGGCTTTGTCACTGAGTTAACGGACAGTGGCTTCCAACCCTACCTCCACACCTGCTTTTCCATGTTTTCTCCTCCAACCATTTCCTACCCTATCCTCTCAATCCCAGGAATATCCAGTTATTGCAAACATGCCTCTAAGGGGTCAAGTCACACTCACTACCGCCACCACTTGGTGGCTCCAGACTCGAGTTCAGCACTCAACAGATCTTTAAGAGCAGGGTCAGCCCTTGCAGGGCCTTGAAACTGAGGGCCTCCTTAAACTCATGCTGGACGATCTCCCTAGTCCTGGCCCTGCTCAGCAGTCTGCTGCTGAAGTGCTCCCTGGGAGCAGACCACCAGCCCAATCCTCCAGCCTCTCCAGGTTGGATTGAGTGTCTGGCTGACTCAGGAGCATCACATGGGGACCAGGATGCCAGAGGGAGGTGGCGAGGCCCAACCTGTTGCTTCTGGAGGCTTATGTTTCAGGCAGTGAGACGAGTTGGTTCTCAGAAGATTCTGCGACTTATCTTCTCCCGTTCTGTGGTAGTCTTTCTTGTCAGGAGCAAAGAGCAGGAATGGAGGGAAAAGTGAAGAAGACCTAGAGAACAAATAAGTGACACAGCCAATACATCTTTTATTCAACTGACAGGGACCATAAGTCCCCTGTTGGGTAACCCAAGGAAGTTCACAGTTCATCAGAAGGAACCAATTCAGATAATAGCTAGAAATCTGATAGGCATGGAGCAGTTGGGCTGCATGGCAAGTGGGCATTCATCCCCAAAGTTTCCTGGAAGAGGATGCCCAGGTGCCTAGTGGCAAGATACAAGGCAGGAAAGTGGTGGTGGGGGAGGGCTTGGCTGAAGAACACACTGAGAGCAGGAGCAAGGGTCACATTTGATCTCCCAGGCCTGAAATTGCCAGTGCCTGGCACATAATAAGGACACAAAAAATTGCTTGTAGAATTGAGAGTTTGGACTGGGCGCGGTGGCTGAGGCCTGTAATCCCAGCACTTTAGGAGGCCAAGGTGGGTGGATCACGAGGTCAAGAGATCGAGACCATCCTGGCTAACACCGTGAAACCCCGTCTCTACTAAAAAAATACAAAAAAAAAAAAAAAATAGCCAGGCGTGGTGGTGGCCCCTAACTCTGGGGGCACCACTCTGGTGGTGGGCGCTTGTAGTCCCAGCTACTCGGGAAGCTGAGGCAGGAAAATGGCGTAAACCTGGGAGGCAGAGCTTGCAGTGAGCCGAGATCGCGTCACTGCACTCCAGCCTGGGTGACAGAGCAAGACTCCATCTCAAAAAAAAAAAAAAAAAAAAAAAAGAATTGAGAGTTTGATTCTCAGGAGTCACAGGAGACTGGAAGGAAGTAAATTAAAAATGGTGAAAAGTGGAAAACAACTTTGGAAGTTACCTGATGGGAAGAAGAACCTCTAGGGAATGGAGTAGAGGGGCCAGATTTGGCAGTACTAGGCAGGGGGTGGAGTAGTGGTGGTGTCCTGTGGGAGTGTGTATGAGAAAGGGGCAGAGTGGTGAGGTGGCTGATGAACTGCCATAGCCAAACCAAGAATTTGGAGGATGAGAGTGGGAAGTATGAATTGACCCCTGCTTAGTAGGCTTAAAGCTGATAGAAAAGAAACTGGACAGTAGGCAGAGGAATAGGTAGTAAGTGGGCTCATGATGGAATAGAATTGGCCAGAAGCTTGAAGAGATAAACTAGAATGGAAGAAGGAATGGGGGTTGGAGAGAACAAATGCCCTTGGAAGGGCATGTTATTGCTCAGTCAGAACAAAGCAAAACTCAAACAAACAAAAAAATCTGAAAAAGAGTATGAACAAAGAGTAGAGGAAGAATGCTGCCTGTTGGGAAAAAGGAGGTGGTGGCAGGAAAGAGGGAGGCAGCATGAGGCCTGGAGTTGAAGAAAGTCTCAGCCTTGGGGTCTAATCTTTTGACCTTGGAGAAGACCTGTGGGCAGATTTATAACTGTCAGTTCAGTCTGTCCTCATAGGTGTGCCTGGGAGAGGAACTGGAGGAGGTAGCAGGGTCAGAGACTGCAAGGCAGATTCCTCCCCACAGCCTGAATCTGTCAGAATCTTCTAAGCAGCAGAATGCATTTTGGGCACCATGGCTTCATTGGTTACAACCTCTACCTAGTAAGCAGAGTCTGGATTTAAATCTTGCTTGTGTCAAATCTTACTAGAAAAACCTAGTTCTCTCTTAATGCCCTGGAGACTCTGATGTTCCTGCTGCCCTTGCCCATAGGGTATGCCAAATCATGGTTAGAAATCCCTTCCATGGCCCCTCGTTGGTCTCTAATCCAATTTTTATGTTGGAAAACATGGGTTCTTAAGGGCTTGGCATGGTAGGCCTTACTCTACCTTTGTGCTAGATGCCCACTCCACCTGCCTCTTATTAGAAGAGCCAGTGAAAAGGACAAGGCAAAGAAGAATCATTTCCTTGGATGTCAGTTTTTCAGTTTTACATTGGATTTTCCACCTTTGTTTATTCCTTTCTGTCCTTTCAGATTTCTGGACCCAAGTATCCTCAGTGCCCATATTGGAAGCCCCAGCCCCAATGAATCATAGGAGCTTGGTAGTTGCCCCACCATAGTTTCTGATATTGGTGACTAGCCCCAGTTCTTTTACTGAGTTAAGAGTGGAAGAAGACCTTGCAACTAAGGGGAATGGAACTGAGGTCTAGCCTAGTGAGGCTACAGAGAATAAACCTGACAACAGGAGTGTGAAGATCCATCCGAAAAGGGTGAGGTACCACTGCTTGAAATATGAATCCCCTAGCCAGTGGTTCTCAAACTTTAGCTTGTATCACACATCCTGGAGGGCATTTAGTTAAAAGACTGAATGTTGAGCTCCTTCCCGAGTTTCTGATTCAGTAGTTCTCCTGGGGCGGGGACTAAGAATTTGCATTTCAAACAAGTTTCCAGGTGATATTTATGCTGCTGACCCAAAGACCAAATTTTGAGAGCCACAGTTTGGTATGGCTCACAAGGGAAAAGAGGAAAATTTTGCTAGCTCAGGCTCTCTAAGGATCTAAAGGAATGGATTTCACTTTTCTGATATTGCCCAGCCCCACCCACTCCCATTCAGTGCATGCATCCTAATACAGAGATGGAAAGAACTGGCCTTCTGGCCTTTGTAGGTCTGAGTCAGGACCTGCCCTTGATGGAAATAGGAAACAGTGATTTGATGGCAGGAATGTTGGAAAGGGAGGAATTTTGTCCCAAATTATCACCTCTTTAGTTCTCTGAAGCCATAACATTACTTTGACAAGGGAAAAGTTTTTCCTTCCACAATTAGAACTAAGGAGTAAAGTGTAAATAGCCTTGTGAAAAGCTAACACTTTTGGTTACGGTCTCCTATGCAAGGGATTCTTTGAAAGATACTATGTTGGGGTGGAAAGGGGAGGATACTCAGAATAGGGTGGAGGCACCACAGATGGAAAAATGTGACAGGTTCCTGAAGATGATATCCCTGTTTTACATTTTGCCCAAAGAGAACACAGAGACTCTTTTTATTTAAAGGGGACGGGGTGAAACATGAACGTTTGAGGCTGATTCCCTGTGGGAAAAATCATTCAAATCTATTCACTCATCTGATGGCTGTTGCTTGTTTTATTTTTCGTCCAAGAGAGGTGGTGTTGGACCGAGGTAGAGAAGACAGTGGTACACCAGAAATAACCCAAAGGATTGCCCCTTCTGTAGAAGGCCCTTAGACTCCATGATGCCTTTCAGCTGGGTGCTATACTTGCACCTAACTCTGGGGGCTTCACTTTCTATCCCTACAATTACTCAAGCAGATAAAAGGCTGGATGTTAACATGTAGTTATAAGGGGCGTGATCTAATAGTAAGGAATATCACTTCCCACAAGTCCTTCAAACAAGATTTGTGAGGAGCTGGATTTGTCAGCATGTCAGATCTTTTTGAAAACCAGAGAGTAGAATGTAAGCAATACCCTTGTCGTAATTAAAGACCAGACTCTATCCTTATACACTGATGCCTCTGGTACCTTAATCCTTAAAATATTTAGTGACCCTTGCCTTCTAATTCTTGACACAAATATATAATGACCATTTTAGATCGGGGAACTCCCTTTCTTTGAAGGCAGTTTAGGGATTCCACAGATGGGCTGTGAACCTGCTAAATGTGTATGGAAAACTGAGTGAATTACAAATGTCTTTTTCTCAAAAGTGCGTTTCTGGTTTCTGTCAGATTCAACAGGTCTGTACCCAAGACAGGTTCTGAACCATTGCTTATGCAGAGCTTTTAGTATTAAAGAGGGAGAGTAAAAGAAGTGTCAGAGTCCAGATTTATCACTGAACCCAATACTTTCTTACTCCCTGGGGCATCTCCTAATACTGATCCTAAAATGCTCCTGTTTCTGAGAAGCTAGGGCAAGACCTGCCTTACAAAGGCCAGCCATTTTGCCTTATTCATAGGATCATAAGCAAGAGAACTGCATTCCAGGAAGAATGAAGGAAGAAGGAAGGCTGCTCACAGTAGCAGAAGGGAGGCAGGGGCCAAGCTGTTCAAGTCACATAAACTCTAAGAAGCCCAGTCAGCAAAATAAGTCTATCTTCAATTCTAGTTGAGTCCAGGACTCTGAGGAGCTGTGATTCACCCAGTTTTTCCTGCAAAAGGCACAGTCGCTAAACTAAATTGGTGCAATTCACTTCCTCTTGCCTCTCTGGTTCATTCCACCAATTGTGGTTGAGAAACACATCTTAGGGAAGAAACAGTATCTAAGCATTAAAGAGAAAATATCCCACTTTGCTCCTCTTCCTCCCTAACCCCAAACTGCTCTTACATACAAGATAATTTTAAAATTATAAGATTGGTATTAACACAATTATTGATAAAGAGAAACAATGACCAACTCATCAACTAACGATGCTAGAATACTTATGCAAGCCCTAGAGTTAAGGGTCTTAGTGTGGACACCTTTCCAGAATTGGAAGGAAAACCAACCAGAAAGCTTATTACCCTGCATCAGCTGAAAAGCTAAGCCACAGCCATTTTCCCTAAAGTTCTGTTTCTGGGAGAATGAGATCTTCAAGAATAACTCTTGCCCCTTGATGAGGCAGTCAAATTCAAACCAGTGATGGCAACAACTTGCAAACATGTAATTCCTGCCCTAATTTTCCAGCACTTAAAACAAAATCCCCACTCAATACAAAGTTTCTGTGTGCCTCTTGCCTGAAATCAACAAGAAACAGCTCACCTCCCCAAAGACTCCTCTTTCTCTGCCAGGGTAAAAGCAATCTGCAGCCCAGAGATTCAAACCGAGACATACACATCCACAATTGTCTTAATCTCAGCAGTACTGGGAAAGCTTTGTACTCAACTTAACCTGTCATTTAACCCTTTCCACTAGTGCTCCCTTAATCAGACTGCTTCCTGTCTTGAAACAAAGAAAAAACCCCATATAATCCCCACTACCCTCATCCCCAGAACACAGCCCCTAGAAAACCTAGCTTGTACAGTTTGCACATAGCATGCTGTCTTCAAAGACCCTGCACACAAATACACAGACACATAAAGACAGTCAAGAGGAGAGAGGGGTCTGTTCAAGGGGATAAAGTTTTTTTTGTTTTTTTGTTTTTCTGTGTGGGCCTGGGTTATTTGGGGGTATTAGATCATCTGTTAGCCTTGTAGTGTGATCTCTCAGCTGGATATATGTATGTGCAGGATGAAGGGAGTAGGAATAATGGGTAAAAAGGTTATTTTTTCAGCAGGTGAGGGTGAGAGGTGATGTATATACTGCTGATTGGCATAAGGAAGACAGACCCACACAGGAACAAGGCCTGGCCCCCCTGGCTTTCATATGGATAAAAAAGGGGGCTCTGGATGCCTGATCACTATCTCTTGTTTCCTTGTTACTCTCTAACCCAGTGTTCACCAGAGTGTTTCATAGTCACCAGTTCTGTGGGATGTAAATAGAAAGGATACTGAGGTCAAATACATTTAGGAAACACTGCCTTAATAGAAACTTCAGTTTGGTCTACTGCAGAAATTTTCAGAGCCTTTAATATTCTCAAATGGCCTTTCTGTCTATATATAGAGAAAATATAATAGTAACAGTATGCAAGAGTGATACTCAAAATGTTTAACAACTGGTATAGCATAGACTCCAACCAATCAGAATGGATTTCAGCCATAAACTGCCAGTACCACTCTCCTCTTGAGAACAGCTCAGGCTGAATATCAGCCCATGTAGGATGCATTGCTTCCCAAAAGTTTTGCCCAAAGAACTCTATTTTTATGTGCTATCTCACAGAACTGGTGAGAAATGCTCTGGCCATTGCTGGGACCTCATCTTTCTAGGGATGGGGTCAGGGCTTATGATTCTGGCCACTGGGGTTCAGGAGAACGGCAGCCCTGGCAGTGACTCCTGGTAGCACCGGCTGATAGACTTGACCATAGCTGTAGTGGAAACAGATTTCAAAAGACAGATGTTCCTCTGTCCCAGCTGTTCCGGGGACTTTGTCCCTGGTGGGTGAGCAGGTGCCTGTCCAGGTGATGTTTTCGGCCAAAGCTCTTCTCACAGCGAGGGCACTGGAAGGGCTTCTCCCCAGTGTGGGTCAACCAGTGTCTCACAAGGTGGTGCCTTCGGCCAAAGCTCTTCCCACATTCAGTGCACACGTGACACTTTGGCACTGGTGGGGCACGCTGCCGTTTCCTTGTGCCAGGGCTCTCTCCAACCTCTTGGCCTTTGCAGGATTTGCCTTCTGCATGCACTCTCTGGTGGCTGGCCAGATGGGAGTTGCATCGGAAATTCTTACCACACTCAGAGCACCTGCTGGGCTTGTCATGTAGGTGGGTTTTCTGGTGCCTGATGAGGTGATGTCTTCGCCCAAAGCTCTTCTCACACTTGAGGCAGCTGTAGGGTCTCTCCCCAGTGTGTGTTTGTTGATGCCTGGCAAGGTGGGAGCCCCATACAAACTGTTTCCCACACTGGGGGCATGTGTGGGGTCTTAACAGGGAATCCATCTCTGTGCTACACAGCAGGTTTGAGAAACTATCTTCCTGAAGAAAAGGGGGCCCCAGGAGCATTCCTCTGGAGCTCCTGGGCATGGAATCCCAGCTCTCATCATGCTCCGGGTTCCAGAGAACAGTATCTTCAGACACGCTGGATAACATTCTGGGAGGTTCTGCTTCTAGTTCAGGGGTATCCCCCTCATGTTCACTTCCATCTCCTGCAGAGAAGGGGAAATACCAACCCCAAGAGAAGAGTCACAAGAGAGTGCTTGAGGCCTAAGTCACAAATGAGGTTGTCTGATACCTGCCAGAGCCCAGACTTGACCCCAGAAGGGCTGAGAGAACATAGTCTAATGTCGTACAAGACAGTGCAATAGATATAGAGGTTAAAAGCCTAGGCTTAGGAGGCAGATTACCTAAGATGGAGTCTCAGCTTTCCCACTTAACTTCCCTAAACCTTCATTTCTTCTGTAAAATTGGAATAATACCTCTCTCTCAGGCGGTTATAAGATAGATAGCACAGAACCTGCACATAGTTTAAGTACTTAGTAAATTGTATATGTTATTGTTATTATTTATTACCATTATTTATTTACTACTGTATATTACTATTAATCAGCATCTTTCTATCTAAGCATAGATGGAGAGAATTACAGAATGTGCCGCAATTGTCACTGGCTGAATGACACCTGTCAGCAGTCCTCAAGGCATTCCTGAAATGGGTGGGAGGTTGACAACAATATCAACAATAACAACAACTAACATTTATTGAGTGCTTATTATGTGCTTGGCACTGTTCTATTCTAATAATCTAATATATTCATATATTTTTCACAATAATTTACAGATGAAGAAAACAAAGGGAGTTTTATTACTCTTCCAAGGTCCCACAAGTACAGCCCAGAATTCAAATCCACAAAATGCCTGCTACATCATTCTGTTACACTCCCTTGCTTTTGAAGAAAAAAAATCTCTAAACCTTTTGTCTCTGGAACTCTCTGAGGCAGAGGAGGGATTAAACGAACATGGAATGATGATGTCCCGAACTGTGAAGGAAGTGGCTGAAAGCCTATTCTAGGTTCTTACCTGTATATGTGACCCTCAGAATGTCCCTCTCCTCTAAGTCCTGGGGGTCAGGGACCCATTGTTCTTCTCCTCCTTCTAGTTGAGAAAGCATGTCCAGTTTGGGAATTGGAAATCCTGCTCGTGGGAAAGGAAAATAGAGCTGTCAATTAGTTCAACAGCAATTCTATATTTCTGAAAAAAAAAATACAAAAAAACTGTTTTCTATTGTTTGGAACTCTAGACAAAAGAAGGTCAAGAAAGAAACATATCCCCACCCCAACCTCTTCCCCCACCCATTTCTGTTAAGTCCCTCTTCTCTGCCTAGAAAATCACTCTCCTTCCCAATGAACCTGTTTTCTTCCACTCAGATACTTCCAGCCCAGCTGGCCTTTCTGGGCATACCTTCACTTTAGTCCTACTACGACAGTCCTGCTCCCTGCATCCCTGTCTTCCTCTACATGGTTCCCAAGTTTACAAGGACCCAGTTCCAGTTCTCTCTGCTTTATGAGAACCTCCTAATTCCCAACCAAGAAGAATCTCAAGTTCTACTCCACAATTAAGCATCATTTGCTTTTTTACTTTTTTTTTTTTTTTAATGATGTTTACTCTCATTCTCTCGGGATTGGCCCTAGTGTTCTTTCTCCAGCGGAAGCATAGACAGATTCCCTGCCACAGAAAGAGTCCTAGACAGACACTATCCAATAGCCCTGAAGCAGATGGCTCCGTCCTCCCAGAGTACAATCTTCTAGTGGCTGGAGAAGGTCATGCTTACTCAGAGAGACTACTATCCCACAGTTTTCCTGCATGACATATTCTCCATAAAAGTCTGTCTGAGAGGGGTCCAGGCTCCGCCACTCCTCCTGAGAGAAGCACAGTGACACATCCTTGATGGTTACCAGGCCCTGAAACAAAATGTAGCATCTTCTGTCAGCAGCTGTTTTTTAAGGAAAATGTGATTCAGTATGAAAGGCTAAGTTAGTAGAGGAGAGAGGGTGAGAAATGATCTGAGAAAAGAGCTGCCCAGAAGTCCCTGGGTAGGGCACATAGTTTTGGTAACAGGGAAATGAGGAGAGGAGTAAAGGTAGATGGTCAAGGAGTGAGTGAGTGTAATGTTACTGGAGGAATTTCCCAAGTGGGGCCATGAGAAGCTGGAGGCACCACAAACTCATCACCACCTCTGTTTAGCTACAGGTGTCTACTCAGTCACTTCTCCCTGGCCTTACTCTTTTTATGAAGAAATTGTGTACCATTTCCTCCTTCTTCCACTGGACCTTGCCTTTTCTATCAGCACAAAATGCTACAGATAAAACATTCTTTCTTGCCTCCCTTGCCACAGAATTTTTTTTTTTTTTTTTTTGAGACGGAGTCTCACTGTCGCCCAGGCTGGAGTGCAGTAGCACAATCTTGGCTCACTGCAACCTCCACTTCCCAGGTTCAAGCGATTCTCCTGTCTCAGCCTCCCAAGTTGCTGGAATTACAGGCACCCACCACTACACCCAGCTATTTTTTTGTGTTGTTAGTAGAGACGGGGTTTCACTATGTTGGCCAGGCTGGTCTCGAACTCCTGACCTTATGATTTGCCCACCTCGGCCTCCCAAAGTGCTGGGATTACAGGCATGAGCCACCGTGCCTGGCCTTATCTTTATATTTTTAGGCAGCACAGTATGGTGGTTAGGAGCTCAGAATCTGGAGCCAAGTGACTCAGCTTCGCCACTTTCTCACAGCATGACCTACACAAGTGCCTTAATCTCTCCCTGCCCCATTTCCATCTGTAAAATTGGATAACTGAGTTGTTCTCAGAATTAAATGAGTTAATATACATAAAGCACCCAGAAAATGGCATACATGATAAGCACTCTGGGGGTGTACTCTATTAGTACTAACACTATTAGTATTAGCTTTCCACAGCTCTCCTATTGCCTTCTGAATCTAAACCTAATTTCCTTTCTAGCTCTGCCCCTCTTTATATCCTTCTTCCTCTTCTTTTCCATAAATGCTCCCTCATCTACCCAATCCTTCCACTTTAGGTTCTTCTAAGCTTTCTTCAGGTCCTCTTTTCCTAATCTTTCCAGATTTATTTCTTAAAGGAAGGTAATTAATTATTCTTAAAATCCTCCTGTGGATAACAAACACAGCCATCCATTAAAAACCCTAACCTTGGCCAGGCACGGTGGCTCATACCTGTGATCCCAGCACTTTGGGAGGCTGAGGTGGGCAGATCACCTGAGGTCAGCAGATCACCTGAGGTCAGCAGTTCAAGACCAGCCTGGCCAATGTGGCAAAACCTTGTCTCTATTACAAACACAAAAATTAGCCAGGTGTGGTGGCATGTGCCAGTAGTCCCAGCTACTTGGGAGGCTGAAGCACGAGAATCGCTTGAACCCAGAAGGTGGAGGTTGCAGGGAGCCAAGATCATACCACTGCACTCCAGCCGGGGCAACACAGTGAGATTCTGTCTCAAAAACAAAAAACAAAACAAAACCCCAAAAAACTCTAACCTCAAGGAATTCCCTTTCTTGTGGGTCCATTTCATTTTTCAAGGGTCTTATGACCCCTTGGAAAGGGATAGAATCTATTCAGTTATAAGATGAACATACCATTGATGATCATGTGAGCCAACTCATCAATGGGCTGATGCGAAAGCAATACAAAGGCAGCAGTGATGGGACCACAGGAGACGCCAAGGGAAGCAGAGCTCACCTGTGATCCAGCCGCAAGAAGTGCAGCTGCCATCTCCCAGTCTCCAGTGTTCCCCTCCTGGGGAATTGCAGGAACCCAGGGAGCAGACTGAGCTGATAAGGAGAGAGAAGAAACATTAGAGAATAACTATCCACCCTTTCTCAATGGGGCCTGGGCCCCATTTTAGAGAGGCTTAAGGGTCACATCTTCTGTATCTATGCCCATTGGTAAAACTCAAATGCATAAATGTAGATGAGAAGGCCATCACTCAAAATGTTCTGAAAGGGTATCAGATGGCTTTTAGTTAGACTAGCGATAGTTTGAATTTACAGTACTTGAATGTAATTTTCATCTAGTAAATTACATCTTACTGAGTGGGTTATCCAACAGTAATCAGGTTGCTGCCACTTCCTTCATCTCCCTCATTCAGTATCACTAATTATGCATTTGCATGTGGAGGGAGTAATTATGAAGAAACAAGAGAAGCCCAGTTGCATGGTTTGCTGAATTCAGGAGCCTATTCTGTACCTGTGACCAGGGCTCAGAAAGAATGGGCTGGTCCTGGTACAGGTTATGCTATTTAGTCCATGGCAATTTGGAGATTTTTAACCCTACTTTTGGAACAAATATTAGGAGACTATGCACTGTGCTTCCCACACACTCTGTGAGTTCTCACCCTTCTCCTGAAGGGACTGTGGCTCCTCTTCAAGGTCACAGCACAGGTGCTCCAGAGGTCCTGGTACTGTTCTCCATGGCCGCTCTTCCTGGCTTCCCCTTTCCACCTGGGGCTCTGCTCCATCCAGCTGTACATTCATTGATTCCCATCCTGTCCCCAGAGCTGCTGTCTGTTCTGAAAGCATTTCTGCTGCAGACCCAAATTGTGACCTGGAACAAATTCATATCAGCAATGCCCATGAAAATGGGAAAGGAGTGATATTCCTAAGGGAGTTATGAAGAACAGGCCCAGGGATAATAGATGAAACTAGATAGGAGGAGCTTGCTGGAAGATGAACTTTAAAAGCTTGATGTGTTCCGATCAACTGAGCCTGCACCAAGCTTCTTGGAGGAACTAAGAAATTGGCAGGTGCTACGTAGCAAAGCCACTAACTGGTATTTTGTGGACCTCATTATAGAAACAGAATATACCTGAAGGTTAGAAGAAGTTCATTTAAAAAAAAGAACTGTCCTGGAAATTCAAAGGCTATCCATTTAATTTCAAGCACATGAAGTACAGGAAAGTAAGCAATTTGGAAACATACAGGAAGAAATACACATAGACCTGCACTCAACAAGATGGATGTAATCACACAGAAGATTTTCTGCCACAAATCACAGTCTCATCAGTTTAGAATGAAATGATTACTATAGGTAAAAGTCCCAACCAAGGGGTGTATTTGTATCATGAGGCTGGGCCAAAAGGTACCTCACTTGGGACAAGCCTCAATAAAAAGGCACTTGGTCTACCATCCAATGAGAACTGGTAGTAAATATGGTAGAAAAACTGATAACTTGGAAAGCGGGTGTTAAGACTCCAAAGTAATCCTAAGAGGTAAGAGAAATTGTTGGTCAGTGAGGAGCTGAAGTTTAATCAGGAAAAGTAAAAAGGAACAGAGTTTGAACCAGAGCTGGAAAAGGGGGGAAGAACTGCTGCTAACATGACCCAGAAGAACAAACCTGTTTATTTGTCAGGCACCAGTCAGATCTCATTAGAAAAATATATTCAGTTTGAAAGAAGCATATGGTGAAGCCAGTGTGTGTTCATCAGAAAACATCAAAGTCAAGAAAGGGATGGGAAATACAGCCACTGGGAAAGTTAAAAATGTCGGATGTAGTTTTCTCTGTCTGGAGAAGAAGGCTGATGAATGATGCTACTAATGAATAAAAACAGAGGTCCCTTCTATCTCTATATAGGTCAAACAGAAAAAAATGGGTCTTGATTGCAAGAGAAGAGATTTAGGTTATTTTTTTTTAATTCTTAATAATCCTGCAGTGTACAATACCAGATAGTGGGCTCTTCTTTTTCTTTAGACAACTTAAGAGCAGGATGGGTCACACTTCTGTTGTGATAGGGCTTTATGGCAGAGAAATAATCTGAGACTCAGAATCTTTCTGTTTGGCAACATATTTTGGGTATTCTTATTCAATATCCAAACAGAGTCTGTGAAAGGCTTCCAAGAGCAGTCAGAAACTTGGTAACTATCCTGGCTTACTTACATCCTTTCAATAACACTTGCAAGAACCTTGAAGGCCAGGGTAGGTAATCACAGATGTCAAGTCGTCTATTTTCTTGCCTATTTGTCTTTGACAAAAGAGGTAGGTGGGAACCCTAAGCCCAATGCACAGGAAAAACAAATTCCCCTTTTATCTCAGAAGTCCAAAGATGGCTCAGGGCCTCATGGGAGCACCCTGGACTGATTCCCAGCCTAGGAGGTTTCCTTTTCAGAGACTTTTCATGAGAAAGGAAAATTCTTGCTAAAGCAATAAAGGGAAACTTCCATTTTAGCTCTCTTCTCTGAATTCCAGCTCTGTATCCACTTTTAACACACAGGGCACTAATTCTCCCTCTTCGTCCCATCTTTCTGGTTCTCTAGCTCCTGTGCAAATCCTCCCTGAAGGCTTTACCTCTAGCTACATATCTGGACACTTGTCTCAAACCCTTTCTCCATCTCCCCCAGGTAGCAGAGTCTCTTAATGGGAAGCCTCTTTGTGCAGAGCCCATTGGGCCAGCTGTAAGTTTTTCTATACCACTGATAGAAATCCGTGGAAGCGCTAGCAAAAATCTCAGCAAAGGATGGGATGGGTACCTGTCCTCAGCTTGCATTTCCTAAGATATTCACGCAGAGCCAGCACCTGGGCGGTTAAGGTGGTAGCCCTAACCTCATTTCTCCTGGTTCCAGGATGATCCCATGCCCACTGCAGTGTGGGTTCTAGGGCTTTCATTTCCCCCTTTTCTTCACACATATGGGTAGCAAGGGACCTGCAAAAGGAAGTTTTTGATGAACAGAAAAGGGGCCATGTTATAAAAATGAGTAGCCCAAGGGCACACGGACGAGTTGGCTCCGTCCATCAGAGAACCCTGGCCCCTGCCACGGGTAGGGCATGGGCGGGACGGGAGCCTGCTCAGGGGTAAGGTTGCTTCTTCCCTTCTTCTTGTCACAGTGCCCCTGGAAAGGGTCAGATTTCAGAGAATCCGAGCAAGGCAGAACTGGAGCAGGGGAAGTGAGGTCAGAAAACAGGTTTCCCATGAGCTGGGGCATGAGCAAGTGAAGAGAAAGGGAGCCACGGGGTAACCTGTGCGCGAGTGACAGCGGCGGGAGCCCGCAGGGCCTGACAGTTGCGATGGGCACGGGGAGACAGGGCGAGAGGCGGGCACAGAATGTCAGCGGGGCAGACCCCCGGGAAAGGCAGCAACCCGGAAGACGCGCCGATCCTCCTCCCAGCCCCTATGGGTAACCGAGCCCCCACCAGCCGCCCCGGGAAGCCAGGCGTCCCACCCTCCAGCCGCAGCTCCCTCCGGCCCGGCTCCACTCACCCCCGGTCGGCTTGGCCCGCGGCCCGGTGCCTCCCTCCCGGGCGCCGCCTGCCCCTCCCCTCCGCCCTCCGCTTGCGTCTGGGAGCCGGCGGCCGGCGGAGCCAGCGACAGGCGGAGACGGCGGCCCGGCGGGCGCGGGCGGGGCGGGGCGGGCACAGGAAATCCCCGCCCGCTTCCGGGGCTCGGCGGCGGCGGAGGCGCGGGGAGTGGGAGGGAGAGGAGTGGGAGGGAGGGAGAGGAGTGGGAGGGAGGGAGGGACGGGAGGGGGCGGGGCTGCGGCTCAGGCGCCCCCAAACGCGAACCCGGGACCTCCGCGCCCGCCGCCGTGGGGAGGGTACGGCCCGAGACGCTTGGAGGGTGGCGGGCGCCGGAATCGCAGCCTGCTGTGGCCACTTGTTCGCACTCTTGCCTGACTGACCATTTTCCGCTCTGGCTACTGGGCCTCCCACGGAGTTCTGTCCTCAGGGGTTCATCAATTACCTGGAATTGCGTAACCGCCCGTTACAGGCCAGACCGAGGCCGAGAGCGATTTCTCCAGACAACAGTCTGGAATTCCTCAAGGAGCGTACCCTCTAGTTTTCACGACAGGATAAAGGGCTTGAGAGAGCACTGAGGAGGAGTCACTCATACTGCCTGAGGGGAAGTCAGGTTGCTATCTGAAGTAGGCCTTGCGGCTGCTGTCCCATTTGCGGGAGCCGTAGCCACAGGTGACACCTGAGCTCTCGAAATGTGGCTGGTCTGAATAGAGATGTGTTCTAAGATTTAGAAGATTTAATTTAAAAAGTGATATTTTGGGTATATTGGGTTAAATATATTAAAATTAATTTCACCTGGTTTTAACTTTTTAAATGTGGCTACAAATAGTTTTAAAATTACAAATATGGCTTGCATTATATTTCTATTGGATAGTGCTACCTTGCAGCATTAAGATGGATTTGACTGGAAAAGATGAGAAGGGCCTACAAACAATGAGTAAACCCATTGCTGTTAGAATCTGTTTATAACCTACAAGTCACATTCACATTCCTTATTTCATCATTACAACAATTTTCAAAAATTTTATTTAGTAGACTTAAAAAATAATTGACTCACTTAAGGTCATATGTGACAATCATTCGTTTAATACATATTTATTTTCTACGTGTGCCAGACACTGTAACTAAATGCTGGGAGTTAAAGGATTCACAGTCTGGGGAAGCACATGTCAACAAATATTTGCAATAAAACATAGTAGATTCTAAAACAGAGGAATGTACGCTGCACTTGAAGCAAAGAGAAGTGACCACGTATGGGATGGAGGTCAGAGAAGGCCCCCCACTCTGACAGAAATCGTGAGGCAGAGAAGAGTCGGGAGGGCTGTTTAATGAAAGAGGAAAATGCAATAGACACGCAGTTGGGAAGAGTATAGAGCATATTCTAGGAGCAGATTATGGGATATGTCGGGGTAGTAGTAGAGCCAGAATTTTTATCCCGGGTCCTGGAACTAAGTCCAGGGGTTCTTTTCACTTATGCTACCACTGGTGATAAATATAAGGTGCGTTAATTGGAGTAGGCTAGCAAAACCAGTATCTCGGGGCTTAACTCCATAAAGGCTTATGTTCATACAAGTCACAGTGTGGTAACAAGTTGGTTGGGGCCAGAGGGTGGGGTCTGTACTTCTTGCATTCATTGAAGGACCAGGCTTCTTGCATTTGGTGGTTCTCCCATGCCGAGGCCTTGGTAATGTAGTCAAATCTGTGGCCCTCAGATAAGGGAGGCTGGCTGTGGTTAACTTGTCAGAGATATTAGGGCCAGTCCTGGAAGTGGTATGTATCATTTTCACCCCATTCCCTTAGCCAGAATTCATGCGCATGGTCACATGGCCCCACCCAGCAGGGTGGCTGGGAAGTAAAGAATGTGTGCCTCATGGAAAAGGAAATGGGGGCTGCTGGACACAGCATTGCCTCGTCACACAGAGTTAAATTGAACATAACCAAGTACGTAAACCTGACTTTACCTGAAAAGAATGTTTGGAAAGAACTGATAGATATTATAATAGCCCAAACTCTCCTCGACTGTTTTGGGAAACAAATCAGTGTGAGATTGTTTCCAAAAAATAAAAAAATAAAAAAAGCCAGGCGCAGTGTCTCGTGCCTGTAATCCCAGCACTTTGGGAGGTATTGGCGGGCGGATCACAAGGTCAGGAGTTCAAAACCAGCCTGGCCAACATAGTGAAACCCTGTCTGTAGCTGGGCATGGTGGTGCGTGCCTGTAGTCCCAGCTACTTGGGAGGCTGAGGCAGGAGAATCGCTTGAAACCAGGAGGTGGAAGTTGCAGTGAGCAGAGATCGTGCCACTAATACTCCAGCTTGGGCAACAGAATGAGACTTCGTCTCAAAAAAAAAAAAAAAAGAGGCTGAATGGTGTCATCTTCTTTGTACCAGAACCTTTTCTTTTTAAAAATAACTTTTATAATTTTAAATTTGTGTAGTTACATAATAGGTGAATATCTTTATGGGGTACATGAGATATTTTGATGCAGGTATGCAATGCATGATAATCACATCGTGGAAATCAGGTATCCATCCCCTCAAGCATTTATCCTTTGTGTTACAAACAATCCAATTATACTCTTTTAGTTACTTTAAAATGTACAGTTATTATTGACTATAATAACTATTAAATACTAGGTCTATTAAATACTAGGTTGTTCTATTAAATACTAGGTCTTATTCATGCATTCAAACTATTTTTTGTACCCATTAACCATCCTCACTGTCCCCATTCCCCCATTACCCTTCCCAGCCTCTGGTAACCATCCTTCTACTCTCTATCTCCATGGGTTGAATTGTTTTGATTTTTAGATCCTCCAAATAAGTGAGAACATGTGATGTTTGTCTTTCTGTGTCTGGCTTATTTCGCTTAACATAATGACTTCCAGTTCCATCCATGTTGTTGCAAATGACTAAATCTCATTCTTTTTTTATGGCTGAATAGTGCTCCATTGTGTGTAAGTACCATTTGTTCTTTATTCATTCATCTGTTAATGGACACTTAGATTGCTTCCAAATCTTGGCTATGGTGAATAGAGCTGCAACAAACATGGGAATGCAGATATCTCTTTGATAAACTGATTTCCTTTCTTTTATGTATATACCCAGCAGTGGGATTGCTGGATCATGTAGGAGCTCAATTTTTTGTTTTTTTGAGGAACCTCCAAACTGTTCTCCCTAGTAGTTATACTAATTTACATTCCCACTAGCAGTGTATGAGGGTTCCCTTTTCTCTACATCCTTACCAGCATTTGTTATTGCCTGCCTTTTGAATATAAGCCATTTTAACAGGAGTGAGATGATATCTCATTGGAGTTTTGATTTGCATTTCTCTGATGATCAGTAATATTGAGCACCTTCTCATATGTCTGTTTGCCATTTGTATGTATTCTTTTGAGAAATGTCTATTCAAATCTTTTGCCTATTTTTTAACCAGAGTATTAGATTTTTTCCTGTAGAGTTGCTTGAGATCCTTATATATTCTGGTTATTAATCTCTTATCAGATAAGTAGTTTGCAAATATTTTCTCCCATTCTGTGTGTTGTCTCTTGAATTTGTTGATTGCTTCTTTTGCTGTGCAGAAAAGAAGCTTTTTAACTTGATGTGACCCCGTTTGTCCATTTTTGCTTTGGTCGTCCGTACTTGTACAGAACCTTGTCTTAAACATCACAAGGAATAAATGCAAAATGTCTTTATATTATGCTTTGGTGTGCCATCTCTTTAGTTATCAGTTAACAAACTCTGCAAGGTGTAGATCTGCATGGGTTCAAGGACATTAAGTGAGCCAAGAGGCACAATCAGGAATTGAGCCCTGGTCTGACTTCTCACTGGGTGCACCTTTCACCAGAGTGGTACTTTACCTTT
The DNA here is from genome assembly GCF_029281585.2 of Gorilla gorilla gorilla. Taxonomy (NCBI): domain Eukaryota; kingdom Metazoa; phylum Chordata; class Mammalia; order Primates; family Hominidae; genus Gorilla; species Gorilla gorilla. Next base: position 52,931,448 of record NC_073234.2, on the reverse strand, counting down.
TACAATGGACAAGTACAAACTCCTATGCAATGTTACAGCAGGGATTAATTAACTATGCATTGAGTAGCAGGCAGATGATTCCATCTTTTTCAGACTTTCTGATGGAGGAGTTTCAAGATCAGCTTTGAAGGTGAAATGTAGGAAGGGCATCCCATATAGAATCAGAAGGCAGAAATGGACATGCTGTGGCATGTTGTGGAATGAAGAACACACATATGTGGGGGTGTCAGTCTAGATTAGAGAAGAAACAGGGAAATTGATAGAATAGTGGATGAAGGTAGTGGATGAAGAATTTTTTATTTGCTATATCAGGTGATAGGGAGTCATTATATTTGTGTTTAAAAGGAAGTGATACACCTGATGGTGCCAATTATATCATTGTAAGGAGACTTGGTGGTCCTGGGCTGCTCTGTTGATAGAATTCTGGTAACTGGGATGAGTTGGGCACACAGGTGGATTCTAATGTGTGGAATACAGAGTTCCTTGGGACATAGCAGCATTCTTCCTGCTGCTGTTGGTCATAAGTAGATACAGGGTATGAACTGTGAGAGTGAGTGGCTGCAGTGGTGAACACAATCATTTAAGGTAAAATAAAGCCAAGGAACTGAGAGACTAGAGTGCTAGCAGGGATGGGGTTCAAAATATTTAACTACTACTGCTAGCATGGCATGGACCCGTCAAAATAGATGTAGCCCATAATGCTGGTGCAGGGTCCTGCAGGCACCTTGTTGTGTTAGATGATTACTTTTTGTTTCTGAATCGTGAAGAGATCTGTTGAATCCTGATGAGGGGCTAGAGCATTGAGGCATGACATTGAAGAGGATTGACAGTGGCTATGAAAATATTTCAGTATTTTAGCAAGGAATACAATTATACTTGCACATATTCATATGCATGAGATGCATTGTCCTCATGGATGTTGAAGTCACTGGGAATAATGAAGGCATTATGGAGAGAGGGATAGTAAGCCAGTTGATGGAGTCTTAAATGAAAGGTGAGTGACCAGGAGTGTGGTAGGTAATAATAACAAGGAGGAGTGTGTGTGGAATAGTTTGATGACATGTGCTTCAATGCAGCTGGACATTATTTAGAGAGGAAGGATGAAAATGGTACTTGAAGCAGCAATGAGGAGAAAAGAGAACATTTACTCTACTTGTAACTCTCAGTGATATAAAGCAATGGCTTTCAAATATATGTATATAGCTGGGTGCAGTGGTTCATGCCTGAAATCCTACTTATTTGGAAGGCTGAGGCAGGAGGATAGCTTGGGGCTAGGAGCTTGAGACCAGCCTGAGCAACATAGCGAGACTCCACCTCTAAAGCAAATTAGCTGGACTTAGTGGTGTGCACCTGCAGTCCTAGTTGCTTGGGCAGCTGAGGTGGGAGGATCACTTGAGCTCAGGAATTCAAGACTATAATGAGCTATGATCGCACCATTGCATTCCAGCCTGAGCAGCTGAGCAAGACCTCGTGTCTAAAAATAAATAATTTTTAAAACCCGCAAATATATGTGTATATATATATGTGTGTTTGAAATATATATTGTGATATATGGCAAGAAATACATTTATTTTTATTTTTATTTTTATTTTAAGACAGAGTTTCACTCTTGTTGCCCAGGCTGGACTGGAGTGCAGTGGTGCGATCTTGGCTCACTAACCTCCGCCTCCCAGGTTCAAGTGATTCTCCGGCCTCAGCCTCCCAAGTAGCTGGGATTACAAGCACGTGCTACCATGCCCAGCTAATTTTGTATTTTTAGTAGAGACAGGGTTCACAATGTTGGTCGAGCTGTTCTGAAACTCCTGACCTCAGATGATCCACCCTCCTCAGCCTCCCAAAATGCTGGGATTACAGGTGTGAGCCACTGCGCCCGGCCAAGAAATACATTTAGATTATGATCCAGCACACCCATCATTTATTTAATTGAAGCAAAATTTTCATAAAACAATGTTTAACTACATACAGTATGTGCTGAAGTTTTATATTGTTACTTTATTTAAACTTTTCTGTTAACTATCCACTAAACTGATTTCACAACTCACTAGTGGGTTGCAATCCACCATTTGAAAAGCCTTTGTATGTAGATTGTAGAATTTTAAAATTGCCACCTTTTTCGAGGGCTGCAAGGGAAGCATGCTATTTCCATGAGAGAGCCAGGTTTCAGTTAAAGGGGGTAAAAGAAACATCCATCATAGAAGCTGAAGGATATAGGGGATTTTATTGATGACAGACCCTGAATTACATAGGTTACAGTGGAAGGAGTTAGGGGTTGTGCTGGGGTTGGAGCCTGATTCAAGTTAGGCAACGTAGGTGACTCTAATAGGGTAAGAATTGCTATGATGAGGAATGATCTGGATGGCAAGGCTTCTTGTGTGAGTATGGGAAGCAAGGATCTAGGGCATGATGGGATTAGTAGTCATCTAGTGAGGTGGATAATCAGTTCTAATTATAGACTGCTTTTGGGGACCAGTATCTCAGTCAGCTAATCAGTGGTGAGGTGAGGTGCAATGGCTGATTGGGCTGAGTAGAAGTTGTATGGGTCATAGAATGAAGGTGTCACTACAAGTGTGCTGAGCACTGTCGGCCCTCTTTCAGTCCTGTTGTGGACAGGTTAATGCTACAGGAGGGGTATATTTCCAGAAGTACCAGAGCTCTGAGGGTACCTTACATCATACTTGGCAATGGGGTTGGTAGTGGTAGTGGTATCAAGGCTTAAGAAGTTCTGTGGCCTACCCTTTTAATTGCTACTGTTCTTGATAGTGAGGGAGAGGGAATGAGTGGCCTTACCAGAGGGTAACAGTTTCTTGTGGACTCTTTATGTAGGAAAATTTTAATTAAAAAAACCAGCACTAAAGAAGTAGGCAGGAGGTGTGGTAGAAAGTTCAGGAGTTTGAGACCAGCCTGACCAACGTGGAGAAACTCCGTCTCTACTGAAAATACAAAATTAGCCGGGCATGGTGGTGCATGCGTGTAATCCCAGTTACTTGGGAGGCTGAGGCAGAAGAATCGCTTGAACCTGGGAGGCAGAGGTTGCGGTGAGCCGAGATCGTGCCACTGTACGCCAGCCTGGGCAACAAGAGCAAACCAATGTCTCAAAAAAAAAAAAGAAAAAAAAAGAAAGAAAAAGAAAAGAAATAGCACTAAGTTAATAACCAAAGGCTTTGTTTTTTGGTCTTGGCTGTGTCTCTGAGTGACAGATTAGATCCTTAACCTCATCTATCAAATAAATATGTCATTCTTCTTTTCCTTGAAAGCTGTTATGATGACTAAATTAAGAAAAAATAGGCCGGGTATGGTGGCTCACACCTATGATCCCAGCACTTTGGGAGGCCGGGACAGGCGGATCACCTGAGGTCAGGAGTTCGAGACCAGCCTGGCCAACATGGTGAAACCCCGTCTCTGCTAAAAATACAAAAATTATCTGGGCTTGGTGGCAGTTGCCTGTAATCCCAGCTACTTGGAAGCTGAGGCAGGAGAATCACTTAAACCCGGGAGGTGAGATGTTACAGTGAGCCGAGATGGTGCCCCTGCACTCCAGCCTGGGTGACAGAGCAAGACTCTGTCTCAAAAAAAAAAAAAAAAAGAAAAAAGAAAAAGTATAGGCATATGATATGAGTTTACAAAGCCCAATTCAAATGTAAGATGTTGGCAATAGGCATTACTTGGTAGAAATAATTTGTAGTCAGTGTAGATAGTGAACCCTAGGCAGCTGTCAGTGACAGGTGATATTGCAGTCAGGATAAGACTAGATATTTTATAAGATTTAAAGATTCTTTTGATGGTGGGACACAACACAAAGACACTTGGATAGATTAAAGGCAGATCTCTTTGTTATGTATAGCTCCAGAGCAGAGAAGGTTACCATGCAGGGCCATATAGAGGGTTGCACCCAAGGACAAAGAAACAGCATGCTGGAGCTGCAGGAGGCTTATGTATGGCAAACAGGATGGCATTAGCAAGGTTTCTTGGGTTTCCTAGGGATTGGGTATTTTGAATAATTCTGTGGCCTAAAGAAAGAGGGGGCTGGCCTTGGGTGTTAAGGATCTGGGGACCTCTGGCAGATGGGTATTGTATATTTTAACTTAGGAGTGTTAGAGCCTGATAAGGGAAGTAGTTGGGCTAGGAGCTTGCTGCACTGTTCTCAAGAGTAACTGAGAGTTCATGACATTAAGACTGGGTCAAGACAGCACTTGTGAAATATATTATACTAGGACAACTTCTAAGTGGTGTAATTTCAAACTGTCATTTTTTTTTTTTTTTTTTTTGAGACGGAGTCTGGCTCTGTCGCCCAGGCTGGAGTGCAGTGGCGCAATCTCAGCTCACTGCAAGCTCCGCCTCCCAGGTTCACGCCATTCTCCTGCCTCAGCCTCCCGAGTAGCTGGGACTACAGGCGCCCGCCACCACGCCCGGCTAATTTTTTTTTTTTTATTTTTTATTTTTAGTAGAGACGGGGTTTCACCATGTTAGCCAGGATGGTCTCGATCTCCTGACCTCGTGATCCGCCCGCCTCGGCCTCCCAAAGTGCTGGGATTACAGGCGTGAGCCACCGCGCCCGGCCTAAATGTTATTTATGAGGAAAAATAAATGCAAACAAATGAAAGAATTAGATCTAATCCCTATCAAATTGAAAAATATTTAAAAATGATTTTAAAACAATTCGTAGGCCTGGCAAGTAGCATTTCTAGACTCTAATATTCTCCCGGCTGGACTGTAATTTAATACGAATATTTATGCAAACTCATGGACAATATAAATCAAGATCATAAAATACTGATAACAGAGCAACAGAAGAGAGAATGAGAATGAGAAGATGAGGGGTTGCAGTTTGAATGTAAGCCATGCTTTCACCAACAAAATTCATACATCCAAGGTATATGTGGAAGGCTGGTGGGGTGGCCCACCAGGGAGAATTACTGCATGAGGGTCTGCAGTAGGTGGCAAGCATGCATGCCACCTTGTGCCAGTAACTTCCCCAGTCTCCTAAGGGAGGAGAAATTGTGTATAGATTGGTCATTGGACCCATCCCTCAAGGATGCAGATGAGGAAGGGAGTGTTTGTAAGATGCAGATGATATATTGTTAACAACAATTTATATGACTTCATTTGTATCCTCTATTAGAGTTTGTTGTGGGGAAGGCCACCCTTTCCACTATGCCCATAATCTAGATTTAAATAGATCCACTTTAGAAAGTTTATCTTAAAAATACAAAGAAAGGGGGAAAGGGCATAATGATGTTGTTATTAACTCTTCCCTTATTTAAAAAAGTCCCTAAGTTCTGTTAGTCCTAAGTATATCTTGAATTTGTATCACTTAGGGGAGAACCAGATGCTCCGCCTGAGGTATATGATTGGGTATACTCTTGACTAAAACCCCCCTTTCCCTTGAAAAACAATCAGATGACTTGTCAGTTTCTAGAATAACTGACCCAAGTGGTAATTTCTATTGCTATATAATCATTACACTTATTGTAGAAATACACTTTAAGATGAAGTATACTTTTTTCTGAAAAAAGTGGGTTTTTTATACTGACATCTTTAAAAATTGTAAAATATTTCTCTTGTTCATCTGCTTGCTACCCATTCCCCCTACTAATTCTATACAATTTATTATACACTAATTCTGTATAATTTATTATACACTTAAGATTAAAAGTTTATAATAAAAATATAAAACAAACCAATAATGTTTATTACTTCAAGTTTTAATAAATTAAGAAAATGCCAAATAAAAAGAAAATCTTGTTTTTCTTTAATACTTAAGGGTAGAAAGACCATGGTGCCTGGTAAGTATTTCATTTAAGGGAACATGTGGGCGAGCCTCCACATTGGGTTTTGAGCTTATTGTCCCCCCACCCCATATATCTTTTGGGACAAGAAATAAATGTATTTGATTAAATGCGTATGCACATCACTCTGAGAAAGAGGGGCAAATACATAGTTCCCGGACACAAAAGAACAATGATGTCACTCAAAACAGTGTGTGTGTCAAGGCCACTTGGACAGGGGTTCTGGAAAGGCTTGGCTAAATGGGCCTGGCAGATGCTGAGTGTACTCATTGACTTGGTGTCCCCAGGGTTGAATGAAACATCATTCTGAGACAGCACAGACATTTGTCACCTTGGATCCTAAGGAAGTCCCCATTCTAGTCACCAAGCAATCAGATTCTATGCAAGACATTCACAATGTTATTATTAGCACACCTGAAACAGTTATTTTTCCTTTGAACAGGTTAGGGCGAGTTCTTGGCAATCTGTGTCTTTGCTTTCTGGCATCCAGAAAGTTAGTCAACTCTAATCACACACATCAACATTTTAGGGGTGCCCAAGTCAGGTGGATGAAGCAATCTTCCTTCAGTACCATCTTCAGTCAGTAACTAGTTTACACTGTGAAGAGTATTTCACACTCTTATGTTTTAAAACCCTTGGGAGTTCTATACTTTCAAAACTCTTAAGCAAAACGAGCAGGTTTGGACTCTGTCTCCCCACACAACTCCATTCCAGGGCCTATTTCTCAGTGTTTATTTTCTTACCAAATACAATAAAATAAGCCATCTCACGCTTGAATCTTCTATTACCCAGACCCTAGAGGTTATGTTCATCAAACGGCAATTTTCTTAAGTGACAGAATGAGCCATTTATGTACTTCATCCTCTGAGTATTTTTTCTCATTGCCTTCAGACCAAATGTAACATGAATCCTCCATACAGGGAGGGGCATGTTTACTGCTTCAACATTTTACACAGAGCCGTCTTCACCTCCTGGTTCTTGAGGCTGCAGATGAGTGGCTTCAGTGAAGATGTGATCACACTGTACTGAATGCAGACCACTTGCTCCAAGATGGAACCTAAGAGAGGGGTCGTGTACCTTAATAAAACCTTACCATAGTACAAAAGCACCACGGTGAGGTGGGAGGAGCAGGTGGAGAAGGCTTTGCCTTGACCCTCAGAAAAACAAATGGCTAGGAGGCAGAGATGGTGTTAGAGTAAGAAAAGAGGACCAGCGGCAAGTCACAAATCCTAGCAATGTACATGACCCAGCAGGAAGGACCTCACTGGCAGCTGGATCAGTACAAGAGAGAGGGAAGAGTGAAGGCAGCTCACAGCAGAAGTGAGGGATGACACTGGGGCCACAGAAGTGTAAGCTGTAAATGAAAAGATTCTTTGTCAAGGAGTTTAGGAATCCCACTGCCCATGCTGCAATCACCATCCTGACACAGACAGGCTGATTCATAACCACATCGTTGAGCCGAGGGTGGCAGTTGGAAGTAGAGTGATCACAGGCCATGGCAAGGAGTAGGCAGGCTTCTGTGCTCCCAGAGAATATGAGAAAGAACTCTGGACAATGCAGTACCACATGGAGATGGTTTACCTTTGAGTTAATAAATTCTGCAGCATCTTGGGCACAGGGATTGAAGGAAGGCAGAGATCTAACAATGACAGGTGACCCAGAAAGAAGTACATGGTTGTTTTAAGGTGGGAATTGGTCCTGATCACCAGGATCATCATCAGGTTCTCCGTCAGTGACAACAGATAAATCACCAGGAGCATACAGCTCATGGTCTAGATCTGAGGATTTCTAGATGATTCCATAAGGACGAACTCAGTAATGATGATGAGATTTTTCATAATTAGAGATACTAGCCCTAAGAAGAAATATAACACAGTTGAGTCATTCCAGATGCACAGGACTGCCTCTTCTGTAAAAAATGTTACTTTCAGCTTAAAGATACAAAAAAAAAATTATGAGGCCAAGGAGTTTCTGGATAACACCCATCATCCCCATCATTACTTCAATCCTGGATGAATTTAGGATTCCAAAGTCCCTCCTCCTAGACTGCTTTCTTAATACCCATTTATTTATTCAACAAATGTTAAACAAGTATGCAAATGCCGGACACTGTACCAAGCTCTAAGGATACAAAATTGAATAAGACATGATTCTTGCCCCCAGGAACTTATAATTTAATTGGGGTGGACAGAAATGTAAAGAAACAAAATAAATGCTATAATAACCTACCACACAGGATACGGTGGTAGCACAAATGTGAATCAGTTATCTCTGTATAACCTGGTAAAACTTTAGAGAAGAGGTGATGCTTAGGCTAATTTTGACTGATATTTACTCTCCCTGGGAAGACAGCAGCCCTGGAAGAGGAAACGGTGTGATCAAATATAGGAAGGCATGAAATCATAGTATCTCTCTGAGGAAACTCATTAGCCTGGTATAGAAGGATGCAAGGTGATGCAAGGCAGCATATGATGCTAAGCACGGGGTCACATGATAAGATTGGTAGTTTAGAAACATTTGCCCTGAACAAATCAAAACCACAATGAGATACCATCTCACACCAGTTACAATGGCAATCATTAAAAAGTTGGGAAACAACAGGTCCTGGAGAGGATGTGGAGAAATAGGAACACTTTTACACTGTTGGTGGGACTGTAAACTAGTTCAACCATTGTGGAAGACAGTGTGGTGATTCCTCAAGGATCTAGAACTAGAAATACCATTTGACCCAGACATCCTGTTACTGGGTATATACCCAAAGGATTACAAATCATGCTGCTATAAAGACACATGCACACACATGTTTATTGCGGCTCTATTCACAATAGCAAAGACTTGGAACCAACCCAAATGTCCATCAATGATAGACTGGATTAAGAAAATGTGGCACATATACACTATGGAATACTATGCGGCCATGAAAAGGATGAGTTCATGTCCTTTGTAGGGACATGCATGAAGCTGGAAAACGTCATTCTCAGCAAACTATTGCAAGGACAAAAAACCAAACACCGCATGTCCTCACTCATAGGTGGGAATTGAACAATGAGAACACTTGGACACAGGAAGGGGAACATCACACACCAGGGCCTGCCGTGGGGTGGGAGGAGGAGCGAGGGATAGCATTAGGAGATATATCTAATGTAAATGACAAGTTAATGGGTGCAGCACACCAACATGGCACATGTATACATATGTAACAAACTTGCACGTTGTGCACATGTACCCTAGAACTTAAAGTGTAATTAAAAAAAAAAAACATTTGCCCTGGACAAGTGGAAGACAAGCTGGAGGCAATGGAGCATATAGCTAGGGCAGTTTCATTCATTCATTCAGTAGATAATTGTTGAGTACCTACTATGTGCCAGGCACAGGTCTAGACTCCTAGTGTATGCCATTGAACACAACAGACAAAAATGCTTGTCCTTGCAGAGCTTACATTCTAATTGAGAAAGACAGGAAAGAAATGATAGATATAATAAACAAATATCATATGTTAGAAAGTGCTATGGAAAATAACAGATCAGGGAAAGGGAGACTGTTAATGGGGGCAGGGTAGAGGAAGGCAGTGAGTTTTGCAATGTTAAATAGAGTGGTCAGGAAAGGACAAATGAGACAGTATCCCTTGAACCAAGGTTTGAAGGAGGTGAGGTCACAATCCATGAGAACATCTCATCTGTGGAAGAAGAATTTGGAGAATATAGCAGCAACTCAGTCAGAGGTAGGCTAACAGAGGCTGTAGCACTGAAGGCAAGCTAGAAGAGACAGATTTGAGAAATGTCATTGAGTTGGATGCTAAAGGATTTCATCCCCAATTAAATATTTAGAGTAAAGATAAGTGAATAAAAAATGATCCTCAGGTTTCTGGTTTTGGTGATGGAGGGGACCCGTTTACTGAAATAGATGGCCCAGGAAAATGAACACGTTTGTGAGGAAGGTGATAACCTGTTTTGAAAATGTTGCCTTTGATGAGCCTATGGATAAGGAGGGGATATCCAGGAGGCACTTGGATGTAGGTCCTGACATTCAGAAGAGATATTTGAGCTCAATATATGAGTTAAAGAGTCATTGACAAGCTTACTCAGAGAAAACCCACTCAAGAGGGAAGATGCTTTAGGACAGAGTTCCATGTGACAGAAGCATTTAACAGGACAGAGAGGAAGAGAGGCTCACAAAGGATCCCTGCACTCACTCAGTATGTCAACCATGAACCCGAGTCATTCTGATCTGAAGGATGCCTTGGAGGTCATGGAGCCCAATGCCGTCTCTTCCTAGGTTGGGAGACTGAGGCCCAATGGGGGAAGTGCCCCGTGACCCTTCCTGCCAGCTCCGTCACTCACCAACCGACCCACCTCCTGTTCCTCTTTTATGTCTATCCTGTTAAGGAACTTCAGGTTTCAGCCCAGGGGATTTTTTCCTCAGGGAAGCCTTTACATCCTGCACACTACAATTTTATTTTGTTATACTTGTTTTTCTTTTATGACATTTATTATAATTGTAAAAACAAAGCAGAACATTTTGAGTATGTAGGAAAGGTCTCCCCATCCTCCCTCAGCCTGTCTCCATCCCCTGCCGTCAATCTCTGTCTTATTGCCCTGCTTTGGCTCCACAGCACTTACTACCTGGCATTTTATAATATATTTATAATTGTCTCTTACACTGGAATGCAAGCTCAAAAACTTTATCTATTTTTATTAGCTTTTTTAATTTTTTTAATACTTTAAGTTCTAGGGTACGTGTGCACAACATGCAGGTTTGTTAAATAGGTATACATGCGCCATGTTGGTTTGCTGCACCCATCAACTCGTCATTTACATCAGGTGTTTCTCCTAATGCTATCCCTCCCCAAGCCCCACACCCCCAAAAGGCCCCGGTGTGTGATGTTACCCACCCTGTGTCCATGTGTTCTCATTCTTCAATTACCACCTATGAGTGAGAGCATGTGGTGTTTGGTTTTCTGTGCTTGTGATAGTTTGCTTAGAATGATGTTTTCCAGCTTCATCCATGTCCCTGCAAAGGACATGAACTCATCCTTTTTTATGGCTGCATAGTATTTGATGGTGTATATGTGCCACATTTTCTTAATCCAGTCTATCATTGATGGACATTTGGGTTGGTTCCAAGTCTTAGCTATTGTGAATAGTGCAGCAATAAACATACGTGTGCATGTGTCTTTATAGCAGCATGATTTATAATCTTTTGTGTATATACCCAGTAATGGGATGGCTGGGTCAAATGGTATTTCTAGTTCTAGATCCTTGAGGAATCACCACACTGTCTTCCACAGTGGTTGAACTAATTTACACTCCCACCAACAATGTGAAAGCGTTCCTATTTCTCCACATCCTCTCCAGCATCTGTTGTTTCCTGACTTTTTAATGATCGCCATTCTAACTGGTGTGACATGGTATCGCATTGTGGTTTTGATTTGCATTTCTCTGGTGACCAGTGATGATGAGCATTTTTTCATATGTCTGTTGGCTGCATAAATGTCATCTACTGAGAAGTGTCTGTTCATATCCTTTGCCTGCTTTTTGATGGGGTTTTTTTCTTGTAAATTTGTTTAAGTTCTTTGTAGATTCTGGATATTAGCCCTTTGACAGATGGGTAGATTGCAAAAATTTTCTCCCATTCTGTAGGTTGTCTGTTCACTCTGATGATAGTTTCTCTTGCTGTGCAGAAGCTCTTTAGTTTAATTAGATCTCATTTGTCTATTTTGGCTTTTGTTGCCATTACTTTTGGTGTTTTAGTCATGAAGTTTTTGACCATGCCTATGTCCTGAATGGTATTGCCTAGGTTTTCTTCTAGGGTTTTTATGGTGTTAGGTCTTACCTTTAAGTCTTTAATCCATCTTGAGTTAATTTTTGTATACAGCATAAGGAAGGGATCCAATTTCAGCTTTCTACATATGGCTAGCCAGTTTTCCCAGCATCATTTATTAAATAGGAAATCCTTTTCCCATTGCTTGTTTTTATCAGGTTTGTCAAAGATCAGGTGGTTGTAGATATGTGGTGTTATTTCCGAGGCCTCTGTTCTGTTTCATTGGTCTATATCTCTGTTTGGTACCAGTACCACGCTGTTTCAGTTACTGTAGCCTGGTACTATAGTTTGAAGTCAGGTAGCATGATGCTCCAGCTTTGTTCTTTTTGCTTAGGATTGTCTTGGCAATGCAGGCTCTTTTTTGGTTCCATATGAACTTTAAACCAGTTTTTTCCAATTCTGTGAAGAAAGTCATTGGTAGCTTGATGGGGATGGCATTGAATCTATAAATTACCCTGGGCAGTATGGCCATTTTCACAATATTGATTCTTCCTATTCATGAGCATAGAATGTTCTCCCATTTGTTTGTGTCTCTTTTATTTCATTGAGCAGTGGTTTGCAGTTCTGCTTGAAGAGGTCCTTATATCCCTTGTAAGTTGGATTCCTAGGTATTTTATTCTCTTTGTAGTAATTGTGAGTGGGAGTTCACTCATGATTTGGCTCTCTGTTTGTCTATCATTGGTGTATAGAAATGCTTGTGATTTTTGCACATTGATTTTGTATCCTGAGACTTTGCTGAAGTTGCTTATCAGCTTAAGGAGATAAGGAGATTTTGGGCTGAGATGATCGGGTTTTCTAAATATACAATCATGTCGTCTGCAACAGAGACAATTTGACTTCCTCTTTTCCTAATTGAATACCCTTTATTTATTTCTCTTGCCTGATTGCCCTAGCCAGAACATCCAACACTATGTTGAATAGGAGTGGTGAGAGAGGGTATCCTTGTCTTGTGCCGGTTTTCAAAGGGAATGCTTCCAGTTTTTGCCCATTCACTATGATATTGGCTGTGGGTTTTTCATAAATACCTCTTATTATTTTGAGATAAGTTCCATCAATACCTAGTTTATTGAGAGTTTTTCGCATGAATGGCTGCTGAATTTTGTCAAAGGCCTTTTCTGCATCTTTTGAGATAACCATGTGGTTTTTGTTATTGGTTCTGTTTATGTGATGGACTACGTTTATTGATTTGCGTATGTTGAACCAGTCTTGCATCTCAGGGATGAAGCCAACTTGATCGTGGTGATTAAGCTTTTTGATGTGCTGCTGGATTTGGTTTGCTAGTATTTTATTGAGGATTTTCGCATCGATGTTCATCAGGGATATTGGCCTAAAATTCTCCTTTTTTATTGTGAATCTGCCAGGCTTTGGTATCAGGATGATGCTGGCCTCATAAAATGAGTTAGGGAGGATTCCCTCTTTTTCTATTGATTGGAATAGTTTCAGAAGGAATGGTACCAGCTCTTCTTTGTACCTCTGGTAGAGCTTAGCTGTGAATTCATCTGGTCCTGGACTTTTTTTGGTTGTAGGCTCTTAATTATTGCCTCAATTTCAGAACCTGTTATTGGTCTATTCAGAGATTCAACTTCTTCCTGGTTTAGTCTTGGGAGGGTGCATGTGTCCAGGAATTTATCAATTTTTTTTTTTTTTTTTTTTTTTTGAGACGGAGTCTCACTCTGTCGCCCAGGCTGGAGTGCAGTGGTGCAATCTCGGCTCACTGCAAGCTCCGCCTCCCGGGTTCAGGCCATTCTCCTGCCTCAGCCTCCCGAGTAGCTGGGACTACAGGCGCCCACTACCACGCCCGGCTAATTTTTTGTATTTTTAGTAGAGATGGGGTTTCACCGTGGTCTCGATCTCCTGACCTCGTGATCCGCCCACCTCGGCCTCCCAAAGTGCTGGGATTACAGGCGTGAGCCACCGCGCCCAGCCGAATTTATCAATTTCTTCTAGATTTTCTAGATTATTTGCACAGAGGTGCTTATAGTATTATCTGGTGGTAGTTTGTATTTCTGTGGAATCAGTGGTGATATCCCCTTCATCATTTTTTATTGTGTCTATTTGATTCTTCTCTCTTTTCTTCTTTATTAGTCTTGCTAGCAATCTATCTATTTTGTTGATCTTTTCAAAAAAAACAGCTCTCCTGGATTCATTGATTTTTTTGAAGGGTTTTTTGTGTCTCTATCTCCTTCAGTTCTGCCCTGATCTTAGTTATTTCTTGCCTTCTGCTACCTTTTGAATTTGTTTGCTCTTGCTTGTCTAGTTCTTTTAATTGTGATGTTAGGGTGTCGATTTTAGATCTTTCCTGCCTTCTCTTGTGGGCATTTAGTGCTATAAATTTCCCTCTACACACTGCTTTAAATTTGTCCCAGAGATTCTGGTACATTGTATCTTTGTTCTCACTGGTTTCAAAGAACATCTTTATGTCTGCCTTCATTTCATTATTTACCCAGTAGTCATTCAGGAGCAGGTTGTTCAGTTTCCATGTAGTTGTGTGGTTTTGAGTGAGTTTCTTAATCCTGAGTTCTAATTTGATTGCACTGTGGTCTGAGAGACACTTTGTTATGATTATGATTTCTGTTCTTTTACTTTTGCTGAGGAGTGTTTTACTTCCAATTATGTGGTCAGTTTTAGAAAAAGTACGACATGTTGCTGAGAAGAAAGTATATTCTGTTGATTTGGGGTGTCGAGTTCAGTAGATGTCTATTAGTTCTGCTTGGTCCAGAGCTGAGTTCAAGCCCTGGATATCCTTGTTAACCTTATGTCTCATTGATCTGTCTAATATTTACAGTGGGGTGTTAAAGTCTCCCATTATTATTGTGTGGGAGTCTAAGTCTCTTTGTAGGTCTCTAAGGGCTTGCTTTATGAATCTGGGTGCTCCTGTATTGGGTGCATTTATATTTAGAATAGCTCTTCTTGTTGAATTGATCCTTTTACCATTACGTAGTGGTCTTCTTTGTCTTTTTCGATCTTTGTTGGCTTAAAGTCTGTTTCATCAGAGACTAGGATTGCAAGCCCTGCTTTTTATTTTTTCTTTCCATTTGCTTGCTAGATCTTCCTCCATCCCTTTATTTTGAGCCTATGTGCGTCTTTGCATGTGAGATACAGCACATCGATGGGTCTTGACTCTTTAATTTGCCAGTCTGTGTCTTTTAATTGGGGCATTCAGCCCATTTACATTTAAGGTTAATATGGTTATGTTTGACTTTGATCCTGTCATTATGATGTTAGCTGGTTATTTTGCCTGTTAGTTGATGCAGTTTCTTCCTAGCATCGACGGTCTTTACAATTTGGCATGTTTTTGCAGTGGCTGCTACCGGTTTTTCCTTTCCATTTTTAGTGCTTGCTTCAGGAGCTCTTGTAAGGCAGGCCTGGTGGTAACAAAATCTCTCAGCATTTGCTTGTCGGTAAAGTATTTTATTTCTCCTTCACTATGAAGCTTAGTTTGGCTGGATATGAGATTTTGGGTTGAAAATTCTTTGCTTTAATAATGTTGAATATTGGCCCCCACTCTATTCTGGCTTGTCGGGTTTCTGCTGAGAGATCTGCCATTAGCCTGATGGGCTTCCCTTTGTGGGTAACCGACCTTTCTCTCTGGCTGCCCTTAACATTTTTTCCTTCATTTTAACCTTGGTGAGTCTGATAATTATGTGTCTTGGGGTTGCTCTTCTTGAGGAGTATCTTTGTGGCGTTCTCCGTATTCTGAATTTGAATGTTGGCCTGCCTTGCTAGGTTAGGGAACTTCTCCTGGATAATATCCGGAAGAGTGGTTCTAACTTGGTTCCATTCTCCCCATCACTTTCTGGTACACCAATGAAACATAGATTTGGTCTTTTCACATAATCCCATATTTCTTGGAGGCTTTGTTTGTTTCTTTTGACTCTTTTTTCTCTAATTTTGTCTTCTTGCTTTATTTCATTAATTTGATCTTCAATCACTGATATCCTTTCTTCCACTTGATTGCATTGGCTACTGAAGCTTGTGCATGCACCACTAAGTTGCCATGCTGTGGTTTTCAGCTCCATCAGGTCACTTAAAGTCTTCTCTACACTGTTTATTCCAGTTAGCCATTCATCTAACCTTTTTTCAAGGTTTTTTATTTTATTTTATTTTATTAACATTATACTTTAAGTTTTAGGGCACATGTGCACAATGTGCAGGTTACATATGTACACATGTGCCATGCTGGTGTGCTGCACCCATTAACTCATCATTTAGCATTAGGTATATCTCCTAAAGCTATCCCTCTTCCCTCCCCCCACCCCACAACAGTCCCCAGAGTGTGATGTTCCCCTTCCTGTGTCCATGTGTTCTCACTGTTCAATTCCCACCTATGAGTGAGAATATGCGGTGTTTGGTTTTTTGTTCTTGCAATAGTTTACTGAGAATGATGATTTCCAATTTCATCCATGTCCCTACAAAGGACATGAACTCATCATTTTTTATGGCTGCATACTATTCCATGGTGTATATGTGCCACATTTTCTTAATCCAGTCTATCATTGTTGGACATTTGGGTTGGTTCCAAGTCTTTGCTATTGTGAATAGAGCCGCAATAAACATACGTGTGCATGTGTCTTTATAGCAACATGATTTATAGTCCTTTGGGTATATACCCAGTAATGGGATGGCTGGGTCAAATGGTATTTCTAGTTCTAGATCCCTGAGGAATCGCCACACTGTCTTCCACAATGGTTGAACTACTTTACAGTCCCACCAACAGTGTAAAAGTGTTCCTATTTCTCCACATCCTCTCCAGCACCTGTTGTTTCCTGACTTTTTAATGATTGCCATTCTAACTGGTGTGAGATGGTATCTCATTGTGGTTTTGATTTGCATTTCTCTGATGGCCAGTGATGGCGAGCATTTTTTCATGTGTTTTTTGGCTGCATAAATGTCTTCTTTTGAGAAGTGTCTGTTCATGTCCTTCACCCACTTTTTGATGGAGTTGTTTATTTTTTTCTTGTAAATTGTTTGAGTTCATTGTAGATTCTGGATATTAGCCCTTTCTCAGATGAGTAGGTTGTGAAAATTTTCTCCCATTTTGTAGGTTGCCTGTTCACTCTGACGGCAGTTTCTTTTGCTGTGCAGAAGCTTTTTAGTTTAATTAGATCCCATTTGTCAATTTTGGCTTTTGTTGCCGTTGCTTTTGGTGTTTTAGACGTGAAGTCCTTGCCCATGCCTATGTCCTGAATGGTAATGCCTAGGTTTTCTTCTAGGGTTTTTATGGTTTTAGGTCTAACGTTTAAGTCTTTAATCCATCTTGAGTTAATTTTTGTATAAGGTGTAAGGAAGGGATCCAGTTTCAGCTTTCTACATATGGCTAGCGAGTTTTCCCAGCACCATATATTAAATAGGGAATCCTTTCCCCATTGCTTGTTTTTATCAGGTTTGTCAAAGATCAGATAGTTGTAGATATGTGGCATTATTTCTGAGGGCTCTGTTCTGTTCCATTGATCTATATCTCTGTTTTGGTACCAGTACCATGCTGTTTTGGTTACTGTAGCCTTGTAGTATAGTTTGAAATCAGGTAGTGTGATGCCTCCAGCTTTGTTCTTTTGGCTTAGGATTGACTTGGTGATGCAGGCTCTTTTTTGGTTCCATATGAACTTTAAAGTAGTTTTTTCCAATTCTGTGAAGAAAGTCATTGGTAGCTTGATGGGGATGGCATTGAATCTATAAATTACCTTGGGCAGTATGGCCATTTTCACGATATTGATTCTTCCTACCCATGAGCATGGAATATTCTTCCATTTGTTTGTATCCTCTTTTATTTCATTGAGCAGTGGTTTGTAGTTCTCCTTGAAGAGGTCCTTCACGTCCCTTGTAAGTTGGATTCCTAGGTATTTTATTCTTTTTGAAGCAATTGTGAATGGGAGTTCACTCATGATTTGGCTCTCTGTTCGTCTGTTATTGGTGTATAAGAATGCTTGTGATTTTTGTACATTGATTTTGTATCCTGAGACTTTGCTGAAGTTGCTTATCAGCTTAAGGAGATTTTGGGCTGAGACAATGGGGTTTTCTAGATATACAATTGTGTCATCTGCAAAGAGGGACAATTTCACTTCCTCTTTTCCTAATTGAATGACCTTTATTTCCTTCTCCTGCCTAATTGCCCTGGCCAGAACTTCCAACGCTATGTTGAATAGGAGTGGTGAGAGAGGGCATCCCTGTCTTGTGCCAGTTTTCAAAGAGAATGCTTCCAGTTTTTGCCCATTCAGTATGATATTGGCTGTGGGTTTGTCATAGATAGCTCTTATTATTTTGAGATACGGCCCATCAATACCTAATTTATTGAGAGTTTTTAGCATGAAGCATTGTTGAATTTTGTCAAAGGCTTTTTCTGCATCTATTGAGATAATCATGTGGTTTTTGTCTTTGGTTCTGTTCATATGCTGGATTACATTTATTGATTTGTGTATATTGAACCAGCCTTGCATCCCAGGGATGAAGCCCACTTGATCATGTTGGATAAGCTTTTTGATGTGCTGCTGGATTCTGTTTGCCAGTATTTTATTGAGGATTTTTGCATCAATGTTCATCAAGGATATTGGTCTAAAATTCTCTTTTTTGGTTGTGTCTCTGCCCAGCTGTGGCATCAGGATGATGCTGGCCTCATAAAATGAGTTAGGGAGGATTCCCTCTTTTTCTATTGATTGGAATAGTTTCAGAAGGAATGGTACCAGTTCCTCCTTGTACCTCTTGTAGAATTTGGCTGTGAATCCATGTGGTCCTGGACTCTTTTTGGTTGGTAAGCTATTGATTATTGCCACAATTTCAGCTCCTGTTATTGGTCTATTCAGAGATTCAACTTCTTCCTGGTTTAGTCTTGGGAGGGTGGATGTGTCGAGGAATTTATCCATTTCTTCTAGATTTTCTAGTTTATTTGCTAGAGGTGTTTGTAGTAATCTCTGGCGGTAGTTTGTGTTTCTGTGGGATCGGTGGTGATATCCCCTTTATCATTTTTTATTACATCTATTTGATTCTTCTCTCTTTTCTTCTTTATTAGTCTTGCTAGCGGTCTATCAATTTTGTTGATCCTTTCAAAAAACCAGCTCCTGGATTCATTGATTTTTTGAAGGGTTTTTTGTGTCTCTATTTCATTCAGTTCTCCTCTGATCTTCGTTATTTCTTGCCTTCTGCTAGCTTTTGAATGTGTTTGCTCTTGCTTTTCTAGTTCTTTTAATTGTGATGTTGGGGTGTCAATTTTGGATCTTTCCCGCTTTCTCTTGTGGGCATTTAGTGCTATAAGTTTCCCTCTACACACTGCTTTGAATGTGTCCCAGAGATTCTGGTATGTTGTGTCTTTGTTCTCATTGGTTTCAAAGAACATCTTTATTTCTGACTTCATTGCATTATGTACCCAGTATTCATTCAGGAGCAGGTTGTTCAGTTTCCATGTAATGGAGTGGTTTTGAGTGAGTTTCTTAATCCTGAGTTCTAGTTTGATTGCACTGTGATCTGAGAGACCGTTTGTTATAATGTCTGAGCTTTTACACTTGCTGAGGAGTGCTTTACTTCCAACAATGTGGTCAGTTTTGGAATAGGTGTGGTGTGGTGCTGAAAAGAATGTATATTCTGTAGATTTGGGATGGAGAGTTCTGTAGATGTCTATTAGGTCTGCTTGGTGCAGAGTAGAGTTCAATTCCTGGGTATCCTTGTTGACTTTCTGTGTCATTGATCTGTCTAATGTTGACAGTGGGGTGTTAAAGTCTCCCATTATTAATGTGTGGGAGTCTAAGTCTCTTTGTAGGTCACTCAGGACTTGCTTTATGAATCTGGGTGCTCCTGTATTGGGTGCATATATATTTAGGATAGTTAGCTCTTCTTGTTGAATTGATCCCTTTACCATTATGTAATGGCCTTCTTTCTCTCTTTTGATTTCTGTTGGTTTAAAGTCTGTTTTATCAGAGACTAGGATTGCAACCCATGCCCTTTTTTGTTTTCCATTTGCTTGGTAGATCTTCCTCCATCCTTTTATTTTGAGCCTATGTGTGTCTCTGCACGTGAGATGGGTTTCCTGAATACAACACACTGATGGGTCTTGACTCTTTATCCAATTTGCCATTCTGTGTCTTTTAATTGGAGCATTTAGTCCATTTACATTTAAAGTTAATATTGTTATGTGTGAATTTGTTCCTGTGATTATGATGTTAGCTGGTTATTTTGCTCGTTAGTTGATGCAGTTTCTTCCTAGTCTCGATGGTCTTTACATTTTGGCATGATTTTGCAGCAGCTGGTACCGGTTGTTCCTTTCCATGTTTAGTGCTTCCTTCAGGAGCTCTTTTAGGGCAGGCCTGGTGGTGACACAATCTCTGAGCATTTGCTTGTCTGTAAAGTATTTTATTTCTCCTTCACTTATGAAGCTTAGTTCAGCTGGATATGAAATTCTGGGTTGAAAATTTTTTTCTTTAAGAATGTTGAATATTGGCCCCCACTCTCTTCTGGCTTGTAGAGTTTCTGCCGAGAGATCCGCTGTTAGTCTGATGGGCTTCCCTTTGAGGGTAACCCGACCTTTCTCTCTGGCTGCCCTTAACATTTTTTCCTTCATTTCAACTTTGGTGAATCTGACAATTATGTGTCTTGGAGTTGCTCTTCTCGAGGAGTATCTTTGTGGCGTTCTCTGTATTTCCTGAATCTGAATGTTGGCCTGCCTTGCTAGATTGGGGAAATTCTCCTGGATAATATCCTGCAGAGTGTTTTCCAACTTGGTTCCATTCTCCCTGTCACTTTCAGGTATACCAATCAGATGTAGATTTGGTCTTTTCACATAGTCCCATATTTCTTGGAGGCTTTGTTCGTTTCTTTTTATTCTTTTTTCTCTAAACTTCCCTTCTCACTTCATTTCATTCATTTCATCTTCCATCACTGATACCCTTTCTTCCAGTTGATCGCATCGGCTCCTGAGGCTTCTGCATTCTTCACGTAGTTCTCAAGCCTTGGCTTTCAGCTCCATCATCTCTTTTAAGCACTTCTCTGTATTGGTTATTCTAGTTATACATTCATCTAAATTTTTTTCAAAGTTTTTAACTTCTTTGCCTTTGATTTGAATTTCCTCCTATAGCTCAGAGTAGTTTGATCATCTGAAGCCTTCTTCTCTCAATTCATCAAAGTCATTCTCTGTCCGGTTTTGTTCCATTGCTGGTGAGGAGCTGTGTTCCTTTAGAGGAGGAGAGGTGCTCTGCTTTTTAGAGTTTCCAGTTTTTCTGCTCTGTTTTTTCCCCATCTTTGTGGTTTTATCTACTTTTGGTCTTTGATGATAGTGATGTACAGATGGGTTTTTGGTGTGGATATCCTTTCTGTTTGCTAGTTTTCCTTCTAACAGACAGGACCCTCAGCTGCAGGTCTGTTGGAGTTTGCTAGAGGTCCACTCCAGACCCTGTTTGCCTGGGTACCAGCAGTGCTGGCTGCAGAACAGTGGATTTTTGTGAACCATGAATGCTGCTGTCCGATCATTCCTCTGGAAGTTTTGTCTCAGAGGAGTACCCGGCCGTGTGAGGTGTCAGTCTGCCCCTACTGGTGAGTACCTCCCTGTTAGGCTGCTCGGGGGTCAGGGATCAGGGACCCACTTGAGGAGGCAGTCTGCCCATTCTCAGATCTCCAGCTGCGTGCTGGGAGAACCACTGCTCTCTTCAAAGCTGTCAGACAGGGACATTTAAGTCTGCAGAACTTACTGCTGTCTTTTTGTTTGTCTGTGCCCTGCCCCCAGAGGTGGAGCCTACAGAGGCAGGCAGGCAGGCCTCCTTGAGCTGTGGTGGGCTCCACCCAGTTGGAGCTTCCTGGCTGTTTTGTTTACCTAAGCAAGCCTGGGCAATGGCGGGCGCCCCTCCCCCAGCCTTGCTGCTGCCTTGCAGTTTGATCTCAGACTGCTGTGCTAGCAATCAGCGAGACTCTGTGGACATAGGACCCTCTGAGCCAGGTGCAGGATATAATCTCCTGGTGCGCCATTTTTTAAGCCCGTCAGAAAAGCGCAGTATTCCGGTGGGAGTGACCCGATTTTCCAGGTGCCGTCTGTCTCCCCTTTCTTTGACTAGGAAAGGGAACTCCCTGACCCCTTGTGCTTCCTGAGTGAGGCAATGCCTCGCCCTGCTTCGGCTTGCGCACGGTGCGCTTCACCCACTGATCTGCACCCACTGTCTGGCACTCCCTAGTGAGATGAACCCAGTACCTCAGATGGAAATGCAGAAATCACCCATCTTCTGCGTCGCTCACGCTGGGAGCTGTAGACCGGAGCTGTTCCTATTTGGCCATCTTGGCTCCCTGTCCTTTTCAAGGTTTTTAGCTTCCTTGTGTTAGGTTAGAACATGCTCGCTCCTTTAGCTCAGATAAGTTTTTTATTACCGGCCTTCTGAAGCCTACTTCTGTCAATTTGTCAAAGTCATTCTCTGTCTTGCTTTGTTCTGCTGCTGGCGAGAAGCTGTGATCCTTTGGAGGAGAAGAGGCATTCTGGTTTTTGGAATTTCCTGCTTTTCTGCTCTGGTTTCTCCCCATCTTTGTGGTTTTATCTCCCTTTGGTCTTACATGTTGGTGACCTACAGATGCGGTTTTGGTGTGGATGATCTTTTTGTTGACGTTGATGCTATTCCTATTGGTTGGTTTTCCTTCTAACAGTCAGGCCCCTCAGCTGCATGTCTGTTGGTGTTTGCTGGAAGTCCACTCCAGACTCTACTTTCCTGGGTATCACCAATGGAGGCTGCAGAACACCAAATATTGCTGCCTGATCCTTCCTTCATCTAGAAGCTTCATCACAGAGGGGCACCCACCTGTTTGAGGTGTCTGTCGGCCCCTACTGGGAGGTGTCTCCCAGTCAGGCTACACAGGGGTCAAGGACCCGCTTGAGGAGGCAGTCTGTCCATTTTCGGATCTTGAACGCCATGCCGAGAAAACCACTGCTGTCTTCAGAGCTGTCAGATAGGGACGTTTAAGTCTGCAGAAGCTGTCTGCTGCCTTTTGTTCAGATATGCCCTGCTCCCAGAGGTGGAATCTAGATAGGCAGTAGGCCTTGCTGATCTGTGGTGGGCTCCACCCAGTTAGAACTTCCTGGCCTCTTTGTTTACACTGTGAGCTACTCAAGCCTCAGCAATGGTGGATGCTCCTCCCCCCATCAGGCTGCAGTGTCGCAGGTTGATCTCAATCTGTTGCGCTAAGAGTGAGCAAGGCTCTGTGGGCATGGGACCCACCCAGCCGAGCACAGGAGGGAATCTCCTGGTCTGCCAGTTGCAAAGACTATGGGGAAAGCACAGTATTTGGTCAGGAGTGTACTGTTTCTTCAGGTACAGTCTGTCATGGCTTCCCTTGGCTAGGAAAGGGAAATCCCTTGACACCTTGTGCTTCCAAGGTGAGGCGATGTCCTGCCCTGCTTCAGCTCACCCTCCATGGGCTGCACCCACTGTCCAACCAGTCCCAATGAGATGAACCAGGTATCTCAGTTGGAAATGCAGAAATCACCCATCTTCTGCGTCGATCTCACTGGGAGCTGCAGACCAGAGCTCTTCCTATTTGGCCATCTTCTTTTTTCCTTTTTAAAAAATTTTTGTGGGTATCTAGGTGTATGTATTTATGGGGCACATGAGATGTTTTGATAGAGGCATGCAGTATGAAATAAACACATCATGGAGAGTGAAGTATCCAGACTTCATCTGTTTTGGTCATTGCTATATCCCTAGCATTTATTAGAAGAGTTCCTAGAATGTAGAAAGGGCTCAGTAAATATTTGTTGAATGTCTAAATGACCAAATGAATTTGTTTCATGTCCCTCCATGTTTCGAGTAAGTTCCATGAGGGCAGGGACTCTGTCAGTATTTTTTATCATTTTATCTTCAGAAGTAAGCATGGCACCTGGCATTTAGTAGGTACTTAGTAAAGGTTTATAGAGTAAATGAATAAAAATATCGCAAAGCTACATTTTGCACAAGTCTATTCTATTTTAATGCATTTTAGGAGATCATAAAAATATGTATATATTTTTGAGATGGAGTCTTGCTCTGTTGCCCAGGCTGGAGTGCACTGGCATGATCTCGGCTCACTGCAATCTCCGCCTCCTCAGTTCAAGCAATTCTCCTGCCTCAGCCTCCTGAGTAGCTGGGATTACAGGTGCCCACCACCATGCCCCACTAATTATTGTATTTTTATTACAGACGGGGTTTCACCATGTTGGCCAGGCTGGTCTGGAGCTCCTGACTTCAGGTGATCCGCCCACCTTGTCCTCCCAAAGTGCTGGGATTACAGGTGTGAGCCACCACTCCAGGCCCACAAACATATTTTGATTATTGAATAAATAAAAGAACAAATATATAAATGAATGCATGATTCATAGGCAACCCCATTTGTGAGACTGCAAGCTGTCCTGGGAGTAAGATGTCATATATGCTGTAACACCTATGGCCCTGTTCCAAGGAAGGGGCCAGTTTGAAGCTGCTGTGGCTCTCTTGGATGGATGGCGATGGGGCCGTATAGAGTCAGAGGACCTTGACATGAGTCTCAGCTCTGCTACTGGTCAGGCATCTGACTTTGGGCAAAGAGGCAAATTTAAATCTTCATTTTCTCATCTGAGATATCTTTCGAGGTTTACATGACATTCTATATAAAAATGAATTATTTTAAACTATAAAGTCTGGTCTATGGTCCTAGTTCCAACACTAATTGGATTAGCTTGGAAACTTTGGACTACTTAGTTCACCACAGAGAGGGTCTGTTACATTATTGAAAAAAAAAATAGGGATAATAACATGTCTTTAGTAGAGTATAATTGATTGCAAAACAAATGCAACTTATTAGTATATGAACTCCCTATTTCTGATAGGAACTAGCTTAACTAGTTCTTAGTTGATTCTTCTTGGCTTAGTCTAAGCACACTGCTAGGCACAAGGTAGTCTTCCCATTTCTGCCTAACAAATGTTATTACTCTTTTATTTGTTTCCTCAGTATTTTTGACTTTTCCTCTTTCAATGTTATTCTACCATATTTGCCTTATGAGATTTCTCATCTAGCACTGAATGACTTCAGAAGTCTTATTCGTGGCCCCTTTGTCTGCATGTTCTCTCCTTCTGCAATGATTTCTAGCTTCTGCAATTTCTGGGACAAAACTAAAATGGTAACATAAATAGTCTGAAATTCTATGCATATACTATCAATATAATGAAAAATTTCCACTCTACTTATAATCAAAGACTTGTAAATTGAAACCAGATGGTGACACCAGGTCTACATCTATTTATATGAAAACTATTTTAAATCATAATACCCAGTGCTAGCAAGATTTGGTGAGACCGATATGTCCTTCCATGTTGTTGGAAGCATTATATGTTGATACAATACTTTTGGCAAGATGAAATCTCAAATTTCTTTTGAAAATATATCCTAAGCAAATGATTGAAAAGAAGAGAAAAGTAATCTGTGTGTGAAAAATTTATATTTCAGTATTTTTTTCAAGACAGTTACACTAGGATCAACCCAAAGGTCTAATAACTGAAGAATGGCTACTACATTTTAGTAGAAACACATAATGGAATATTTTCTAATGATTAAAATAATAATTACAGAGGAGAGACAGAAACGGAAAATATTCTTGATATACTATCTAGTAAAAAGATCAGAAAACACAGTTAGTTTAAATTCATTTGATTATATAAAAATGTGCACACTGCAGGGGCTTATATGGAACTTAAAACAAACAGCTGAGTTGTTAGGGTGGTAACAGAGTGGACAATTCTTTTGGTTTTACTCTTTTTTTTTTTTTTTTTTGAGACAGAGTTTTGCTCTTGTCGCCCAGGCTGGAGTGCAATGGCGCAATCTTGGCTCTGCAACCTCCACCTCCTGGGTTCAAGCGATTCTCCTGTCTCAGCCTCCCGAGTAGCTGGGATTACAGGTGCATGCCACCATGCCTGGTTAATTTTGGTATTTTTTAATAGAAACGAGGTCTCACCATGTTGGCCAGGCTAGTCTTGAACTCCTGACCTCAGGTGATCTGCCTGCCTTGGCCTCCCAAAGTGCTGGGATTGCAGGCATGAGCCACCATGCCCAGCCTGATTTTACTTTTTTAAAAAATACGTTTTTTATACTTTTAATGAAAAATATCTTTTTGGGTGGAGTAATATAAATTCACATTCTACTTTTTTGCTTCAAATTCAGCATTTAACTAAGCCTAATTCCAATAAGGAGTATGCACCTCTTTCTTTTACCATTCTATATTTGCCCTACATGCCCTCTAATAAAATTGAATTTGGCTGAGAAGCCATTTCTTTAAGAAGGAGACTTGGTTGCTCAGTTGAAGAATAAAAATGGCTCAACAGTTTGATTTTTCTATTGGTTTTTCTGCCTTTTGCCTGCCCTCTGTCTGGCACTCTTCAACCCCAAATCTGTGTTCTAGGAAACTTGTCTGAAGAAGAGGGCGGTCCTGAGGCCACTGAGGAGGTTGGAGGCTGGGGCTTCTCTGCATTGAAAGGTCCCTGGTAGAGAAGGCAAAAGAAAAGCTTTTGAAGAGTGTCTTGAAGTGAAGCATGCTGCGCTCCCGTGGAGTGGGAAGAAAGTGGTATCAAAGATGTTCTTTTCCTCCTTCTTCCCACACCCTAGTTGCAGACTTTGTGGTCTCCCTGAGTAAATCTTTGTAGACACGTGTTGTTTTGACTTTTAAGGAATGAAAACTTTTTTACACTTTTTATGACAAGGATATGAATGGGGATTATAGAGTTTGCTTTATCCTGAAAAATTATATGGAACTGCACAATTAGTCTCTGCTTTCTACCTATTTTGTATTGCTTGAGGATGAGACCTTGAACTAAATGACATCTCAAATTAATTTCAGCCAAAGATCTTGGCATTTAGCTAGGAAATCCCCCACCAGAGAAAATGAGAATACTCCAAACTCACTGTTACCCATAATTCAGGATTGCTCCTCTTTGGCTTCCATCCAGCTCCCCATCTAGCAACTATGGCACTTCACCCCCACTAATTTATTCCAAAGGAATCTTAGCCTTTTGTCCAAAATCTGATAAATGAAGGAAAAGGACAAACAATTACAGATTGATGAAGCGACAAACTGTTCAACTTCCTAAAATATCTTATTCCAGCTCTGTTCATGACCTACTTTTGTGAATTTGGCAAGGCGCTTTCTGCTTCCTTTTTCTGAGCCAGTTCTCTGTGCTGTGCAATGAAAAGTTTGGGACAGTTGCTTATTAAGATTCCTCACATGTGGCAGTATGGGAAGGACTGACAAGGACTGTTGACTCCAGTTCTTCCTGGAGATAAGCTCCTGACTACTGCCTAACTTGGAGAAACAAATGATGTGGGGTGCTCAAAGAACTCACGCAGTTCTCCGGAAAATCTGGTTTTCTTTTCCAACCAGTTGACAACTGTATGGTAGTGCATTTAAACAATATTCAACATGTGTTTAGTTTTGGATAAAGGCTAGTGTGTTGGCATGCATGGGCTCTGATTTCAGTCAGTACCTGCTAAGAGGCTTGGGCTATCCTCTTTTTCTTCCTCCTCATTACTCCTTTACCATTCCTGGTTCAGAGGATGGCTCCTAGCCAGTTTGTGTGACTTTCTTCATTTTTTCTAGTCTTTTTCTACTTGGTATCCATGCACCAGGCTGGCCCTTGGAGAAGGAAAGAGAGTAATCTGGGCCCCAAGTTGCTGGGGATTAATCTATACTCATGGGGAAAGTAGTATTATCCAGTGACCTGGGCCCCTGGGATGGGCATCCACTCCTGCCACTTTTGTGGTCTAGGGAAAGACCATGGAGTGAGGCACTGAAGGCTTGCTAACCCTTCTGCTAGCCAGGGACCAGCGTGGGGTCTCCTCAGGTTTGGCAGGACCTGACCTTCACTATACACCTGCATGCACACATACTCACACCCACGTTCTCTCACACAAATGCAAACAGATAAGCCTTCCTTCTAGAATCATAGGAGTCTAAGGAGCATAAAAGATCACATGGATCACTTTATTTCTATCTCCAACTAAAACATGAGCCTCATTCAGCATCTCCAATAAGTGTCTATCCAGCCTCCGTTTGAATGTCATCAAGAACTCATTCCCATCAGTGGTTGTAGAAGAGATTCAAAGTTTGTTTGCCTCAATCCTAGCTAAAATCCTGATATTATATTGCCTATGTGACCATATCCATGAACACTCAAACTTCAGTATTTTTTCATGTACTAAAAACAAACAAAAACCAAAACAAAACCAAAAACAAATAGCTCCCTTGACTTCACATCCTCTAAACATACTGCTTTATTTTCTCAATCTCCTTCACAGGAACACTTCTCAATAAAGTTAACTGCGGTTGATCACTCTACTTTTTCACCTACCATTCTCTTTTCAACTTATCCTAGCTAGCTGAAACTTCTCTCGTCAATATTGCCAACTACTTTTAAATCCAATGTTATAAAATCCAGTGGTAGCTTTTCTGTTATTTTCTTATTTGAATTTTCAATGGCACTCAACACAGCTAACCTCTCTATTCTTGAAGCACTCTCTTCTCTTGGCTTTTGTGATACAAAAATTTTATGATTTTCCTCCTTGTTCAATGGCTGCTGTGCCTCAGTTTCTCTTGGTGGATCATCCTCAGCTTGAACTAGAAATGCTGGCATGCTGCAGGTCTTCTTTCCAGGATTTGTTTTCCTTAGATGTTCTGGAAAACATTTTCCTTAGATGTTCTATGCCAGTCTTACAGCTCTGAATACTACATACACCCCATATATTAGCCCTGACCATTTGACCATTTTCTAGAGCTTCAAAATGATATATACAACTGGATACTTGACATTCCACTCTGATATCTAATACAGATTTGGGCATTTTAGTCAAAATGCAACCAACCAGCCAAACTAACAGAAAACAAATCCTCAAGTTTCGCCTTCCTAATGTGCATGTCCCCGATTATCCTGACTTCAGTAAATGATGTACCATCATCTACTCAGTTGCCCAAGAGAAAATCTAGACTTACCTCGAGCCCTCTCTTTCTTTTCTGATCTATACCTAATGTAGCAGCAAGCCCTATAACTGTACTTCCAAAACATATTCCAAATTTCTCTTCTCTTTTTATCTGATCAATTTTAGTAAAAAAATACCGTCAGATGTCACATGGAGTCTTGCAATAGCTCCTAATCATCATTCCTGATTCTACTCTTGTCCTTCTATAATTAGTGCTCCATAGAGAAGCCAGAGTAATCTTTCAAAACTCTCCTATATCACTGAGAATCAAACACAAATTCCTGACATCATGGTCTAAAAGTTACTATGGGATCTGACTGCAGACAGCCTTTTTTACCCATCGCTTGCTGAGCTTCAGTCATACAGCCTTCTTTCTGTCCCCAATTAACTCAAGTTTCTTCTGTGCCAAGGCCTCTGCATTAGCTCTTTCTTCTGACTGGAATGTCCTTCCTTCTGAGGATGGTGGGCTTCTTTGGTCAGTCAATATTGGCTCAAACAACACCTTCCCCTCCAAAAGTCATGTTGAAATTTAATTGCCATTGTATCACCATTAAGAGGTGGAGCCTTTAAGAGGCAATTAGTCCTTAAGATGTGGCTGGGCACAGTGGCTCATGCCTGTAATCCTAGCACTTTGGGAGGCCAAGACAGGTGGGTCACCTGAGGTCAAGAGTTTGAGACCAGCCTGGCCAACACGGTGAAACCCCATTTCTCCTAAAAATACAAAAATTAGCTGGGCATGGTGGTGGGCGTCTGTAATCCCAGCTACTTGGGAGGCTGAGGCAGGATAATCACTTGAACCCAGGAGGTGGGGGTTGCAGTGAGCCTAGATTGTGCCACTGCACTCCAGCCTGGGCAACAGAGGGAGACTCCATCTCCAAAAAAAAAAGAGAGAGAGAGATGATTAGGCTCTACCCTCATGAATAGATTAATGCTGTTATCATGAGATGGGTTTCTGCTTAAAAGGATGAGTTTGGTATGATCTCCCCTCAGTCTCATGTCCATGCTTGCCCTTCCACCATGTTATATGACATAGCAAGAAGGTCCTCACCAGATGCAACTCCTCAATCTTGGATTCCCAGCCTCCACAATCATGAGTCAAATAAATTTTTTTCTTCATAAATTACCCAATCTATGGTATTATGTGACAGCAGAAAAATGAACAAATACATCCCAGAAAGAAGTGCATGGGTATGCAGAGGTGGAATCAGTTCTGATCACCAGTGGCATTACCAAATTCTCTATCAGGGCCTGGAAGTAAACTCCCAGGAACAGCACAAATAGCAGAGCCTGAATATGGCTGTTAGTAGACACCCCAAGAAGGATGAACTCGGAGATAATGCTGTGGTTCCTCAGAATCAAACAGAAAACTTTCCCTTGGAATAAAATAAATGTTTTAAAACTTCATTTTCTGCTTCCCTATTTCCTCTAAGTCTTAAATCTTTCTGCACAGTATTTCTTGACCTTGGAATCAAGGTTCAAATTCTGAACCATCTTCACTAATTCTTTAGACACAATTAACATCTTTGATTTTGTTATATTCTATACCCTCAACCTTAGTCCAGTCTGATGCCATTAGGTCTTTCAAAAAATTTTTTTTATAATTTCAGCTTTCGTTTTAGATTCAGAGGTAAATGTGCAGGTTTCTTACAAGGGTATATTGTGTGATGTTAAGGTTTGGGGTACAATTGATCCCATCACCAAGGTAGTGAGTGTAACACCCAACAGTTAGTTTTTCAACCCTTGTCCCCCTCCCTCCCTCTCCCTCTAGTAGTCCCCAGTGTCTATTATTGTCATCTTTATATCCATGAGTACCCAATGTTTAGCTGCCTCTTATAAGTGAGGACATGAGTTCTTTAGTTTTCTGTTCCTGCACTAATTTGCTTAGAATAATGGCCTCCAGTTGCATCCATGTTACTACAAACAACATGATCTCATTATTTTTTATGGCTGCACAGTATTCCATGGTGTATATGTGCCACGTTTTCTGTATCCAATCCAGCGTTGATGGGCACCTAGGTTGATTCCATGTCTTTGCTAGAAAAAAAAATTTAGATAGAAAACAGACCATAGCATTTGCCAATGCAGGGAGAAATTGCTAATGCAGCAGCAAAGGGGCTGATTGAAGCCATGAATTTATTGCAAATGGGAATTCCATAATGATCCAGAGAATAGTGGAGATCACGTTGGGAATAGGGATTCCTTATCCACTGCAAAATGAAGGAAAGCAAAGCATGTATAAAATGGTACAGGGAAGGCAGGAATTGTAGTGTCTGGAAGGGAAAGACATTCTCTATTTACTGCCTCTGTGCTGTCAATAAATGGCAAGGTAAGTCATCAATAAGCGTGTGCTAGGGA
The DNA here is from genome assembly GCF_029281585.2 of Gorilla gorilla gorilla. Taxonomy (NCBI): domain Eukaryota; kingdom Metazoa; phylum Chordata; class Mammalia; order Primates; family Hominidae; genus Gorilla; species Gorilla gorilla. The sequence continues at coordinate 52,900,558 of NC_073234.2, read as the reverse complement.
GGCTAACGTTGGCTTGATGGTAGTGTGGAAGGTCTATTCAATATTTTTATTATTAATTTGAGTCCAGTGGTCATTGTTGTGTGATTTTTCTCCAGTTTGCTATATGTGAAGAGTAAATTGCCTTTATGTCAGACATGTGAGGGGATAAAGGAAGAGATGACTTAACAAGTGAATTTAGTCTGTGTAAAAAGAGAAGTGATGATATGAGTGGCATGAGAATGAAAATGTGGCAGACACAAGGATCAGCATTCTCAATGCATGTGAGGAATGGTTGGCTTGGGAACACCAAATCATATTAATTAGAAAAGATGTGGCTGTGTTAGAATAAAGTGGTTGAAATTGAGGTTTTTGAAGGTGGTGTATGTAAAGGAAACAGGGACACAAGGAATTCAGTTGGTGTTATTTTAATTAAGATGAAGATTTTTCTGTTGTTTAGTTCTTCCTCTTTTAGAAAATAAGCCACATGATGTTAAAAACATTTTAATATGTTACAGTTTTAAATTTTATAAAGTAGAGCCCAAGTAACATAGCCCAGAGATAGCCTAGATGTTTGGTTGTAAGAAGGCACCTGCCCTCATTTTCTCCAGAAAAAAAAAATGCCTGAATCTTGCATCATTTTCATTTCCTGTAACTCACTGTCCTGATAGGTGGACAGAATTAGAGATCATTATAACGGCAGAAATATCAATGTTCTGGCATCCATAGAAGTGGGATGTTGGTTGAGATGATGTATTGAGCCACAGGGAACTCAAATTACCTTCTTAATGTCCTCTCTTCTATCTTTTCTAGACTGGCAAGTGCCAGAATCCTAATTTCAGCTTCCCTGAAGTTTCATTACCCTAAAGAAATGCAGGCTTTTTGCTCCAAAGACCAGAGAAGGCAGCAGGATATACGAAAATAAACATGGCCTTGAAGACATAGTTGGGATTAGGTCATAAAGTCCTAGTTCTGTTTCTTACTAGCTCTATGATCTTTGGAAGGGTTTTAAGCCTTTCTTATCTCAATTTTTCCAGTCATAAAATGGCATGTAACATCTCTCTTGCGTGGTTTTAAGACTTTTATTTAGATAACTTATGTGCAGTGATCAGCACAATTAGCCAATTGGTTATGATTAGACTTTGATGTTACCCATTGCCTTAATTTTAATCTTTCAATGTTCCCAAGCAAAAGAAGAGTCAATTCTGAGAGCAGATCGGAATATGTTAGTGAATAGAGAAATAAAAACAAGATCAAGGAGGGATAGATAATGGGGGGTAGGAGAGCATGACCCCACTATGAGAGCAGAGCTGCAGGAGAGCTCAATGACAAAAAAAGTACACAGCAAGGGAGACATGGAGGAGAGGAAGGGATGAAAAGAAGTGATAAGTGCCCAAGGAGCCGGCCAGAGATATCAAGGCTGACGTAACTCTTGTTATCCCCAGTGGAGAGAGCCTCGAGGTACTCTGACCCATTAACAAACGCCCCAGTAAACCTTCACACAGGAGGAAAAGAACAACAACTATCTTTCTCTAGGAAAAGACTTCTTTTGTCTATATAGGTGTCAGTATTAGAAAAAAAGAAATATATTAGCTCACATGCCAGGAGCCTTCCAGGTAAAGAGCTCAAAACCCTTTTCTAGATTGTTCTAATCTTGTGCTGAATCCAAAAAGAAAAAAGAGAAATATAATTTTGAGACGTTCTGATTCTTGACAAATAGTTATTTGAGCACTTAGACTATTTCAAACACGATTCCACAGTTGGTTTTTTTTTTTCACTACTTTCACTTATCGTTCTAAATATTACCCCAAGAATGTGATGCAAATAAAGACTTCTAAAATCCAGCTATTCAGAAAAGCAGCTAGATGATAATACCCAGTGGGTGGGCAGCTGAGCCTGCAAGCCCAGGAGGCAGCTGTGAGTTGATGCCTTGCATTCCTTGGGGTTCAGCCAGAAGCAAATTTTTTACCTCATTATCTTAGAAATTTCCTTATATGTATGGATGTATTGACCAAGACAGCCTCAACATTCACCTCAGCTTGACTAAACTTTAGACAGGTTTCTTCCTGAATATAAGCGTTAGCCACCCTTTTTTTTAGAGCATTTACTTTAGAAAACTTGAAGTTGCAAATTCTTTCTCTGCCTCTTTGAAATGTGTGTAAATATTCTCCAATCCTCTTGCCAGTTTTACAACCCAGGGAATAATCTTTCTTAAGGACCTGGGAACCATCTCTTTGAAATGAAAACTCTGAAGGAGAAAGCATCTCTATCTCCCAGTCTCTGTGGGAGGATAGGAGCCCAACTTAGATGCCAATTTGTAAACACAGATGGCCTAATCACAGAGAAAAATGTAGCAAACTCAGGAATAAGTTAATGTGGTGGACGTACTCCATTAACCAACCTCTCTGCTAATGTCGTCTAGTACTTTTCTAAATGATTACCCTGTGTTGAAAAACTCCCCTGCCTTTGGTTTCAGAAGAGTTGAGTTTAATCTCTCTCTGCTATTGCTATAGTCTTGAATAAAGTCTTCCTTGCCTGTTTAATATGTCTGGTGCCACATTTGCTTGTATGGTACATATTGATGCATGGATTTAATTTTAACTCATGCACAGAAGGTCAAGTTAAACAAAATTTCTTAGTTCATAGCACCTCATCATCTTCGTTCATTTAAAGGCTCTATTCTTCACTGGATTCCTTTTAACCTCATATTCTGCTCCTATTCCTCTCCTCTCCACAGGCACCTCTTCTAAGATATTTAATTCTTATCCTTCTGTCTGTATGTCATATTAGTCCATTCTTGCATTGCTATAAAGAAATACCTGAGCCTGGGTAATTTATATTTTTAAAAAGATGTTTAATTGGCTCACAGTTCTGCAGGGTGTACAGGAAGCATGAGGTTGCCCATCTATTTGGCTTCTGGGAAGACCTCAGGAAACTTACAAACATGGCAGAAGGCAACGTGGGAGCAGGTGTCTTACATGGAAGGAGCAGTAGAACAGAGAGCACAGGGAGGTGCCACACATTTTTCAACAACAAAGGTAGCAATGACAACTCCAAAGAGGGTGGTGTTAAACCATGAGAAACTGCCCCCAGGATCCAATTACCTCCCACTAGGCCCTGCCTCCAACATTGGGAATTACAGTTGAACATGAGATGAGATTTCGGTAGGGACACAGATCCAAACCATCCATATCATATGCTTTTTTTTTTTTTTTTTTTTTTTTTTAGATGGAGGATGGAGTCTCACCCTGTCACCCAGGCTGGAGTGCAGTGGCACGATCTCAGCTCACTGCAACCTCCACCTCCCCAGTTCAAGCGATTATCCTGCCTCAGACTCCCAAGTAGCTAGGTCTATAGGCGCACGCCACCACACCTGGCTAATTTTTGTATTTTTAGTAGAGACGGGGTTTCACCATGTTGGCCAGGTTGGTCTTGAACTCCAGACCTCAGGTGATCCACCCACCTCGGCCTCCCAAAGTGCTGGGATTACAGGCGTGAGCCACTGTGCCCAGCCAGTATTTTGAATTATTGTTGTGAGTGGTTGCTTTTTTAAAGAATGCAAAAATGAAACCACTGTATGAACACTAGAAAATAAGTAAATTATATATATTTGGTGTTGATATGTTAATTTGCCAAGAACAATCCAAGAGACTCTAAAACAAAACTAAGAGAACTAATAAGAATTAAAAAGAGAATTTTGTAATGCAGATGGTGTATCTATTAATGTTCAATTAGCAGAAAATAGAATCCACTCTAAGAAAAAAATGATTTAAAACAGTAAATGTTGTATTAAATAATAATTGTAAGAAGGGTTAAAAGAAGAGGCTCTATTCTCAGATTCTCTAATGAATATCCTTGCACTGAGAATAGCTTTGCTTCTGTTGAAAAAAAATACTGATAACAGCATTGCAGGAAGTTGATGAATCAGGGAGCTGCTATTGCTACTGCTGACTGCAGGACTTCTAGACATCTGTCTCCATTGTAACAACACCTGCTGGATGGAGATGCCAAATGCTGAATTAGGATATAGTTGCTACAGTTTCTGCTTAAGAGCCATTTCTTTCCATCAGGATTTATATGAGCAAAATGCATCTGACTAATTGGAACTGAATTATGTCGGGAGGCCATGCTTTTTAGCTTTCTACACTTTGAACTCTAGAAGAGTTTTGGAATAAACTGGAATGACTCAATCTAGTATCTTCTACACTGAGTAAAAAATTAGTACACAAAACTTGACCTTTTTTTCTGTACTAGAAATTGTTTGTCATATCATGGAAACAGGAAAAGATACTCATTCACAATGGCAAAAATCTCTGAAGTTCTTAGAGGCAACTTGTATAAGAAAAATTAATATTTCTTTGAGTGATGTAAAACAATATATGAAGAGATTGAGAAACAATGTTTATGGTTGGAAAGACAGTGAAAATATCAATTTTCTTCAAATAAGTATGTGCAGCTGATGAGAATTTAATTAGAATCCTATTTTTTCATGATTTGATAAGAAGATTTTGATACTCACATGGAAGAATAAATTCTTGAGAATAGACAAGAAAGGGATGAAAAGGATCACTAGTTAAAGCATTCTGAGAAGACTTATTTTATCAGGTATTAGAACAGCTAATACATTTGGTAAAGAAAAGCATGAATTAATATAAAATAATAAACCCAGACAGCATTGCCAAAGTATGTCACGAAGATTTTATTTTTCTTCTGTGAAGAAGGAACAACTTTCATTTCAAATGCATCTGTCAGAGGTGGCTGTATATTCATAACATAAAACAGTTTACACCCATCTTGTACAGTTTACAATAATTTCTGAGTTGTTTTTGTTTTATATGAGAAGATATTAGAAGAGAACATGTAGACAACGTACACTTGTAGGGTGAGGAAGAACTTCTTAGCCAAGATAAGAAATTTACACGGGAAACGCTATAATGAAAAGTGTATTTGACGATATAAAATTAAAATTTTGAATGACACAAATTCCACAAGCAAAGTTGATAGAGAAATAATAGAGCTGGAAAAATATTTTCAACAAATACTACAGGAAAGAGATAAGATATTTGACATTCCAAGAATACTTACATGTAGATAAGCAAAATACAAATGCTCCAAAGATTAAGTATAGGCAAACTACAGGAGTGTAAACCAGATGGTTCACAAAAAATGAAAGTACGCAAAAATTCAGTAGTGGTCATAGAAATAAAAATTATCATAAAATCAAGCGTTTGATTTGTACCCATCTGAACGCCCCCAAATTAAAGAAGAATAAAGTGATTCAGTTTAAGCTACATAGCACTCTGGCTTCCTCTATCAAAACTGAATGTAGCAATGTACTTTGTTTTCTTGCTAGTACATAGAAATACAATTGATTTTTAATATCTTGTACTTTGTACCTTGTGACTCTGCTAAACTGACTAGTTCTACTAACATTTGTAAATTTCTTAAATTTTCTCTATTAATCTATTAATAAAGAGAGTGCTACTCTTTTCATTTCAATCTATCTTTTTTTTCTCTTGCCTTACTATACTGGCCAGAACTACACTACAGTCTTGAATAGAAGTGGTGAAAGCAGGCATCCTTGCCTTGTTCTCCATCTAAGAGGGAAAGCACTCAGTGTTTTTTCCTTTAAATATAATGGTAGATGTCAATTTTTAAAATATATATGTCCCTTTACAAGTTAAGGGTGTTCTCATCTATTCTTAGTTTGATGAGTTCTTTTCTTTTTAATTATAAGTGGAAGATAAACATTATCAAAGACTTTTTCTGCATCTGTTTAGATGATCATATGCTTTTCTTTTCTGGTCTAATAATATGGTGAATTACATTGTGTGATTTTAGAATGCTAAGAGCAACCTTGCATTCTTGGAGTAAATCCCATCTTGTCGTGAAATGTTACTGATTTAAATATTGCTGGATTTCACTTGATGATGTTGAGATAATAAGTTTTGCATGTATATTCATGAGTATATTTGTTCGGAGTTTTCTATTCTTGTATGTTTTTGTCTGGTTTGGGTATCAGAGTCTCAAGAAGTGAATTAGGAAATATTTATCTGCTTCTATGTTTTGGAAAATTTGGTTTATAATTAGTATTATTTCTTTCTATAAATGTTTGTTAAAATTCACCACAAGGCCATCCGGACCTGGAGTTGTCTTCATGAGAAATTTTTAAGTAAAAATTCAATTTTTTTATGCTCACTAGAATGGTTCAAATGAAAAATATCTTCAATAGCAAATATTAGCAAGGATTTGGAGAGCAATTGAAATCCTCATATGTTGCCAATGGGAATACAGAATAGTACAGACACTTTGGAACGTACTTAAGCAGTTTCCAATAGAGTTAAACACATACTTACCATGTGGCCCAGCAATTTCACTCATAGGCATTTACCAAGATAGATGATCACATATGTCTTCACAAAGACTTCTACTTATATATGTGTATGGTGGAATGGATAAATATATCAACATCACTACGCTAAGGGAAAGAACCCAGACACAAATGACTACCTTATTTTGATTCTATTTATGTGAAATTGTAGGAAAATCAAAACTATAGTCATAGGAAGTTGATCTGTGGTTGCCAAGGGCCAAGGGGTGGGAGGAGGAAACAATCTGTTGCAATGGAAATGTTCTGTATTATCATTGTCATTGTGATTAATACATATATACATTTTTCAAAAATGATCAAATTGTAAACTGAAAATTGGTGAATTATATGTAGGCTATATCTCAGTGAAGCTTATTTAAACAAAAGCAATTTTTTAAACTTTTATTTTAGGTTCAGGGGTACATGTGCAGGTTTGTTATATAGGTAAACTTGTGTCACAGGGATTTGTTGTACAGATTATTTCATCACCCAGATAATAAGCCTGCTACCCAATAGTTATTTTTTCTGATCCTCTCCCTCCACCCATCCTCCATCCTCAAGTAGGCCCCACTGTGTGCTGTTCCCTCTTTATGCCCATGTGTTCTCATCATTTCACTCCCATTTATAAGTGAAAACATGCAGTATTTGGTTTTCTGTGTTAGTTTGCTAAGGATAATGGTCTCCAGCTCCATCCACGTTCCCACAAAGGATATAATCTCGTTCCTTTTTATGATTGCATGGCATTCTGTGGTGAAAATGTACCACGTTTTCCTTATCCAATCTGTCACTGATGCACATTTATGTTGATTCCATGTCTTTGCTGTTGTGAATAGTGCTGCAATGAACATATGTGTGCATGTGTCTTTATGGTAGAATAATTTCTATTCCTCTGGGTATATACCCAGTAGTGGATTTCTGTTTCAAATTGTACTCCTGTTTTTAGCTATTTCAGGAATCACCACACTGCTTACCACAACAGTTGAACTAACTTACACTCCTACCAGCAGTGTATATTAGCATTCCCTTTTCTCTGCAACCTCGCCAGCATCTATTATTTTTTTACTTTTTAATAGTAGCCATTCTGACTAGTGTGAGGTGGTATCTCATTGTGGTTTTCATTTGCATTTCTCTAATGATCAGTAATACCGAGCTTTTTTTTATATACTTGCTGGCCACATATATGTCTTCTATTGAAAAGTATCGGTTCATATCTTTTGCTCATTTTTTAATGGGGTTGTTTGGCTTTTTTTGTAGATTTGTTTAAGTTCCTTATAGATGCTGAATATTAGAACTTTGTCAGATGTATAGCTTGCAAATATTTTATCCCATTCTGTAGGTTGTCTGTTTACTCTGTTGATATTTTATTTCACCGTGCAGAAGTTCTTAAGTGTAATTAGATCCCATTTGTCCACTTTTGCTTTTGTTGCAATTGCTTTTGGCATATTTATCATGAAATCTTTGCCACTTCCTATGTCCAGAATGGTATCGCCTAGGTTGTCTTCCAAGGTTTTTATACTTTTGTGTTTTACATTTAACTCTTTAATATGACTTGCATTGTTTTTTGTTTGTAGTATAAGAAAGGGGTCCAGTTTCAATCATTTGCATATAGCTAGCCAATTACCCCAGCACCATTTATTGAATTGGGGACCCTTTCTCCATTGCTTCTTTTGTGATCTTGTCAAAGATCAGACAGTTGTAGGTTTGAGACCTTTTTTCTGGGTTCTCTATTCTGTTCCATTGGTCTTGTGTCTGTTTTTTAATAACAGTACCATGTTGTATTGGTTACTGTAGCCCTGTAGTATAGTTTGAGGTCAGGTAGCATGATGCCTCCAGCTTTGTTCTTTTTGCTTAGGATTGCCTTGGCTGTTTGGGCTCATTTTGGTTCCGTATGAATTTTAAAATTGTTGTTTCTAGTTCTATAAAAAATGTCATTGGTAGTTTGATAAGAATAGCATTGAATCTGTAAATTCCTTTGAGCAGTATAGTCATTGTAATGATATTGATTCTTCCTATCCATGAGCATGAATGTTTTTCCATTTGTTTCTGTCATCTCTGATTTCTTTGAGCAGTGTTTTGTAATTCTCATTGTAGAGATCTTTCACCTCCCTGGTTAGTTATATTCCTAGGTATTTTGTTCTTTGTGGTAATTGTGAATGGGATTGCATGGCTGATATGGCTCTCAGCTTAGCTGTTGTTGGTGTATAGGAATGTTAAGAATTTTTGTACACTGATTTTGTGTCCTAAAGCTTCACTAAAATTGTTTATCCACTGAAGGAGCTTTTGAGCCATGCCCATGGGGTTTTCTAGATACAGAATCATGTCACCTACAAACAGCGATAGTTTGACTGCTTCTCTTCCCATTTGGATGCCCTTTATTTCTTTCTCTCGCCTGATTGGTGGCCAGGTCTTCCAATACTATGTTGAATAGGAGTGGTGAGAGAGGGCATCCTTGTCTTGTGCCAGCTTTCAAGAGGAATGTTTCAAGCTGTTGCCCATTCAGTATGATGTTGGCTGTGGGTTTGTCACAGATAGCTCTTATTATTTTGAGGAATGTTCATTTGATACCTAGTTTATTGAGGGTTTTTAACATGAAGAAATTCTGATATTTATCAAAAGCCTTTGCTGTATCTATTGAGATAATCATGTGGTTTTTGTCTTTAGTTATGTTTATGTGATGAATCACATTTATTGATTTGCATATATTGAACCCACTTTGCATCCAAGAATAAAGCCTACTCGATTGTGGTGGATTCGCTTTTTAATGTGCCGCTGGATTCAGTTTGCTAGTATTTTGTCAAGGATTTTTGCATCAATGTTCATCAAGGATATTGACCTGAAGCTTTCTTTGTTTGCTGTGTCTCTGCCAAGTTAAAAAAGACAAAGAGGAATATTATATAATGGTAAGTGGCCTTCTCCAACAGGAAAATATCACAATCCTAAACATATATGCACCTAACACGGGAGCTCCCAAATTTATAAAACGATTACTACTAGACCTAAGAAATGAGATAGTAACACAATAATAGTGGGGGACTTCAATACTCCATTGACAGCACTAGACAGGTCATCAAGACAGAAAGTCAATGAAGAAACAATGGATTTAAACTATACCTTGGAACAGATGGACTTAACAGGTATATATAGAACATTCCATCCAAGAACCACAGAATACACATTCTATTCAACAGTGCATAGAACTTTCTCCAAGATGGACCATATGATAGGCCACAAAACAAACCTCAATAAGTTTAAGAAAGTTGAAATTATATCAAACACTCTCTCAGACCACAGTGGAATAAAACCAGAAATCAACTCCAAAAGGAACCTTCAAAACCATGAAAATACATGGAAATTAAATCACCTGCTCCTGAGTGATCATTGGGTCAAAAATGAAATCAAGATGGAAATTTAAAAATTCTTCGAACTGAATGACACTAGCGACACAACCTATCAAAACCTCTGGGATATAGCAAAGGCGGTCCTAAGAGGAAAGTTCATAGCCCTAAACACCTACATCAAAAAGATTGAAAGAGCACAAACTGACAATCTAAGGTCACACCTCAAGGAACTAGGAAAACAACAAACCAAACCCAAACCCAGCAGAAGAAAGGAAATAACCAAGATCAGAGAAGAACTAAATGAAATTGAAACAAAAAAAAATACAAAAGATAAATGAAACAAAAAACTGCTTCTTTGAAAAGATAAATAAAAGTGATACACCATTAGCAAGATTAACCAACAAAAGAAGACAGAAAATCCAAATAACCTCAATGAGAAATGAAACGAGAGATATTACAACTGACACCATAGAAATACAAAAGATAATTTAAGGCTACTATGAACAACTTTATCCACACAAACTAGAAAACCTAGAAGAGATGGATAAATTCCTGGAAAGATATAATCCTCCTACCTTAAATCAGAAACAATTAGATACCCTAAACAGACCAATAACAAGCAGTGAGATTAAAATGGCAATTTAAAAATTACCAACAAAAAATATTCCAGGACCAGGCAGAATCACAGTGGAATTCTACAAGACATTCAAAGAAGAATTGGTACCAATCCTATTGACACCATTCCACAAGACAGAGAAAGAGGGAATCCTCCCTAATTCATTCTATGAAGCCAGCATCACCCTAATACCAAAACCAGGGAAGGATATAACCAAAGAAGAAAACTACATACCAATATCCCTCATGAACGTAGATGCTAAATCCTTAACAAAGTGCAAGCTAACTGAATCCAACAACATATCAAAAAGATAATCCACTATGATCAAGAGGGTTTCATACCAGGGATGCAGAGATGGTTTAACATACGCAAGTCAATAAATGTGATACACCACATAAACAGAATTAAAAACAAAAATCACATGATCATCTCAATAGATGCAGAAAAAGCATTTGACAAAAATCCAGCATCCCTTTATGATTAAAACTCTCAGCAAAATCGGCATACAAGGAACATACCTCAATGTAATAAAAGCCATCTATGAAAAACCCACAGCCAACATAATACTGAATGGGGAAAAGTTGAAAGCATTCCCTCTGAGAATGGGAACAAGACAAGGATGCCCGCTCTCACCACTCCTCTTCAGCATAGTTCTGGAAGTCCTAGCCATAGCAATCAGACAAGAGAAAGAAATAAAGGGCATCCAAATCAGTAAAGAGGAAGCCAAACTGTCACAGTTTGCTGACTATATGACTGTTTACCTCAAAAACCCTAAAGACTCCTCCAGAGAGGAGCCAAGATGGCCGAATAGGAACAGCTCTGGTCTACAGCTCCCAGCCTGAGTGACGCAGAAGATGGGTGATTTCTGCATTTCCATCTGAGGTGCCGGGTTCATCTCACTAGGGAGTGCCAGAGAGTGGGCGCAGGTCAGTGGGTGCACGCACCGTGTGCGAGCCGAAGCAGAGCGAGGCATTCCCTCACTCGGGAAGCACAAGGGGTCAGGGAGTTCCCTTTCCTAATCAAAGAAAGGGGTGATGGACGGCACCTGGAAAATCGGGTCACTCCCACCCGAATACTGCGCTTTTCCGACGGGCTTCAAAAATGGCACACCACGAGATTATATCCCACACCTGGCTCGGAGGGTCCTACACCCACGGAGTCTCACGGATTGCTAGCACAGCAGTCTGAGATCAAACTGCAAGGCAGCAGCGAGGCTGGGGGAGGGGCACCCACCATTGCCGAGGCTTGCTTAGGTAAACAAAGCAGCCGGGAAGCTCCAACTGGGTGGAGCCCACCACAGCTCAAGGAGGCCTGCCTGCCTCTGTAGGCTCCACCTCTGGGGGCAGGGCACAGACAATCAAAAAGACAGCAGTAACCTCTGCAGACTTAAATGTCCCTGTCTGACAGCTTTGAACAGAGCAGTGGTTCTCCCAGTACGCAGCTGGAGATCTGAGAAATGGCAGACTGCCTCCTCAAGTGGGTCCCTGACGCTTGACCCCCGAGCAGCCTAACTGGCAGGCACCCTCCAGCAGGGGCACACTGACACCTCACACTGCAGGGTACTCCAACAGATCTGCAGCTGAGGGTCCTGTCTGCTAGAAGGAAAACTAACAAACAGAAAGGACATCCACACCAAAAACCCATCTGTACATCACCATCATCAAAGATCAAAAGTAGATAAAACCGCAAAGATGGGGAAAAAAACAGAACAGAAAAACTGGAAACTCTAAAAATCAGAGGGCCTCTCCTCCTCCAAAGGAAGGCAGCTCCTCACCAGCAACGGAACAAAGCTGGACAGAGAATGACTTTGACGAGCTGAGAGAAGAAGGCTTCAGACGATCAAATTACTCTGAGCTATGGGACGACATTCAAACCAAAGGCAAAGAAGTTGAAAACTTTGAAAAAAATTTAGAAGAATGTATAACTAGAATAACCAATACAGAGAAGTGCTTGAAGGAGCTGATGGAGCTGAAAACCAAGGCTCGAGAACTACGTGAAGAATGCAGAAGCCTCAGGAGCCAATGCAATCAACTGGAAGAAAGGGTATCAGCAATGGAAGATGAAATGAATGAAATGAAGCTAGAAGGAAAGTTTAGAGAAAAAAGAATAAAAAGAAACAAGCAAAGCCTCCAAGAAATATGGGACTATGTTAAACGACCAAATCTACGTCTGATTGGTGTACCTGAAAGTGACGGGGAGGATGGAACCAAGTTGGAAAACACTCTGCAGGATATTATTCAGGAGAATTTCCCCAATCTAGCAAGGCAGGCCAACGTTCAGATTCAGGAAATACAGAGAACACCACAAAGATACTCCTCGAGAAGAGCAACTCCAAGACATAATTGTCAGATTCACCAAAGTTGAAATGAAGGAAAAAATGTTAAGGGCAGCCAGAGAGAAAGGTCAGGTTACCCTCAAAGGGAAGCCCATCAGACTAAAAGTGCATCTCTCGGCAGAAACCCTACAAGCCAGAAGAGAGTGGGGGCCAATATTCAACATTCTTAAAGAAAAGAATTTTCAACCCAGAATTTCATATCAGCCAAACTAAGCTTCATAAGTGAAGGAGAAATAAAATCCTTTTCAGACAAGCAAATGCTGAGAGATTTTGTCACCACCAGGCCTCCCCTAAAAGAGCTCCTGAAGTAAGCACTAAACATGGAAAGGAACAACCGGTACCAGCCACTGCAAAATCATGCCAAACTGTAAAGACCATCAAGACTAGGAAGAAACTGCATCAACTAATGAGCAAAATAACCAGCTAACATCATAATGACAGGATCAAAATCACACATAACACTATTAACTTTAAAAGTAAATGGACTAAATGCTCCAATTAAAAGACACAGAATGGCAAATTGGATAAAGAGTCAAGACCCATCAGTGTGCTGTATTCAGGAAACCCATCTCATGTGCAGAGACACACATAGGCTCAAAATAAAAGGATGGAGGAAGATCTACCAAGCAAATGGAAAACAAAAAAAGGCAGGGGTTGCAATCCTAGTCTCTGAGAAAACAGACTTTAAACCAGGAAAGATCAAAAGAGACAAAGAAGGCCATTACATAATGGTAAAGGGATCAATTCAACAAGAAGAGCTAACTATCCTAAATATATATGCACCCAATACAGGAGAGCCCATATTCATAAAGCAAGTTCTTAGAGACCTACAAAGAGACTTAGACTCCCACACAATAATAGTTGGAGACTTTAACACCCCACTGTCAACATTAGACAGATCAATGAGACAGAAAGTCAACAAGGATACCCAGGAATTGAACTCAGCTCTGCACCAAGGGGACCTAATAGACATCTACAGAACTCTCCACCCCAAATCAACAGGATATACATTTTTTTCAGCACCACACCACACCTATTCCAAAATTGACCACATAGTTGGAAGTAAAGCTCTCCTCAGCAAATGTAAAAGAACAGAAATTGTAACAAACTATCTCTCAGACCACAGTGCAATCAAACTAGAATTCAGGATTAAGAACCTCACTCAAAACCACTCAACTACATGGAAACTGAACAACCTGCTCCTGAATGACTACTGGGTACGTAACGCAATGAAGGCAGAAATAAAGATGTTCTTTGAAACCAACGAGAACAAAGACACAACATACCAGAATCTCTGGGGCACATTCAAAGCAGTGTGGAGAGGAAAATTTATAGCACTAAATGCCCACAAGTGAAAGCAGGAAAGATCCAAAATTGACACCCTAACATCACAATTAAAAGAACTAGAAAAGCAAGAGCAAACACATTCAAAAGCTAGCAGAAGACAAGAAATAACTGAAATCAGAGCAGAACCGAAGGAAATAGAGACACAAAAAACCCTTCAAAAAATTAATGAATCCAGGAGCTGGTTTTTTGAAAGGATCAACAAAATTGATAGACGCTAGCAAGACTAATAAAGAAAAAAAGAGAGAAGAATCAAATAGATGCAATAAAAAATGATAAAGGGGATATCACCACCGATCCCACAGAAATACAAACTACCATCAGAGAATACTACAAACACCTCTATGCAAATAAACTAGAAAATCTAGAAGAAATGGATGAATTCCTTGACACATACACTCTCCCAAGACTAAACCAGGAAGAAGTTGAATCTCTGAATAGACCAATAACAGGAGCTGAAATTGTGGAAATAATCAATAGCTTACCAACCAAAAAGAGTCCAGGACCAGATGGATTCACAGCCGAATTCTACCAGAGGTACAAGGAGGAACCATTCCTTCTGAAACTATTCCAATCAATAGAAAAAGAGGGAATCCTCCCTAACTCATTTTATGAGGCCAGGATCATTCTGATACCAAAGCCGGGCAGAGACACAACCAAAAAAGAGAATTTTAGACCAATATCCTTGATGAACATCGATCCAAAAATCCTCAATAAAATGCTGGCAAACCGAATCCAGCAGCACATCAAAAAGCTTATCCAACATGATCAAGTGGGCTTCATCCCTGGGATGCAAGGCTGGTTCAATATACACAAATCAATAAATGTAATCCAGCATATAAACAGAGCCAAAGGCAAAAATCACATGATTATCTCAATAGATGCAGAAAAGGCCTTTGACAAAATTCAACAACTCTTCATGCTAAAAACTCTCAATAAATTAGGTATTGATGGGACATATTTCAAAATAATAAGAGCTATCTATGACAGACCCACAGCCAATATCATACTGAATGGGCAAAAACTGGAAGCATTCCCTTTGAAAACTGGCACAAGACAGGGATGCCCTCTCTCACCACTCCTATTCAACATAGTGTTGGAAGTTCTGGCCAGGGCAATCAGGCAGGAGAAGGAAATAAAGGGTATTCAATTAGGAAAAGAGGAAGTCAAATTGTCCCTGTTTGCCGATGACACGATTGTCTATCCCCATTGTCTCAGCCCAAAATCTCCTTAAGCTGATAAGCAACTTCAGCAAAGTCTCAGGATACAAAATCAATGTGCAAAAATCACAAGCATTCCTATACACCAACAACAGACAAACAGAGAGCCAAATCATGAGTGAACTCCCATTCACAATTGCTTCAAAGAGAATAAAATACCTAGGAATCCAACTTACAAGGGATGTGAAGGACCTCTTCAAGGAGAACTACAAACCGCTGCTCAATGAAATAAAAGAGGATACAAACAAATGGAAGAATATTCCATGCTCATGGGTAGGAAGAATCAATATCGTGAAAATGGCCATACTGCCCAAGGTAATTTACAGATTCAATGCCATCCCCATCAAGCTACAATGCCTTTCTTCACAGAATTGGAAAAAACTACTTTAAAGTTCATATGGAACCAAAAAAGAGCCCGCATCGCCAAGTCAATCCTAAGCCAAAAGAACAAAGCTGGAGGCATCACGCTACCTGACTTCAAACTATACTACAAGGCTACAGTAACCAAAACAGCATGGTACTGGTACCAAAACAGAGATATAGATCAATGGAATGGAACAGAGCCCTCAGAAATAACACCGCATATCTACAACTATCTGATCTTTGACAAACCTGAGAAAAACAAGCAATGGGGAAGGGATTCCCTATTTAATAAATGGTGCTGGGAAAACTGGCTAGCCATATGTAGAAAGCTGAAACTGGATCCCTTCCTTACACCTTATACAAAAATCATTTCAAGATGGATTAAAGACTTAAACGTTAGACCTAAAACCATAAAAACCCTAGAAGAAAACCTAGGCATTACCATTCAGGACATAGGCATGGGCAAGGACTTCATGTCTAAAACACCAAAAGCAATGGCAACAAAAGCCAAAATTGACAAATGGGATCTAATTAAACTAAAAAGCTTCTGCACAGCAAAAGAAACTACCATCAGAGTGAACAGGCAACCTACAAAATCGGAGAAAATTTTCGCAACCTACTCATCTGACAAAGGGCTAATATCCAGAGTCTACAATGAACTCAAACAAATTTACAAGAAAAAAACAAACAACCCCATCAAAAAGTGGGCAAAGGACATGAACAGACACTTCTCAAAAGAAGACATTTATGCAGCCAAAAAACACATGAAAAAGTGCTCACCATCACTGGCCATCAGAGAAATGCAAATCAAAACCACAATGAGATACCATCTCACACCAGTTAGAATGGCGATCATTAAAAAGTCAGGAAACAACAGGTGCTGGAGAGGATGTGGAGAAATAGGAACACTTTTACACTGTTGGTGGGACTGTAAAGTAGTTCAACCATTGTGGAAGTCAGTGTGGCGATTCCTCAGGGATCTAGAACTAGAAATACCATTTGACCCAGCCATCCCATTACTGGGTATATACCCAAAGGATTATAAATCATGCTGCTATAAAGACACATGCACACGTATGTTTATTGCAGCATTATTCACAATAGCAAAGACTTGGAACCAACCCAAATGTCCAACAATGATAGACTGGATTAAGAAAATGTGGTACATATACACCATGGAATACTATGCAGCCATAAAAAATGATGAGTTCATGTCCTTTGTAGGGACATGGATGAAGCTGGAAACCATCATTCTCAGCAAACTATCGCAAGAACAAAAAACCAAACACCGTATATTCTCACTCATAGGTGGGAATTGAACAATGAGAACACATGGACACAGGAAGGGGAACATCACACACCGGGGCCTGTTGTGGGGTGGTGGGAGGGGGGAGGGATAGCATTAGGAGATATACCTAATGCTAAATGACGAGTTAATGGGTGCAGCACACCACCATGGCACATGTATACATATGTAATGAAACTGCACGATGTGCACATGTACCCTAAAACTTAAAGTATGATAATAATAAAATAAAAAAATAAACAATAAAAATATTCTTGGCCAGTCACGGTGGCTCATGCCTGTCATCCCAGCACTTTGGGAGGCTGATGTGCGTGGATGGCCTGAGGTCAGGAGTTCGAGACCAGCCTGGCCAACATGGCAAAACCCTGTCTCTACTGAAAACACAAAAATTAGCCAACTATGGTGACAGGCGCCTGTAATCCCAGCTACTCGGAAGGCTGAGGCAGGAGAATTGTTTGAACCCGGGAGGCGGAGGTTGCAGTGAGCCGAGATCGTGCCACTGCACTCCAGCCTGGGTGACAGAGTGAGACTCCATCTCAAAAAAAAAAAAAAGAAAATATTCTTGAGAAGGTAGTAAAGATGGCAGAAAAATGTCCTTGTTCTCTTTGAGTTTATATTCTTTGGTGCTGAGGAGTTCAAGGTGAAGGGAAGGATGATACTTGCCAGCTTGTAAATAAATAAAAAGTAAAAGGTATTTAGAAAGAATAACTAATTTTGGACCATGATAATTTTAGTCCACATGCCTCCCTCAAATATAGTTCTCATTAATCCTCCAATTGTGTTTCATCATCTAAAGGGCCTTTGTTAAATGTTTCTGGTTTCTTTTTGAAGTTTGCCACAGGCTCTGCCCAGTCCTTCATCTGCCATTGGTTCTCTCATGGTCTACCATTTCTACAGCATCATTTGGGCCAAGAGGCAGAGCTACTTGTCTAGCAATGTGTATGAGCTGGCAAATCGTCTCTGGTTATAAATAGGTCCCCTCATAGCTACAGATGGTTGGCCATTGGATGAATAGTTTGAAGCAGGATAAACCAACATGTTATTTACAGTCTCTATGGGACATGCCTAGGTCCAAAACACAATTTCACAGATCCCAATTGTCCTCAGATGTCTATACTTGCAATTCTATTGTGGTACTAATATTTATCTTTTAGGTCCTTTCCTTGCAAATGACAGAATCTAATTCTGACTGACTTAAGCAAAATAAAATAACAATAATAAATCATTAAAAGGAGAATTCATGTATGGAGTCTGTGGTAGCTCACAGCCTCAATGGGATAGTCAGTGTATCAAGGTGGTAAAGAAAACAGGCATTGGTGCAAGTCCCATTGGTTCCAAATTCCAACACCACAATTTATCTCCCCGAGCCAGTTTCCTCTTCTCTGAAATAGGAATAACTTAAGCATTTATCTAATGTATGTGTTGTGGTATTTAAATGGAATA
The DNA here is from genome assembly GCF_029281585.2 of Gorilla gorilla gorilla. Taxonomy (NCBI): domain Eukaryota; kingdom Metazoa; phylum Chordata; class Mammalia; order Primates; family Hominidae; genus Gorilla; species Gorilla gorilla. The sequence goes on along the minus strand of NC_073234.2, from coordinate 52,882,247 downwards.
AAGAATATAAATTGCTTAACACAGTGCCTGATAGGATGCAAATATCTAAGAATGAACTCTTATTATGATTCATGTTTATAAATCTGGCCTTGAAAGGGCAGAATCTAGGATAACTCTAGTGATCTTATCAGCAAGGGTATTTGCGTAGGCTGTCAGAGTGCTGCATGCAAAAAGGCTGACCTTTGACTCTCTCCTTGAGACTAAAATTCCTAAGACAGTAATCCCAGCTACTTGGGAGGCTGAGGCAGGGGAATTGTTTGAAGCTGGCAGGCGGAGGTTGCAGTGAATCGAGACCATGCCACTGCACTCCAGCCTGGGCGACCAAAAGAGGTTGTCTTAAAAGAAAAAAAAATCCTGAGAGTAAATGATCTGACATTGACCATGTGCCCATTTCTGGACCAGTCACTGTGCCAGGAAGAATGAGTGAATAATGACAGGGGTTGGGGGTGGGGAGGTGAGGGTGGAGAGGATTTGGGGATTCCATGATTAACAGTGTCTCTTGGAAGCATATTGAACCATGGAGTTCAGTTATTAGAGGAATGGTAGAGATAAGCTGAGCAGACAATAACAATGTTTACCATACTGTGTATAATAAATACATATCCTTGTAATAAAAAATTGCTAAGCAAGAGGCTTATCTTATCCATCTTCCTCTGACTAGGACTGAACTGGTATCATCCCAAGAAAATAATTTTCCACCTTTTCTTCAGTATTTTTCAGAAAAGGTAAATTTTCCACCTTTTCTTCAGTATTTTTCAGAAAAGATAAATTTTCCACCTTTTCTTAAATATTTTTCAGAAAAGGACCTCGCAGATCCTGACATCAAGGAATTATCCTAGTGTCCATGCACTGCTTGTTGCAGTTCTATCCAGTTCCCTCATCATTCTGATTTTGTAAGTCTATTGAAACACTAGAAATATTTTCTCAATGTTCTTCTCACAGCTGCCTTCACCTCCCTGTTCTTCAGGCTGTAAATGAGGAGATTCAGCACGGGAGTGATCACGCTGTACTGCAAGGAGAAGATCAACTCTTGAATGGATCCTGAATTTGGCATGAGATAGCGGAGTAATCCGGAGCCATAAAAGAAAATCACTGCAGTGAGGTGGGAGGAGCAGATGGAGAAGGCTTTGCTTCTGCCTGTGGTGGAGCTGATCCTCAGGATGGTGGACAAAATGCAAATATAAGACAAGAATATCATGAGAAAATTTCCAAAGAAATGCAGGAAGCTGGAGCAGAGCAGGGTGGTAAAACTTGCTGACACATCAGAGCAAGACAAAGGATAGAGAGAGGGCAGCTCACAGCTGAAGTGGTGGATATTTTGAGCCTCACAGAAGTCTAAATTGAGAGCTACAAGGATATTGATGAGGGCATCCAGAAAAGCGAAGCCCCTTGAGCCCCCCACCAGCCCTGCACACAGCTGTCTGTTCATCACTTGGCCATAGAGCAAAGGAGAGCTGATGGCAACATAGCGGTCATAGGCCATCGCAGCAAGCAGGGAGGATTCAGTGCCCCCAGTGGCAAACACAAAGAAGACCTGAGCCATGCAGCCCTCTACTGAGATGGTTTTCTTCTCAGACAGGAGGTTCTCCAACAGCTTAGGTGCAGTGACAGAGGAATGGCAGAGATCCAAGAAGGACAATTGTCCCAGGAAGAAGTACATGGGTGTGTGGAGGCAGGAATCAGCGTTAATCACCACCAGCAGCAGCAGGTTTCCCATCACAGTCAGGAGGCAAATCACCAGGAACAGCACAAAGAGCAGAGCCTGGGTCTGGGGGCCAGCTGACAGCCCGAGGAGGACAAACTCGGGGACAACACTGCAGTTTCTCATTGCCTTCAGTATTTTATTTGGAATAAGATAAATAAATTGAGTGAAGCCTCTTCTTATGCCTAACAAATATTTAAGTGTTTTAACCCTCTTCTCTATTCACAAAGTTTCTTGCTTACCTAAACATTCATATGCAGAAATGATAAACTACTCTGTCCCTAGATTTCCTAAACCCATGATCATCTCTTCAGCAAGACCCCAACCTTAGATTCTCTCTCTCTCTCTACCTTTATGTTCTTTCTTTAATGTTTCAGAGTTTGTTGTTGCTGTTGTTTTATTATTAAGGCTACTAGAGAGTGTTTATAAACTATTGCTAATGATCTAATAGGGAGAGATTGAAGGAAAAATAAGATTAAAATGGCAGAAATGGTGTCTCTGAGGGTGTTAGAGCTGAAGTAGAGCATGGCTTTAGGTGGGAGCATGTTTGCTTCATCCTTCTGACAGCATGAGGTGAGCAGATTTGGTGTTGGGGAGGAAGCAATTTCCATCCAGTGACTTTTACTTTTTCAATAAATACTTACGTGAGGTCAGTCATGGAAAGTGAAAAGGGATTGTGATTGGAGAGTTGCAGAGTACAGAGAAAGGGAAATAATCAGAGAGAAGGCAGCACAGAGAGACCTCCAATGCTATGTAAGTGATCATGAGAAACTGTTGGTCAATATGGGAACATACTCCAGTCATAATCTCCATGCCCCGTTTAATCTATATGTGATCTATTCAGATTCAGGTTCAGCTCTTGTCTGTACCCTCATGCATTTGTAAGCATAGACTACCTACTAACCCTAAAGCGTGGTCTTCTTTTTTTCCTACTCTGCAGTGACAGCCCAGATTAAAATCACAGACTCAGGAGAACCCTTCAGCTCTACTGACTACACCATTTTGGCCCTTCCTATTCTGCTCTATCTTTTGTGTTCATACTGCAAGACAGGCACATTCATTCTCAAAGGACTTATGGTTTCTCTCCCACTGTTTATCCAAACACCGCCCAGCATTAATGCTATTCTTTGGAATCGAGTCCACACTACCTGCATTTCTTACCCAGTTTAACAATAAACAGCACAGAATTAAAGAAAAACTTTTTCAAATCCAGAGGTCCAGACTAATAAGTTTGAATGTCAATGTGAGAATTATGAAGTTGGGAGTTTGAAAAGTCCTGTTGGATATAGATCTCTTCCTTGATTCCTAAAAGAGGAAAATAAAAGGTTAAATAGTGTGTATTATTTCTGAAAACCTAAATACTTCTGTCATGTGGGGAATGCATTTTCCATATTATTTTAATTGTTTTTCTTTTACTTACCAGTGTAGCTCTAGCTAGAGCAACCTGGATTCTTTTTGAGAACATCACATCATTGGCAGAAGATGCTGGAAAGTCAGGGAATCAAACCAAGAAATGCAGACACAGAACCGCATCACTCATTATAATTTGGAGGGCAGCAAAAAGAAAGGTCTCCTCTTTTCCACTTGTCTCCAGATGGAGCCCCATTCACCAGCACTAGAAACTCACATCGTGGGGGGAATTTCTCCTTTAGAAATGAAGGTCAAAGAGTGAAAATCTTACAAAGGACATTTTCACAAAGGACAAACTTGGAAATTCTACCCTGTCAGGGCCCAGACTTCCTCACAGAAAGAAATATACTGCGTTAGCATTATTCAAGGGGTCACAGGAATAAATAAAGTCATCTCTTATTTTTTTTAACCCGCTGCTGCAATTTCACTATTCTCAATGCTTCATATATTCAAACTCTGAACCCAAATTTAGAATGGAAACAGCTCTGAGAATGCTACCACTGTGGTTATTGTTACAATCAGTTGGAGTCAGCTGACTAGATCTTTCCCAAAAAGGCCTGCCTGAGAGGAACTTTTTTAAGAACGAGACATACAAAAGTATCTAGTACTGTGGCAGTCACAAAAGTTGCTCCAAATATATTATTCAAAAATACAAATGAATGGCCGGGCGCAGTGGCTCACGCCTGTAATCCCAGCACTTTGGGAGGCTGAGGTGGGCGGATCACGAGGTCAGGAGATGGAGACCATCCTGGCTAACACGGTGAAACCCTGGCTCTACTAAAAATACAAAAATTAGCCAGGCGTGGTGGCGGGGGCCTGTAGTCCCAGCTACTCGGGAGGCTGAGGCAGGAGAATGGCGGGTGAACCCGGGAGGCAGAGCTTGCAGTGAGCCAAGATCGCACCACTGCACTCCAGCCTGGGCGACAGAGCGAGACTCCGTCTCTTAAAAAAAAAAATTAATACATTGATGAACAGATGAGTATGTGAATGAATATGGCTCAGGAAGAGAATAGTCTAGGGCTTTGCTGCTCACCGAGAACAGACCTAATTGGGAGCCAGTCGAGGATTTTAGACTCCCTGGGCTTGCATTAAGCCAGATATAGTAAAGGTAATAGAGAAGAATTTCACCAACTGGACAGGTTTGCCCCAAAGCAGTGTGTTTTGCTCTGTTCTGCACTTTCGCATACCTCAGAGTATATAATTATAGGGGATATCCATAATTAAAGATATGGTTAGTTTCTGAATCTCATGTTTGGAGTTCTGGGAGAGGGTTCTTTTTGAGTCACAAAGTGCCCAGAGTCTATCGCTGAAGTCCTCATCTCCTCCCACTCCTTATAGAGAGCTCTCAAGTATTAGCCTCCCCAAACTTCCAGGTTTCTGGCATAATGCGGGCTTTCAGCACCAGAAACAAGGAATATAGCAAGATATAGGAAAGAGATCTTGTCTCAATTGTGCCATTTGTACAACGGAATCAAGCAATAACTACCCTGCAAAGTGGTGAGGTCTTAATCGCTAACTTGAGTATAGTGCTGAAGACAATTGAGGGGCTGAAGAATCATCAAATTCTCTTTTCTTCACTCCCAATCCAAGTGTTTCATTTTCCCAAAAGGAGGAAGAGAAGTGATGTTGGGGAGCAGACCAAAACATCTTAGGTAACACAAATGGACACCATATTGAGAGAGTGGGGAGGGCACCCTTAAATACCTCTTAAATACCGTGAGAACAAAGATCAGATGAGAGGACTGACAAGGAAAGGAAGTGCCTGATGGAAGAATGGCAGGAAGTGGTAGAAACAGAGGGGAACAAAGTAGCAGGGAAAATCCTGAAAGGACAGACGGAAAACATTACCATACTTCTGTCTTTTCCTGGTGCACAATGTATCCTGTTTTTCTGAGTTGGTGGATGTGCCTCTGAACTTGGGAGAAATTCACAGGCGAGAAAATATACCACAACTGTCTGATCTTGTGAGCTGACATTGTTTTTTAAGACCTTTTTTGCATAAAGAGAAATACATAAGCTCATTCCTCAAAAGCTCCAGGAAGTAAAGATTTTAAAAAGCTTTTCTGAAGTTTGACAGCACTTTTGCTCTTATGCTGTAACAACTCCAAAACTACAAAGAAAGGGAAACTAGAAACCTTCAAATTCTTAACAGCAACTTCTTTCATACTTCCCCTGGCATAATTACACAATCATTTCTCTATGCCTGTTAATATAGTACTAAGAGCACCATGCTAACAAAGGAGGCGCAGGTCTAGCCATTCAGAAGGGCTGCTGGGTTAAGTTGGCCAAAGGGATGGCAAAGTATGATCTGAAAACCCTGGGGGCAGCTGGGCCCATCCTGATTAGAAAGCTCAGCATGAAGCAAACACTAGGCTCATTAGCTAAAAATGGTTACTAGCTGATTCCACCGGGAATTTCCATTGAAGCTAAGTGACTCACGGCTTATTTTTAGATCATCTTGCCAATATTGCCATGTATTTAATTACTAGATATATTAAAAATAGTGATTATTATATATATGATGTTACTATTATTAGACAATCAATAATAATTCAAATCTACCCACATATTTAACTTTTGGTTTTTTGCTCAACTTTTCTGCGTCTAGAACTGAAAATCTTAATAGCTGAAATTGAGATTTCAGTGGATACATTTGACACAAAATAGACAAAGCAGAAGAAATTTTAGTGACTCAAAAGATAGGTAAGAAGAAAATAAGAACTTCCATCTATGAGCATTTTCTTTCTCCTTGAAGTCCTCCTTTTAAATTTTCTCTTAGTGCAAGTCTTTTAGTGATATATATAATTCACCTTAATTCTTAAAGGATTTACTACTGGCACAGAATTCTAACAGGGAGTTATTTTTTATTCAGTAATTTGAAGATATCACTACACTGTCTTCTGTCTTCTTGTTACAAGTCTAATGTGATGGGATTAGTGCCCTTGTAAGAGATATGAGAGCTCTCTCTCTCTCTCTCTCTCTTACTCTGTGTGTATGTGTGTGTGTGTGTGTGTGTGTGTGTGTCCCCACCCCATGATGACACCGTGAGGAGGTGGCCATCTACAAGCCAGGAAGTGGCTATACCTTGATCTTGGACTTCCCATCCTCCAGAAGAGTGAGCATATAGATTTATGTTGCTTAAGGCACTAGACTATGGTGTTTTGCTATAGCAGTCCAATTGACTAATACAATAGAGAAGACATCTCTTCTCAATTCAAAATAAATGCCTCTACCTGTGCTTTAGATAGATTATTCTGCTTCCTCAGAAGGCTTGCTCCTCCAGACTTGCCCTTCCTTTGCTTAGGATTCCAATTTTCAAAAGTAGGAAATTATAGAACTGAAGTCTTTTTTATACCATTCTCTAATCTATTCCTCCCTATCCATACATAACCACTATCCTAAAGTTAGAATATGGTTTCTCGTGTAGCTTCTTCTGCTACCCGTGGTAGCAGAATTGTCTTCTAAAGATGTCCATGCCCTAATCTCTGAAATCTATGACTGCTACTTTACATGGCAAAAGAGATTTTGCAGATGTCATTAAAGTTATAGATCTTAAAATAGGGAGATTATCTTGGATTATCCAGGTGGATCTAATCTAATCACATGAGTTTTTAAAAGCAGAAAACTTTCTCCCACTGGTGTGAGAGAAATGTGATAGAAATGGAAGTCAAAGAGATTTAAAGCATAAGAGGAAGTGACCTATTGTTTGTTGCTCAATGAGGGACACACAGAATGCATGAGAAGTAATGTGGGCCTCCTCTAGGAGCAAAGACCAGCCCCCAGCTGGCAGCTAGCAAAAAAAACAGAGACCTCAGTCCCACAACTGAAAAAAATCAGCTATCAGTCTAAGCTTGGAAGTAGATTCATTCCCAGAACCTCCAGAAAGGAATGCAGCCCTGATGACACCTTTGTTTAGGCTTGGTGAGACTCTGACAGAGAAACCATGTAAGCCACTCTGTACCTGGACTCCTGAATTATAGACCCATGAGCTAATCAATATGTATTGTTTTAGGTTGCTATATTTGTGGTAATTTCATTTGTTACACAGCAGTAGAAAATGAATATATTTCCCCATGTATGCTTTTATATTTTTATTACACGTGTCTGTTTTTAAAAACTTTACATAAATGTCTCTTGTTATATGTGACATTCTGAAATTACCTTGTTTTCATTCAACTTGCTTTAGAAATTTATCCAGGTTGATATATGTAAAAATAATTCATTCATTTAATTGTTATAAAGTGTTGCATTATATGATTATACTACATTTCTGCATTTTTCAGAAGATTAAAGAACAAGTAAGAATTTGAACATGTTTTGGTTTATCTGCATATTTTATAGGATTTTCTTTTTTTTTTCCTGTGATATTTCTTTTTTTTAATTTAATTTTATTTTATTTTATTTTTTATTGATCATTCTTGGGTGTTTCTCGCAGAGGGGGATTTGGCAGGGTCATAGGACAATAGTGGAAGGAAGGTCAGCAGATAAACAAGTGAACAAAGGTCTCTGGTTTTCCTAGGCAGAGTGTTTGTGTCCCTGGGTACTTGAGATTAGGGAGTGGTGATGACTCTTAACGAGCATGCTGCCTTCCAGCATCTGTTTAACAAAGCACATCTTGCACCGCCCTTAATCCATTTAACCCTGGGTGGACACAGCACATGTTTCAGAGAGCACAGGGTTGGGGGTAAGGTCATAGATCAACAGGATCCCAAGGCAGAAGAATTTTTCTTAGTGCAGAACAAAACGGAAAGTCTCCCATGTCTACCTCCCTCTACACAGACACAGCAACCATCCGATTTCTCAATCTTTTCCCCACCTTTCCCCCCTTTCTATTCCACAAAACCACCATTGTCATCATGGCCCGTTCTCAATGAGCTGTTGGGTACACCTCCCAGACGGGGTGGTGGCCGGGCAGAGGGGCTCCTCACTTCCCAGTAGGGGCGGCCGGGCAGAGGCGCACCTCACCTCCCGGACGGGGCGGCTGGCCGGGTGGGGGGCTGACTCCCCCACCTCCCTCCCGGACGGGGCGGCTGGCCGGGCAGAGGGGCTCCTCACTTCCCAGTAGGGGCGGCCGGGCAGAGGCGCCCCTCACCTCCCGGATGGGGCGGCTGGCCGGGCAGGGGGCTGACCCCCCACCTCCCTCCCGGATGGGGCAGCTGGCCTGGCGGGGGCTGACCCCCACCTCCCTCCCGGACGGGGTGGCTGCTGGGCGGAGACGCTCCTCACTTCCCAGACGGGGTGGCAGCCGGGCAGAGGGGCTCCTCACTTCTCAGACGGGGCAGCTGCCGGGCGGAGGGGCTCCTCACTTCTCAGATGGGGCGGTTGCCGGCCGGAGGGTCTCCTCATTTCTCAGACGGGGTGGCCGGGCAGAGACACTCCTCACCTCCCAGATGGGGTCGCGGCTGGGCCGAGGCACTCCTCACATCCCAGACGGGGCGGCGGGGCAGAGGCGCTCCCCACATCTCAGACGATGGGTGGCTGGGCAGAGATGCTCCTCACTTCCTAGATGGGATGGTGGCCGGGAAGAGGTGCTCCTCACTTCCTAGGTGGGATGGCGGCCGGGCAGAGACGCTCCTCACTTTCCAGACTGGGCAGCCAGGCAGAGGGGCTCCTCACATCCCAGACGATGGGCAGCCAGGCAGAGATGCTCCTCACTTCCCAGATGGGGTGGTGGCCGGGCAGAGGCTGCAATCTCAGCACTTTGGGGGGCCAAGGCAGGCGGCTGGGAGGTGGAGGTTGTAGCGAGCCGAGATCACGCCACTGCACTCCAGCCTGGGCAACATTCAGCACTGAGTTAACGAGACTCCGTCTGCAATCCCGGCACCTCGGGAGGCCGAGGCTGGTGGATCACTCACGGTTAGGAGCTGGAGACCAGCCCGGCCAACACAGTGAAACCCCGTCTCCACCAAAAAAATACGAAAACCAGTCAGGCGTGGCGGCGTGCGCCTGCAATCGCAGGCACTCGGCAGGCTGAGTCAGGAGAATCAGGCAGGGAGGTTGCAGTGAGCCGAGATGGCAGCAGCACAGTCCAGCTTCGGTTCGGCATGAGAGGAAGACCGTGGAAAGGAGGGAGAGGGAGAGGAAGACGGAGAGGGAGAGGGAGAGGGAGCAGGATTTTCTATGTAGACAAGCACATCATCTTCAAATAATAACAAGCCCTTTTTCTCTCTCTTTCCCGTTGTTAAATTTTAAATTATTTTATTTCCTTGTCATATTGCATTAATTGGGACTTTCAATACAATGTTTAGTTGTAGAGGTGAGTGGCCATCCTTGCCTTATTTTAATTGAATACAATACTTCTGTTGATGAAGAGTCTAATTCTGTAAAATATTTGAAGAGATTTATTCTGAGCCAAATATGAGTGACCATGGCCCATGACACAGCCCTCAGGGGATCCTGAGAACATGTGCCCGAGGTGGTCAGGTGCAGCTTGGTTTTATACATTTTAGGGGGGCATGAGACATCAATCAAATACAAATTTAGAAATAAATTGGTTTGGTCCAGAAACGTAGAACAACTTGAAGAGGGGGCAGCTATGGGCTATAGCTTCCAGGCTATAGGCAAATTTAAACATATTCTGGTTGACAATTGGTTGAGTTTGTCTAAAGACCTGGGATCAATAGAAAGGAAACATTCAGGTTGAGATAGAAGATTATGGAAATCAAGGTCCTTTTGAAGTCTCATAGTGGCTGCCCTTAGAGACAATAGATGACAACTGTTTCCTATTCAGACCTTTAAAATGTGCTAGACTCTCAGTTCATCTCTTCAGGATTGGGAAGGCCTGAAAGAAAAAGATCTAGCTATTATCTATTAAAAGATGTTAATAGAGATTCTTTACAGATGCAAATTTTCCCCCACAAAGGATGGCTTTGTAGGGCCATTTCAAAATAATGCAAAGAAACATGTTTTGAGGTAAAATACTTTTATTTTCTTTTTTGTCACATAATATTATGCCAGAGTCAAGTTGGAAAGTAACTCACTATATTGGGTTAAATAAAACCCATCTCATGAGAATTTATGGTTTGTAGGGCATGACTCCCCATACTGCTTAGATAGGAATTTGGGCAAGATAAGAACAAATCAGAATTTAGTCCTCATTTCTAAAATGTATATTTAAGTAAAAGTTTTCACTAGGCTTTGTACTCTACCATGTTAAGAAAGTTCCTTACTATTCCCAGTTTGCTAAGACCTTTATAATAAAGAGTTGAATTTAACTGAATGCTTTTTTGTATCTGTTGAGATAACCTGATATTTTTTCACATAAAATTTTAATTAATGGGTATTAATAAAACATCTTCTGAAGATTCAATTATAAAATTGTTCCATGATATGATTTGGCTGTGTCCCCACCCAAATCTCAACTATGTCCCCACCCAAATCTCAACTTGAATTGTATCTCCTGGAATTCCCACATGTTGTGGGAGGGACCCAGGGGGAGGTAATTGAGTCATGGGGGCCAGTCTCATGAGATGTGATGGGTTTATCAAGGGCTTCTGCCTTTGCTTCTTCCTCATTTTTCTCTTGCCGCTGTCATGTAAGAAGCACCCTCTGCCATGATCCTGAGGCCTCCCCATCTATGTGGAACTGTAAGTCCAATTAAACCTCTTTTTCTTCCCAGTTTTGGGTATGTCTTTATCAGCAGCATGAAAACTAACTAATACATTGCATTAATGCTGTAAATCTAACCATTTTAAAACTAGAGGAATGGAGAAGAAACAATCCTTTCTAACAGTCAAAATATATATCTATATGAACAACCTGCCCCTGAATGAATTTTGGCTAAATAATGAAATTAAGGCAGAAATCAAGAAGTCTTTTGAAATTAGTGAGCACAAAAGATACAACATACCAGAATCTCTGGGATGCAGCTAAAGCAGTGTTAAGAGGGAAATATATAACACTGAAAGCCCACATCAAAAAGCTAAAAAGATCTCAAGTTAATAAACTAACATCACAACTAAAAGAACTAGAGAGCCAAGAGCAAACCAACCCCAAAGCTAGCAGAACACAAGAAATAGCCAAGATCAAGGCTGAACTGAAGGAGACAGAGACATGAGAAAACCCCTCAAAAGATCAATGAATCCAGGAGCTAGTTTTTTGGAAAAAATAATAAAATAGACTGCTAGCTAGACAAAGAATAAAAGAAAGAAGATTCAAATAAACACGATCAGAAATGATAAGGGGATATTACCACGGACCCCAGAGAAATACAAACAACTATCAGAGAATATTATCAACACCTCTATGCACATAAACTAGAACATCTAGAAGAAATGGACAAGTTCCTGGACACATACACCCTCCCAGCACTGAACCAGGAAGAAATTGAATCCTGGAACAGACCAATAACAAGTTCTGAAATTGAGGCAGTAACAAATAGCCTACCAACCATAAAAAGGCCAAGACCAGATGAATTCACAGCTAAATTCTACCAGAGGTACAAAGAAGGGCTGGCACCTTTCCCACTAAAACTATTACAAAAAATGGAAAAGGAGGGACTCCTTCCTAGCTCATTCTATGAGGCCAGCATCATCCCGATACCAAAGCCTGGCAAAGATATTTAAAAAAAAGAGAGAGAAAACTTCAGGCCAGTATCCTTGATGAACATCAAAGAAAAAATCCTCAATAAAATACTACCAAACCAAATCCAGCAGCACATCAAACAGTTTATCTGCCACAATCACGTTGGCTTCATCCCTGACATGCAAGGTTGGTCAACATACACAAATCAGTAAATGTGATTCATCACATAAAGAGAACTAAAGACAAAAACCACATGATTATCTCAATAGATCCATAAAAAGGCTTTGATAAAATTCAACATCCCTTCATATTAAAAAAAAAAACTTCTCAATAAACTAGGTTTTGAAGGAACATACCTCAAAATAATAAGGGCCACATATGACAAACCCACAACCAATATCATACTGAATGGGCAAAAGCTGGAAGCATTCCCCCCTTGAAAACCAGCACAAGACAAGGTTGCCCTCCCTCACCACTCCTATTCAATATAGTATTAGAAGTTCTGGCCAGGGCAATCAGGCAAGAGAAAGAAATAAGGAATATTCAAATAGGAAAGAGGAAGTCAAACTATCTTTGTTTGCAGATGGCATAATCCTATTTCTATAAAACCCAATCATCTCAGCCCAAAAGCTTCTTAAGCTGATAAGCAACTTCAGCAAAGTCTCAGGATACAAAGTTAATGTGCAAAAATCACTAGCATTCCTATACACCAACAACAGGCAAGCCAACAGCCAAATCACAATGAACTCCCATTCACAATTGCCATAATGAATAAAATACCTAGGAATACAGCTAAGAAGGGAAGCAAAGGACTTCTTCAAGGACAACTGCAAACCACTGCTCAAAGAAATCAGAAATGGCACAAATAGAAAAACATTCCATGCTTATGAATAGGAAGAATCAATATTGTGAAAATGGCCATACTGTCCAAAATAATTTGTAGATTCAATGCTATTCCCATTAAACTACCATTGATATTCTTCACAGAATTAGAAAAACCTATTTTAAAATTCATGTGGAACCAAAAAAGAGCTCAAGTGGCCAAGACAATCCTAAGCAAAAAGAACAAAGCTGGAAGTATCACTCTACCCAAATTCAAACTATACTGCAGGGATACAGTAACCAAAACAGCCTAGTACTGGTACAAGAACAGACACATAGATCAATGGAACAGAATAGAGAACCCAGAAATAAGACCACACACCTACAAGCATCTGATCTTCAGCAAGTCTTACAAAAACAAGCAATGGGGAAAGGATTTCTTATTTAATAAATGGTGCTAGGAGAACTGGCTAGCCATACACAGATAGTTGAAACTGGACCCCTTCCTCACCCCATATGCAAAAATCAACTCAAGAGAGATTACAGATTTAAATGTAAAACCCAAAACTGTAAAAACTCTACAAGAAAACTTAGGCAATACCATTCAGGACATAGGCACAGGGAAAGATTTCATGACAAAGATGCTAAAAGCAATTGCAACAAAAGCAAAAATTGACAAATGGGATCTAATTAAACTAAAGAGCTTCTGCACAGAAAACACAAAACAACAACAACAAAAACTATCAACAGAGTAAATAGCCTACAGAATGGAAGAAAATTTTTGCAATCTATACATCTGACAAAGGTCTAGTATCCAGCATTTATAAGGAACTTAAACAAATTTACAAGAAAAAACAAACAACTCCATTAAAAAGTGGGCAAAAGACATGAACAAATACATCTCAAAAGAAGACATACATGTGATGAACAAACATATGAAAAAACCTCAACATCACTGATCATTAGAGAAATGCAAATCAAAACCACAGTGAAATACCATCTCACACCAGAATGTCTATTATTAAAAATTACAAAATAACAGAACCAGCAAGATTGTGGCAAAAAAGAAACATTTTTACACCGTTGGTGGGAGTGTAAATTAGTTCAACCATTGTAGAAGACAGCGTGATGATTCCTCAAGACCTAGAGACAGAAATATCATTCAACCCAGCAATCCCATTACTGAGTATATACCCAAAGGGATATAAATCATTCTGTTATAAAGACACATGCACGTGTCTGTTCACTGAAGCACTATTCACAATAGCAAAGACATGGAATCAAGCTAAATGCCCATCAATGATAGACTGGATAAGGAAAATATGGTACATACGTGATGGAATACTATGCAGCCATAAAAAGGAACGAGATCATGTCCTTTGCAGGAACATGGATGGAGCTGGAGACCATTATCCTTAGCAAACTAATGCAGGAACAGACAACCAAACACCACATGTTCTCACTTATAAGTGGGAGCTGAATGATGAGAACACGTGGATACACAGTGGGCAACAGCACACACTGGGGCCTGTTGGAGGGTGGGGGAATGGGAAGAGGGAGAGGATCAGGAAAAATAGCTAGTGGATGCTGAGCTTAATACCTGGGTGATGAGATGATCTGTGCAGCAAACCACCATGGCAAGTGTTTACCTATGCAACAAACCTGCACATCCTGCACATGTACCCCTGAACTTAAAGTTGGAAATAAATAAATGTGTATATATATACATACACATATATATACACATATACATATATATACATATATATACACATATACATATATATATACACATATATATACATATATATATTCATGTTCTGATATTCAAAGAAACTAATTTGCCCAGTGCCTCACAGCTAGAAATTTAAAGATAATGAAGAGCCAGTATTTATCCTCAAGTTTATTTAAACCTAAGGTATCTTTTAAAGAATAAAACAAAATATTTTGCACATTACCTGTTTCAAACACACACACACAATATATATGAAACATATAAGCATAATATCGTATATCTATATTCATCTATCTACCTATCTATCCATATCCATATACATGTAATCATTCACAGCTCATTTATTCTGACCTTGAGAAAACAAAGAAGGTGATATTTTACTTCTCAACCAAACTGAAAAAAGAAATGCCTTCTTTTGATTTAGATTCATTGTACTTGAAGCCTTCTGTAACTTTGGAGCATCAGGATACCATGAGGTCAGGGAACTCCTGTTATTGTTGAAAAATAAATCAGGGGCTCTAAATTATAGGAAGCAAAATCAAGACAGTTCTCTCTCTCTCTCTTTTTTTGTTTGTTTTTTTTTTTTTTTTTGAGACGGAGTCTCGCTCTGTTGCCAGGCTGGCGAGAAGTGGTGCAATCTCGGCTCACTGCAACCTCTGCCTCCTGGGTTCAAGTGATTCTCCTGCCTCAGCCTCCTAAGTAGCTGGGACTACAGGCATACACCACCACATCCAGTTAATTTTTTTTGTATTTTTACTAGAGACAGGGTTTCACTATGTTGGCCAGGATGGTCTCCATCTCCTGACGTCATGATCTGCCCACCTCGGCCTCCCAAAGTGCTGGGATTACAGACGTGAGCCACCGCACCCGGCCAAGACTGTTCTTTAATTTGATTAATCAGATTGGACAGGTTGCATAGTCATTTTTACCTGACAGAGAAATAAGATGAAGACTATCACAAACTGCAGGCAGATTAGAAAGGCCTAGGAGATGTGGGTTTGCCTGAGCAGGTCTGATTGCTAAGATAAAGCCTGTGGCCTGCTTTCTGTCCTCCTGCCCCTTCTTCTCTATCTCTTTCCTTCTTTATTTAATGCAGCCTCAGAGGAAAGTTATGCAGAATAAAATAAGTGTTAAAAGAAAAATGCAAAATTATACTTTGACTTTCTTTTTAAGATTGAAATTATTTCTTTGTAACATAAATTCCAAGTATCATATTTTACAAATACTGTTGGGTAACTATAGTAACTTAGTAAATGAAATATGCAAAGCTTAAGGTTGTAAGTCTAGGGAAGGCATTAGAATAAATATGCCAGCATCTTCAGACCTTACGGCTAGGACACTGCTGCTTCCTTGTGGCTCAACTTTAGAATGACAAGTTTTGACTACTGCAAGTTTCTTCAAATCATAGGGGCTTCCTTTTGGGTTTGTTTTTCCTTCCAACTTTTAGGTTCAGAGGGTACCTGTGCAGGTTTGTTACGTGGGTAAATTGCATGTCACTGGAGTTTGATGTACAAATGATTTCATCATCCAGGAACAATCCCATCCTCCAACCTCAAGTAGGCCCCAGTGTCTATTGTTCTCTTTGTGTCCCTGTGTACTCAATGTTTACCTCCCACTTATAAATAAGAACATGCACGGTTTGGTTTTCTGTTCCTGTATTAGTTCATTTAGGATAATGGCCACCAGCTGCATCCATGTTGCTCCAAAAGCCATGATTTTATGCTTTTTGATGGCAGCATAGTATTCTATGGTGTATATATACCACATTTTCTTTTTCCAGTCCACTGTTAATGGGCATCTAGATTGATTCCATGTCTTTGCTATTGTGAAAAGTGCTGTGATGAACATATGCATGCATATGTCTTTATGGTCAAATCAGAGTTTTGGCTGCCAATTTTAAGCAGCTCACCATGGCTTGGGATGCAGACAGAGTTGTTTCAGATCTCAGAGAAACGTCAGCAGAACAGCAGTCTTTGTCAGAGACACAACCATATTCAGCCAGGTTTTTCTTTCAGATCTTCCAGGTTTTGGAGCAGAGAGGCTGAAGAAAAGATTTAAATAACAAGAAAACCTGGAGTTGAGCAGCACCTAAAGATCAGTGAGCAGCTCCAGCATGATTGTACAGAAGAGCTAACAGGCACAGGAAGTCTAGAGAACAGGCAGAGATACCCCCTGTGCTGTGTAAAATTATGAAAAATGTATCCATGAGGTAAGATTTGATACATACACATAAATGATCAAAATCTGTCATTCATTGTCTGTTTGACAGTGAATAAGTTTCTTCACCTTCTATTACTCAGTTGCCTTATTTATAGAACACTAACAATCATAGTAACTACTCAGTGAATTTTCACAATGGTTAAATAGTGATAATAATAAAAAATAACGTGATTGAATCCTTACCATGTGCCATACACTATTTTAAGTGTTTTACACTGATTATCTCATTTCTTCTCAGTATGTATAAGTAAGTATAAGAGCATATAAAGCTCTTAGCTAATATTATGTCAGTAGTTTGTACTCAATAAATTATCATTTAAAAGTCTGTAAAGCTTTCTCTATATCTCAATGAAGTAGGGAAAACACATTTTTTAAGCAGCTCAGCCAACAACAATTGTTTTCCAGGCACTGTACTGGGCCCTGGGTATATAAAGACGAGTAGGAGAGAGTCTCTGCCTTTAAGACACTCACACTGTAATGAGGAATAAAGTTATACTGACAGCTGTAATGCAGTATAGTAAGTTATACTCTGCCAGTGTGACAAGATTGCTATGGGAGTTCAGAGGAGGAAAAATTCAAGCTGTATCAAGTGGTCAAGGAAACAGTTACAGGAAAGATACCATTTGACCCTGCCTTATCTAGAGAAGCAAGTCTTAGAACGAGGAGTGGCAGAAGTCTTCCCGGCAGAGGAACCAGTTTAGTAAAGGAAGAGAGATGTGAACAGGTAGCATTTGAGATTAAGATTATGGACTCTGGAGCCAAAGAGGGTTAAATTTGAATCCCAACTCTGCTCCTCGCCTGCCGTGACCTTGGGAAAGCTATTTCTCTTTGTTTCTTTGCCTGGAAAATGGATTTGACAATTGTTCTCTATGTTAGGTTGGTTGTGAGGATTAAATGAGATGTTCACGTAACATTTAGCATGTTGTCTAGCCCATTAGTGCTGTGTTATTATTAATATATTTCCCTCTGTCTAGGTTCTCATCAGTTGAAAAAACTGAACTATCTGTTAATTATCAGCTTTCTTCTTCTTTGGCAAGCAGAATAAACCACATTAAATGCACACATCAATTGTAAGAAGCAGCTGAATCTCAGAAACACCAAAGTATGAAAAGTGTGCATCTTCAAATCAAGGAAAGCATATTATCATCATTATGAGGACCAGTCTGCCAAGAATCTTTCATAGGATGCTGAATATTTAGATGTGATCCTACTGTTAAAATCTTTCCTTTCTTGGTGGTTTCTAGATACTTCATAGCTCTTAAATCATGCATTAAGTTTAGTGTGTAGTTAGTTGTGTCTGTCTCCCCTATTAATATGTGGTCTCTGTGCAATATGTCCCCAGCACATCGTGGGTAATCCATAGACTATGAAATTAAATGGAATCAGACCAAGCTGGGGGTGGTATAGAGTGAGAGGTGACCGTAGGGCCCCAGGCCCGAACTCAGAAGAATGGGCCATAAGCTTGGTGCCAAACGAATGCAACAAGCAGTTTTTTGTTGTTGGTGGTGGTTTTTGATTTTTGTTTAGTTGGTTTTTTTTGTTTGTTTGTTTGTTTGTTTTGAGACGGAGTTTCACTCTGTGGCCCAGGCTGGAGTGTGATGTCTTGATCTCAGCTCACTGCAACCTCCGCCTCATGGGTTCAAGTGCTGCTCCTGCCTCAACCTCCTGAGTAGCTGGTATTACAGGTGTCTGCCACCACACCTGGCTAATTTTTGTATTTTTAGGAGAGACGGGTTTTCACCATGTTGGTCAGGCTGGACTCGAACTCCTGACCTTGTGATCTGCCTGCCTCAGCCTCCCAAAGTTGGATTTGCTCTAGTCCCGGGCTTCTCTGCCAGGGAAAATTGTTCTGATGGTGTTTGGCCCCTCCAAGCCTGTCTCTAATGGGATGGGGAAGTCAGCTTTGGCTTTGGTGCCCAGAAGCTGTGAGCCTCTCCAGTCTGCTGCCTCCTTGGCTTCGGGTCCTCTTTCTGTGTGGCATTCTCTACCTCCACAATGACACTGAAATTGTGTCCTGTGGGAGAAGCAGCTATGAGGCCATTGAGCATCATTACCCAGAGGACGGGATGACTGGGGAGTGATGTTCTGCCTGGCTTTCCAGGGTCTCCTTACTGCAAGTTGGCGCTTGTCCCTTCAGGCCCCAGCAGCTTCTCCCTCCTCTGACAGATCACAGAAAGCTTAGTTGACAGGAGTTTGAGGAAGCAGCTCCCCAGTGTCTGAGCCCAGGAACAATTGCTGAAGGCAAGGATGGCCTGTGCTTTACTTCCTTCACCTACAGACTTTTGAAGAAACTGGCCAGACGCCCACCTTGTTTTCGGCTTCCTCTCAGCAGAAATATCAGAAATGCAGAAAAAGAGGCAGACGCCCTTGAGGCTTTCCTAGTGAGCTCCAGCCTGACCTGCTGGAGTCAATTAAATGCACAAACTGCCCTTGGCCTCATTCACTGCAACTGCTCAGCAGCTAGTGTGGAGAATATTCTGGATTTAGAGAATATTTGTTGATTGGTACAGGAGAGGGATTTGAACAGTCAAAACTCTGAGCTATATGCATTGAAAACACATAGTATTTGAGTTAAACACACGTGGAATTTTATTATCGGGGTGTTTGGACAGAATAGGCTTCTCTTTCCCATAATTGTTCATATCACCTTTCTACTGCTGTATTGTAACAACCACCTCTCTGTTGACCTCCATACTTGATTCATATGCTTATTTACTGCATGGCTCACCCAAACGTTACTGTTAACTACAAAGTAGCTTCTCAAGGACAGGGACCAGTCTCCTCCAGTTATTTTATTCCCAACTTGTATCTTAGTGCTCAAGATATGGGTGCTTAATAAATGTTTACAAAATATTAGTGTTACCATCAACATCGTGATCTCTAGTCATTATTGTTTTATGCCTCACACCTGCTCCACAGAGGATACCTTGATTGTTCTTTTTTTGTTTTTTAAACCAAACCTCATACCTCATCCTGATGGTACCTCACTTCCTATTTTGGAAAGACTGAAACGATTAAGCATGCATGAGCAGTCATGGACCTCTAGTCTTCATTGAAACATTACTATCTTACTTAGATTTTCAGAGATTTTAAGCATTTTAATAGAACTTATCAAATATTTTCTCTCATCTTTGCTGCCCAACTTTTCAAGCAGATGTCCAAGCATGCTGACATCCTTTCCTACCCATCAGCTCCTTTTTTGAACCTCACTTTCTCCTGTAAGCTGGCTTCCATCTATCCTCCTCTTCAGGAATCATACACTTTTTCTGCACCAAAATCTTCTTGATAAATTGTAACTACCCCTTTCTCCTTTTATTTCTTTACTTGCTTAAATATTATGAAATTGCACTTTCCTAGCTCTCCCTCATTCTTATAATCATTTTTCTCTGCTTGATAGGTCCTGCTATCGCAGTGGTAGAAGACTCAAGCCAGGACTTTTAGAGCTTGTAGATGCTGAGGTAATCAGGAATGCTTTCACCAATATTCCAGTCCTCTGTCTGAGCACACAGTGAGACGGAAATTCTCAGCTGCCTCAAAGGTAAGTGTAGCTAAATAGCTAGTTTGGGCCAACGGAAAGTGAGTGGCGGTGATGTGTCAGTTCAAGGCAAAAGTTTTTAAAACAGTGTGTGATTCATCATGTTTCTTTTTCCGTATCTCAACAATGCTGAAGCATGAAGGAGGAGGCTCCCTCGGCCTGGTTACCTGGGTGGAGATGATACAGAGCAAAGCCTTTCCTCCAAGCCCATCTAGAGAGGACATGTCATGTGAGTAAAAAAATAAAACTTTCCGATTTTCAGTCACTGAAATTTAAAGGTTGTGTCAGGGACTCCCAAGACCATTCTTAGGCTCAGTTATTCTCTAGAAAGACTCACATGACTCAGAAACCATCGTAATTACAGCTGCGGTTTATTACAAGGAAAGGGTACAAATCAAAATGAACAAAGGGAAAGGGCACATCTCGCCAAATCCAGGAGAAACCAGATGCAAGTTTCCAGGTGTCCTTGTCCAGCAGAATCACACAGGAGTACTCTTAATTCTCCCGGCAGTGATGTGTGGCAACATGTAAAATACTGCCAAACAGGGAGGCTCACCTAAGCCTTGAAGTCTAGACTTTTTATTGGAGGTCAGTCCCATAGGCATGTACATATGAATGACCTCAGTTACTCAGACTCAAGTCCCCTCCAGATTAAAAAGAGGCATTCACCATAAAGATAATCTTGTCTGGTCAAACTGGTACATACAGGATGGCCCAAAGCCTCAGATGTACAAACACTCTTATCAGGCAGAATGTTCCAAGGGTTTAGGAGTTATCTTCTAGGAGCAATCCAAGAACCAATGCTGAAGACAAGCCTTTCTTTGGAATATGCAGAGTATGAAAAACCTAGGCCTACAGAGTTTATTCTTTCCTGCCCAGGGAGTTGATTTTGGGGGTCATACAGCCTCTTCTGATTGTTATAGAAACCCAAGTCATTTCCAGTTTTGAAACACTCATTATACTAAAAAATGAAGAAATGTCCAAACAAAACTATAAAGAAAGGTGAAATAATGTAAATATTTACATTTAGTAAAATGAAACTTTGGAAATAAGGCTTTTGGAGACATATAAACACTGAAGGAATTCATTACCTGGAGATCAACACTGTAAGAAATCTTAGGGAGAGTCCTTCAGGGAGAAGGAAAATGACACCAGATGGAAATCTGGATCTACACAAAGAAGTGAAGAGCCCCACACATGATACTTACAAAGGTAATTACAAAAGACTTGGTATTCTTTTTAAAATCTTTTTATTTTAATGATAATTGACTATTTAAAGAGAAAATAGTAATATATTTTGGGGTTTATGCCATATGACAACAATAATAGCACAAAGGCTGTTGGGATAAATGGAAGCATCCTGTTGTAATATTTTTACATTATAAATAAAGTCTACTTGAAGGTAGACTCTAATAAGTTAAAGATATAAACTATAAACCATAAAGTAGCCTCTAAAGTAACACAGATGTAGTTATACCTAATAACCCAACAAAGGAGATCAAATGGTATCACAAAAATACAAAGATGCAGGAAAAACAGGAACAAGGGAACAAAGAATACCTAAGACAAATAGAAAACAAAGAGCGAAATGAGAGTGGAAAACCTAAATATCAACTAAATATCTCAATTAGAGGACAGAGATAACAAGATTTGATTTTTTAAAAAGAAGGAAACCTAACTGTATGCTGCCTCATAAGAAACCCACTTTAAATATAATACCACAAGGATGTCAAAAGAAAAGTGATGGAAAAAGATATTCCGTGCTGACACTAATCAAAATAAAGTTGAAGTGACTTTAATAATATCAGAGGGAGTAGATTCAGGAGCAAAGAAAATTACCAAGGCTAAAGAAGGTCATCTCATAATGATAAAAGAGTCAATTAATAAAAAAAGCATCTGTGCATCTGACAAAATATATGTCACAAAGACAGAGAACTAAGGAGAAATAGACAAAATCATAATTTTAGTTGCAGATTTAAATACCCCCTCAATAATTGATACAAGTAGACCAAAAATCAGTAAGTGAATAGAAGACTTGAAAAACACTATGAATCAACTTGACATAATTGAAATTTGTGTAATTCTCCACCCAACAACAGCATAATACACATTCTTTTCAAGTATACATGGAATATTTTCTGAGAGAGACCACATTCTGGGCTATAAACCATGTCTCAATAAAATTTTTAAAATTCAAATCATAAAAATATTGTATCTGATTATTAAGCAATTAAATTATAAATCAATGGCAAAAAGATACCTGGAAAATTCTTCAAAATTTGGAAACTAACTAACGTATATCTCAATAATTTAAAGATCAAAGAAGAAATCAAAAAGGAAAATTAGAAGGCATTTTGAACTAGATACAAATGGAAACAATATTTTAAAACTTGTGAGATGCAGCTAAGTCCCACAAATTTGCCACCAATTTAGAGGGAAATGTATAGGATTAAATGTCTGCATAATAAATTAAAGGTCTAAAGTCAGTGCTTCTACTGTAAGAAGCTAGCAAATTAAGATCCAATAAAACCAAAGTAAGCAGAAGAAATAATAAATATAAAAATTATAATGGGTATCACTGGAATAGAAAAAGAGAAATTAGTGAAATCAAAAGCTGATCCTTTGAGATGAATAAAACTGATAAATCTCTAATCAGACTGATCAGAAAAAAGAGATGGATAGAGAAAGGAGACATGACATTTCCAGTGTCAAGAATGAGAAAGGTGACTTTACTACAAACTGTATAGATATGAAAAAACTAATAAGGGAATTTTGAGAAAAGATTTATTTTAATAAATTTGAAAATGGATAAGAAATTGACATATTTCTTGAAAGATACAAAGTACTAAAGCTCACTCAAGAAGAAATAGATAACTTGAATAGCCCTATTAAATATTTAAATTAAAGAAATAATTTCTAGTTAAAACCTTTCTATAAAGAAAAATTTAGGCCCATATGGCTTTACTAATGTCTTCTACATTTAAATAATAAATAATAAAAAATAAACAACAACTTCTGGGACATTAGGAGGAAGGAATACTTCTCAATTAATTTTGTGATACCAAGATTATTATGATGCCAAAAATCGGACTATGACATCATAAGAAAAAGCCAGAGAGCAATATCATTCATAAACATAGATGCAAAAATTTTAATAAAATTTTATCAAGCAAATTTCATGATATATAAAGAAGATAATACATTATAACTAAGTGGGGTTTACTCTAAGAATGCAAGATTGGTTTAACATTCAAAAATTAATATTATATACCATATTAACAGAATAAAGAAGAAAAAATCTTAATATGTACAGAAAAAGCATTTGACAAAATCTAAAATCTATAATATTCCCAATGAGCAAATTTTGGCAAAGTGGGAATATAAGGAAACTTGTTCAACTTGACAAAGGAGATCTATAAAAAAACTACAGCTAACATAATACTTCATAGTAAAAGACTGAAAGCAGTCTCTTTAGGATTCGGAACAAGGAAAGAAATCTGCTCTCACCACTTCTATTAAACATTGTACTATAGATTCTAGCCAGTACAATTAGGACAATAAAAGAGACAAAAGGCTTCCAGACTGGAAAGGAAAAATTAAAACTGTGCTTATTCATAGACAACATGATCATCTATGTAGAATATTCATAAAACAACTTCCACTAGAACTAATATATGAGTTTAGCAAGGTTGCAGAATAGAAAATTCGACATACGAACTAGATGTAGATATTCAAATACTAGGAACAACCAAAACTTAAAATTAAAAGGGAAAAATACAATTTACAATAGCATCAAGAAATATTAAATGCTTAGGTATAAATCTAACGAAAGATGTGCAAGATTGTACATTGAAAACTATGAAATATAGCTTAAAGAAGCTAAGGGGGATATTACCGCTGACCCCATAGAAATATAAATAACCATCAGAGATTATTATGAACACCTTTATGCACATAAACTAGAAAATCTAGAAGAAATGGATGAATTCCTGGACACATACACCCTCCCAAGACTGAACCAGGAAGAAATTGAATCCCTGAACAGACCAATAATGAGCTCCAAAATCGAGTCAGTAATAAATAGCCTACCAACTTTAAAAAGCCCAGGACCAGGTAGAATCACAGCTGAATTCTACCAGAGATACAAAGAAGAGCTGGTACCAAGAAAACTATTCCAAAAAATTGAGGAGGAGGGACTCCTCTCCAATCATTCTATAAAGCCAGCATCATCCTGATACCAAAACCTGGAGGACACAGTATTAAAAAAAAAAAGAAAGAAAGAAAACTTTAGGCCAATATCCTTGACGAACATCAGTGCAAAAACCCTCAACAAAATAACTGGTAAATTTAATCCAGCAGCATATCAAAAAGCTTAACCACCATGATCAAGTAGGCTTCATCCCTGAGATACAAGGTTGGTTCAACATATACAATTCAACAAATGTGACTCATCACGTAAACAGAACTAAAGACAAAAAGCACATGATTATCTCAATAGATGCAGAAAAGGCTTTCTTTATAAAATTCAACCCCCTTTCATGTTAAAAACTCTCAACAAACTAGGTATTGAAGGAACATACCTCAAAATAATAAGAGCCATCTATAACAAACCCACAGCTAACATCATACTGAATAGCCAAAAGCTAGAAGCATTCCCCTTGAAAACTGGCACAAGGATACCCTCTCTCACCACTCCTATTCAACATAGTACTGGAAGTCCTGACAAGAGCAATCAGGCAAGAGAAAGAAATAAAGGGCATCCAAATAGGTAGAGAGGAAGTCAAATGATCTTTGTTTGCAGATGACATAATCCTATATTTAGAAAACCCTATAGTCTCGGCCCAAAAGCTCCTTCAGCTGATAATTTCAGCAATGTTTCAGAATACGAAATCAATGTGCAAAAATCAGTAGCATTTCTATACATCATTAACAGCCAACCTGAGAGCCAAATGAGGAACACAATCCCATTCACAATTGCCACAAAAAGAATGAAATACCTAGGAATACAGCTAATCAGGGAGGTGAAAGATCTCTACAATGTGAATTACAAAATACTGCTCAAAGAAATCAGAGATGACACAAACAAATGGAAAAACATTCCATGGTCATGGATAGGAAGAATCAATATTATTATGGCCATACTGCCTAAAGTAATTTACAGATTCATTGCTATTCCTATTAAACTTCCAATGACATTCTTCACAGAATAGAAAAAATGGTTTTAAAATGTATGTAGAACCAAAAAAGTGCCCATATAGCCAGGGCAATCCTAAGCAAAAAGAATAAATCTGGAGGCATCACATTACCCAATTTCGAACTATACTACAGGACTATAGTAATCAAAGCAGCTTGGTACTGGTACAAAAACAGACACATAAACCAATAGAACAGAATAGAGAACTCAAAAATAAGGCCACACACCTACAACTATCTGATCTTCAACAAAGCTGACAAAAACAAGCAATGAGGAAAAAACTGTCTATTCAATAATGGTGCTGGGACAACTGGCTAGTCATATGCAGAAGATTGAAACTGAACCCCTTCCTTACATATACAAAAATTACCTCAAGATGTATTAAAGACTTAAATGTAAAACCCAAAACTATAAAAGCCTTGTATTACAACCTACACAATACCATTCTGGACATAGGAACCGGGCAATGATTTCATGACAAAAATGCCAAAAGCAATTGCAATCAAAGCAAAAATTGACAAATGGGATATAATTAAACTAAAGAGCTTCTGTACCGTAAAAGAAACTATCAACAGAGTAAACAGACAACAGACAGAATGGGAGAAAATATTTGCAAACTATGCATCTGACAAACGTCTAATGCAGTATCTATAAGGAACTTAAACAAATTTACAAGAAAACAAACAATCCCATTAAAAAGTGGGCAAGGGACATGAACAGACATGTCTCAAAAGAAGACATACATGCAGCCAAGAATTATTTGAAAAAAAGCTCAACATCACTGATCATTAGAGAAATGTGAATAAAAACCACAATGAGACACCATCTCACACCAGACAGAATGACTATTATTAAAAAGTCAAAACATAACTGATGCTGGCAAGGTTGTGGAGAAAAAGTAATGCTTATTCACTATTGGTGGGAGTGTAAATTCATTCAACCACTCTGGAAGAAAGTGTGGCAATTACTCAAAGACCTAAAAACAGAAATACCATTCAACCTAGCAATCTCATTACTGGGTATATAACCAAAGGAATATAAATTGTTGTAGTGTAAAGACATATGCATGCATATGTTCATTGCATCACTATTCAAAATAACAAAGACATGAAATCAACCTAAACACCCATCAATGATAGACTGGATAAAGAAAATGTGGTACATACACACCATGATACTAGGCAGCCATAAAAAAAGAACTAGATCATGTCCTTTGCAGTAACATAAATGGAACTGGAAGCCATTATCCTTAGCAAACTAACACAGGAACAGAAAACCAAATTCCACATGTTCTCACTTACAAGTGGGAGCCAAGTGGTGAGAACACATGGACACATACAGGGAAACAACACACACTGGGGCCTAACAGAGGGTGAAGGGTGGGAGGAGGGAGAGGATCAGGGAAAATAACTAATGAGTACTAGGCTTAATATCTGGGTGATAAAACAATCTGTACAGCAAACCTCCTATGACACAAGTTTATCCACATAACAAACCTACACGTGTACCCCTGAACTTAAAAGTTACATTTTAAAAAGAGCTAGAGATATACATTAATGCATAAAAAAGCTCAATATTAAAATGTTAAGATGCCAGTGCCCCCCAGTTTGATTTATAGATTCAATACAATTGTAATCAAAATCCCAGGAGGCCTTTATGTAGAAATTGACAAGAAGATTCTAAAATTCCCATAGAAATGTAAATTATCTAGAATAGCCAATACAGCTTGAAACAGAACAAAGTCAAAGGTCTTACACTGCCTGACTTCAAGACATTGTAAAGCTATAACAATTAAGACAATGCAGTATTGATATAAAGACAGAAAAATAGACAAATAGAACAGATAAAAAGTATAGAAATAGACTCATTAATATATGGTCAATTGTTTTTCAACAAAAGTACATAGGCAGTTGGGGAGAAGAGACTGTCTTGTAAAAAAATATGCAGGACAAATTGAATATCAACAAGGGAGAACTTCTATCTATGATATGTTTCACACCACTTCAAAAATTAATTCAAAATGAATCATAGAACTAAAAGTAAAGCCTAAAAAATCTGAAATTATGAAACTTCTAGAAGAAAACCTTAGAAAAATACTTGGCGACCTTGGGATAGGCAAAGATTTCTAAAAGGAAAAATTGATACATTGAACTTTATCGAAATTAAAGATTTTCCTCTTCCTAAAAAACAGAGAGAAACAATTGCAATTCACATATATGATTAAGGAACTGAATCCAGAATAAACAAACACCCAAAACTTAATCTATTATTATAATACAAGAAACCCAATTATAAAATGGGTAAAATATTTGTTCAGACATTTCATCAAAGATATATGGCTTGGGACTGGACGTGGTGGCTCATGCCTGTAATCCCAACACTTTGGGAGGCCTACGCGAATGGGTCACCTGAGGTCGGGAGTTCGGGATGATCCTGGCCCACATAGTGAAACCCAGCTCTAATAAAAATACAAAAATTAGCCCTGGGCATGGTGACATGCACCTGTAATCCCAGCTACTCAGGAGGCTGAGGCAGGAGAATTGCTTGAACTGGGGAGGTGAATGTTGCAGTGAGCCAAGATCGAGCCATTGCACTCAACCTAGGCAACAAGCATGAAACTTTGCCTCAAAAAAAAAAAGATACACGGCTTGCAAATGAAAAGATGCTTAACATGATTCGTTATTAGGGAAATGCAAATTAAAACCATGAGACAACACTACACACCTATTAGGATATTTAAAATCAGAAATAATGTCCATACCAAATTCTGGTAAAAATATAGAGCAACTTGAAATCTCATACACTTGTAGTAGGAATGTAAAATGGTACTGCAACTTTAGAAAAGTTTGACAGTTTATTAATTTTTAAAATATACAACCCCTACCATATGTCCCAGCCATTCCACTCCTATTTACCCAAAAGAAACAAAGCATATGTCCATACAAAAATCTGTGAATGGATGTTCATAGCCACTTTATTTGTAATAGCCCCAAACTGAAAATAACCAAAATGTCCATCAACAGGTAAATGGAAAAACAAATGGTAGTATATGCATATGTAGTGATGTGAACGGTACCCCTCCCCAACAGATGTTCACTCAGAACCTGTAAATGTGACTTTATTTGGGAAAATGGTCTTTGCAAATATAACTAAGTTAAGGATATCAAGATAAGATCATCCTAGATTAGGATGAGACCTAAGTCTAATGACAAGAGTCTTTAGAAGAGAAGGGAAAAGACACATCAGAAGAGAAGGTGATGGGAAGACAGAGGTAGAGACTGAAATAAGGCGTTACAAACAAACGAACTACACAGATTGTCTGCAGCCAGTAAAAGCTAAAAGAGAAGCTTGGAACCCATTCTCCCTGAAAGCCTTTAGAAGAAACAAACCCTGTCGACACCTTGATTTCAGACTTCTGGCCTCCAGAACTGTGAGGGGATACATTTTTGTTGTTAAAGCCACCAATTTTGTGGCAATTTGTTATGGCAGCCCTATGAAATGAATACACCACATGATGGAATACTACTCAGCAATGAAAATGAATGAAATGAATGCTGTACATAATAACAGGAATCTCAAAATAATTATTCTGAATGAAAGAACCTGTACCATAAAAAGTACACAATGTATAATTTTATTTAAATAAAATTCTAGAAAATACATAACATTCTATTAATAGAATAAGAGAAAGCAAATCCATGGTTGCTTCAGGATGGGAGGGTCAGAATGGCAGAGAGGGCTAAGATGACAGATTACCAAGGGGCCCAAGGAAACTTTTCATGGATATTTTCATTATCTTGTTTTTGTTGATAATTTCATGGGTGTATATGCATGCCCAAAATTAACAAGTATGTGTCTTTTATTGCATGTCAATTATACCTCAATAAAGTTCTCGAAAATATAGTCTAAATTTAGTCTTTTGTTGGGGGGCCATGTAACAACGTAGCTATTTTAGATGATATCATGGCAGCAGAGGGGTGCCTCTCCTCTGTAGGATGCCCTTGTATCCTCGTCACTGGCCTGGATAATAATGTGATGGCTTCCCACCCACGGGAAATGTCACTATGTAGTATTTATTGGCTCATTTATTCTACATACATTTGAGTTCCTTCTATTTTTCAAATATAGTTCTTGGTAGTGTAAATACAATCAATAATGATTAAGACAAAAGCCCTCATGAAGCTTACATTCCATGAGATGAAACAGACAAACAAAACTATTAGGTATTTATAATGTCCAGTGGGGATTTAAAAAGTACAAATCAGAGTAAAGGGCAAGTGGTGGCAGCTGCTGCTTTAGAGAGGGGTTATAAGAAGATCTCTCTGAGGATATGTCATTTGAGTGAGGGAGCCAAAACCTTGAGACAGAAGTGCACATCTGGCACACCTGAGGGAAAGGAAGCTAGTGTGACTAAAGCAGAATGGACAGGTGGAGTGGGCAGGAATGATGTCCAAGGGGTAGGCTTGGACATGGAAGGACTGTGTGCTTTGTCCTAAGCATGATGCAGAGGGAATACATGGTTTTGAGGAAGGCTGTGATGTGATCTATATGTGTTTTATGTATTTGTTTGTTTATTTATTTATTTTACAACAGACACATTTTATGTATAAAGATACAGATGGATCGAAAGTACAAGGACCAAAAAAGATACCATGCAAACACTAACTACAACAACAATAAAGCTGTTATGGTTATATTAATAACAGACAAAGTAGTCACTTTTTTTCAACTTTTATTTTAGATACAGGGGATACATATGCAGGTTGGTTACATGGGTATATTTCATTCAGGTAGTGAGCTTAGTACCCAATAGGTAGTTTTCCAGCCCACATGCACCTCTGTCTTATAGGGGGAACCAGCCCCCAATATTTCAACATAACAGTTCTTTTTTATTTTCCCTAAGTGTTGGCCTGTCTGAGAAATAAAGAGAAAGAGTACAAAAGAAAGAAATTTTACAGCTGGGTCTCTGGGGGTGACATCACATGTCGGTAGGTTCCATGATGCGTGAGCCACAAAACCAGCAAGTTTTTATTAGCGATTTTCAAAGATGTGGGAGTGTATGACTAGGCTATGGGTCACAGAGATCACATGCTTCAAAGGCAATAAAATATCACAAGGCAAATGGGGGCAGAGCAAGATCACAAGGCCAGGGCAAAATTAGAATTACTAATGAGGTTTCATGTCCTGCTGGGCACACATTGTCATTGATAAACATCTTAACAGGAAACAGGGTTCAAGAGCACACAACCAGTCTGACTAGAATTCGCCAGGCTGGAATTTCCTAATCCTAGCAAGCCTGGAGGCGCTGCAGGAGACCAGGGAGTATTTCATCCCTTATCTACAACTGCATAAGACAGACACTCCCAGAGCGGCCATTTTAGGGACTCCCCCTGGGAATGCCTTCGTTTTCCCAGAGTTATTCCTTGCTGAGAAAAGAATTCCACGATATTTCCTATTCACTTTCTGAAAGAAGAGAAATATGTCTCAGTTCTTCCCGGCCCCGCAGACTTTATGGTTATCTCCCTTGTTCCCTGAAAATTGCTGTTATCGTGTTCTTTTAGGATGCCCAGATTTCATATTGTTCAAACACACATGTTTTACAAACAATTTGCCCAGATAACGAAATCATCACAGGGTCCTGAGGCAACATACATCCTCACCTTATGAAGATGATGGGATTAAGAGATTAAAGTAAAGACAGGCGTAGGAAATTATAAGAGTATTGATCGGGGAAGTGATAAGTGTCCATGAAATCTTCACAATTTATGTTCAGAGATTGCAGTAAAGACAGGTGTAAGAAATTACAAAAGTATTAATTTGGGGAACTAACAAATGTCCATGAAATCTTCACAATTTATGTTCTGCTGTGGTTTCAGCCAGTCCCTCTGTTTGGGGTCCCTGACTTCCCGCAACACTGTCTCTTCCCACTCTAGTTGTCCGCAACATC
Source organism: Gorilla gorilla gorilla (assembly GCF_029281585.2). Lineage (NCBI taxonomy): Eukaryota > Metazoa > Chordata > Mammalia > Primates > Hominidae > Gorilla > Gorilla gorilla. The sequence goes on along the minus strand of NC_073234.2, from coordinate 52,851,159 downwards.
TGTCATTCCCATGTTTATGTTCCTGAGCGCCCAATGTTTTTTCACTCCCACAGGTGAGAACATGCAGTATTTGGTTTTCTGTTCCTGCATTAATTTCCTTAGGATTATGGCCTCCATCTCCAACCACGTTGCTGCAAAGGACATGACTTTATTCATTTTTATGGCTACATGCTATTCCATGGTGTCTATGTACCACATTTTCTTTATCCAGTCTAACCATTGATGAGCACCTAGGTTGATTCCATGTCTTTACTATTCTGAATAGTGCAGTGATGAACATATGCATGCATGTTTCTTTTTTGTAGAATGATTTATTTTCCTTTGGGTAGATACCCAGTAATGGAACTGCTGGATCAAATGTATTTCTGTTTTAAGTTCTTTGAGAAATCTCCAAACTGCTTTCCACAGTGGATGAACTAATTTACATTCCCACCAACAATGTAGAAGTGTTCTCTTTTCTCTGCAGCCTCACCAACGTCTGTTATTTTTTTACTTTTTGGTAATAGCCATTCCAACTGGTGGAAGATGGTATCTCATTGTGATTTTGATGTGCATTTCTCTGATGAGCATTTTCTCATATGTTTACTTGTGTGTGTTCTTTTGAGAAGTGTCTGTACATGTCCTTTGCCCATTTTTCATGGGGTAGCTTTTTGCTTGTTGATTTAAGTTCCTTATAGAGTCTTGATATTAGATCTTTGTCAGATGCATAGTTTGCAAATATTTTCTCCCATTCTGTAGGTAGTCTGTTTACTAATGGTTTCTTTGGCTGTGCAGAATCTCTTTAGTTTAATTAGGTCCCACTGGTCCATTTTTTTTGTTTTTGTTGCAATTGCTTTTGGGGACTTAGCCAAAAATTCTTTGCCAAGGTTGATGTCAACAAGGGCATTTCCTAGGTTTTCTTGTAGAATTTGTTTTCAATTTTTATGTTTATTTATTCTTTTTTAATTTTTTAAAATTTTGTGGGTGCATATTAGATATATATACTTATGGCGTACATGAGATGTTTTGATACAGGCATGCAATGTGAAATAAGCAAGTCATGGATAATGGAGTATCCATCCCCAGAAGCATTTATCTTTTAAGTTACAAATAATGCAATTACACTCTTTAAATTATTTTTAAATGTACAATTAAGTTATTTTTATTATAGTCACCCTGTTGTGCTATCAAATAGTAGGTCTTATTCATTCTTTTTATTTTTTTGTACCCATTAACCATCCTCATCTCCCCCAACAGCCCCCACTACACTTCCCAGCCCCTCCTCCATGAGTTCTATTGTTTTGATTTTTAGATCCCACAAATAAGTGAGAACATGCAATGTTTGTCTTTCTGTGCCTGGCTTATTTCACTTAACATAATAAACTCCAGTTCCATTCACGTTGTTGCAAGTGACTGGATCTCATTATTTTTATGGCTGAAGAGTACTCCATTGTGTATATGTACCACATTTTCTTTATCCATCCATCTGCTGATGGACATTTAGGTTGCTTCCAAATCTTAGTAAACAGTGCTGGAACCAACATAGGAGTGCAGATATCTCTTCTATATACTGATTTCCTTTCTTTGGGGCATATTTTCTAGGATTTTTATAGGTTGAAGTCTTGCATTTAAAACTTTAATCCATCTTCAGTTAGTTTTTGTGTATGGTGAAAGGCAAGGGTCTGGTTTCATTCTTCTGCATATGGCTAGCCAGTTATCCCAGCACCATTTATTAAAAAGAAAGTCCTTTCCCCACTGCTTGTTTTTCTTGGTCTTGTCAAAGATCAGATATTTTTAAGTGTAAGGCTTTATTTCAGAAGTTTCTATTCTGTTCCATTTGTCTATGTGTCTGTTTTTGTGTCGATACCATGCTGTTTTGGTTACTATAGCTTTATAGGATAGTTTGAAGTCAGGTAGTGTGATGTCTCTGGCTTTGTTCTTTTTACTTGGGGCTACTTTTGCTATTCAGGCTATTTTTTGGTTCCATATGAATTCAGATTAGTTTTTTCTAATTCTGTGATGGATGATATTGGTAATTTGATAGAAATAGTGTTGAATCTGTAAGCCACTTTGGGGAATATGACCGTTTTAATAATATTGATCTTACAATTCATGAACATGGGATGTTTTTCCACTTATTTGTGCCATCTCTGGTTTCTTTGAGCAGTGATTTGTAGTTCTCCTTGTAGAAATTTTTCACCTCTCCTTGGTTAGCTGTATTCCTAGGTATTTCATTTTCTTTGTGGCTATTGTAAATGGGGTTGTGTTCTTGATTTATTCTCAGCTTGAATACTATTGGTGTATAGAAATGCTACTAGTTTTGTATATTCATTTTGTATCGTGAAATCTTACTAAAACTGTTTATCAGTTCTATTAACCTTTTGGCAGAGTCTTTAGGGTTTTCTGCATTTTAAAATGAGCATTCTGGCTGCTGCAGGAAGATAAGAATGAGCCAGTTAGGAGGCTTTGACAACAGTCCGTGAGATATATACTATGGTGTGGCCTAGAGATGATGAGAAGTGATCAGATTTAGGATACACTGTAAAGGTACAGCCAATACATCTATCTGATGTAAAATAGAAAAATAGAGGAAGTAGTCATTATTCTAAGGTTTTGGAGCAACTGGGTGAATGATAGCACAATTTAATGTGATGGGAGATAATAGATTTTGGGTGCATGTGGAATTAAGAATTTACTTTCAGAGAACCCAGCAGAGCTGGTTGAGCTTTCAAATGCGTGGTTGTGGGTTCGGGGTTTACTGGTTGAATTCCGCTGGCTCAGGAGCCTCTGCAGAGAAAGCATGAGAGATGGAGATGGGCAAATGGATTCATTTAGAGCTGTGGAACAGGACGCCCTCCGATGTGAAAGAACTTGTCCTGGACAACAGTCGGTCAAATGAAGGCAAATTGGAAGGCCTCACAGATGAATTTGAAGAACTGGAATTCTTAAATACGATCAACATAGGCCTCACCTCAATTGCAAACTTGCCAAAGTTAAACAAACTTAAGAAGCTTGAACTAAGCAGTAACAGAGCCTCAGTGGGCCTAGAAGTATTGGCAGAAAAGTGTCCAAACCTCATACATCTAAATTTAAGTGGCAACAAAATTAAAGACCTCAGCACAATAGAGCCCCTGAAAAAGTTAGAAAACCTCGAGAGTTTAGACCTTTTCAATTGCGAGGTAACCAACCTGAACGACTATTGAGAAAAGATGTTCAAGCTCCTCCCGCAACTCACATATCTCAACGGCTGTGACCGGATGACAAGGAGGCCCCTAACCCGGATGGTGAGGGCTTTGTGGAGTGCCTGGATGACAAGGACGAGGATGAGGATGAGGAGGAGTATGATGAAGATGCTCAGGTAATGGAAGACGAGGAGGACAAGGATGAGGAGGAGGAACGTGAAGAGGAGGACGTGAGTGGAGAGGAGAAGAAGGATGAAGGTTATAACAATGGAGAGGTAGATGATGAGGAAGATGAAGAAGAGCTTGGTGAAGAAGAAAGGGGTCAGAAGCGAAAATAAGAAACTGAAGATGAGGGAGAAGATGATGACTAAGTGGAATAATCTATTTTGAAAAATTCCTATTGTTTTTAGCCATATCCCCTCCCCCGCTCCAATCCTGCCCCCTGAAATTTATTTTTTTCTGATTGTAACGTTGCTGTGGGAGCAAGAGAGGAAAAGTGTACTGGGGGTTGTGGGGGAAGGGAGGGGAGGAGGGGGTGGAATAAAATACTATTTTTACTGCCACTCTTTATTTTTTCTCCCTACTTTTTCCTTGTGTCCAGTTTTTGTCCCTGTAAATGCAATAGTTAAGTACACACTAAGCATTTGTTCCTGGCTCTCAAAGAAGATGGTTTGGAGTTCTCTTATGTTTCCTGGTATTTCCCAAGTCTCGGGTTGGGTGGAAGTCCACGGCTGGTCTCAGTTTGGTTACTCAACACCCAGAAGGGTCTGAGCACCAGCCATATCTTTTGCTTTGATTCACATGCTTTTCTCGGAACTGCTAGAGGCATCCAACACCCTGGTTTGTAAATAGCAACCTAAAGGTGTATTTTGGCACTGGTTTGGGGACATTCCCCATCTCTCATCCCTTTTCCCCCTTCACAGATAGTGGTGGGCTTCCTTCTACAAAGAGGACTCAGATGTTACTCTTGAGAGCTTAAGAGCCAGAGAGCTGAAAATGGCAGGCTTGTGAGTTACAAGGAAAATGGATTTGGTAATAATAATTAAAAGAGAAGAAACAAACCCTCAAACTTCAACTTCTTTACAAGAAAAAAAAACTGTCCTATCTTGTTCTGTAAAATATTAGAATGCTTTGTTTTACAAAAATGACGAGAGAATTCTTCTACATGTATTTCTGTGCTTACAACAATTTTACAAAGCCAGGGGGAGAAGCCAAGATGGCCGAAGAGGAACAGCTCTGGTCTACAGCTCCCAGCATGAGCGACACAGAAGACGCGTGATTTCTGCATTTCCAACTGCGGTACTGGGTTCATCTCACTGGGGAGTGCCAGACAGTAGGTGCAGGACAGTGGGTGCAGCACACAGTGCACGACCCGAAGCAGGGCGAGGCATCACCTCACCCAGGAAGTGCAAGGGGTCAGGGAATTCCCTTTCCTAGTCAAAGAAAGGGGTGACAGATGGCACCTGGAAAATCGGGTCACTCTCACCCTAATACTGCACTTTTCCAATGGGCTTAAAAAAAGCACACCAGGAGATTATATCCCACACATGGCTCGGAGGGTCCTACACCCACAGAGTCTCGCTCATTGCTAGCACAGCACTCCGAGATCAAACAGCAAGGTGGCAGCAAGGCTGTGGGAGGGGTGCCCGCCATTGCCAAGTTAGTTGTTTGATTAGGTAAACAAAGCAGCTGGGAAGCACGAACTGGGTGGAGCCCACCACAGCTCAAGGAGGCCTGCCTGCCTCTGTAGGCTCCACCTCTAGGGGCAGGGCACAGACAAACAAAAAGACAGCAGTAACCTCTGCAGACTTAAATGTCCCTGTCTGACAGCTTTGAAAAGAGTAGTGGTTCTCCCAGCATGCAGCTTGAGATCTGAGAACGGGCAGACTGCCTCCTCAAGTGGGTCCCTGACCCCTGAGTAGCCTAACTGGGAGGCACCCCCCAGTAGGGGCGGACTGACACCTCACACGGCCGGGTACTCCTCTGAGACAAAACTTCCAGAGGAACAATCAGGCATCAGCATTTGCGGTTCACCAATATCCATTGTTCTGCAGCCACCACTGCTGAAACCCACGCAAACAGGGTCTGGAGTGCACCTCTAGCAAACTCCAACAGACCTGCAGCTGAGGGTCCTGTCTGTTAGAAGGAAAACTAACAAAGAGAAAGGACATCCACACCAAAAACCCATCTGCATGTCACCATCATCAAAGAACAAAAGTAGATAAAACCACAAAAATGGGAAAAAAAGAGAGCAGAAAAACCAGAAACTCTAAAAATCAGAGCACCTCTCCTCCTCCAAAGGAACGCAGCTCCTCACCAGCAACAGAACAAAGCTGGATGGAGAATGACTTTGATGAGTTGAGAGAAGAAGGCTTCAGATGATCAAACTACTCCGAGCTACAGGAGGAAACTTGAACCAATGGCAAAGAAGTTAAAAGCTTTGAAAAAAAATTAGATGAATGGATAACTAGAATAACCAATGCAGAGAGGTCCTTATAGGACGTGATGGAGCTGAAAACCATGGCACGAGAGCTACATGATGAATGCAGAAGCCCCACTAGCTGATGCGATCAACTAGAAGAAAGGGTATCAGTGATGGAAGATGAAATGAATGAAATGAAGCAAGAAGAGAAGTTTAGAGAAACAATAAGAAGAAACGAACAAAGCCTCCAAGAAATATGGGGCTATGTGAAAAGACCAAATCTACGTCTGATTGGTGTACCTGAAAGTGACGGGGAGAATGGAACCAAGTTGGAAAACACTCTGCAGGATATTATCCAGGAGAACTTCCCCAATCTAGCAAGGCAGGCCAACATTGAAATTCAGGAAATACAGAGAATGCCACAAAGATACTCCTCGAGAAGAGCAACTCAAAGACACGTAATTGTCAGATTCACCAAAGTTGAAATGAAGGAAAAAATGTTAAGGGCAGCCAGAAAGAAAGGTCAGGTTACCCACAAAAGGAAGCCCATCAGACTAACAGCTGATCTCTCAGCAGAAACTCTACAAGCCAGAAGAGAGGGGGGGCCAATATTCAACATTCTTAAAGAAAAGAATTTTCAACCCAGAATTTCATATCAGCCAAACTAAGCTTCATAAGTGAAGGAGAAATAAAATCCTTTACAGACAAGCAAATGCTGAGAGATTTTGTCACCACCAGGCCTCCCCTAAAAGAGCTCCTGAAGTAAGCACTAAACATAGAAAGGAACAACCAGTACCAGTCACTGCAAAAACATGCCAAATTGTAAAGACCATCCAGGCTAGGAAGAAACTGCATCAACTAACGAGCAAAATAACCAGCTAACATCATAATGACAGGATCAAATTCATACATAACAATATTAACTTTAAATGTAAATGGACTAAATGCTCCAATTAAAAGACACAGACTGGCAAATTGGATAAAGAGTCAAGACCCATCAGTGTGCTGTATTCAGGAAACCCATCTCACGTGCAGAGACACACATAGGCTCAAAATAAAGGGATGGAGGAAGATCTACCAAGCAAATGGAAAACAAAAAAAGGCAGGGGTTGCAATCCTAGTCTCTGATAAAACAGACTTTAAACCAACAAAGATCAAAAGAGACAAAGAAGGCCATTACATAATGGTAAAGGGATCAATTCAACAAGAAGAGCTAACTATCCTAAATATATATGCACCCAATACAGGAGCACCCAGATTCATAAAGCAAGTCCTGAGTGACCTACAAAGAGACTTAGACTCCCACACAATAATAATGGGAGACGTTAACACCCCACTGTCAACATTAGACAGATCAATGAGACAGAAAGTTAACAAGGATAGTGAGGAATTGAACTCAGCTCTGCACCAAGTGGACCTAATAGACATCTACAGAACTCTCCACCCCAAATCAACAGAATGTACATTCTTTTCAGCACCACACCACACCTATTCCAAAATTGACCACATAGTTGGAAGTAAAGCACTCCTCAGCAAATGTAAAAGAACAGAAATTATAACAAACTATCTCTTAGACCACAGTGCAATCAAACTAGAACTCAGGATTAAGAAACTCACTCAAAACCACTCAACTACATGGAAACTGGACAACATGCTCCTGAATGACTACTGGGTAAATAATGAAATGAAGGCAGAAATAAAGATGTTCTTTGAAACCAATGAGAACAAAGACACAACATACCAGAATCTCTGGGACACATTCAAAGCAGTGTGGAGAGGGAAATTTATAGCACTAAATGCCCACAAGAGAAAGCAGGAAAGATCTAAAATTGACACCCTAACATCACAATTAAAAGAACTAGAAAAGCAAGAGCAAACACATTCAAAAGCTAGCAGAAGGCGAGAAATAACAAAGATCAGAGCAGAACTGAAGGAAATAGAGACACACAAAAAGCCCTTCAAAAAATTAATGAATCCAGGAGCTGGTTTTTTGAAAAGATCAACAAAATTGATAGACTGCTAGCAAGACTAATAAAGAAGAAAATAGAGAAGAATCAAATAGATGCAATAAAAAATGACAAGGGGGATATTACCACCAATCCCACAAAAATACAAACTACCATCAGAGAATACTATAAACAGCTCTACGCAAATAAACTAGAAAATCTAGAAGAAATGGATAAATTCCTCGACACATACATCCTCCCAAGACTAAACCAGGAAGAAGTTGAATCTCTGACTAGACCAATAACAGGAGCTGAAATTGAGGCAATAATCAATAGCTTAACAACCAAAAAAAGTTGAGGACCAGATGGATTCACAGCCGAATTCTACCAGAGGTACAAAGGGGAGATGGTCCCAATCCTTCTGAAACTATTCCAATCAATAGAAAAAGAGGGAATCCTCCCTAACTCATTTTATGAGGCCAGCATCATCCTGATACCAAAGCCTGGCAGAGACACGACCAAAAAAGAGAATTTTAGACCAATATCCTTGATGAACATTGATGCAAAAATCCTCAGTAAAATACTGGCAAACCGAATCCAGCAGCACATCATAAAGCTTATCCACCATGATCAAGTGGGCTTCATCCCTGGGATGCAAGGCTGGTTCAACATACACAAATCAATAAATGTAATCCAGCATATGAACAGAAACAAAGACAAAAACCACATGATTATCTCAATAGATGCAGAAAAGGCCTTTGACAAAATTCAACAACGCTTCATGCTAAAAACTCTCAATAAATTAGGTATTGATGGAACTTATCTCAAAATAATAAGAGCTATCTATGACAAACCCACAGCCAATATCATACTGAACGGGCAAAAACTCAAAGCATTCCCTTTGAAAACTGGCACAAGATAGGGATGCCCTCTCTCACCACTCCTATTCAACATAGTGTTGGAATTTCTAGCCAGGGCAATCAGGCAGGAGAACGAAATAAAGGGTGTCCAATTAGGAAAAGAGGAAGTCAAATTGTCCCTGTTTGCAGATGACATGATTGTATATCTAGAAAACCCCATCGTCTCAGCCCAAAATCTCCTCAAGCTGATAAGCAACTTCAGCAAAGTCTCAGGATACAAAATCAATGTACAAAAATCACAAGCATTCTTATACACCAATAACAGAGAGCCAAATCATGAGTGAACTCCCATTCACAATTGCTTCAAAGAGAATAAAATACCTAGGAATCCAACTTACAAGGGACGTGAAGGACATCTTCAAGGAGACACTTCTCAAAAGAAGACATTTATGCAGCCAAAAGGCACATGAAAAAATGCTCATGATCACTGGCCATCAGAGAAATGCAAATCAAAACCACAATGAGATACCATCTCACACCAGTTACAATGGCAATCATTAAAAAGTCAGGAAACAACAGGTGCTGGAGAGGATGTGGAGAAATAGGAACACTTTTACACTGTTGGTGGGACTGTAAACTAGTTCAACCATTGTGGAAGTCAGTGTGGCGATTCCTCAGGGATCTAGAACTAGAAATACCATTTGACCCAGCCATCCCATTACTGGGTATATACCCAAAGGACTATAAATCATGCTGCTATAAAGACACAGGCACACATATGTTTATTGCGGCATTATTCACAAAAGCAAAGACTTGGAACCAACCCAAATGTCCAACAATGATAGACTGGATTAAGAAAATGTGGCACATATGCACCATGGAATACTACGCAGCCATAAAAAATGATGAGTTCATGTCCTTTGTAGGGACATGGATGAAATTGGAAATCATCATTCTCAGTAAACTATCGCAAGGACAAAAAACCAAACACCACATGTTCTCACTCATAGATGGGAACTGAACAAAGAGAACACATGGACACAGGAAGGGGAATATCACACTCTGGGGACTGCTGTGGGGTGGGGGGAGTGGGGAGGGATAGCATTAGGAGATATACCTAATGCTAAATGACTAGTTAATGGGTGCAGCACACCAGCATGGCACATGTATACATATGTAACTAACCTGCACATTGTGCACATGTACCCTAAAACTTAAAGTATTATAATAATAAAGAAAAAAAAGAAAATTTAAAAAAAAGGAGAACTACAAACCACTGCTCAATGAAATAAAAGAGGATACAAACAAACGGAATAACATTCCATGCTCATGGGTAGGAAGAATCAATATTGTGAAAATGGCCATACTGCCCAAGGTAATTTATAGATTCAATGCCATCCCCATCAAGCTACCAATGACTTTCTTCACAGAATTGGAAAAAACTACTTTAAAGTTCATATGGAACCAAAAAAGAGCCTGCATCACCAAGTCAATCCTAAGCCAAAAGAAGAAAGCTGGAGGCATCATGCTACCTGACTTCAAACTATACTACAAGGCTACAGTAACCAAAACAGCATGGTACTGGTACCAAAACAGAGATATACATCAATGGAACAGAACAGAGCCTTCAGAAATAATGCCGCATATCTACAACTATCTGATCTTTGACAAACCTGACAAAAACAAGCAATGGGGAAAGGATTCCCTATTTAATAAATGGTGCTGGGAAAACTGGCTAGCCATATGTAGAAAGCTGAAACTGGATCCCTTCCTTACACCTTATACAAAAATTAATTGAAGATGTATTAGAGACTTAAATGTTAGACCTAAAACCATAAAAACCCTAGAAGAAAACCTAGGCATTAACATTCAGGACATAGGCATGGGCAAGGACTTCATGTCTAAAACACCAAAAGCAGTGGCAACAAAAGCCAAAATTGACAAATGGGATCTAATTAAACTAAAGAGCTTCTGCACAGCAAAAGAAACTACCATCAGAGTGAACAGGCACCTACAAAATGGGAGAAGATTTTTGCAACCTACTCATCTCACAAAGGGCTAATATCCAGAATCTACAATGAACTCAAACAAATTTACAAGAAAAAAACAAACAACTCCATCAAAAAGTGGTCAAAGGACATGAACAGACACTTCTCAAAAGAAGACATTTATGCAGCCAAAAAACACATGAAAAAATGTTCACCATCACTGGCCATCAGAGAAATGCAAATCAAAACCACAATGAGATACCATCTCACACCAGTTAGAATGGCAATCATTAAAAAGTCAGGAAACAACAGGTGCTGGAGAGGATGTGGAGAAACAGGAACACTTTTACACTGTTGGTGGGACTGTGAACTAGTTCAACCCTTGTGGAAGTCAGTGTGGCGACTCCTCAGGGATCTAGAACTAGAAATACCATTTGACCCAGCCATCCCATTACTGGGTATATACCCAAAGGATTATAAATCATGCTGCTATAAAGATACATGCACATGTATGTTTATAGCGGCACTATTCACAATAGCAAAGACTTGGAACCAACCCAAATGTCCAACAATGATAGACTGGATTAAGAAAATGTGGCACATATGCACCATGGAATACTATGCAGCCATAGAAAATGATGAGCTCATGTCCTTTGTAGGGACATGGATGAAACGGGAAACCATCATTCTCAGCAAACTATTGCAAGGACAAAAAACCAAACACCGCATGTTCTCACTCATAGGTGGGAATTGAACAATGAGAACACATGGACACAGGAAGGGGAACATCACACGTTGGGGACTGCTGTGGGGTGGCGGGAGTGGGGAGAGATAGCATTAGGAGATATACCTAATGCTAAATGACGAGTTAATGGGTGCAGCACACAAACATGGCACATGTATACATATGTAACAAACCTGCACGTTGTGCACATGTACCCTAAAACTTAAAGTATAATAATAATAAAATAAAATAAAATATATATTAAAAAAAGAACATTTTTAGGGACATAAGTGCTGGAGGCGTTGCTACATGTCAGCTGGGTTTTGTTGTTTTTTTTTTTCATTCACCCGAGCACGGAAAAACTAACACAAAATTTTATTTTCTTACCTAGTGGAAATCTGAAATGATTGCAATTCCTAGTGAATGTACAGTTGCTTTCGTGTCCCTCTCTGGTTGCTTCATAAGTGACATGTAATTTCTGAACCCATGTTTCATCTGTATAAAAGAACATCTGCACCCATTTTTCTCCTGCCCCTCAGACGAGCCAAACTTTGAGTTTTATGTCTGTTTGTCATTGATAAGTTTCAATAGATCTTTTCATACAATTTTTTGGGGGATGGCTTCTTTAAGTCCAACAGGCCATTGATCTTTTCAAGATGGATTCCAGATGAACTGCTAGGTGAGGGAGAAGCTTCATTTTTGTTACCTGATAGAATAGCTTTTCTTATGATATATATATATATATATATATAATGTAACACTAGGTTTGGATACTTTTGGTCTTAAAGCAAGACCCTGGTATATCTTCATTAAAAGCTTCATTTAAAAAAGTTATAAAGTTACCAAAACCACAAATACCCAAACAATCAAGTTGGGCCAACCTTGGAACCTTGTTTTGAATATCTTTCAGTGCTTTGTTTGTTGTATTGTAAAAAGAATGTATGGTTGAAACTCAGGAATGTATAAAACAAATTGTTTCACAAAAAAATTACTTTTAAGAAGTGTCTGTTCATGTCCTTTGTCCAATTTTTAATTGAGTTGTTTGGTTTTTTTCTTGTTTATTTGTTTAATTTCCTTATAGATTCTGGATATTAGTCCTTTGTCAGATGCATAGTTTGCAAATATTTTCTCCCATTCTGTAGGTTATCTGTTTACTCTGTTGAGAATTTTTGCTGGGCAAAACTCTTTAACTAAGCCAACAAATATACGAAAAAATGTGCAACATCACTAATTATCAGAGAAATACAAATCAAAACCACAATGAGATATCTCATCTCACACCAGTCAGAATGGCCATTATTAAGTCAAAAGATAACAGATGCTGGCTTATACACTGCTGGTGGGGATGCAAACTAGTTCGGCCCCTATAGAAACCAGTTTGAACATTTCTCAAAGAACTAAAAATGGAACTTCCATTTGACCCATCAATCTCATTACTTTGGATATACCCAAAGGAAAATTAATCATTCTAACAAAAAGACACATGTACTTGTATGTTCATCGCAGCACTATTCACAATAGCAAAGACATGGAATCAACCCAGGTGCCCATCAGTCATGGATGGGATAAAGTGTGGTACATTTCTCTTCATGGAATACACCACGAAATACAATGCAGCTATAAAAAATAATGAAATTATATTCTTTCCAACAACATGGATGTAGATGGACGTCATTATCCCAGGCAAGCTAACACAGAAACAGAAAACCAAATACTACATGTTCTCACCTGTAAGTGGAAGCTACACTCACACAGACATAAAGATGGGAACAACAAACTCCAAAAGAAGGGAGGGAGGGGGCAAAGGATGAAAAGCTTCCTATTGGGTACTATGCTCACTGTCTGGGTGACAGGATCAATAGAAGCCCAAACCTCAGCAATATATCCTTGTAACAAACCTACGTGTGTATCCTCTGAATCCAAAATAAAAATAGAGTTTTTTTTAAAAAAATGACTTTTGGATAGCAAAAGACTTGGGGTGGTTTGAGAGAGGTAGGAATGGAGTTGGATTATGAGATACATCTGGCCATAAAAGGGTAAAAGTCCCTGTGATGTGAGATGATAAAGGGAGGAGCTTAGACTCCTTATGGAAACTGAGGTAAATAAAAAGGTAGATTATGATGGGAATGGCCCTTCTGGTCTCTTAGAGGGTGGGAGAGAGTAACCTCTAATCAGAGTCTAATTTGAAGCACTTCATGATAGTAAGAAGGTGGTGTGCAGAGAGGGTCCATGGTGGTCTCACTAGTAGCACCTGGAGCTCTAAAATCAAAACAAGGGATGGGACAGTTTGCCTTTCCTTTAAATTCTGCTAAAGACAGGTGGGGCGCCGAGCCAATGTTGACACCTCCATCTGTTGTACATACCCTGGCATTTTGTCACAGGTTGCATGATTTGTGAGTCCTCTTTAGATTTTAGCCCTCTCCTTCTCCACTCTGCATTTCTGCATGAGGAGTTTTCCCACCATCACCTGGGCAGGCTATGGGACCTGAAAGGTACTATCTCAGGTCCTGTCTGCCTAAACATGCTATACCACAATTCCCACTTCACCACGACCTCCCCATGTAGGCACAGTGCTCTCTCTGAGGCTGCTCCTCCAGGGGTCTAGTTTCAAGGGAGAAGCTGGCCCTTGGTTCCTTCTGTTCTTAGATTTCTAGACATATTGGGATATGTTATATGCACCATCACCAAAAAGAAGCAGGTCCCAGAGTTGCACACCTACACCTAATGCCTCTTCCCTAATTTTCACTTCCTGCCTCCGTATTAAAACCCTATACTTTCTTCAGAAAAACTGTTTTCATCCCTTCTAAATCTAAATGGTTTTAAATCCATGATCATTCACAAATCTTTGGTGATTTTCTAGGTCAAAGACTTTGGGAATTCACAACAAAACCATTTCTCTCTGAAGGACCTAGCTCTTGAAATTGAAAGCCAGATTTCTCAGACCTGATTTTGAAATTCAAAGTAAAAACTGGATTCTTCTGGCCTCATTCCTTTCATCTCTAAGAATCAATGGATTTCCAATGCAATGGGTAGAAGGCAATGAAGAAGCAAAAATTCCCAGAAATTAAAATTAAAATCCCACAACATTATCCCTCCATTTTACCATTATCGTTTGGATTGAATGGAGCCTAGTGTGTGGCTGGGAGGGAAAGCAAGTTGTCCGTCTATGAGGTCACAGTTGAAGTCACAAAGTATTGAAAACGGCAAGGTTGATATGGGAACAGGAGGCTGTTGTGAGATGGGGCTCAAATAGGAAAAAGTCTAGGGGTGAAGGAGTGGGGCAAAGTGTAATTTGGGGAACCAAGCAGGGTAAGTTTCTAGGCATAATTGACCTCGTTCTTGACTGGGGCTTGGAGGCCAAGAAGGGTGGGAGTGGGAAAAGTGTGAGGGAAACTTCTCAAAGGAGGATTTGTCTCCTGTCTGGGTCACTGCCTATGAGCCCTTCTTCTCTACAAAGCACTTGAAGGCTGGAGCTGATGGCCCTCCATCCTGAAACTCCTCTATCCTTAGTTAACCATGAAAATTCTGACTGAGTTGGGAGGGGGTGGGGTATTTGACAATCTTGCATTCACTCTACACTATTTCCTGTCCTTGCCTGAACTCAAAGACCCTTTGGCCAATCCCCCATCCCCAATCTCAGCCAACTTATTTTTCACTTAGATTCTCTCTTTTTTTTTTTCGTCTACTTCCTCACTGCAATTTCTGTTGTTACTGACAAAGACTATAGGAAGATTTTACCCAAGGCAAATACTTCCTTCCTCTTACCCTCCTCTTACCCTCATCTTTCCTTATGCATATGTACATGCATATGCACACATACATGCACACATATGCAAGCACACACATGCACATGCACACTCACCCATTCAAAATACAAATGCTCCATTAACTGCTGAGACATCTGTCCTGGTAGTTCTCCACTGAATAAGTGCTTTTCTTCTCACCATGTACCTGCCTTCTCCCCATATTCATTTATGCCTCTCCAGGGCCTGGAGCTATCTCCATCTTCAGCTCCAGAGTCCTTGGTTTCTGTCTGAGAACAAATGGCACAGCATCCCTGCCAGGATCAGGAACAAAAGGCAGAAATGACCTCCAAGCAGCAGAGAAGGTAATGGGGCTAATGATGACCCTCAAACATCCTTAGATTGCTATACTCCATGAGAGAAGAACCCGGGCCTCCTGTCTCCTATGGCTCTTCATTTGGCTTCACTTGCTTCCTGGCTGAATAAGATGGGGACTTTCATGTGTCCTCCCTCTTCTCCATCTCCTTAATGAAAGAGATAATAGCAAATCTTTGTCATTCTAATTTAGAAATCAGGCATCAATTGCAATTCCTCTAGGAGTTGGCGGGGTATACAAACTAGGGACATTAATTTATTCCAGGATTGACTTTGCCTAAGTCCTTTATATCCTCTATAGTGTAAATCAAGGTCAACCATCTAAAATCAAGCTTCTCTTGGCCTATGGTGGAAAAGAGGGCTAGAATCTGCTGCTTGAGGCTAAATATGAGACCCAGGTGATGGTATCCATGAAGTCAGAAAAGAAGGAGGGTTTACTGTGAACTTATGGGTCAGGAAAGCTTCATAAGGAATCAGAACTTGGCTTGAGCCTTTGAACTTGCAGCAGATGTTTTGAGATAAGAGTTTGTAGAAATTTGGGGCTGGGTGCAGTGCCTCATGCCTGTAATCCCAGCACTTTGGGAGGCCAAGGCGGGCGGATCACCTGAGGTTGGGAGTTCGAGATCAGCCTGACCAATATGGAGAAACCCCATCTCTACTAAAAATACAAAAAATTAGCTGGGCTTGGTGGTGCATGCCTGTAATCCCATCTATTCGGGAGGCTGAGGCAGGAGAATCTCTTGAACCTGGGAGGCGGAGGTTGCGGTGAGCCGGGATCATGCCATTGCACTCCAGCCTGGGCAATAAGAGTGAAACAAAGAGTTTGTAGAAATTTGGGAAGAGAAAGTGAAAAATGACTTCTAAATTTCTAAGCTGCCTGAAAGTGCTCAGAATGGTTAACTGGACCTCAAGCCTGAGACCCAGTGAGGAATTGAGAAGACTGAATCTGGAGGAAGTTGGGAATCTGCTCTATCTAAGAGTATGAATTCTCTTCCAGACAGCTGCAGGACCTTGAGGAAAAAATAATGAGTAGATATTGGAGTCTCCTAGACTTCTATATGAGAAAGCACATAAACCACACCAGAGCCCTGGCCTTTCTGCCAATGAACACATGCTTTTTTTGGTGGTAAAAGTGGACAGGACACTGTAAAAATAACACACAACAATAAGAACGTTTGAAAAAACTTAACAGTTACAAATGCTTTCATATAATCATCCCCCAAATCCTTGAGAGAAAGATTACTCCTCTTGTTTTATAGGTGAGGAAACAAGCTTAGGGTTGAGGTTCAATAGCATAGTAGGGTGACTATAATTAACAATAATTTATTATGTATTTCAAAATAGTTAGCTGAGAAGAGCTGAAATGTTCCCAGCACAAAGAACTGATCAATGTTTGAGGTGATGGATATCCTAAATACTCTTGATTTGATCATTACATGTTGTATGCATTATCAAACTATCACATGTACCTCATAAATATGTATGATTATTATGTATCAATAAATAAATTAAAAGGATGTTTTCAGAATTAGGGGCATGGTTGGGATTTGCAATGAGTAGTAGCTCTGCCAGGTTCTATGGAGAAATAGCACTCCAGCTGGCAGAATTGTGTGCCTGAGCCATCTGATATGATGTCAATGCTATCAATGTTCATCAAGAGTCTCCTCTTAACTGGAAATCTGTAGGCTCAATGTCTTTTTATTTTTATTTTATTTTGTTTATTTATTTTTAGCGACAGGGCTTGCTCTGTTGCTGAGGCTAGAGTGCAGTATCGCAATCATAGCTCACTGCAGCCTCGAACTCCTGGGCTCAAGCAATCCTCCTGTCTCAGCCTCCTGAGTAAGCTAGGACTACAAGTGCCTGCCACCATGCCTGACTGGGTTTTTGTTGTTGTTTCTGCTATTTTGTTTGTTTGTTGTTGGTTTTGTTTTGTTTTGTTTGTAGAGACAAGGTCTCACTATGTTGCCCAAGCTGGTCTTGAACTACAGTGTCATCTAGAGCCCAGTTTTCTCTCTATTCTGGGTCCCCAGACTCCCTGTGATTACTGGCCTCCCTAGCCCTTTTTAGAAAAACTTACTGCTTTTTGTAATGGCAGGAACTGTACTAGCAGGAACCCCCGGGCAAGGAGATGAAGCTGAGTTTGCTCAGGATCAGCGAGCATGGTAGAGCAGACTGGTTGCCCCGATTTCACTCACTTTCACCCTTCTTCTTTCTTCCAGTTACCTGTTTATCTGTATACACTGCCTCCTAGGTGACTTTGGCACTGATTTAGGAATGAGATGGTATTTAGGAATAAGAGCTTCAGTTGTGCTGCCAAGAATAAGCAAATCTTTCCACTTCTTCAGCCTTCCATCCCCACTCCCACCCCATCAGAAGTCACGAAGGAAAAGAACACTTTTTCGGGGGATAAAAAAGGAAGCAGTTTGCTAATTGAGTGTACTTTCCAAAGAGGACCTGGGAAGTTTGACAGGTTAGGCGGGGTGAAGGGTGGAGAGTGGACATAAATTAGGCAGGCAGGAGAATGAAAATGTTTAATGACAGTGACCATCACCTTCACTTCCATTGTTCTATGCTTTAGAGTTCTCAAAGGGCTTCCACAACAGTCAAGATACTTGGAAGATGAGGCAAGTATCTCTCCCCACACCTCCCATAAAGGGATATGAGAGGCAGGACCATGGCTATCCTTCCTGGATTTTTAGTATAGAAACTTCAAGAATTCCTGCTAGGAGTGATAGAATAGAGTTAGGAGAAGCCTTTAGCCCACATTCTGTGCTCCTCATCAGGTTTATATCATTCTTTCTTTGCAGCACATCCATAGAAGAGACAATGAGACCACAGGTGGGTAAGGTATCCAAATTCTCTGGATCCTCTGGGGCTTCTAATTCCTAGGGAGAGGGGAGGAGAAGAGGTTGTAGACAGGAGACCAAAAAAAAAAGCTACCTGACAAGGGACAGGGTGCCCTTGACTGGCTGGTTGAGTGGGTCATTGTCTACCAAACCAGGTAACATCTCCAATGCCACCACTTCACCAGATGGCTAAAGGGGCAGGCAGGCTTACAGGCATTGACAAGGTGGTAAACAGATGAGTCTGTTTGTACCTGTCACGCACCAGCTAGATCCAGAGTGAAGCAGGATATATGGGATGAAATGATTCAGCAGGGCTGCAGGAGACTTTTGGCTGCCTGAGAAATGGGGTGATTTTGGGTGTCCAGCTCAATTCCAAGAAATGTCTTGTCTTCCACCAGTTTCATAATGTGTCACTTCAGATTCTGGGAGAGTTGGGATATTGTTTCCAACATTTGTTCCTTATTTCTACAGGAAAGACAGGTAACCATCACTGAAACCCTGTGGGACCAGGTGAGTACAGAGGAATCATTTTTGACAGCATGGCATGAGGTGGGAGGTGGGGGAAGTCTTCAGGAAGGAGCACATTTCTTTCTCTTTCCTTGAGCGGTTTGTTGATTGACGGTGAAGGATCAACACGCTCCCTCCCACCTTGTTCTGTTGCTCGTGCAGTCTCATATCCTCAGAGCTCCTCGTGTCTGTGCATGTTAGTGCCCCTTCGTGACACCCACTTGTTTGAAGCTGTCACAGGTCCTGTTTGTTTTAAGGGTGTTTAATCCCCAATTCTCAGTGATTGCTACAGACTTGAAAGCACAGGTTTGGCCTTTCACAAACCTGAAAATGTTGGTTTCAATTCACAAACGTAAAAATGCCAGGTTTCACTTTATAGTTGAAGGGTATATATGTGCAGAAGCTAGTAATGCCCATAAGATACCCACAGCAAATTGAACTTTCATAGAACACAGACATTTACTTGGAGTTTCTAAGAGGTCTTCACATAAATACCAGCTACTTCAACATCCCAATCTTACCATATTAGTTGCTTGTAAAACCTTAGATAGAGATGAGAATTAAAAGATAATTGA
Source organism: Gorilla gorilla gorilla (assembly GCF_029281585.2). Lineage (NCBI taxonomy): Eukaryota > Metazoa > Chordata > Mammalia > Primates > Hominidae > Gorilla > Gorilla gorilla. The sequence goes on along the minus strand of NC_073234.2, from coordinate 52,832,012 downwards.
TCACTTTTGAACTTATAGTATAGGAAACCGAGCAGGAAAAGACTGTTAATTAAGTCAATGGCTATGGCTTTCTGATTAAAAATGAGTAAAATTCTCCAGAGCCTCTTGTGCCAGCCCCCCACTGTACAATATTATTTAAAATGAATAATGTGTCCAACATGCTTTATTTTCTGTGATAGTCAATAACTCTCTACATAAGGAAATAATCTTAATTACAATGCTGTACAGTAGCATAACTATTTCATGTTCTTACAATTACTATATTTGCTGAAGAGTAAGTTGCTTGTGTAAGAGTCAAAAGACCATCCTGTTGAGAACAAGTAAATAATCAGGCACTTATCATATAACAAAGAGTGAAAAAAGGGCAATTAATTGATCATTGAGAGGCAACGAATTAATCATTGGCACACTCTACCCCTTTGACCATTTATCTTCCATATGTACTCTTATATACAAATTGAAACTCCTAAATATCTACATACACTATATTTCCACCAAACAAGATACAACCATCTTAAAGTTCTCACACTTTCTCCCAAGGGAGACAACCCACAGTTCCAACAGTCACTGGATCCATTCATGGCTGGGTAATACAGTAGGCGGATATTTGGTTTTATAAGAAACTGCCAGCCCTGGCCCTAGATCCTATAGCCGCTGAGAAGTTGATACCTAAGAAGAACTGGGTTGCCGTTTATGAACTCCTTTTTAAGGAGAGTCATGGTGGCCAAGAAGGATGTCCACATGCCTAAGCACCCGGAGCTGGCAGACAAGAATGTGCCCCATCCTTCACATTATGAAGGCCATGCAGTCTCTCAAGTCCCAAGGCTGCATGAAGGAACAGTTTGCCTGGAGACATTTCTACTGGAACCTTATCAATGAGGGTATCCAGTATCTCCATGATTACCTTCATCGGCCCCCGGAGTCTGTGCCTGTCACTCTATGCCGCAGCCATCCAGAGACTGGCAGGCCTCGGCCTAAAGGTCTGGAGGATTAGCGATCTGGAAGACTCACAAGAGGGGAAGCCAACAGAGATACCTACAGACAGAATGCTGTGCCCCCTGGTGCCGACAAGAAAGCCAAGGCTGGGGCTGGGTCAGCAACTGAATTCCAGTTTAGAGGTGGATTTGGTCATGGATGTGGTCATCTACCTCAGTAAAATTGGAGAGGATTATTTTGCATTGAATAAACTTACAGCCAAAAAAAAAAAAAAAGAAAGAAAGAAAAGAAAGTGCCAGAACTTTTTCCAAAGTGATCATATGATTTTACACACCCTCCAACAAGCAAATAAATACCTGTTGATTTGAATACCTATGCTAAGCTTCAGAATAAGAACCAATTAGACTGAAAATAAATATAATAGTAGGTTTCATTATACATTCAATGCACAGCCCAGTCTTCTTTAAATACTTTACTGTATTTTGCTTATTTACCATACAGAGAAATTGCAGCCCACAGGTTTCTGTAGAGTGGAAGTCAATGAGGATTTATTGCTACAGCTACAAAGCCACGGTCTCTTGGCATTCACATTCTACAGCCTAGTGGCTAGGAGACTAGGTAACTTAATTTTATATGTTAAATCCCTCTGTAATAAAGTGATCATCTACAATATTATTTTTTCTATATTTTTGTCTTCTGTCAGCTGCTGACAGTTTTTAAGGATATACAAAAGGAGGTGAGATTAGATTTTGATTCTCTGAATTCCCCAGCCCCATCATGTGCCTTGATCCCATTTTTTTTCTTACCCTACTGAGATGTTGCCTCTGACCAAGGTTTTAGCTTCATTTATTTTTCTAGTGATTTCTCCCTTAAAGAGTACCACTGACTTGTCAGTCCAGGCAGCTAAGGCAAGATGCCTAACAGTTCCCTTGAGGAAATGTGATAATACAAACAGAAAATTGTATCTGCTAGAACTTCTGTCAGCAAGAATACTCTATGTGGTTGTATGAAATGCTGATAATGACTGAGCTGGGGAGAATCCCCTAGTGATGTAGTAAACTGCCTTATTAGGTGAGTATGTCTGTTAACTGCAGGGAAGTATGAATTAGAGACCAGAGCTAACCATCTTGGGTAAATAGAAATAAAACCTCTTCCTCTGCTCTCCTCGGCTCTTCTTCTGTAGATTTCAGTGTCTCTCTCAATCTCTCTCTCTCTCTCTTTGAGACAGGGTCTCACTCTGTGCCCAGGCTGGAGTGCAGTGATGTGATCTTGGCTCACTGCAACCTCTGGCTCCCGGGTTCAAGCAAATCTCCTCCCTTAGCCTCTCAAGTAGCTGGGACTACCACACACAGCTAACTTTTTTTGTATTTTTTTGTAGAGACAGGGTTTCGCCATGTTGCCCACGTTGGTCTCAAATTCCTGGACTCAAGCCATCTGCCAGCCTTGGCCTCCCAAAGTGCTGGGATTACAGGCATGAGGCATTGCACCCAGCCTAAGAAGGATTTTTTTTTTTTTTTGAGACAGTCTTGTTCTGTCACCCAGGCTAGAGTGTAGTAGCATGATCTTGGCTCACCACAACCTCCGCCTCCCGAGTTCCAGTGATTCTCCTGCCTCAGTCTCCTGGGTAACTGGGATTACAGGTATATGCCACCACGCCCGGCTAATTTCTGCATTTTTAGTAGAAACGGGGTTTCACCATGTTGATCAGGCTGGTCTTGAACTCCTGACCTCAGGTGATCCACCCGCCTCAGCCTCCCAAAGTGCTGGGATTACAGACATGAGCCACCCCGCTCAGCCAAGAAGGGTTTTTTTAAAGATCCTTTACACGTACTTAAAGCTTCTCTGCAGAGAACCACTGGAGACTCAATGAGGAGTGTAAAAGGGCCCAGAAAAGACATAGCAGAGGGCCAGAGGGCCACAAAGAATAAAAGATGTGAGGCCTTGGTATGAATAGTTATGACTGTAAGTGATGAATTGTGTGTCTCCCACCCCTAAAGAGGCACAGCTTGCTCCTATTTATTCATTCACTATTCAAAAGACATTTATTGAGCATATGCTATATGCAGGGCATTATCTTAAGTGGTTTGGTGTGAGAGATACAAAAACAATACAAACTGTGCTTTTGGAAATCTTGGGATTTTGGCCAGGCACGGTGGCCAAAGTGGCTGGGTGGTAATCCCAGCACTTTGGGAGGCTGAGGTCGCCAGATCACCGGAGGTCAGGAGTTCAACCAGCCTGACCAACATGGTGAGTCACCAGATCATCTGAGGTCAGGAGTTCAACCAGCCTGACCAACATGGTGAATCCCCATCTCTACTAAAAATGCAAAAATTAGTCAGACATGGTGGTACACACCTGTGATCCCAGTTCCTGGGGAGGCTGAGGCAGGAGAATTGCTTGAACCTGGGAGGTGGAAGTTGCAGTGAGCCAAGATCACACCACTGCTCTCTAGCCTGAATGTCAGAGCAAGACTCCATCTCAAAAAAAAGAAAGAAAGAAATCTTGGGAGTTCCACGTCCAAGAAGCCCATATTTTCCCAAACAGACATCCCTGCATTTGACCAAGTCTATAGCTAGTACACTGCAGGTCCACAGGAGACCAGCCCCCATCATCTCTGACTCTGTATTCTCATTATTTTTCAGCTGCAGGAAGATGCTCGGATTCGAGGTAAAACAGTACCATTCCAAGGTTTGGGTAAGGAAACAAGGGAGGGGATTTGGAATTCAAGTCTCATTGTATCCATTTGCCATACAAAAGAAAATGGAGATAAGAAGTGAGATATGGAGTTCATCCCAAAGTCTCACCCTAGGATCTTCCATTTAGCTTACAGCCGGAGTCCAGGTTCTCTATTCTTTCCCTGCTTCAACCAAGCTGGGAATTGGCTTTCCTTAAAGCATTCATAAGCACTGCAAGTCTCTCCTCTGTCCAGCTCAATTGCCTCGTGTCTGAGTCTGTTCAGGCTGCTAGAACGGAATACCATACTGGGTAATTTATAATCAACAGAAATTTATTTCCCACAGTTCTGGAGGCTGGGATATCCTAGATCAAGGTGCCAACAGATTTGGTGTCTGGTGAGGCCCTGCTTCCCAGTTCATAGACAACCAACTTTTTCACTGTGTCCTCACATGGAGGAAGGAGTAAAGGAATTCTCTAGGTTCTCTTTCATACAGACACTAATCTGATTCATGAGAGCTCTGCCCTCATAAGCAAATTACCTCCCAAAGGCCCCACACCTTAATATCATTGCTTTGGGGATTAGGTTTCAATATATCAATTTGGAGGCGACATAGGCATTCAGTCTACAGCACGTGGACAGGGATGGAAGAATCTTTTTCTCCCTTGGAATGGTTGTTGAGGGCCTGAGAACACTCTCATGCCTCGGCTAGATATGATTCTTGTCTGTAAAGACAGCAAGTACAGAAAAGGGGAACAGCTTCCCAAGGCTGGCACAGGGATAGAATGGCAGGGAGGCTAGAGTGGAATGATTATTCAGGGTGGTCAAGTTACAGTTTTCAAATGCCCAGATGCTAATTCCAGCATTTCAAGAAAATACTCAAAATACCCAGGAGCCTAGAATTATAGCAGAAAAGCCATATCTGGAACTTTTTTCTTCACTCGTCCAAGAAAGAACTTACAAATTGGGGCTTTTCAAACTTTTGCTTATATACAAATCACCTGGGTCCCTTGTTTAAAAACAGATTCTTATTCAGTAAGTCTAGGGTAGGCTTGAATTCTGAGATCTGAGGTTCTATACCTCTAAGCGACTCCCGTATGGTGCCAAAGCTCTTGGCTCTTGAATCCCGCTGATTATCAACGATATATATGACTGAGCCCAAAGAGAGAGCCTCCAAAGTCAGAATTAAATAAGATTGAATTCAAGGATTTTTATACCCCATGGAAGGGGTGAGGAGCCTTCAGCTGTGGATACAAGAGACAGGGAGAGGAGGAAATCTGGAGATTCTGACTACTCTTGGGGTCTTTCTGGAACCACTCTATGCTTTTTCAGCCCCGCAGCAAAGCGGAGTTCGTTAAGGGTACAAATCTTCTTGGGGATCTTTAAATACAGACATTCCCAGAGAAGACTCCCTCTGATCTTTCTCCAAACTTGGCCCATCACCTCCACTCCAGAACTAGGAACTATGGCCTCCACTGTGAGATCCAGAGGCTTGTGAGATACTTTCCTTGGATGCTGAGCCCTAAGGTTCAAAAGGTCAAAAAGGGCCAAGCTTACCTCTGCTTGGAGAATGCTCTCCTTCATCCTCAGAAGCCTGATTTCCAAATAGGTCCCTGCAGGGCCCTGGGAACACCCACCTGATTACCTGGGCTGTAAAAAGGTGGATTTAGGATCTAACAGCTGCTGCTGCTTTTCCACTTCCTAAAAGATGGAGGGAGGGAGGGTGAAATCCAGGGTGAGATGAGGAGAATTCAAGTCTTATTGTACCCATTTCCCACACAAAATAATGGAGATAAGAAGTAAACTACCAGGGACTTGTTCCAGTGGCAGCGCCCTGGGATGGAAACATTTCTCTAACTCAGTTCCCAGCCCTGGATGAACAGACCTTCAGTGGCCATGATCCGCTCTGCTTCACAGGGGGCCAGATTTCTGGTGCCACATTCTGCAACTGCCTCTCTGACGGGCCTGTTAGGTGGTCAGTGTCCCTTCAGGTCTGGCCCCTCCCACTTTGGCTATACTTCAAATCAAGGATGTGAGCTGGGCAGCTGGGGAGACATGTCCAGGCCCCTATAACAGAATGACTCTTCTCTGTGTCCACTTTAGGGATGAGCAACTGCTCCGTGACACCCATGACATCAGCACCCAGGACTGGGTAAGTGTCCCTATTCTGACAATGTTCAAGGGAGATGGCACCCACCTGGATATGGGTGTGCTGGCCATGAATATAGCTAGCTCTGGGCCTTGAGCCTTCAGAAGCCTGTGCTTCCAAAGGAGCAAGAAGTGCCTCCCCACCTGACTGTGTCTACTAATGGTGAACTACAGAGCCTGGGCTTCCTCCTCCATCCTCAGCCCCATTAGAAATCCCTGAAATCTCAGAATCAGCCCTGAACCTCACCATAAGAGATTGTAAGAAAGTTTCTTAGTTCAATTGAGGGAATAAGGGAACATAGAAAGAATGACAGCTAGGAAAGGGAGGCCACAAAGAAGGAATAAAGAATCAAGGACGTAGGCTGGGCGTGGGGTGGCTCATGCCTATAATCCCAGTACTTCTGGAGGCCAAGGCGGTTGGATTGCTTGAGCCCAGGAGTTTGACACAGTGAGACCTGTCTCCACAAAATATACAAAAATTAGCCAGGTGTGGTGGTGCACGCCTGTAGTCCCAGCTACTCGGGAGGCTGAGGGGAAAGGACAACCTGAGCCTGGGGAGGTGGAGACTGCAGTGAGCCATGATCATGCCACTTCCCTCCATCCTGGGCTGGAGACAGAGCAAAACGCTCTCTCATTAAAAAAAAAAAAAAAAAAAGGGATCCGGGACTTAGAAGAAAGTTATAAAGAAAATTAATGAAAGTTAATTTTCAAAAAGAAAATCAACAAAAGTTAAAATGCCCTAATATTGAGAGATGTCACTTTCTCTTCCATAACAAGATGAGGAGAAAAAAGATCAGGCTACTGCAACACAGATTTAAATTAGATATTGGGAGGAAAGACTTTTCAATAGTGCAACTGAGAAATAGGACTAGGTAGTCAAGAAAGACAGCAGCACCATGTACTTCGGAGGGCTTTAAAGATAAATAATGTTTAAAAAAAAAATTAGGCCAGGTGCGGTGGCTCATGCCTGTAATCCCAGTACTTTGGGAGGCCGAGGCAGGTGGATCACCTGAGGTCAGGAGTTCAAGACCAGCCTGACCAACATGGAGAAACCCCATCTCAACTAAAAATACAAAATTAGCCAGGCATGGTGGTGCATGCCTGTAATCCCAGCTACTCGGGAGGCTGAGGCAGGAGAATCACTTGAACCCAGGAGGCAGAGGTTGCAGTGAGCTGAGACTGTGCCATTGCACTCCAGCCTAGACAACAAGAGTGAAACTCTGTCTCAAAAAAAAAAAATTAATTTGAGATGTTATGGTTTTTCCCCAACCAGGAAATGGAAAAGGTGAACTCCCTAGATCCCTGTTTGAACAGAATTTGTCCCTATCTCAGAAAATTGACTCTTATAAAATAAAGCCATTTATTTTAAAGAGATGGATTCTTATGCTTTAACTTGCTCAGTGCTGAAACCATGGAAGGAATAAATGAAAAGTGATTTCATATTAACAAAATTCTAAATGTAAACCTTTGCGTATGAGGAGCACTTTTGATTAGTCAAAATCCTTTCAGATATATGATATTATTTAATTTTAATTTTATTATTCCTCTGAGTCAAGCAAGAGGAATTTTCCTGATGAAAACATAGGCTGTAATAGGTTATGATGCTTCATCTCCTAAAGCCCACCCAACAAGAGCTTTTTCCTGTGAGCCATGCATCCATCAGGAAATTGCAACTCCCAGAGCCTGAGATGCCCATTCTTGGGGGAGTGTAATAATAGAATCTCTAAGGGCAGTGGAGGCCAGGAAGGGAACTGAAAGGGTAAGATCTCTTTCCCTCATGTCTACAACTTTCTCTTTTTTGGCACAGAAGCATAAGGCCTCCAGATTCCTTGATGACCCCAAAGTTGAGAAGATTGCAGTTCAGCTCTGGAGAGCAGCCATCAGGAGGCCGTGTCCACAACCTGAAGACACAGCTCTTCAGTCAATCAGCTTACTACCCTGGACCCTAACTCTACAATCAAGGAAGAAGGACATCTCTGCTTCAGCCAGGTGCTTTACCCAGGCAGCCTTTCCCCTGAGCTCCACCCTGCCCATCTGTGGTAGTCAGGAACCCAGGCCTCTTAGGCCCTCATCCCAACATGGCAGGGCAGCACCCCACGAAGCAGGTGCAGTCATACAAGGGGCAATAGGGTGAGAGGGTGGACAAGTGAAGGCAGGGCTGGGCCAGGTTCTTTTGGTCTCTGTGATCAAGACAAAGGGCCAGAGTGCATCAAGTATGGATAGTTTTATACAAGGATCAAAACAAAGATCCAAACAGAGTGCATCAGGTGTGGATAGTGTTCAGGAATCAGGGACAGACAATTGTGGGATAAAGAGATGGAAAGGTGGAAAGTTTTAAAATACATTAATAAATGCGAGGCCTATAATTCCCTCTGGAAAGTGCTCTAGAAACTTGCACTACTTTGGGGGCTTAATTCAATGTCAAGAGTCAGACACAGTCTATCCTTTATAGACTCCCTTGTCCGGGTTTTCTTTCCTAAAGTACTTGAGTATGCTTCCCCAAAGGCACTGTTTAAGTGACAGGCCATTTCCTCAACCCTTTTCACTCTCCTGCTCCATAGGCTCATCTGACACCTAACCCACCTGGAGACGAAGACTGTCTCAGGTGCTCACCCTGTGGCAGAGACTATACTAGCCACACCCTCTATATGGCCTTCTCTAGGGCTCATTAGGAATTCCTTTTAAGAAACAATCTGAGTTATAGGTGATGGAGAAAATTGGTTTCATCCACCTGTGTCTAAGTACAGTGACTATGTATTTTCTTGAATAGCCCCCTTTCAAATATTTTATCCTGTTTCCCCCACAAATCATCAAAATACACAAAGTATTTCCATATTTTAGCATTAAGATTATATTTTGCTGAATGTAATACATACACTCACAAAACCTCTATTAAAACCCAGTTTGGGTTCAGATTGTAAGGCAGGAAGCTTCCTTCCTCTAGTACGACATGGACAGCAAGTGTAGGACAGCAAGTGTAGGACAGCAAAATTCCTGATGTGGAAACTACACAGAGAGAATATTGTCTACAACTAATGGATCTCCTCCTTAGTTCCTGTCGGATGTCTTGGGATGGGGTCGTGAGGGTAGAAGCGTCACCACGAGGACTGCTTTTACTCTCAGGGTCACCTGCCTAGTAAATTGTCCAGCAGGGAGGAGAATAAATTTCTTTTATTCCCATCCATATGACTATGTCATCTACAGCACAGCTTCAGTGGGGAAGATATTAGCAGACATCATCACTGAACCCAGAAGAGAGGGTGGTGCCCATGAGTGGAGATGCCAGGGTCTATGGCTGAAACTGGGAACTTGGAAATCAAGTGAGACCCAAGCAAGGAAACCAACTGCCAAAGCAAGGAAACCAGCTTGGTTTGGCAAACAGCTGATGAAATAAATGTGACGTAAAAGACGTGCCTTCCTGGTTCTTCCTGGGCTGTGAAATGGGTAGTGATAGAATTTCCAAGTATGATAGTGCATTTGGTTCAAAGAACAGCACTGTAGCATGGGAGAACCTGCACTATAATGTCATAAACTCAATCTGACTTTGTCTGAGTTTTTCTTCTTTGTCGGCCTCAGTTTCCTCTCCCATAAAGTAAGTAGCTGTTACTAGAAAATGCTGAAGGTGCCTTTCATTTCCAATATCCTGTGATCTGGATGGTCTCACAGTCTACCACTTAAAGGTAGTTACTCCCAGCCTGTGAAAAGACCACCTAGTACAAAAGTATTTCCTACAAGAAAGGACTATTTAGGGTATTTGTCAAAGATGGTAATCTTTGCATATATAAATGCGCATATTACATAACTTGTAAAGTAGAATTTTTATTTCTTTCCTTTTAAACAAAATCTGAACAAATGAACATAATATATTAAATATTCTATCATGTAAGATTTAACCCCTGAAGTAAGAATTTGTCACAACACCAGCAAAATAATAATCAGAACACATTATGGCAATAAGGTAACTTCGTAAAAATCTTCTCCTCATAGATGTTGACTTGGCATCTGTTAACATAAAATTTTATTTTTTTAATTAACACTTTAAAAATTAAATTACCTGATCAGGAGACACTGTAATTATTGGATTATATTGAAAACAAAACCAGACAAGGGTGCCCTCTATTTTCATGCTAGCTCAACAGTATTAAAAATGTTGTCAGTGTTTTCCATTTCTTTATTTTATTTTATATATTTATTTATTTATTTTTGAGATGGAGTTTTGCTCTTGTCGCCCAGGCTGGAGTGCAATGGCGCAATCTCAGCTCACTGCAACATCCGCCTCCTGGGTTCAAGTGATTCTCCTGCCTCAGCCTCCCTAGTAGCTGGGATTACAGGCACCTGCCACCACGCCCAGCTAATTTTTGTATTTTTAGTAGAGACAGGGTTTCACTGTGTCGGCCAGGCTGGTCTCGAACTCCTGACCTCAGGCGATCCACCCATCTTGGCCTCCCAAAGTGCTGGGATTACAGGCCTGAGCCACTGCACCCAGCCCAGTGTTTTCCGTTTCTAAAAACACTTAAATATAAAATCCCAGCAAGACATTTTATACAAATAGTTAGCAAAATTCATCCAGAAGCATAAGACAAAATGTCCAAAAACAGGCTGGGCTCACACCTGTAATCCCAGCACTTTGGGAGGCTGAGGCAGGCGGATCACCTGAGGTCGGGAGTTTGAGACCAGCCTGACCAACATGGAGAAACCCCATCTGTACTAAAAATATAAAATTAGCCAGGCATGGTGGCACATGCCTGTAATCTCAGCTACTCGGGAAGGCTGAGGCAGGAGAATCGCTTGAACCTGGGAGGCAGATGTTGCGGTGAGCCGAAATCACGCCATTGGACTCCAGCCTGGGCAACAAGAGCAAAACTCCATCTCAAAAAAAAAAAAAGAAAGAAAGAAATGTCCAAAAACAAATCAAGGTATTAATGGAGTTACCTTCAAATTTTTACTTCTCAAAGTTACAGCCACTGAAATTATATTGTATCATATTAAAAGGCAGAAATAATTAGTGGAATAGAAATGCAATTCGTGATCCAGAAAAGTTTCCGCCTGTGATAGTCAAAAATTCCTAGTCAAAAAGGATTAGAAGAGCTCATTAATAAATGATATTGAGGCCGGATGCAGTGGATCCCAGCGCTTTGGGAGGCCAAGGCAGGCAGATCACCTGAGGTCAGGAGTTCGAGACCAGCCTGGCCAACATACTGAAACCCCGTCTCTGCTAAAAATACAAAAATTAGTCAGGTGTGGTGGCGGGCTCCTATAGTCCCAGCTACTCTGGAAGCTGAGGCAGGAGAATCACTTGAGCCCAGGAGGTAGATGTTGCAGTGAGCTGAGATGGTGCCATTGCACTCCAGCCTGGGCAACAGAGCAAGACACTGTCTCAAATAAATAAATAAATAATATTGAGGAAAGAACTTCATTCATTTACACAGAAAATATTGTTTATCGTGAGTCAGATACTGAGCTTAAAGAACATGGAGTAAAGAAATTGCTACTGGTAAAATATCTCCTGTATGAATGGCGTTAAGTGAGGAAGCACTAATGTCACTGAGGATAATCAAGGATGATCCAGGACTCGAACTGGAGCAACTGGATGAAAGGAAGCAACACATTACTAGAAATTGAGATGACTGAGAGGAAGAGACTTTGGAGGTGAAAACAAAAATTTACTTTTGGAAATATGTTTGAGAGTCTATGAGACATCAGAGCAGAGACTTCAAACACATTGTTAGACAGATGAATCTGCACTGCAAAGGAAAGATTTAGGAGCTTTTTCAACCACCTAGTCATTACACTCATTTGCTTTTGTTACCATGCCTTCATTCCCGGGCTAAGAGGTGGGGAGGATATTCACAAGTTTCCTAAATTTTAAGGGAAAAGAATGTAGCCCCTAGAGAGTACTAAGGACTTTTGGGGAGGAGACCCATGGGGAAAGTAGGGCTTTGAAGGAGCCAGGACAATGGAGGAGAGCAGGTTTTACAAATCAATAATGATAAGACCGAATTGGCATGGGGGGTTTCCTGCATTACAGTGTGTATGCGAGTGTGCCCTTGGCGCACATCCTCATTGCCTAGCACACCTGTCTGTGATCCCAAGTTGATTAGCCTAGAATAAGCCTGAAAAAAAAGTAGCTTTCTACCTATTTGCTTAAGTATCAATGACATAGGGACAAGGGAATCAGTATATCAGAAGTAACACATTAAAAATGTCATTAAATTAAGACAAAAGACTGATTTCTAACATTGTTGCCATATTTCAACATAGTTCTGAATGTTCTAGACAACAAAATATCCAAAAAAGGAAAAGAAAAAATAAGTGGAGATCTAAACATTGGATAGGGCGAGATGATATGTAGGAAAGCATGAAGGTGGCCCACTTGTCTACTTGGATGCCCTCTCCACGTGCCTGTCTATAGGGACGTCCTCTACTTGTGCACTAGGTCCATAATGGATCAAGCCTTCTCAAGAGCATTGCTCCCACGATTCTCCCCTTTTTTCCTGAATCATTTTTTCTTTCTTGTTGCTGTTGCAATTATTTCAATATCATCTATATATGCTATAATTTCTCCCATTTCTCACCACTTCCACTCTTTTCTCTATTAACAGAACTCCTCTAGCTTATGCTTAGAGCTTTGTGTGATATGTCTTTTTCTATCCTTTTACTTTTAATCTATGTGTTTTATATTTATATTTAAATCATATTTATATTTCAAACTTATATTTGAGTCTTGCTTTTTTATTCATTCTAAAATTTCTACCTTTCAGTTGGAGTTTTTAGACCACTTATGTATAACGTACATGTAAGTAGTTGGATATAAAGTGAACATCATACTATTTTCTGTTTTTTCATTCTGTAATTTATTCCTTTTTGCCTGTTTTCCTACCTTCTTTTGGGCTGAATATATTTTAGCCTTTCACTTTATTTCCACTACTGGATTATTAGCTACAAATTCTAGTTTTTTAGTGTTTTCTCAGTTTGTAATATGAAGTTTTAATTTATCTACTTAAACTTTAACATATCTACTTTTTGAATTCTACTTTCAAATGATATGATACCATCTCATAAGGTAAAATGCGAAAACCTTGAAACAATATCTTCTATTTTTCCATTCCTATTGTTTTTTCTATTCATGACATACATTTTACATCTGTATAAGTTAAAGTTTATTATCTTTTTAGCATCTTTAATAATTTACATTAAATAAAATCAACCCATTTTAAGTATACAGTTTGATGAGCTTTGGCAAATCTAGGCAGCCATGTAATCACCACCAAAACAAGTACAGAATTGTTTCCATTAAAATAAGTTCCCTCATGTGCCTTTGCCATCAGTCTCTGCACCCAGCCTGCCAGGCCTCCCATCCTCCTTGACAATCATGGTTCTGATTTAGATCACTGTAGTTTTGCCTTTTCTAGAAGTTCATATAAGTTAAATCATATTTTATATAGTATTTTTATCTTTTTTCCTTCACTTAACATAATGCTTTGGAGATTCATCCTTATTCGTCCATGTCTGAGTAGTTTATTTCTTTTTAATGCTGACTGTGTTACCTTATATACATATACCACCAGATTTTTATTCAAGAGTTAATAGATATTTGGTGTTTTCCCCACAGGTTTTGACTATTATAAATAAGGCCCACATGAACTTTATGCATGGGTGTGCAGTGGATAATACGATAAGGGTAACTTTATTAGAAACTGACAGGCCAGGCACAGTGGCTCATGCCTACAATCCCAGCACTTTGGGAGGCTGAGGTGGGTGGATCACCTGAGGTCAGGAGTTCAAGACCAGCCTGGCCAATGTGGTAAAACCCCATCTCTACTAAAAATACAAAATTAGCCAGATGTGGTGGCGCATGCCTATAATCCCAGCTACTTAGGAAGCTGAGGCAGGAGAATCACTTGAACTTGGGAGGCGGAGGTTGCAGTGAGCGGAGATCATGCCATTGCACTCCAGCCTAGGCAACAAGAGCGAGACTCTGTCCTCTGTCTCAAAAAAAAAAAAAGAAAAAAAAAAAAGAAGGGAAAAGAAACTGTCCAATGATTTTCCAAATTGGATATACCACTTTTACATTCCTACCAATATATGAGAGATCCAGTTACTACACATCTTCATCAATACTTGGTATTGTCGGTCTTTTTAATTTTCAGCCACTCTGGAGTATGTAGTATATTTTTCTAATGACTAATGATGTTAAGCATTATTTCAAATGCTTACTTACACTGGTATATCTTCTTTAGTGAAGTGTCTGTTCAAATATTTTGCCTATTTTACTTTGGGTTGTCTTATTTTACTGAGTTATTAGACTTCTTTATATATTCAAGCTACATATCCTTTAATACATAGCAATATAATATTAAAAGTCTGGGAGGTTTTTCATAGAAATTTGCAAGCTGATTCTAAAATGCATAGGGCAAAGCAAAGACCCTATAACAGCCAAAACTATGAGAACAAAGTTGAAGGACATATTACTTCCTTTCAGGACCTACTCTAAGCCATGTAATCGATGTGTACAGGATCGACATACAGAAAACTACAAAATCATGATTTTAAAAACCAAAGAAGATATAAATAAATTGGAGAAGACACAAATAAATAGAAAGATTCTGTGTTCATGGATTGAAGACTCAATGTTGTTAGGATGTCCATTTTTCCCAATTTGATCTATAGATTGAATGCAGTATCAATCAAAATCCCAGAAGCTATTTTGTAGCTATTAATGAACTAGCCCTAAATTTTATTTGGAAAGGCAAAAGCCATAGAGTAGCCAATACAATATTGAAGAATAACAAAGTAGGGGGACTCACACCATCTGATGTCAAGACCTACAGATGGCGAATAAGCAGATGAAAAGATGCTCAACATTATAAGTTATTAGGGAATTGCTAATAAAAACAACAAAGAGATACCACTGCACACCTATTAGAATGGCTGCAATCCAAAAAATTGACACTATCAAATTCTTGGGAGGGATGTGGAGCAGCAGGAACTCTCATTCATTGCTGGTCGGAATGCAAAAAATGCAAAATGGTACAGGCACTTTGATAGTTTGACAGTCTCTTACAAAATTAAACATAATCTTACCATACCATCCAGCATTTATGCTTCTAGGTTTTTATCCAACTGAGTTGAAAAATGTATGTTCACATAAAATCTCCACATGAATATTTATGGCAGCTTTACCGTCAATCCTCCTTACCTGCAGGTTTTATATTTGTGATTCACCTATTTTCTAAAATTAACTTGTAACCCCAAAATCAATGCTCATGATACTTTTGTGGTCATTCAAAGATGTGCAGAGAGTAGTGAAAAATTTGAGTCACCTGAAGTGGACGTTCCCAACTGAGCTTGAGCAACTGAGCTTCCCAACTCTGCCTTCGTGTTTCAATTCTCATATTGTAGACAAGTAACTCTCTTGCAGTCGATTTAGTGCCACATTTTTTATGCATTTATGTTTTTTGTTGGTGATTTCACTGTTTAAAATGGTCCCCAAGCATAGTGCTGAAGTGCTGTCTAGTATTTCTAAGTACAAGAAGCCTGTGATGAGCTTTACAAAGAAAATACCTATGCTAGATAGGTCTGAATCAGGCAAAAGTTACAGTGTGGTTGGCCATGAATTCAATGTTAGTGAATAAGCATATGTACATCCAGACAAAGGAATAGGAAATTCACTGAATTCACTGATCTGTATGTGAGGTCCTATGGAAAGTGCTAAAATAACAGGACAAAGCTATGGGAAAGATAGAAAAGCAACTAAATTTGTAAATTTATGAAATGATTAGCAATATTTAAAATGCATAGTGCCCTCTCACCCCTCCTTTTCAACATCATTCTGGAAGTCCTAATGCAGTAAGACAAAAGTAAAATTAAAGTATTTATGTGTGTGTGTGTGTGTGTGTATAATACATATGTGTGTGTATATATATATATGAGGAAGAAGTAAAACTATCTTTGTTCACAGATAATATGATCATCTATGTAAAAAAATCCAAAAGATTGATGTAAGACTGCTGGAACTAACAAGCAATTATTGCAAGGTTGCAGGATGCAAGATTAATATACAAAAGTCAATCACTTTCCTATATTTCATCAATGTAAAAATTGAATTTGAAGTTAAAAACACAATATCATTTACATTAGCACCCCCAACAAAGAAAACTACAAAACTGGTGAAATAAATCAAACCATAACTAAATAGAGAGATATACCATGTTTGTGAATAAAAAGACTCAATATTGTCAAGAAGTCAATCTTTTCAAGTTGATCTATAGATTCAACCTATGTCAATCTATTGATTGATTTATAGATTGAATCTATAGATTCAATGCAATCCCAACCAAATCCCAGAAAGTTATTTTGTGACTATCAACAAACTGACTGTCTAGTTTATATGGAGAGGCAAAATGCCCAAGATAACCAGGATAACCAACAATATTGAGGGAGAAAAATAAATGAGAGGACTGACACTACCTAACTTCAAGACTTACTATAAAGCTATAAATATCCAGATAGTTTGGTATTGGACAAATAGACAAATAGATTACTGGAATAGAATATATATATACAGCCCAGACATAGATCCACATAAATATGGTCAACTGATCTTTGACAAAGGAGCAAAGGCAATGCAATGGAGAAAACATAGTCTTTTCAACAGATGATTTTGGAACAACTGGACATCTACATGCAATAAAATGAATCTAGACACAGGCTTTATACCCTTCACAAAAATTAACCTAAAAATGAATCAAATGCCTAAATGTTAAAGACAAAACTCTAAAACTCCTAGAATATAACACAGGAGAAAGTCTAAATGATTTGGGGTACGGAGATAACTTTTTAGATGCAACATCAAAGGCATGATCCATGGACATAATCATTGATCAGCTAGACTTCATTAAAATTCAGAATTTCTCCTTTCAGAAAGATGTTGTCAAGGGAATGAGAAGACAAACCACAGACTGGGAGAAAATATTTGCAAAAGACATATTCCATAAAGGACTATTATCCAAAATATACAAAGAACAATAAGAAAATGAACAATGCAATTTAAAAATGGTCAAAAGGACAGACACCTCACTAAAAAATAAATACAGATGGAAAATAATCATCTAAAAAGATGCTCCATATAAATGTCATTAGGTAATTGCAAATTAAAACAACAATGAGATACCACTACACACCTGTTAGAATAGCCAAAGTCCAAAATACTGACAACACCAAATTCTAGTGAGGATGTGAAGCAACAGAAATTCTCATTCACTGCTGGTGGGGATTCAAAATGGTATGGTCACTTTGGAAGATAGTTTGTCAGTGTCTTAAAAAACTAAACATACTCTTACCATATAATCATTTGGGTATTTACTCAAATTAGTCAAAAGTGTATATCCACACAAAACCTTGCACATGGATGTTTATAGCCACTTTATTCATAGTTGCCAAAAATTGGAATCAAACAAGATGACCTTCAGTTGAGAAGTAGATAAACTGTCATACATCTAAACAACAGAATATTATTCAACCCTAACACTAAAAAGAAATGAGCAATCAAGACATAAAAACACATGAAGGAAACTTAAACGCATATTACCAGGCAAAAGAAGCTACTCTGGAAAGGGTTCATAGAGGATGGTTCCAACTATATGACACTCTAGAAAAGACAAAACTATGGAGACAGTGAAAAGATCAATGGTTGACAGGGGTTGTGGGGAGGGAGGGATGAGTAGGCAGAGCACAGAGGATTTTTAGGGCAGTGACAACATTTTGTATGATGTTGTAATGGCAGATACATGTCAGTATACATTTGTCAAAACCATAGAATGTACACCAAGAATGAATCTTAATGTAAACTATAGATTTTGGGTGATAATGATGTATCAATGTATGTTAATTAATTATAACAAAAGCACCACTCTAGTGTGGGATATTGATAGTTGGGGAGGCTGTGCATGTTTAGGGACAGAGGTATATGAGAACTTTATACAATTTCAGCTCAATTTTGCTATGTGTTGGGAGAAAAGCTGAGGCAAGACTTGCTAGTCTGACATAATACAAAAAGAGTCTTGGAACATGTCCTGGGTCCAGAGTTTAAAACCTCTTGTGCCCTATGGAACACCAAGCTCTGTGCTTAAGGGTGGAAGGCTGCCCTGCTGCACTACAACCTAAGCCCAGGGCATAAAATCCCTCGTGGCTTGAATGGAATCCAAGGCTCAGGGCATAAAACCCCCCATGGCCTCTGGAATGTGTCTAGACTTGCTGGCTCCTTGCTTCTAGCAGTTCCAGTCACATAGATCGATTGCATCTTAAACTAGAAGAACATGTTTCCC